>NC_052545.1:13678452-14359315 GCF_016699485.2 Gallus gallus
ACAACAGGCATTGCAACTTGAAAAAAGGGAAAGTCAGATTCAAGTGGATAATCTTCATTCACAGCAGCAAGATAAAACAATAGGGCTGTAAATTTAACACAGCATTTAAAAACCATTCTTTCTGCTCATTAACTATGTTTTCAGGAAGGGGAGCAGGAACCAATTGGGCTAGAAGCCTGCACATCTACATAGTCCACTGCCTGTTTGTTGGGGTTCTGTTCATCAATTTTTGGCTAGCAGTAAATCATTACTTTAGATATAGCTGATAAAAAGTTGTGACATAAAAGGTTGTCATCATAGCAGTCCATTAGTTTATGCTCACGTAAGTCAGTATCCTTCTGCTTTCTATCGTCTAGTACAACACAACATCCTGGTTGTGATACTACTTTATTTTTCAAGGAAAGTGAACAAATTAATGCAAAATCTCTAGCCTCAGCATTCTAAACCTTCATCTTTCACACACGGAAGCGATACAGGATGTCAACAGAGCTTGAAGCACAAGCTGAATAACATACAATTCAGAGGACTTGAACAAAGTGCTAGGTGGCCAGCTGACTCCTAAACTACAGACAGGCAGGCATCAAACAGTCCTCCATCACATGATCACCAGGTAGCTACGACACAAAAAAAGGCAGTAATGCTACCTACTTCAAACAGAGTACATCAATCTTCTTCATCAAGAGTGAAAACTGTGGATGTTGCTTATCAAAGGTCATGCAGTGATGCAAGAGGACAATATCAGAAGATGCTTAAAACGTGCACAGAAGTCAGCAGTCTTAAGAGCAGAAAAACTGAACCTATCTTGATTAGACCATAAGACATATTCACATTTTCCTTCCACAACTGGACCAGTAACCTGGATAACAATCTACACCAAGGGTACTTCAAATGCTCAATTCAGGGGCAAAGTAACGAAGTTATGTGCAGAGCTGTGAAATGAAACTGTTCTGTAGTCTACAAGGACAATCTGTTGTTACCAGTGCAACAAGCATCACGGACATTCACAGCTTCTCACATGAAGCAGATCCTATCCAAAGCATTGTGCATACTTGAGAGAAGAGTTTTTAATTGTAAGGGGCAAATTTCTCCATGCAGAATAGAAAAAAGACTAGTAACAGGTGCTAAGTGAGAGGCTCTGCAGGACATCACAGCCTGCAACTTCAGGCAATATCAGCAGACACCCCAGCTGAGAAGCCACCACAGCCAACTCACCTGAACTGAAATTATGGCCACTCCATTCTGTTGGCAGAGATAGTATGGCACAGGAGAGCAGTTTTACAGACTGACTGGAAGTGTGGATGTAGGAATACAACTTCATCACATAAAGAGAGTCCTCTGCTTAAGGGGAGTTATTATACTGTACTACAAATAGACTTAAGTATTAAAAAAAATATTTGAATATTCAAACCAACACTGAAGAGCATAGCAGCATCCCTGTATTGTAAGAACATGAAACGTTATCTCCCTCTCCCAAAAATAAGCCTGACTAGCCCACCCTTGCTGCATTCCTTAACTCCCCAGGGGTAACAGAGACGCTTTCTAATGAGCAACCTCAGGTAGGATATCACATCTCCAAAGCACACTTTACACTACAGAAGGCCCAAGAACTTTGTGCAATTTTTCCGATTTCAGATAAAATTCAGTGTTATTCAGCTAGACCACCAATTACTTTGTAAGAGCACACATCTACAACACACAGTGAAGTAGCAAAATACAGAGGTTTATTGACAAGTGCATGATTCATCATTTGATTTCAAATCATCTTCTGTGGCAGAGAAAGGCTCTTATCAAGTCCACTTGATGAACTGGAGACATGGTTTAGATACCAAACAAAACAAAACAAAAAAAAAGCATGAAAACAAACAGTTCAACCAAAGTAAAGGCCCAGTTTGAAGTTTGTTTAAAAGACAGGCACTGAAGCCAATGCACTAAAAGATGACAAACCTAAGCTCAGTATTAGAGACAACATCAATTGTACCAGATCCTTCAGTGCAGAAAGCAGCTTCTGGTTGAGGTTTTTTTGTTTGTTTGTTTTTGTTTTTTAAATCCAGTAACGTCTTAAAATCTTGTCAAGCGTGGAACAAGGTATTGAAACAGAAGTGTCTGAAGCTCAGCCAGAAGCACGGCACCACAGACTTGAGAAAAGCTACTAAGAAATACATGTTTGGAAGTAGCATAAATGCAGTATAAGGTTTAAGTTAGAATCCCTGTGTTGTTCTCCAAGGGGGCCAAACAACAGAGCACCCCAAATCCATGTGAAAGAGGGCTTGGAATTCCTACTTCCCATGGCTATTTAGATCTTTAGCATTGTCCCATGTATTTCACTTTCACAATCTGAAAAGGCAACTAAGTCTTCACACAGTCATCCACCACTTCTCACAAACTAAGCAGAGCAGTCTATAAACAGAACAGACTAATAAGCACCATAATCAGAGTGTTTTTTTAGCACCTGACCCAGAGAAAGTTCCCTCTAAACAGCAGCAGTTTTCAGGAAACCTGGGCTAGAACAGCAGTGAATATACGCAGATAAGGCCACTTGTTCTTTGGTGTACCTGAACAACTCCTGTTTTGATATGTCAAATTTAAAAAGTCACTACTAAGCGCTTAATGTTGACATTCAAATATGAAAGCTCTGAATATGATCAGAAAGCTCATTCAGAGAATCAATGGTGGGAGCCACCCTCCCCCCATACTCTTGTTCAATAAATGCACATCTTCCAAACATGATTTAAGAAAGCCAGCATAAACAAAAGGGCTGTATTGTCTTTGCTTCAACTAGGATGGTCTACAGCATGACTCAAAACAACTACAATCATGGTTTGGGAAGAATTCAAATAGCTTTCTTCCTTAACAACAAAAATCTGAGGCAGTCAAAGGCAAATGCGAGGCCGACCGAAGACGGGAGAATTCACTAACAGAGTCAGCACAGGCAAACGAAAAAAATGCACTGTGGTGAAGACAGTATAACAGTCCTGGTTTCTGCAGCATACAAAAGTAAAACACCATTGCAGAAACTAAGGCATTTCTATACAGATTGGGTTATCAAAGTCAGCTGGCTAGACATCTCAGCAGATAATCTACAGTAACTGTAGACCATACGCTATTTCTGTTCAAAGAGTACTATTAAGCTACTGCTTGCACTCACATCTTTTCCATAAAGTGTGCAAGCACTCAACCACGATACTTTCCTTTAAAGTCTTCTAGAAGCACCTATATGAAACGGTACACTGGACTGGCGTTATCATTTATCTAGAGCTACTCATAGTAATCAGCAGATTACTGAAGGCAGAAGAAAGGCTTGAATGCTCTGGGGAGGGGAAAAAAAAAAATCAATCAAGATATCTATTAACATACGGTGATTTACGAGAGTATAAAAGAGACCTTCAGCATGTTTTGCCCTTGTATCAGCAATCACATGCTCTGAAGCAAGAAAGGAAAAAAGAACCAAAGATTAAAGACTCTCAAGAACATGGTAGCACTAGTTGTTCCAGTAGAACTATTTACATTAAAGCGACTGCAAGTCAACTCACACTATGAAGCTGTCTCCTACTGCCAAGAAAAAAGCACAGCCTACCTGCTTTGCGTCAAAATATTCCAGATGTGACCTCCAGGTCCTTACCCATTCACAATGTTTTACATGTTGACTGCACAGGGAAGCCTAGCTCCACCAGCGTGTCCTGAGCCACTTGCTAGCCCAATGAACTCACCACAAAGTAGCACTGCTCTTTCACAAAGTTACAATAATGTTCCCTTCCACCACCCACCTAGGCAGTCCCACACTCCTGTCTCCTACAGGGCATCCCTTCCCCCCCTTACCCTCCCTCCCCAAATCATCAGGTTTCTTTTCCACACACTTTAGCACAATCCTCATCCATCAGCCTAAGGATCTATCCACAAACAATACCCTGAAAACTGACCTCGCAACCACAGATCAGAATTTCTGTGCAGACTCCATTAGTGAAAGTGAACAGATGACCCTAATAGAATGCAATGCTGGATTTCCCACCGGGGGGATTGAGAACTTTGTTGTGTGAGCGTGGCCTTGGCCCTAATCTGGGCTCATGATTGTCTATCTTGGGTTCTGGCTCCTTGCATCGCTCCTCTTTGCCCACATCTTTTTTCTCGCCACCATCTTCCAGCTGTGGTTTCTTATTTTCTGCAGCTGAATAAAAAGAAAAAAAAAGGATCAGACCAACTTGCACACTGTAGTGAATGAAGCACTTTTTGTACGTGTCATCCCGAGTAGACAAAATTCTTCCCAGTGTCTCCCATCCACAGCACACTAAGGACATGGTTTATACCTATTCATTTTTACTGAAGGAAACACATACCAGGAAAGAATTTCACTTTTGTTGTAGTTTCCTTCCTTAAGCAGTCTCTCTAGGAAAGATATGTAGGCTAAGCAATGTACCTTCAGAATTATTTTGGCACTTTCAGGCAATTAAGAGATACAAAATACCAAGCAATTCTGTCATATCAAGCTTGAAAACCATGCACTCATCATTCCTTAACTATAATTAGCAGAGCAACAGCACATTTTGTCAGTCAGCTATTTGTTGTTTACAGCTAGAGGATGCCTAGATTACACACTTGTAGGAGATGCCAGGGGAGAAAGAAAGAATCTAATAGGGTGTTTTATAAATACGCAGATGTATCTCTATCTATAGTATCAATATAGTACCAAGCAAAGTATATATGCACATTATACGCATCATCAGTATGTGGTGTTCTCCTCAGTAAGAGGAGGAGGACAATTTCCCTGAAGTCATATGACTCACTTTCTGACCAAGAAGGAAAACCTCTCTGCTATATTAGGCAAACCTCTGGTGTTAGACTTATGTTTTTAAGAGGAAGCACAAGAAACTATCCCCTCAGAGCATATATTCTCAAAAACAAGAGTTTCTCTTGCTGACCTTCTGGCTTCTTTGGTGTTTCATCTTCCTTCAAGACGATGTGATCCTGCAATGAAATCAAAAAACAACCTTACTATACCACTGTTCTCAAACAGTAACCCTGTCACAGAATCTTCAGAAGGTTTTGCTTTGTTTCTGACCAAAATTCACTTGTTTATCATGGTAAGAGCTGATAGCCACAGTCACTGCACAGCCCTTCATCCCCTCCGCCTCTTTGTAATCCCTAAAGCACTACTAGAATTAAACTCTCAAAGTTAACTTCTACATTATGTTAAGGTGCACATCTCAGACAACCCACTGAAACAAGTGAAAACATTGCATTAACTCTTTAGATGCTTAAAACCTGCTGATAGACAGCTCAGCCCAAAGGCTGAGAATTGTCCCTGTTCACTGCAGGGGCATTAGACTACATGGCCTTTAAGAGCCCCTTCCAACTCAAACAATTCTATGATCCTATGATTCTAATTACCACACTTGACAAATACCTCATGTCACTTCAGAGAAGTTGACTCTTAACCCAGAGCAGCTAGAACACAAGCAGCCCTGCAGCACTCACGTTGATTAAGTGGCAGCTCCCATTGTAGGTAGGCATCAACAGTGACCCAAACAGGACAGTAATTAAAGGCTTTTGAGACCACTTTCCCAATAACATTAATTGATCATCAGAAACACACAACAATACTTCAGAAATGTTTCCCTGTTATCCCCACCCACAAAAAACACATTTGCAACAATCACTGCAAGTTGCAATCTCCTGTACTTCCCATCATACCAATGCTTCAGCTAAACTCATAGGAGTTTCCAAAGGTTTGTCCTCCACTTAGACAGGAATTCACTGAAATTAAAATGTTACATTAAAAAAAACAAAACAAAACAAAACAGAAAGCTGCTGAGTCACCGAGCAGCCTCATGAAGGAGTACAGAGGGACAAAAAGCACTTTCCTACTCCGGCAGCACTACTCCCAACACAACCCAGATTCCACAGCCTTTCTTTTCTTCCTCCCTTATGACCCAACACCTCCCAAATAAACTAGAGATCTCACATTAAAAGTTAGGTAAGAGCCCACAACCAGCACCTTCAAATTTAATGTGGAAAACAGAAAACTAAATTGGTGCAATATTTCTTTCCTGAGGTTCCAGGAGAAATGAGACTGTTAATACATTTCCATCATAAGGAGTGTCAGCTGCACTGCACCTGACAAATCAGAACCAGTGGAACACAGCAGTCACTCCTTCAAGAGTACCAACTTAAAGGAAAGCAGCAGTTGTTAACCCAAACATAGGGCATTTGAACACAGAAGCTGAATATAATTTGCAATGTTTCCTTTTTTTTTTTTCCTTTAAATCTTCCAAAACCAGATTTGGCTGCTACCACAAGCCTCTCCAACTGTTCCATACTCCAGCTTTCAGAGCGACAATAACTGATGCAGCAAGATATGCATTCATCTGACATCACAGAACCATGGCAGATCCAGCACTCAAAGCTGACCTTCAGTTAGTTTTCTCACGTTAGTCATTTAAGCTTAATCTCCTGCTGGAGTACTTTCACACGGAATGCAGATGCATGTATATGGGAGAGGTGAAGAGGACAGCAAGGTCACTGCAGCTCACCAATATTCACTGGCTTGCCAGAGCGGGTGTCAACATCACTTCTGCCAAACTGCAGAATAAAGAGAAATATCTCCCACCCATCTTAAAAGATCTCTTGGGTGTCACAAAAGCTCCAGCCATACCTCACCTAAGACCAAATGATTCAGAAGCACTTCTTTCTTAACACAGTTATTAACAGTAATTAACAGTTTTATCACAAACTGTAAGCACGCTGAGAACACACTACAGGTAAACTATTAAAAGAGATTCTAGGACCAACTGTCCAATCTGAAGTTACCCCACGCATCATTTATTTATTATTGTATGGCTGAGCAGACTCCAGTGTGACTCACTAATCCCCTTGGTTCAGTGAGAGCCATACCAATACCTTAGGCTTGTTGGGGTGTGCTCGCACAACGCTGGTAGATACTGGAGAGCCAAAGATATCACTTGTCTTCCCACCAGGTGGATTCATACGTGGACGAGGTTGAGCAGTACCAGAATCCTCAAAAATACCACTTTCTTTTCCCCCTGCAAAACAGTTTGTTTTTTTCCCAGATGACTTAATTTTACCAAGTTATTAAAAGAAATGTAAACAATTCAAAGACTTCTGGAACCTTACAAGCTAGAGACTAACTTTCTCTTGCCAGAAGATACTGTTTTAAATCCTTTATTGTAGGAATTACATAGAGATCTCAGATTGACAGCTGTACTCATTGCAGCTAGCTAGCAACAGAGCTCTAGAATAGAAACAGCTTCCTTTCATCACTTCCTAGGCCTCAACTTGGAAAGAATTAGCCTTGATGTGCTAAAAAGCCTATGAATATGTAAGTCACTGAAATATTCATATCTTCATGTATGTGAATAGATTCAGTGCTCAGGGCCACTCACGCTGTAAAAACATAAGACAACAGCATTGCACAGCAGCAGCACAAACCCAGCTCTGCTCTGCACTTCAGAGCCCAGCCATGCTGTGGGAGTGGCTGCCCTTACCTGGAGGGTTTGTTCTTTTTGGAAGATTCTGTGGTTCTTCTGATGCTCCAAAAATATTGGATGCCATTCGGTGCGGCTTGCTGGAAGAAGAAACTTCTTCTGCACTTCCAAAGAGATTACTAGACCCTCCTCCAGGGGGCTTCAGTACCCTGCAGCACAGGAGAAAGGAAACAAAAGATGAATGTCTGTTTGGGAACCTACTTGATGCCCTCCTCCACATTCTCCCTTGTATGCCACAAAATTAACTACTCTGATTTGAATTTACTTCAGACAAATCCAAGATCATGGAATATCTACTTTTCAGCAGAAGTCCTAATAAAATACTCTCAAGCCTCACATAAGCACTGCCCACCTCCTAGTTGGTCATCTCAGCTGTTACCTGAAATGGTCCCAACAGTGGCACCACAGCAAACTGCTGTGCTGCCTGTGGTCTGCCAGACACAACGTGGGAGTAAGACACAAACCAGAGTCAGAAATCTTCCCTTGAAAATAAGCCATAGATTACAGCACTGGATTTTCTGCTGAGCTTCATTTATTGACTTTGCATCTTTGACATAGCTCAAACAAATTTCTACAAGTTAGACAGAGTCAGACATCTCCTCACTACTGAAAACGTGCTAGTTCCCACCAGCAGTTATGATATTAGGTGCTGCAGAGTTGACAACAGAAAGGAAGATGCGAGAAGATAAATTTTCAGTTGTTGATGCAAAACCATTGAGACCAAAGTTCTGCCCCACAGGTATATCAAATAGATCCTGTTACAATTGAAGGCTATGTTAGAAAGCAACTGACTTATTGAAAATCTACCAAAAGTCATGCTTGCCAATAAATAAGCCCACAGCTAATTCCAATGCCATGTTCAACACTTTGTCCTGTCCTGAGAGAGAGCAGAACCATTACCTGGGAGCAGCATAAGTGTAACTGATGGGAAAACACACAGAAGCAGCACAGCAATGCCAGTGTAGGCATCAAAACCCACCTTCACAGTTGTACCTACTTGATCAATTACCTGCAATCTTAGCAGCTGGGCAAAAATAGCAGCTCAATTACACCTCTTCTAATCCAAATACCTGATCTGGAGCCCAACAAACCTTTCCTCTTATACAAAGAGAGCAGTTATAAATTACAGGATGTGTAACACCACCCCTCTAGATGAACAGAATCCCAATGTCAGTGAATTAACAATGCAATACAGCACAGCACTCCACTGTCTGCAGCAGAGGTCAGCCAGTGCAGGTCAGACACCCATCAGGTGTAAGAAGGTGCTCCTCTCAGCCAACATCTTTTATTAAGATTTAATCCCACAAAAGCTGATATCAGGCTGCCCCATCAGGAAATGGGCTCTGTCGGCACATCAGGGTGCAGAAAGCAGCTCTGTTCACTTTGTGAGGAGGGAGACAACAGTTCCTGTTTTGGTCTGGGAGCAGTTTATAGTCAGAAGCAACCTCAGAAGGATATTATTGCCTTTACTGGCCAATTGCAACACTCCAGCCCTTAGCACAGCTGGCTTCTGTGAACCTCTTGAGTTTGAGGAAGCAACTAAAAGCTGTGCAGACAGGACCTGAGCAGAAGGCTGATGTACAGTTTAGTGTTCAACACTGACTACGCTATAGGCTTTCCATATATTTCAGAAGATCTAAAATTGCTACTAAAGCATAGATCACATGGGCAAGTTAGACATTTCATCATTCACAATGGTCTAGAAAGTGTAAGAGGCACTTTAAGTACTTAAATTTGGGAGACAGAATGGAGAACTAAGGGAACAAGAACAAACGAGGAGTTTGGGAAGAGGCTCTTGTTAAAGCAGTAAGCCTGCTGTCACCCTCACAGAATTGGAGCCATTTCTGACTTCCAATCGTATCAGCTATTTTTAAGCATCTCCTCTTGTCTGAGCTCTAGGTGCACTGATCTAAGTATGCTACCATGGAGGCTGAAAGGAAAAGTAGTTTAAACAGATGGAAATTAAGCACCACCAGTTAACTGGAAGTCCGTCAACTCATCTCAAGCAGCCAAACTATGAACCTACCCTGTATGTATAAAAGCCTCTACTAATTGCTTTGTTCTCTCCTGGCAGGCTTGAAGAATTTTAATCAGGTTTTGTGGGCTTTCTCCTACACTCAAACACTGAATTTGAATGTTCTTTCCCAATTAAGCTTTTCAGCCAAGCTAAGGAAGGAGTGCCAGGACTTACCCATTACTTCAAGGCACTGGTTACCTAGCTATATATTTATATAAATCACAAATCTACAGTTACATACATCTGGAAGTAGAACACTGAAGCCCTACTGGTTCTCAGACAGTTCTATTAAAGCAGGTAAAAGAGAAGAGCTGCATTCCACACCAGAGAGCACTGCTACACCAACAAGCAGAAGGCAGACGCCAAGGGGTGGAACAACGAGCTCTGAAGCAAAGACCAGGAAGCTGCTGGTCAGCTTCTGCTGGTGGGTCACTGCAGGCTCCTTGCTGACTGAACAGCTCACTTGTCATCCAAACAGCAAGCTTCAGAGCAGGTATGCTGCTGACCCGAAAGCTCTGCAGCACGCTGCAGTGATGCTGGTGAGAAGGAGGGCAGCACGTGTACCACACTGTTGTATTTTTAAGGCTACCAGTTTGGACAACATTCAGTATTTTTGGCACAGCAGTTTGGAAGCTGCTCACACACCAGATGGGGGCCATGAAAATGATAAAAGGGGTGAAAAGTGATCCAAGGGATCAAACATCTCCTCCCCTATGGGACAGGCTGAGAGCTGGGGCTGCGCAGCATGGAGAAGGCTGCAGGAGAGCTGAGAGCAGCCTTCAGTACGCAAAGGGGGGCTGTAAGAAAGAAGGGGACAGACCCTTTGGCAGGGACTACTGTGACAGGACAAGGGGAAATGATTTCAAACTAAAAGAGTGGAGATTTAGATTGCATATAAGGAAGAAGTTTGTTACAATATGGCACAGGTTGCCCAGAGAGGCAGTGGGTGCCGCCCCATCCCTGGAAACACCCGAGGTCAGGCTGGGTGGGCTCTGAGCACCCCGTGGAGCTGTAGGTGTTCCTCTTCACAGCAGGGGAGTTGGACCAGCTGGCTTTAAGCGTCCCTTCCAACTCTATTTCAACTCTAACGATTCTACGAACTGAGGATCCACGAAAGCAAAGCACTGCACGGCAAACCTCGCGGAGCTCCGCGCCTCTCTTGGCGACGGCTGCAGGGATTCCTGAACTGGAAGTGCCACGCAGCGAGGACTACGGGAGGATTTGCGTTACCAACAAACAAAGCTCTGTTGGGGACCCCGCGGGCTGCGCCCCGCCGAGCGGTTACCCGCGGCGTGCAAACCGCCCGACAACGGCGGCCGCTCCGGGCCGGGGCGGAGTGCAGAGCCCCGCGGCAGCCCCGCGCACCGCCACGCGGGACAAAGGCGGACCGGGGAGCACCGCCCACCCCGCAGCCACGGCGCGCTGCGGCTCCGTGAGGGAACAATAAACCCACATCCGCTTCCCTCGGCGCGGCACCGGAGCCCGGAGAGCCCCCGGAGCGCGGCCGGACCCCCGTCCCCTCGGGAGGCTCCGCGGTGCCCGGCCCTCCTTCCGCGGCCGGATCCCCACCGGGCCTCCGCCTCTCAGCGCCACGCCCCGGGCAGACCCCCGCGCGACTCCAACCCGCATCGAGTCCCGAACGAAGGCTGCCGAGGAGCCCACACCGCCCCGCGGCGCTCAGCAGCCCCCGGCCGCCTCACCTGGAGCTGGGCTTGGCGGGCTCGGCCTCGGGGCCCTGGAACATGGTGCGAGAGCGCGAGCCGCGCGGCGCTCCTTCTTGGCCGCCTGGGGAGCAGGTAGCACCCGCCCCGCCCCGCGGTTGGTGACTGCAGCTGTCCATCAAGGAGAGCAGCCTATCGAAGGCGTCCCGCCCCGCTCGGGGTCCCGCCTACCCAGAGGGCCTCGCAGCGGGAGGGAAGATTGAACACGGCCCGCGCCGGCGCCCGTCACGGTCAGCTCCCATTGGCAGCTCCGCGTGTCCGTCAGGGAACCACGGAGCAAAGAGGAAGGGCGGGGCGAGCGGGGGAGGATGTTTAAAGGGGCAGTGGGGCCCGGGTAGCGCCAGCTGCGGCGTCGGGGTTGAGTGGGTGAATCGGGGCTATAAAGCTTGGAAAAGACCTTCAGAACCATCGAGTCCAACCGCAACCCAACCGTGACCTACCCGAACTCTAACAGCCCTCCGCTAAATTATGTCTCTGAGCACCACATCCAAATGGATTTTAAACACACCCAGGCATGGTGATTCAACTACCTCCTTGGGGAGCCTATTCCAGTCCTTAACAACCCCTTCTGTAAAGAAGTTTTTCCAGATATCCAACCTAAACTTACCCTGGTGCAACTTGAGGCCATTTCCCCTCGTCCTGTCACCAGTGAGAAGAGACCAACCCCACCCTCCCTGCAATCGCCTTTCTGGTATTGTAAGAGAGCAATAAGGTCTCTCTTCAGCCGCCTTCTCCCCAGACTAAACAGCCCCAGTTCCCTCAGCCTCTCCTCACAGGGCATATTTTCCAAGCCCTTCCCCAGCCTGGTTGCCCTTCTCTGGGCCTGCTCTGGCACCTCCATGTCCTTTCTGTATGGAGGTACCCAAAACTGAACACAGCACCCGAGGTGAGGCCTCACCAACGCCAACTACAGAGCAGGATGACTTCCCTAGTCCTGCTCACCATTCCTGATCCAAGCCAGGATGCCATTGGCCTTCTTGGCCACCTGGGCACACTGCTGGCTCCTATTCAGCCCACTGTCCATCAGTACACCAAGGTCCTTTTCCCAAGGTTGTTGGGAAGAGCTGAAGATTTCTCTTAGGTGTCAGCAGAAGGGAGCAGCTGAGCAGAGCTCTCAGAGGGCCTTCCCAGCACACGGATGGGAGCTGAATCCTCACCTCTGAGAGGAAGCACGGGATGAGGTGGGGAGCATGGTGCTCCTGAAGATGTGCTTCATTTCTTCTCACAGGACTATCCTTGTGCTTTCCGATTTGCTGAAATGTGTATGAAAAAGGAATCAGAAAGGGGTAAGGTAGCCTAGGATAATTCAGGCTGAAAGGAACTTCAGGAGTCGTCCAGTTGCTGGAAGCAGGGCGAGCCACCAGCAGCCTTGAAGAGCTATGCTGAAACACTGCTCAGCTGCTGGTAACCCCTTCCCTGCCTCAGGGTGGGTTTCTTCCAGAGGTATTTACATAAATTCAACAGCACAACACCTCCATGTCCATCCTCCCGCTTATCTGTTGTTATTGAACATGTACTGGGGTGAGTATGTTTAGGTGGGAGAGGAATGAAAATAGACTTCTCCTCCCACCCAACCCTTGTTAGTGGTGACCAGTGTCCTACATGGGAGAGTCAGGACAGAGAACCCTCTGGTTTTACTTATTTCCGACTTTAACAATTAGAGGACACCACTGGGCATGGAAGCTGGAAGGTATTAAAAGAACTACAGCCCCAAATCAAAACATTCCCCATCATGAAAATCCAGGGAATTCTGGGATGGGAGATATGAATGGTAATTATTCACCTCTGTTGTAAACAGAGGTTAAATGGGAAATCCGATAGGCCACAAACTGCAATGAACACACGGGACATGAGTTAGACCAAGTATTAGTATGTATTTATGCACAAGAATAAAAACAGCTTTACAAGTTGAGTTGGAAATTTAAACAGAGGAAGTTTAACAGCTTTTGTATATTATATTAAATAACCAAAACACCTTTTCCAAAATTGGTAAAGAATAAATAATATAATTTACAATATGGTACAAAAAAATAATCAGTAAGGACAAGCATTCTGCTTTATACATACACTATATAGGTATATTTATAATCTATAAAACAAATTCACATCTCAAACAAGCCAGAAACCTTAGATGATATGGCTTAACTATTATTAAAAGAAACAGCATTAAATTCTGCTGCCAGAACCATAAGCTCTAAAGCAGTTATCATGTTTCAGTAATTAATGATAACTTATCGCCGTAGTGCTTGCCAAGGTTTCACTTAGTTAACATTTACAAATTGGTTTGAAATTAAGAGATTCAAAGGTTTGAAAAAGTAAAAAAAAAAAAAAAAAAAAAAAGTGCAGTACTTTCCTTATAAATGCATCCGAAGTTTGAGAGTAAAAACCAAAATGCAACTTAATCTCCACTCCGGGATCTGTGGGTCAGTACATGAGAGGGTTTGTAAGTTTAGATTGGATCCAAGCTACTTAA
Organism: Gallus gallus; assembly: GCF_016699485.2. NCBI lineage: Eukaryota > Metazoa > Chordata > Aves > Galliformes > Phasianidae > Gallus > Gallus gallus. The sequence continues at coordinate 13,692,160 of NC_052545.1, forward strand.
TTCAATTTAGAAATATAAACAGGGGTGTCAGGGAAGGCTTACCAAAGCCATACTAAAAACAATTAGTATTCCTATGCTTAGTAGATTTAGTGATAAAGGATAAAATGAACTGCGTGGCTAATCAGGGTGCAACACCCAGAAGAAAAAGCACTGTCAGCACACACAGCAGCTGATTCTCTGGGCACAGTACTGCTTTTCACACAGGCTGTTACACAACAAATACTGAGCTTTCTGCCACTCACCTTGCTGAGCCACTCAGAGCCTCTGTATTGTACAAACAGTCACTAAACCAGCATGGGGCAGGCCTAGCAGAGGTTTACAAATAGAACTAGTAAAAAACAAAAGCCTTACAGCAATTAATACCAGAACTGGAGGTTCTTAGTGTCCATTTGTCCTCTTCAACTGTCCCCAGTGTAGCAGGCAGCTATTAAGCTAGCAAAGTCATGGTTCATTTGAAGAATCCTACCCAAACGTCAGCACAGCTTGCTTGAATGTTTGCTTAAGATAAGCTGACATCATTACAAACACAAATCCTTACTTCTGTCAGGGAAGCTGAAAAAACTGAAACTGAACCACAAGTTTTGGGTTTTACCAATATGTATGTGTGCACACACACATACACACACATCCACCCACCAGTTTTTCCCTTAGGCACAAACTGATGATGGCTGGTATGTAAAGCACATCCACAGAGAATACAGAGCTGAGTCAGAAGTGTGTTTAAATCACTTTTCATACAATAAGGGTAACGAGCTCTGCATCAATTCAAAATTACCACAATGATTTTAGTTACTGACAAGTTTTTCCCTGATAAAGCTTTATTGTCCTGAAAGGGAAAGTTATTAAAATGCTGTTTGCAGAGCACTGCACTTCTGAACTCAGAAGCCAAATCTGGAAGGCAGGAGTCTTTAGGAGCTTCCAGTCTGCAAAGACAGGATCACGCTAAGAGATTTTGGTGAAAGAAAGGTAGCCAAACTCTGTTTTGTCATCAGAACTCTTAAGAGGCTGATGCTGAACACATTTCTAACCATAAAAGCATTGGTGCTGAACTGACTTCTGTCATTTCCACTTTGGTATTACTCAGCGGTCCAAGTCTACTTGCAAAGGTCCAGCATGCTAAATGCTCTGATCTCATAGCATCATTAAGAAATAGCCACTATGCTGACATTCATTCTTATTCCTCTGTGGCAACTGAACGGGCTGAGAAGGGACAGCTTGACAGCTCCCTGCATCAGGAGGCAGAAACTCTTCACAGACCTTGATGAAACGCTCTGCCATATGGTGCAGCAACACTGGCACTTCTTCCAGGCAATCTAAGAGTCAAAATTAGCATGGTATGCACTTAATTAGCAGCATGGGCTGAGAAGACGAAATGTTTGTCAAGCTAGCTATGTACATTAGAGACCACCAAGCTGGTCTTTCACAATTCTGAAGCTTAAGTTCAGATTTTTTATTGTTACAGTACTTGCTTGGAATACATCACATCTCCTCCTGCATGCCCTGTAATCCACAGCCTCAGCTATACAAGGAGCCCTCTGCTTCTGTCCTGCAAGGCTGAAGGACTTTTGGAGGTACAGCATGTACAATAACCAGCACTACTAATATATGAAGTCAACACCAAATGGAGACACTCTGGTAAGACTGGATCAAAATATAGCTCGATTTTTAGCTAAAATTAAGACATATTGGAGGGAGTGACTCTTGAGATTAACAGATATCTCCATAACAAGGATGAATGCTCAGAATCATTTAATCCTCAGCACTCATTCTTTTGATATAGTTTGAGATTTTAAATTGCAGGTTTACATAATTTCCTGATAATCGCACCACCATTCTCAAACACCACTCTGTAAGGATAATGAAAGAGAAATAATGACCCAAGAATGTCCTGTATGACGCATGGCCAGCACAGCAAGTTAGCTCACAGGTATGAAATTCTCAGTTTTTCTAGTCATGACCATCTTCCCACTAGTAATACAAGCCTGACTCCCTGCTGGGAACAATTGATGATACTAACATGGTTTTTACACAGGTGCATGGTTCCTATGCCAGAGAAATTAGCAATCTTATACGTGGTGTCCAGGAATGTCATACAAATCTCATGACTTTTTGACTGACATAAGTAAAGTTGCTCTGGGCTGCACAAAAGGTGCATCAGAAAACTCATCAGATTTTCCCTAAACGATAAGAGCATAAGGCAAACTACATAGCAGTAAACCAAAAATGTAAGCAGGGTAAAATGACTGGGAAAATAGCAAATGCCATCAGTGCATCATGAGCAAGGTTACAAGCAGAAAGTCTCAGTCAAATGCCTTGTAAAAGCATCTGAAGGCAGGCAGGCAGAATTCCATCCACCGGGTATAGTGCAAGTTGGGAAAGTGAACCCCTGATAAATGCCTAAGAGATGGGGAAGTTTTGTTTATTTAGTAATAATATAAAGTTGAGGTTTATCTAGAACTGTCCCCTTGGATCATTTCAGAGCGACTCAGAACAGCCAAAGGACAGCCTCCCAGTGGAGAAGCAGACAAGTGCTAAACAAAGGGCACTGTAAGGTACTCTCTCAAAACCAGTAGGAAAGGAAATAGGAAAAGTCTCCTGAGTTATAAAGGTAGAATTGAAGTAAAAACCAACTGCAAAGAAAGTAACTTTAGATTCCTTTCAACCAGCTGGAAGCAGGACCTGGGTCTTTCAGATATTGAGACGCTATCATTAAATGCATAGGGATTTAGCAGAGGGAGTTCCAGATCCATCAGTGCCTGGGAGATGATAAAGAGAAATGATGCCCTGAGGTACTACAGAGCACCTGGAATTCATACAATAAGGAGGAGCTAAGGGATTAAGCTAGGACTTGACACCTTTTCTCTTCATGACACAGGACAGATTTCAACAACTTGAGCATTAAAATATTTTTTATCTATAGATTACATTATTCTTTCCTAGTTCTTCTCTTGGGAAAATTCTCAGGGCTTGCTTTTTTTTTTTTTTGCCTTTTTTTTTTTTTTTTTTTTTGAGAAAGATAGCAATATATACAGGTTTCCAGCACAGCCAAAACTAATGACAAAGCTTTCATAGTGATAAGCTATTTTGCAGTGTTTTCTGACATGAAAAGCAACTGTACCTCACGGAAAGTGGAAAAACACTCTCCAACTCATGGGGTGAACTGTGCAATGTGGTGAAGAATCTCAAAGGTGAAGAACGTGAGTGCAGTCAGAAGGATGACTGTGATGTGTGAAGAGGTTTAAAACTAGAGTAAACTCCCCAGGGATCCATGCAATCTGGGAAAAGGGTAAAGCAGAGCTTCCCTACCAAACAAGAAAGCAGGCATGTGCCCCTGCTGGAATGGTGAAAGAAAGACAAACAAAGAAACATAAAGGTCTATGAAACATCAGAGAGTTGCAGCATCTTTGAAGAGAGTACAACAAATTTCAGTTTGACTGAATTGATACAAAGAGTGCCAACTAGGACATGTCATAATGCAAAACAGTTTCCATACCTACTCACACCCTTCATTCTCCACAACTTCAGTGTGGAATCCAAATCATATTTTGAGTACTATGCAAAAACAACTCATGTAGGGGAGCTACTGGCAATACCCTTTCCTGTTTGAGCTTCTTGCCTTGGCCATTCCAAAATACAAGTCCAGGACTGTCTCACAAACCTGCCATCTTATATCACTGATGCAGGGGTCACACCATTTTCTGTAATATCATTCCACATTTTGTTGTTCCCAGTATATTGCACATTCCAGGACCTGCAAGTAGTTCTTCAGACCTTTGGAGACAATGCTTCTTTTTCAGAAAGAAGTGCGCCAAGACAGGGACAACTGAGCTTCTGCAATCTGCTCTTGCCATGATCCAGCACTGCAAGCTCCAACTTAAGCTGAACAGTCTACACCAGCCTGCTGGTCTCATACACTCACTGAGAGAGATCCCCAATAGGGGGACCACCACCTCCTCCATCAAACAGAATTTCCCGGCGGGTTGGCTCAGGTATTGATAGTTCCTGGGCAAGGTCGTTAAAACGAGATATGTAATCGATGCTGTTTTCATTCATCATGCAAGCCAACTGGGAATCCACCACCTGTAAGAGACATGACAGACAAGAGCTACATGTCAGTGGAAATTTCACAGAATTGGTTAAGTTGCAAGGGAGGTCTTGTGATCACCCTGTCCAAACCCCCTGCTCAAGCCAGGTCAACAAGAACAGGTTGCCCAGGATCATGTCCAGTCAGGTTCTGAATATCTCCATTGATGGAGACTCCATCACCTTCCCAAGCAACCTGTTCCAGTTTCTGATGACCCACATAGCAAAGAAGTTTTCTTATGTTTATATGGTCTTCCATGTGTTTCAATTTTTGCCACTGCCCCTTGTCCTTCATTCCCAGCCTCCCCTCACATGAAAGATGCTCTTTGTCTCACTTCAACCGAACTGGAGAATAGCTCTTACATGTGGCTAAATGTAAGCCTCGCAAAAAAAGAAGTCTGAACGGACCTTACCTGCACATCCTTAATTCAGCATTAAGATATACTAATAAAGTGCTTTACAAAAGCTGCATATATAAAATCTTATTTAATACCTGCATTTTTGTAAATAAAACTTGACTCTGCATGACACTTAATAACAGGCCTTGCAGAATCCTCTCGTTTTTTAAAAGCTATTTTTAATGACACTTGCTTCCTCTAAAGACTCCCATACAAACCTGCACCTGCCACAACAGCAACGAAACACTGCAGCAGCTCTGGCATGCCTTAAATTATGGCTTAACCCATTTTCCTCTGAAGGCAGTTTGTAAGATCAAGGGCTGCACTGTCACTTCAAAGCCACAAAGAAATTAAAAGCATATATGCTAATCAACACAGATATGTGCATATTCTACAGATTCTCAGTTTGCAGAATCTTTGCATTTACACCAGGAAATGGAACTATGCATAGACTCTGAAGCTCAAAGAAACACTGGAGCAACATCAGCTTTCTGCAGCTTCTGGTTACAAAGTTTATATAGAACTTCTTTATCCAAATCCAATAGAGGAACGACATCTTCCTTCCCCTGGGACAAGCACTCATGAAGGTACTCTGTACATGTTGTTACACTGAATCAGTGACTGTAAATCATAGGTTAATTAAGATTGGAAGGGACCTGAAGAAGTGTCAACAGACTGCTCAAAGCAGGGTCACCTAAGAGGACAGATCACTTATTTGGGGTTTTACCCTCGTTAGTCTTGAGAGGTTCTCAAGGCAGAGATTGCACAACCTCTCTGGGTGACCTGTTCCATTGTCTGATTATGCTCAAGGTGACAGAGCTTTCCTTTGTAGTTTCTGTAGTCAGAGCCTACCTCTACCTCCTCGAAACAAATATAATTCTACAAATAGAGAGGATAACTACATTTTTCGTAACTTAGCATTAGCCATTTCACGCTTCTTCTTTCTGGGCCTATTTATTTTTTCTACCAGTCCTTCAACTGTAATGTAGGTACATCAATATTTAATCCTTCTCTAATCCTTTGTCTTTTCAGCTCCTGTTCTATAAAGTAGGACACACAAAACAGAAGAATTAATGGGAGGATAAAAACTCCTTCTGTCAAAACAAAGCTATATCCAGCAAGGCAAATATGACCTCTTCCAGCAAAAAGAGCCTGTGTCAGTTATCCAAAGCAGTTTCACACAACAGCTCTCACCTGAGACCATTTTGCATCATTCATTTAAGACTGTAAACTTATTTTGTTAAGCTACAGTGCAGATATTAAAACATGTTTGTCTTAAGTACCTCAGGAAGATAGGATGTACAAAATGCGATTACACTGTACTAAAAAAGGAAGCAAAAAACAGCTGGAAGCAATTTGATTACATACCTCTGCTACGTCTGCCAGAGACCGTGATACAAAAGAGTCCCGTGAGTTGCCATCCAGAAGGCTAGGTCCCAGTAAGGAGGTGCCACTGGCAGTCCCAACAGGAGTTGGCAACATCTTTCGTCCCTTTTCAGGGGATATGAAACTTGCTATAAAGAACAGGCAGGCACATCAGTAAGACACTGCACTGATAAGTTTGCCACCACGAGGACAAAGACAACAAGGAAACTGCAAATGAAGGATGACTGTCTCTTCTATCTCCTATAATTATATGTTGCCAGTATGAACACCATCAGCAAAGTGCAGGCTCATTAAGTTTAACAACAACAACAACAAAATGAACAAAAAACCCAGGGCAAGCAAAGAAACAAAAAAACCACCTTCCCTCAACAAATAAACTCAATGATCTCATCTCTGAAGCTAGGCTCACCAAGCACAGAGCGGAGCCTATTTTCCAGCAGCAGAGCCAAGGGCACCTTTTCATTTTGGCAGAACACCCAAAATGTCTCAACCAGCTGATGAGTCAGGCTCCAAGCAGACTCCAAAGAAGTACCAATGAATTATTCACCCAAAGGTATGGGCTTCAATTTATGCCCCAATTTAGCAACAGGACTGTTTTAGGAACAGATTCGTGAAGAGTAAGAAAATGCATTCAAGGCAAAAAAAAAAAAAAAAAAAAGGAAAAATTCCACAAATGTCCTACTTCTCTATTTTCCAAAGGATCACTTTTAATAAACAGAGGGTTTTTGTGTTTTTTATTTTTTGCACACACACATTTCCTTATATATCAACACTTACAAAATAAGCTGCTGAGAGACGAGTCTGTGGAGTCATTGGGGTACCACTGAGGGTCGTGGCTGGGAGAGGCAATCCAGTTCTGTTGAGGACTACTGGATGGGGACGGAAGACTTTTGGAGCTGTCACTGCCATTCAGCTTTGCAGGAGAAAGAGAAACACCTTCACCTGTTCAAAATCAGGAGTAACTGGTTCAGTCAATATGGTAAAGTCACAGGACACCACGCAATTTACATTGAAAACAACAACAACAAACCACCTACATACATCAAAAAAGACAGGTCAGCCATGCAACACATTTCCAACACATATCTTTGAAAAGTTCAAAAACAGCTTCCCAAAAAATTTCTGCTGACATGCAAGATGACAAGGATTTTTTTTATGATTATTAATTTTTACATGAACAAGACCTTAGCTAAGATCAGACTTACTGTATTGACCAGAGCTTATAGCTATTTCAATGATAGAATCACTGATTTGAGTGGCAGGTTCTCCTTGAGAAAGCACATCTTCAGGTGGTCCAGGCAGGGAAATATCCAGGAGAGCTGAAACATTGGGTGGAGAAAGCCGAGTACTGGAAGCCTCTAATGAAGGAAGTGGAGGAGTGGAAAGACCATTCTGGAGGGGAGTCTTGGACAGCTCTGACAGAGAAAGGACTGATGGGCCCTGTTAGAAGAAACAGAGTTCATTGTTCATGAATTTATGGAAGTCCTAGACACATCTCTGAAGAAAAACAGCTTAGCTTCTAAACAACAGATTAAAATTACAGAGTTTAAAAAATAGAACAACAGAAAGACTAATAACCTAACAGAATATGTTATTAATACTTCTTTTAATGATCAAAAAATCTCAAAACATTCTTCTCACTTAGCTACAGAAGACTGTTTCCATATTTTGCATATTCACTAATAAGTACAACTCACATTCTTTGTATAAAAAAATACTTGCAAGCACAAACAAGTACTTCTCATCCCATAACCTGCCAAGTCATCAGAAAAAATATTGGTCCGTAACATTCCAAAGAACATTTAATACAACCTCTAAAACAGAAATAAGCATTGAACCATAATAATAGAATTATTTTCTATAACCTGTAAGATAGTTCTTAAGAATTAAGTATTACACTTGCCTTCGCATAGGCAAAAAATCCCTGCAGATGCTTAATCATTATGAATATTTTAAAAGTCGAACTCCAATCTCTTTGCAGCCAGACTTGCCAAAACTAAATCTTCTTTTGTAAGCAGTCTTGGTCCTAGTGCCCCTTAACAGAACTGTTTGTATTTTCTTCTGATGTAAATCAGAAAATGAGTAATGTTTTGAAAACCCAACTGGTATTACCAGTTACATACCTGTGTTCCCCGGTAATTGTATACCACTAATAAGAGTTTTGTGGGAAGAGCCAAGTCCTGCACCTGGGCAGGAACAAACCCATGCACCAATATATGCTAAGGGCTCGCCAGCAGGAAAGCAGCTCTACAGGGAAGGACGTGGTGTTCTAGTAGAAACCAAGCTGAACACGAGTCCGCAATATGCCCTCACCACAAAGAAGGCTAATGGTGTTCTGGGTTACATTAGGAAAAGCACTGACAGCACATCCAGGAAGGAGTTCCTTCCCTTCAGCACTGGTGAGGTCACACCTGAAGTGCTGCATCTACTTCTGGACTCCTCATTAAAAAAAGACACAAATATATGAAAGAGAGTCCAAAGAAAGAACTGGAGCATCTTATAAACATCCCTCCCATACAGGAAAGCCAGGGAGGGACTTCTATAAAGGCATGCAGCAACCAGACATGGGGAAATTGTTTTAAACTGGAAGAGGGTAGATTTAGATTAGATATTAGGAAGAAATTCTGAAGGTGAGGGTGGTGGAATGCTGGAACAGGTTGCCCAGCAAGGTGGTGAATGCCCCCTCTCTCTGGAAGCACTCAAGGCCAGGCTGGATGGGTCTGTGAGCAGCCTGGGCTACAGGGAGGTGTCCCTGGCTATGGGGGGATTGGAACTGGATGACCTTACAGATCCCTTCCAACCCAAACCATTCTATAATTCTATGATGATTCTGAAGAGTTGGGACTCCAGCCTAGAGAAGAGAAGGCTCAGAGGGAATACTATTAATGTACATAAATGTCTGAAGGGAGGGTGCAAAGAGGTCAGGGTCATGCACTCTTCAGTGCTGCCCAGTGACAGGACAAGAGGCAGAAGGCAAAAACTGAAGCACAAGAGACTTCATATGAATATCAGGAAGCACTCCTTTACTGTGAGTGATGACTGAACACTGGCATTGGTTAGTCAGAAAGGCTATTAAGAATTCATCCTTTGAGATCCTCAAAAGTCACCTGGACACAGTCCTGGGCAACCTGCTCTACATGGCCCTGCTTGAGCAGGAGGAATCTGGACAAGATGACCTCCAGAGGCCCCTTCCAACCTCAACCATTCTGTGATTCTGTAATATACAGAGTGATCCTGAGGAAAGGAACCAGAACCTAAGATCTCATCACCACAGATATATGCTTAGTAGGTACGTATTCCTCAGCATAAATATATATAAAAATCTCAAGCAGAAGAGGTACGAAGCTGGTATGGCTGAGCAAGGCTGATCAAACTGAAGAAAAAGATGGAAAGTTACAGGCAGTGGAAGAAGGGAGGGGTGGTCTGGGAAAAATAAAGAGATGCTGTCTGGACATGCAGAAACAGGATCCAGAAGATCCTGGCGAGGGATATCAAAGATTACAAGAAGGGGTTTTACGTTACATTGGTCAGAAGAGACAGTGCATACCCCTTTATAAGTAAAAAGGGAGAACTGGCTTCAACAGTTATGGAGAGGACTGAGGCACTCAATGAGTTCTTTGCCTCAGTCTTTCTTCACTGGCAGTCAGGCTTCCCACACCTCTCACATCCCTCAGTCTCACCATGGGGACTGGGGGAGCAAAATCCTTCCCAAACTAAGAGCAGAGGAAGTATGAGACCACCTCATGAGACTGAATGTGTACAAGTCTGTGGGATCTGATGACAAGCATCCCAGAGTTCTGGTTAAATTGGCTGATGTGGTTGCCAATCTGCTCTCTGTCCTATCCGTGAAGTCATGGCTGTCAGGTGAAGACTGAAAAAAAGGAAACACCACTCCCATTTTAAAGGAAGGAAGAAAGGAAGACTTGGAAAAGAACAATCTGGTGAGCCTTACATCTGTGCCTGGGATCAGGGAGCTAATTCTCCTGCTATATTAAGGCACATGAGTGGTAAGGAGGTGATCCAAGACAGCTAGCACAGCTTCATGAAGGGCAGATCGTGCCTGACCAATCTGGTGGCCTCCTGTGATGGGGTGACAGCACCAGTGGACAAAGGAAAGGCAACTGTTGTCCAGGCCTGGGGCCCAGCACAGGAAGGATAGGAGCTGTTACAGCAGGTCCAGAGGAGGCAACAAATATGCTTAGAGGACTAGAGCATCTCTCCTACAAAGAAAAGTTGAGGCAGATGGGCTTTTTTAAACCGGAGAAGAGAAGGCTCTGGGAAGCCTCATTGTGGCCTTCCTGTACTTGAAAGGAACTTATGAACAGAAGGAAGACTGCCATTTTACAGTCTGATAGAGATAGGACAAATGACAAGGGTTTTAAAATAAAAGAGGGAAAGTTTAGATTAGATGTTAAGAGGAAGTTCTTTACTCAGAGGGTGCAGAGGCCCTGGCAGAGGTTGCCCAGAGAGCTGTGGGTGCCCCATCCCTGGAGGCATTCAAGACCAGGCTGAATGGGGCCCTGGGCAGCCTGTCCACAGCAGGGGGGCTGCTGGATCTAAATGGGCTTTGAGGTCCTTTCCAACCTAAGCCCTTCTACGTGCTTCCTCTCCTTTATGCTCTTCAAAATAATTTTACCTTTTATGCCTGTATCTGCCACAGGCAAGGTCAAAGACCCACTGGACAAGGAAGCTGGGGACAGGATGACAACGCTCTTAGACAGTAACTATGGCAGCATCTACCTTCTAAGTAACTGTGTCTAATTGCATCCAGCATAAAGAAATGTGATTTTCTGAAGAGGATGCTGACACTACAATCATGTTTTTAGGCTTAATATTCCTCCCTCAGCAATGTACTGAAACAAGTATTCCTCTTTCAGCAAAGGACTGCCAAACTGCTGAAATCTTTCTTTGTGGTGTCCAAAATACACATGTAGTTTATTGCTGAGCAATCATAAACAAGTCAGACTTGTATATCCTTCAGAAGTTAGAGCCTGTCACATATGTTTTGCATTTTTAGAGAATGGTCTCCAATTAAATTTAAACACTGATTCTGAATTTCTTTACATTTCTTCAGATGGTAGATTTTCAATTCTCCAAAACAATGATGGAATACAACTATCTGAGAATAAGGGTTTCTAGCTAGTAAGACCAGTGGTGTTTCTGAAATGTTACCCATTTCATACAGCTGTTCTTTCAACACATACTCTACCTGGAAACCATCAGGAACTGTCTCCTGCTCATGACGTGTTGGTAGGCTGATAAATGGAACTCGACAACCAGGGCCTGATCCCTAAAAGGAACAGCAGGAATCACATAAGTCACACTTTCACATAAGATGATGGAAATACAGCTAGGGAGATGAGAGAAGTGTATATATCACCACTTTTGCACGTTCTTTCTACATACTCTGCCTTTCAAAATGGTCCATCAACTCCCTGAGAAAATGATAAGGACTGACATGTATCAAGGATCTCAGCAAAGAAAACCAGCAACGAGAAATTGGTTTCCATTCCAAATGCATCACAGAAGTGCATGTTTTGTCCCCACGTTGCTTTTTGAGTCACTGTCTCTTGAAATGCTTCTGTTTCTTTTTAAGCCGAGATTTTTGGATGGACAACTTGCACAGTCTCACAGATGAAAGCTACTCTATGGGATGGAAATCCATTCAATGCAATGGTGATTTGATCCTTCAGCTGCTGAATGCATGCCATGCAGCACAGCCTAGGTTTGCCATGGTAAGTCATGTCTACTAGCAAGCTACAAGAGAAAACTCACTGGAGACTCGTCATTACTACAGCTTTTCACACAATGGAAGAGCAAACTGAAGAGACTCTGACCTCCACAGTGGTGATGGAGCTTCCATTCTGATGCGCAGCCGTTGACTCCTGCCCTGTTACCACTGTGGTCACTCTGTCTGGTGACAGTGGAGATACACCTGACAAACCATCTGCATCCAGGACAGGCACAGGGCTACCAGGGATAATACCAGCACTTTTAGCTGCCAAGTCAATTGCACCTTTGGTGAAACAAGCAAAACAAAGAACAACAACAAAAAAGACACATTACAGGTCTTTCCTTCACAGAATTACCTTGTGAATCCCTTAAAAAAAGATCTGTTTTTTAAAAATTGGCCAGCAAATCAAAACTTAATACATGCAAAAAGAATGGCTACTATTTGATCACCTCTATCAATTGTTCCTTCATGAAGTATAACATTCATTTCAGCTGATCATTTATAATTTTTCTGCCCTGCTCCAATATGTTATCAGGTATATCAAAACAGTTTAGTTCTCCCCTCTCCTTTTTTTTTTTTGTCCTGAAAATTATTATGTAGTTGGCTATGCAGTTCCTAGAAATTTCCTGTAGTTTAAAAGAGGAGGTATAAAAACAGTCTCATTTTGTTACCTTGCCTCCAGCACCAATTTAGTCTCAATATATAAACCTAGGTTACTGAGTGAACATCATCATCCAGATCTTTTAAAATCCACATATACATCTGAATGTCTTCCTGTCACAGAGGGTTCTCTAAGCCTTTAAGAGGAACTCACTGCATTATGTCACCAAGCACTCTAATTATAGGACCACCTGCTTTTGTTACAAGGGCTACACTGGCTTTTTCTTTTTTTTTTTTTGCAGAGCTCCCAATGCCATGTTAGTAGATGATTGAAAGAAAGCTACAGCATATGACACCACCTCTTTTTCTAAAGCAGTCTTGCAAAAAACAATCAAACAAACAACCTATCACCCAAGTCCTCAACTTTGTTTACCAATTCTAAACCTCTTCCTAGCCTGCAAGTTAGACACAGCAAAAAAAGCTAGTCTGGACCGTCCCAGTGACCTCTCCCTTTCTCCAGCCACAAAGTCTGCATGTAAGATGCCATTTACAACATTTAAAGTCTTCCTTAACTTCAAAAGGCATTCAAAAACATTTTCAATCAGGAAGAAGAAACCAACAATGTAACATCACACAGATCACAACTGACCTTATTTTTAATTGCTTAACAAATGACTTACTGGACAGATGATTGGTAGCCTGCGTTGGAAGAACTTTGGGCACAATAGGACGAGAGACAGCAGCTTTAGTCAGTGAGGACTGGATTGGCCGAAATGAACCTCTCCCTAAGTGAAAGATGAAATACCCATCAAGCAAACGAAATCCAACATCTTTGAAGCATGGCACAACACAGTTCAGTGGAAGAAAAAAAATAAACTCATTCCAAGCAGCAGCTAGCTTCCATGAATGCAAATAGCAGACATAGAAACAGACTTGAACAGTAACACAAGCTAACCAGTGCCTTACCACAGAAATGCAACAGCAAGTGATGCTGTGTAACTGAAGCTGCTTTCATCATTTTGAATGAGGATAACCTCTAAACTCTGATGCTGATTTCGAGATTGAAGCCGAGATCCGAGATCACCTCTATTACCAATGTACTCAAGAGAAGCACAGTGGCAAGACGGGACAGGTATACTGCCCCACCAACAAGAAGGGCAGCGTATTGTTTACACTGCATGAAATTTAAACAGCATCCCAGGTACCAGGAAAAGTTTGTTATAAGACCCAGATCAATGATTACATCCTACAGAAAAAAAAAATATCTTAATTTATTCCAGTTTTTGTCTCCTTGTAAAAAAACAATACTGCTTGCTCTCCCCTCATTTCACTGCTGAGAAATGGGGACAAATGGGGGAGAAAAATGTTGTTTTTCAGTCATAATCATGATTTGCTGAACAATGATCCAGGAGAACAACCACATGTTCTTGTGGGAAGTGATTCAATCAGTTGATTAATAACTATGGTTTTGAAAAGATATTTTCCTCTTCTTAAAAGTGATTCCTGTATGCAGTGTTATGACACACCTCATAGCAGCAAAGAAGTGACAGAATATACCTGAAACTCACCTGTAATAGATGAGTTGGACAGGATAGAAAAGGAACACACGTGCTGGGATGGATTTCCAGATGGCCTGGGGAGCAGTGTTCTCTGTGTGACAGAAACAACGATAAATCAAAACACATTTTATTACAAGTTGCGTGTGAAATGGTCTTCTAGGGCAAAGAAACTCATGATACCTTCTAGAGTAAGAAGCAGAGTGTTTATATGGAGAGATAGATACAAATCATGCATCCTCTATAAGCTACAATAAGAGAAAATCTCCACATGGACAACTCTCAGACAAGTGTGAATTAGAACTCTACTCCTTTCTGGTTATTCATGCAATCATTTTTAATTTTCCCAAGATACTGCAGTACCTTGAGCTTGAGGAGTGGATCTAGACAAACTGATCTCCCATCACAATTAAACAAGAATGAATTAAAGAGGCAGTTGCATCATTTGTGAAGCTTAAAAACAAATGCAATTGCACAAACTAGAGCATCTCACTACCAAAAACCAATTGTATGTATTTTCTAGGTCTCCTGCTCTTCCATAGAGCAGAAGAGACCAAAGGGTATATTGATACTTGATAACTTCCTTTTCCCCCCAGTGTCCACTATTTTGTTTGTGATTTATTTTTGTATGTTCTCCACCTGCCATAAGACCCTACAACACATCTGTGGCCCAATTCCACACACTGCACATTATTCTCACCTGTACTACTAACGGCTTTCGCAAGTGCCTGTTCCTCAGCTTCCTTGGCTTTGGCAAGAAGAAGTCTGACTGCATCTAGAGAAGAACAGGAAACGCATTAGAAAGTATATATTAAGCATGCACACAATAAATTACATTCCCTAAACTCTTTTTCAATAAAACTGCAACTATTTATTAAAACATTGCTTTGCTCCACACTGTCTAACAGTCTTTCCCAGACTACCTTTAAGTTAAGCACATCTTATATGATTTTGATGTTCTAACACCGATGTATTTATGACTTAATTGACAGCTCCTCAAACACGCAGTCCAGTAAAAGAAAAACCTCATGAGTAAGAAAATCCAATTCCCTTAACGCAAAAATAAACACTTATTTTCATATCTCCAACCTTCTGCTAGAACAATGAAGTTCTCCGCCAGCACTGCATTGTTTTTCTTCTTGTTCTAAAGGGACAAAGATTTCACCCCACAAAAAGTCGTTTCACTGCTTAATTACCATAGCCTGGTATGAAGCTGCTATTGAGACTGCATAAAGATTTCAACTAAATACAGCAAATGAGGGTGTAATAAAACTCGCTGCACATTTAGCTAGTTGTGATCAACCTTATTTAGCCAGTTGTGATCAATTTTCTTGGAGCAATTTAACTGGAGAGCAAACCGGGTTCATCATGAAGCATGATGGCATTCAGCTCTGAAGAAGTGACGTCAACATCAAAAATAATCAAAAAGTGATTGAATTCAGCTGATACAGTGCTATGCTTCAGCACTACTGGAAGCACTGCTCTGCAAGGATGCCCATGCCTCCTGATGACACAAAAAGCCTATAACCCAACAAGCTGGCTCAGGCACAGAATGGCATGTCTTCACGCACTGATCTCACTTACACTGATTGTGTCTAAGTGCTGCCGGAAGGTCAGCTCTGCTTCCTTGCTAGGCAAGAACAGCTTTCCGTGGCGGCTGTTGGGGGGTAGAGTTGTAGGAACAGCAAAGAGTCCACCATCAGCATCAGCACTTCCAGAACTCGAAGGCCCAGCCACCAGCAGAGGTCTGGGGAGGTTTCTCAAACCTGGAAGATTTTAATGCGATTTAAATGAAATGAAGACAAAAATAACTATTTGGTAACTGAAGGATCATACAGAGACTTATGGACTTTGGTCCTGCCACTATCTGTTTGGGTTCTGAAACTGAAATATTGGGGCTGCTCCAAAAGTAATGCCTCCTATTGCACTGAATTGGCCCACAAAAGAAGCAGATTTTGGTAGGTGGCAGCAGAGCTGAACCATCCCACCAACGCTGTTACATTTTGTTGCTGGCAGCAAAGGGGCACTGGGACAGAGCGGTGTCTGACATGGAAGAGCAGATGAAGCAAAGGGGTGGAACTGAATTCCTCCATGTGGAACAACGGTACCACTGACATTCACTGATACTTGCTGAATGTTTATGGAGCACAAACAGTGAGTGCTGGCACAGTGAATCAGTGAGTGATGCAGTTCAGTAGTGGCAATGACAACAGTAGGACACCTCCACTGGTACAGATCTGTACCTGCGCAGCATGCGGCTCTTCCTTATTGCTGGGAAAAATGCATAACTAATGGTGGTGACTATATTGAAAAACAGTGTTTGTAGCTAAGAATTTGCTCTATCAAATACTGTTATTGTGCTCTTTGTACCTGCTGTAGTTTCCATGGAAGAAAAATAGAAGGCATTACTTTCAGCACAACCTACGCACCTGAGGCTCAGTCCTTCCACTATATAAGCTCTATATCCACCTGATCCACTCCTTTTGTAGGCTAAGATAATATAAATACAGATTCATTCTACAATAACTAGGTTTTATTTAGACACTCCTCCCCACTGTGGTAGTTCAAAGTGTAACCTCAATAAAATGATTCTAGTGAGAGAGCAAACAAAAAGCAGGGATCATTTACCAAAAATACCTTCCAAAAGATGGATCATCTTAGAAATACTTACAGCACATTGAAATAATGATATCTGGTCTGAGCAAAACTTCTGTTTACATTTAAAAGAAAATAATTTCAAAACATTGTATTACTTCACAGTGCTGTGCTAACTCTGCAGGCATTCAGTTAGAATGAACAACAGTTTTGTTAGTGCATCATTCTGAGACAACTAAGTGTACCTCTCTTATGTGCTGTACATACAACACTTCATTACAATAGACAAAAATGGCTTTTTCCACACTCAGCATTGCACCCTTGCCTGGCAGGGCTCTCAGCCTCCTGCCGGGCTGCATCTATCAGCAAGGAAGCAAAACTCATCTGACTCAATGGCTCCCACCAAAGCCTGCTGCCTCCCTGAGCAGGAGAACAGTACAGCACAGGACTGAGCCACCCTAATGTAGTGATGGCTAACTACAGCATTGCTCAGGAGGAGTTCTGAAGAAGAAATTTTATAATAAATGGGAGGAATTATTATCCACCTGTTTAATAAGCCAAAATGCCACCCCCACTCTGCCATTCTGCACCACTTTTTTCCAGTAGGACAGTGCAAATTACAGCGTGCCGAAGTACCTAAAAAGCAATTAAATGTTGAATACCCAATATATTTGTGTCTCCTGACTGACTAGGAATTGTTCACAAACAACATATTTTCTTTAAAATCTTTCAAGGGATGCACCTAAATTATGTAGTGATGTTGTAGATATCATAGGTTATGTTGCATCACAGTTGTTGCTTTGCTCTTCCCTAAATCTCTTAGCGTGATTCTTTTTTAACGCCTGTTATTTTCTCCCCAGCTCGCTGCGTGGCTTTTGTGAAGCTGCCTATCAGCACTTTTAGTTCTTCTGCAAAAGACATGAGCCACCTTCTTTATTTTCTAAGAAGGGCAAATCAATTTATCTTTAGGAAAATAAAAAAGACAAAAACAAAAACGCAGTTTGCAGCTAGACTGATTCAGGTCATCTAGATCACCTACATCTATTAGGGAATGAACCTAGAAGACTCATCACCAAAAGCAGTTTGCTTTCTGATAGACAGATTACTGCAGCCACATAATCACACTGCATGAGGATACAAAGAAGCTTGATAATTATTGTATAATAAAGGTCCTAATCCATCAGTATTTTAGATTCAAAACACCCTCAGGGTGGTATCAGGGCTGATAAATGGGATTAAGTTTATCTACCAATAGAGCACGAGTTAGGACATGCTTGGCTATCAGTCTGACGTTTATTTCTTCAGTCTGACATAGATTTCTATGAATACTCACCTGAGGAGCTGGAAGCAGCAGCAGGAGAAAACGTCTTGTTGTTGCGAAGGGCAGACTGATTTCGAGTGCAGCCTGGACTTCTGGTGCTGATGGTAATCACCTTCCCTGGAGGAGTCAGCGACTGCTCCTCCTGAGTAGGCTTTATAGGTGATGTGGCAACAGAGTTCATCTCAGGGGTCTAAAAACACAAGTACATTAAAAGAATATCAGCCACTGTTACAGCAAACACATTGTTAAACTCATTCTCCTTAGGAAACACTAAAAAAAAAACCTGGCGTACTAAAATACCTGTAAGTACTCTCTAACCAATGCCTCTGTGAGCATGTGGTGAAAGGCTGAAATTCTACCCATGTGCATTTAAAAGTAGAGGTAACGACAAAGATTTGGCACAGTAACAGAAGAGGGGGTGCTTTTAATTTAGGAGACATTTTCATAAGCTCTAATCATCCAGAGATGATGAAGTAGAGCCTTGGAAGCAGACCTGGACAAAAATACTTTGCTGTCAGTGCTAATTAAATACAGACAAATAGTTTAGAAATTTTTCCCATTTCTCCTCCTGCTCCATACTGTAACACGGCAGTAAAAACAGAAGCACATGGGAAGGCACATCACTGATTTTCCAGGTCTATCCAACCTATTTCTTGTTGCTTATATGGTTTTTCTAGAAAATGTACCCTTTTTAAACAATCTGTGTGCAACCACAGGCATAAAATTAACACCCAACCTTGACTGCAATGCAGTTTGATACAGTTTGCTTTATGCCTGTAATCTTCATTTAGAAGAATGAACTATGGAACAATCGAGCACTCTGGTAATCCTGAGCAAACTGCAGGATCTGGTACCTTCAGTCAGGCAGCAAGTATCATCCTCAACTCCTGAATGTGTATGTTGTTCTAATGACAGTCACTGCCACAAGAAGCTTATGTATTTCATGTTTCAGAAAAAGATAAAGTGGTGTTTGGCAAATAAAGAAAAAGGTTACATTACTTTTTATTGGAATGTATTAGAAGGTACATATTTGAAAGAACTCCATTGCTTTTCAGGTGTATTGTTCTGATTAAGACAAAGAATGCCAAATAGACAAGAAAATATTTGTAAATAATAACAGCCTCATATCGTGGCTTTTTCTTTGCCTCCTCCCTCAAGTCTAGTGAGATACCCTTCCTTCTATTTGCAGTTGTTAAACATCTTCCCTGACTGTCACATGTGCCACCCACAGGAGATGCCAAAAGAGATCTGTGCCATTGTCACACATCTGCCTGATGCTGCACCACAAGTCTTTAGAGTTCGAACAAAGTCTAAATCAGGAGCTGCAGCTGAGTGAAGACGGTTCTACATTTAGAAAGTCTTAGAATGTAAGACTGTAAAATCAGAAACAAAAGGAGGCTGTGCTGTTACTAAGTCTGCAGCAAACAACACAGATCAAAGACCACAGGTGTCAAGGAAGTGAGATTCATTTGCATCCTATGCTGGAATATGATGCAAATAGTATCTTCAGCTCATTGTATCTTCATTGCAGGAATTCAGTCAGACCTGATGAATTAGGCTTTTTTTTGATCTTGAAAAGCATGTTTTATTAAGTTTCAAATAATTATCCTAGGAAGAAATAGCAGCCAAGTTATCACAGTGGCAGATCTTAAACACAGGTTACAGCACACAGTAAGGAAAACAAGTTCATTCCCAGTTGTCTGCCTAACAAGAAATTGTTTTTCTAGGTATGTTAAACGTGTCCTAGAGCCTCAGAACTTCTACCAAAAAAAAAAAAAAATCCCTGTAGCTAGCCAGTCCCAAAGAAACGGACTATTTTTCCACCTGGCATGATTTGAGCTACATTAACGTTAGAAATTTGGAATTGTGGTTTTTGTTTGGAATTTTGAGAGGGAAGGCACCTAACTGTGCTCATGACTGATCTCTTGAGTTCACTGTAATGCTACTGAGACTCATGACAAACCAGGAACCAAACGGTACTGTAAAAAGCAGGCGGAGCACAGTGAGGTCAAGTCCACTCTGCAGCAACCTGCTTGGACTTGTTTTTTGGTTTTTTTTTTGACAGGAATCTCTACAATCTTAACAGCTGGTTATTGATTTGCTAGGAACATAATAGGAACAGAAATTATTTCCCAGTTCAAATAAGAGTTTAGCATCTGAGGGGTAAAGAAGAGCTACTTACTGGTTTGGGATTGACTTCAGTAGAGATGAGTTTTAAAAGGCAATTTAGGAGTCTCTGCTTGTGAAAGGTAGTACAGGAAGGAACAGCACTTGATTCAGATGTTTGCTCCCTGCCATCCTGGGTTTCTGGCTCCAAGACAGCCAGCCAGTCATATTCCAGCTGCAACTTGTTCGGTTTGCCCATCATGAGGTAGACTTCAGCCAGCGTAAGGCTCTCAGACGTTCGCAGGCTCCATCCCTCTTCTCTAACCTGCTGAGAGAGCCGGCTTGGGTCATCCTTGAGAGACTTTGTATTAGATTGTCCCTGAGGTGGAGGTGGAAATGAGGAGCTCAGCTTCTCTTGAGAATCCTCCATTACTGCATCTGTTATCTCCTTGGTACATGCATCAAGCTGCTGGCTCTGGCTGTGGCTAGCTTGAGCTTCACATCTGGCTGTGCCACTGCTGGGTGAAGCCACACCACCTCTCAGTAGCTGAGAATAGGAGTCAGATGTCTCTGTGCTCCTCCCACTTGGAAAAGCCACAGGAGAAGTATCACCAGCTGCTGGAGTAGAGTCCTTCCCATGCGGTTTGTCTGCGCAAGAACACTTCTCTGGGACAATCAGATCCTGACAGGACTTCATGTACCGTGGGAATGGATCGAGCAGAGAGAGCTCTTCCACATCAGGGATCTTACTGCAAGCGCAAGCTGTGCTGCATGATGCTTGTACAGTTGCTTGGTCACCAGCCAAGGCCTCCCTGCCTTCCACACAGAAGGCTGCTGAGCTCAGCTTTTCGTGATTCCCTTCTGGATCTTGAAGTCCAGAAGGCGGCTTGCTGAGAGAGTTAGTGATGCCAAGGTTTGAGGCTGCTCCTTCCGCCAGACCAGAATCTGCAGAGCCATCTTCAGTGCTTGCTGAAACTTCAGCTGTGGGCTGAGAGGTTCTGCTCGACTCTGTAGTGCTCTCAGCCCTTCCAACACTCTTGCCTTCTGTTCCCCGTGGGTATTTTAGTTGTCCCCTAGCTGTCCCCTGACCACTCTGTATGCCCAAAATTTGTGCAGGTGGTAATAAGTGAGAGTCTTTTGTGTTCTGTTTGCATTTGCCAGTTTCTTGCCAATGCACCGTGCAGAAAGCCTTGGAGTGGACCACTCGGGCTACCCCAGGCAGTGGGGTGAGTGTACAGTTCTCTCCTGGAAAGAGATGGAGCATCACCTTCTCCTCTGAGAGGCTGCCTCTTGTTTCTGAATCTCTGGAGTCTTGAAGCTGCCGTTCCTCTAGTGTTTTACGCTAAAAAAGATGTGTTAAAGAGTATAACCACTATCTGTCCCTTCAAAACAAGCACCTGATGGCCTGTTTCGCAAATGAACAAAACTAGTAGCTAATCAGGGGTGTATATCCTCTATTCAGCATAGATACGAAGACTCTATGATCAGAAGTTAGTCCTGTGTTGATAAAAACTATACTGAAGATCTGCTACAAGCACAAACTAAATTTATGGGGACTTCACTTATTACTAACTAGCTTTTCTGGGGATCGTACTATAGAAGAGTTGAGGTAGAAGTGAATGAAATGCTACAGGATTTCCCACAAAAGGCACCTTCACATTAGTGATGCAAAAATACTACCTCTATCTTCATCAAGCATGGGCTGGTAAATTTCTTGAGCAGACTTACATTTCTTAGATGAACTTATAAGAAGGGAATTGGTCCCATGCCAAGGCATACAGAACAGACTAAGGAAGAAAAGGATACAATACGCACTTCATGGAGAGCCCACTTCTGCTTCAGGAATTCAATAAGGCTGGAAACCTTCCGATGTAACTCCACAATCATCCTGTATAAAAGATGAAGCAAACAAATTGTGAAAAAAACGTCAGCAGAAATTCCAATCAGAGCCCCAGTGCTAGCATGGGAATTACGGGAACAAACTGGCATTCTGTAACATAGCACAGAGAACACAGCCACCATTCCCAAACAATACAACAACACCACCCAGCCAAAAATGGCAATATTAATATGTAAGTAACTTGCAGCTGTGAAAGATCTAAAGGCCTCTCTGATAAACCTGGCTGCCATCATTCAAGATACTAGTTCTACCAGACAGAAACAAAAAACCAACAAAACATCGGAGAAGATAACAAGATTTGACTAAAGCAGAGTAGTTCAAGCAAGGCACAAGGCTACTACATGAAGCATGGAAAGAAAAATGGGGACAAAATATATTTACTTTTTTGCTCTCAAAGCATTTTACAAAGTAAAAGTAAAATTCCTCTCTGTGTGACATTCAGTCATTATAAAGAAATGCTCTATGTGAAGGAGCTATCAGCATCACAGAGGCCTAGTGCTTTCAGCCACAACTTTTAGACTAGCTGCAAGGACTCAAATGGACAGCCACTTGCAGCACTGAGCAACAAGACCAGGCAGATTAGGCTGGGAGCAAGTCAAGCTAAATATTTTCATTCCTGCTACCACTGCGTTGCATTTGACACATTCAGACTCCTGATGCAGGTGCCTCTGACCATTGTTTTACTTCCCTCCCCTATGCTTCTGTCTCACAGCACATCCAATACAAATTTTAGTAGAACTAATGCTGCATGTCTCTGTTCCATTTGTCTCTACTCTGACAACTGGCTGTAAATGGCACAAAACAAATCCATCCCCAACATTAGTATCTCCTATCATTACCCAAATTAAAAAGTGTAAAGAATAAAAGTATATTAAACTCTCTATGAAAATCATGTACTCTGGTTGGACAAAGGCTTCAGAATAAGTATGTTTAGGCAAACTGTGTTATCAATTATGTACCATCTAGACAGTAAAGAGACCTTTGAAAAGGCAACAAGATGCTAGAATGCTGCCCACACACTTCTCTGTTCAGTACTGAGCACCAAAATCAGATCTTTGCTACCTGAGCCGTGGATTCTGGGCAAGGCTCTGCACTCGAGCCCATGCATGATTATTTCGTGGCTGCAACTCAACGGGGACCTTGAGAGGAAGACGTACTGGCTTCTGGTCCTCTTCATCACTAATGCCTGAAGGAAGATGAAGCACAAAGGGAATGAATCAAAGCAAGAAAGCTCAAACAGAATGTTATATGTTCAATTACACAAGAAAAAAGCATCACAGGTATCAGCACCACCTACAGACAACTTAAGCAACTCAGCTTCACCAGTGGAGGGAACCTGTTTCCTTAGATTACCTTCTGTTCCAATACGTTTATGTTTTGCCTTGGACACTGCAGGGTCAACCTCAGGTGGCTGAAAACTCTGAACAAATATGGTATTTCAGATCTTTAAACTGCACTGATACTACTTACTGGGGGGTGGGAGGGAAGTGGGAGAAGGACTGAAATAAAGAAGGTAAAAAAAAAAAAAGTCTAAAATGCTCAATGCTAAAAATGCACTGCTGTTTTTTCACTGATATAGTAGGAAGACTAATCTTCAAATATAATGAAAGCAAAACTGGCAAAGCTGTAGCCATCTTGTACGGTGTACATATCTCCTCTGAAATCTCATTACTGTCATACTCAACTTAGAGACTCAACTTAATCGAGTGCCAACTTGACTTAGAGAGTGAGGTAGATCTTAAAGTCAGCAAATTCTACAAACAAACAGGGTTACATTAAGAAAACAGGGACATACCTGTGTGCCCAATACAAATGCAAAATAACACAAATTCCCCAGCCAGCACTGTACACATTCAAACAGGCCTACTCTCATATTCTTCCAACTCTGTTAAAACTCTCACATTTCAGCATCTCTTACTTACCGTCTGGATCACAGAGCTTCTTCAAAGCCCTGCACATTGGAGCTTTGATACGAAGGTTTCTGCCTTTGTAACGAACAGTGGTAGCCCTGAATATATTGGAAGAGAAATATTTACAGGCACCATTAACTAAAGACCGTTATGTACATAGCAGTGGTACAGACACAATCACCTCTGCAGGAACTAAGAAATGTAAGAGTTTGCAATGCAGATTCACAAAGGCATTCAATTTTTTTTTTTTTTTATTTTTGATCACCTTACTTTTCACTATAGAAATGCTACTCTTGTAACACTACTCTTCCAGACATCCATAAGACACTGTGTCCTGTTATGTGCACTAGGGGAAGGGCTGTTATGATATACAGATCAAAATCATGGTACTTGGTTGCAGAATACCCTCAGATAAAGCTCATCTGGAAAATACAACTGGCTTTGCTTTTGTCTCCTCTTTATACTCCTAATTGTTCATTTTAAAAACAAACCAAAAGTCCTGAAGCTTTTAAGAGGTCTTCTACTCCATAATGTAAACAACACAACTGTTGCAGAAATGAGGCCAAATCACTTGTACAGGAATCTGAATAGTCACTTCTACATTACAGTTCCAATACCACAGCAATAGCTATAAAGATCCTTAAAAACAAGACTACTTTTTGTTTCCTGAGCAGCAGAGCTGTCTTCATCCAGTCAGCTCTGTTGTCCTTTTAGAGGCTTAAAAAGGCAGGCAGGCACTGATACAAAGGTACTGATGGCAGTATTTTCACCTCAAGCAATAAGGATCACCGAGCACAGAAGCAGCAAGATAAACACAAGTCTTTGCAGGTAAACGGACAGAAATTATGAAGAATGTTCCTACAGTGGGATCTGAATGCAAGGAAGGCTACATCTCACAAAGTAAGCACTTGTCTATGCAGCAAAGAGGGAAAGCCACAAAGGGGCAGCAGGAGACAACGATGGAGTGGAAGAGGTGAGCAGTGCAGAAGTTTCAGGTACTATGCTGTGAACCTTTACAGATTCAGAACATGCCAGGGCTGGAAGGGCAGATCTCCTGAACCTGCACTAAGCCATCAGAAGCCAAGGGAACATTGCTGTAATAAAGAACTAGCAAGAAAAGACCAGGCAGACAGCAATCTGGATTCCCTGTACTTTCTAACTATGTTTTGTTTCATAGATGTGCTGCTTAGCGATTCTGAAAGCTTGTGCAAGCAGCCTGTGTGTGCCAGTGTGAGCACGAGTGCACCAAGCTACTCGGATCAGTTACAAAAACTGACAGAGTAATTCTCCTGTTCCCCTTGGACTTATAACTAGGATCCATCTTCTGACAGATCACTGACTCAGCCAACTGCAGCTGAACCAAAAGCTATGTGCTAGCTGCTCTTACAGATCCATGAAATTCTAAAGACAAGTCCAGCACTGGATGCTCTTAGCTTCAATAATCAAACAGACATTTAGCACAAAGATTCTACCTTTACATTAAATAACTTAATTATATTTTCAAGCACTATTTTTGATATGTAAGCTGGGTTTATAAGCTCAACTAGGAAGAGATTCAACATGGTTTTGCTACAAGCACCTCAGAGTCATCTGTTTTTCCTACACCAAGCAATTATTACACAAAATCAGAGATGATGTCTAACATAGGCAAAACATGCAAACTGCCAGAGAACTCTTTGCAGTCCTAGCTTCCCTTAACCCTTACCAAACAACTTCTGCTCATGTTTACCTGCTTCAGGAGAAGATTATTGCAATCATGCAGGTTTGCATTTGTCATTCTTAATTGCTAATCACTTTCAGTCAAGACTTTCAACATAGTGACAAGTGTATTGCACCCAGAGGAAAGGAAGGAGGAGTACCACACTTGAAAGAAAGATGTTAGGAACTGGAAAAAAAGAGAACCACTTCAAATAGAGCGATCACAGAACTTTAACACCTCTGAGCACGATGGAATGAGAATGCTTTATCTAATGGGATATATGCACTGTATTTGTTTGTGTAAATACAGGGCTGTCCTGCACATGCAGCGCATAAACTCAGAGTAGATGTGCAGGTGCTAATGAGGAGGAAAACACGAGCACATTTTGCTCCTGTAAGAACAAGATTTCCCACCAAACAGAGTAAGAGGTGCAAGAGGAAAAAGGAAGCCCAGGCCATCGTGACTAATACATAAAGTGGGTTAGGCAATTTGTTTTAAAAGAGATTTTCTTAGCTGTACAAAACCCAAATGAAAGTTTCTGCTCTAATTTGAAATTTGGTAAACAAAAGAATGAACAAGTGATCTCATAAGCAATCACATCCATGACCTACAACACATCAGCACACTGGATGGACTGCAGCTTTCAGGAGAAGAAACTGTAAGGCACTCACATTGGGACTCAACTTATGACCAATGAAAGTGCAACACCAAGTACCCACCTTATGTAAGCTAAAGGCAGCAGCTGCTGAGTGTGCAAAGCCTTCCTTTTTTTTTTTTTTTTTTTTTTTTTGCCTTTTAACAGTAAAGTTTAGTTCATCAGTAATTTGCTACAATAGCATACTCTAAAAGCACAAGTAATGTAAAAATAAAATAAAAAGCAATCTGTAGAAGACGAAATAAAACTGTTTTCCAATCTCTTCTGAAGACATGATTAGGACAAGCCAGTGTCTGTCAAGCAGCTACAGCTTGGAAGGCATTCAGTTTAATGACCACAGTCCTCTATAATAAAAAAAAACCATATACAAAAGAAACTAAGTGTCTAATGTGACAC
This sequence comes from Gallus gallus, assembly GCF_016699485.2. Lineage (NCBI taxonomy): Eukaryota > Metazoa > Chordata > Aves > Galliformes > Phasianidae > Gallus > Gallus gallus. The sequence continues at coordinate 13,718,499 of NC_052545.1, forward strand.
TCTGGCTCTGAAAAAGTAGTCTGGATGACCAATCCAACAGTCCGTTTTGTGAATTTCAGGAATAAGTTTTTACTTACCCGGCCTGAATAAGCTCATTAAGTTTGGCTGCATTCTTGTCATCCATACCTTTACATGAAAAAGGACAAAACAGTAAATTAAAGTGATGCAGTCCTGACCTTTATTTCTGTGCTGTCTGGTTTTCAAAACTTACATTTTCTTCTTATGAAGGACTAAGGTGCATAAATGGGCTTAATTTTACAAAATACTCTATTTCCATAGTGCACAAGCTTTCCATGGTCCTTGCAATGAAAATTACTTTTTACTCTACAATTAAATGACCACAGTTTAGGTGCTACAGACATCCCAGGTTGTTGTGCATTAATCTGACACCGAAGTATTAGAAAGAAAGCTTCCTCCTCTGTCTGCTCCATCTCTGTTGCTAAGGCAGCACAGCACAGTGAAAGAGCACTGAGCCTTTGCAAGGAGAGGAAAGGAAATCAAAATAACAAAACCCATGTATAAATCACACCTCTCTTCCATGCACTAAGCTGAACGTTTTAAAGTAGACATTATGATAACTTGTTTTGTATTCTCTATAAATAGTTATGCCCAAATCTATTCACTGTACAATTAACCTCCCTGTGGCAATGATGAAAGTAGTCCTGACATGCTTTTGTTTCTCAGTAGCTCTGCAGAAGTCTTCTCAATTGCTGGGCAGACAGGACTGGGTAAGGAATTGTAAAACAAGGAGAAAAACAACCTTCACCACCTGCAGAGCAGACCCCTCTAAGCTGGGTGTAGGGGCTTGCCTGCTTAAGTCCATTTGATGTTGGGGAAGAAACTTCATTGTCGGAAAACTGTAAGGTAAAATATTTTAACCAAGTACCAAAGTTAAAAAGGCAGAAGCACAGAGTATGCACGCATTGCCATGGTGACTGTGCAAACCCTCACTCCCACGTGGAGCCAAGGAGGGTCTACTTTTAAGACAAGATGTAGATAAGGGGAAGAAACACTAATACTCATTTCTACTGGCAATGCCATCTGTCTTGCCTCTGCACCTTCTTTGTCACAGAACACTTCAAAATGTCTTCAGAGAACAAAGTAAGAACATCCCAAACATCAGTACATTAAAATCCCAGGTAAGGAGACAAAAAAAATCTGCAAAAATAACATCTGCACTGGGATTTCTACATGGCCACAACTTTCATTTTTTTCAGCTTGCTGCCAGCTTGAGTTTACAAATGATAGAATTTTGATTATTTCCCTCCTTTCGTAAACAAAACGTGCAGTACTTGGATCTAACACCAGCCAACTCCACAAACTGGGGAACGAAAGAAAAGAAGATACATGTAGGTCGGCTGGAGCGTACAACACTTGTTACCCTCCCCATTCTCCAAGCTAGCCATTCTGCTCTGGAAGCCATCAAGACCACGCAGACACAGTACAAGGCACCCTGCTAATGCAACCCATCCATTTCCAGAAGACTGGGGAGCACAGGTAAGGTGCATGCTCATCATCTACACTTGTCCTTGTGAGCACAACCAAGCCTGTGGGACTGACATGAGGGTCACAATGCATTCTGATTAGCCAGGAAAGCTAGTATTTATTATAATCGATAATGCCTTCTCCATCTTCAGTGTTCATTATTACTTAAACAAGACTGACTTGGAGAAAGGTGCCAGCCCAGATTTTGACAGCATAGGCAGAAACACTTGTGAGTATAAATAATGTTCAAGTATAATAAAACAGATAGATAACCCAAACTGCAAATACTTTGACCTGTCATCTGTGGGTATTACACGCGCTGCATTCCACAGATAGTAAAAGCTAAAGAAACATGTCAAAGAAAAAGGGGACTCATGCAATTGACTGCAATAGAATACAATGAACACAAACTCTTTAATAAGACAAAAGAGAAACTGTACCAGACATGGCTAACTTCAAGGGCAGACACTTTTGATTCTACCATACAAAAATAATTTCCAGTCATCTGAAACAGTTCATACTCACATCCCCCAATCTTTTTCCTCAATTCTCCGTAGCAGATTAGGCCGTAAAGCTCCAGGGATGATTTTTTCAGCCCTTGAGAGAACACTGAAAGAACAGAAAAGGTTCAAGTAAGATGACACCATCCAAAATGCAAATACTCATTTCAACACTGAAAATGAGAGTATCCTGTGAAAAGATGAATGATTCACATTTTTAGCAATGAGACAAACACCTCACTGAAGGTAAGACTTTTGCAGGATTTAAACAAACATCCAACTGTTCAATACACAAAATAGAGCTAATTCAGTCCCATCACCCTTACTATCACGACACTATTTACAATTTCTGAAGAAATCATCCATATGCTCCCTAGAAACTGCATGTAACTATTCAAGAAGTTGGTCTGAATGCTCCAGAAGATGCATACTGCACAGGAAAGCAAATTGGGGATATAAGGCAAATTCTAGATTCTATATTTTATCTAAAGAGTTGCACTTATTCGGCTGAAGGAGCTTTTGCAAACACTTCCCTTTCTGATTAACACACATATCACAGAAACATTACTATTTCTAACAGACGTAGAAATCTATAACAGCACTCCAAGTGTTGTGATGTACAAATCAGAAGAAAGCATTTATTCTTGTCTATTCGTAAAGAATTTGGTGTTCTTGGACTTGCAAACTTGCTTAACCTCAAAATGCAGACACATGTATTTTGACCAACACTAAGCTGAACAAGGCACAGCACTAATTCTTACATTACTACAGCCGATGGGATTTCAGACCTTATAGGTACAGATACAAGTCTTAACATTATCCAAAAAATAGATAAAAGTTGTCTTGGAGGAATTTCAAGTTTTTCCATACAATGCTTGCTGTAACATTTCAAAAATAAAACACCGATGACTTGGTTCATTTCAGTGTCTTGTCTTGATGTGGAAAACAAACAAACAAACAAAAATCCTTAAAAATACACCTTACGAGAAGTGCTTTAGGTTATCTAAAGAAGGGCTTACACATCTAATCTCAGGAAGAAGCAAAATTAAGTTCATGAAGGGACTGTTTTATACACTATCTTTACACTTATTCAGCGTTTTTTCTACAAGTGTCTTAATATACATTACAAATTATTAGCACTTACAGTCACAGCCATTTCTCACTGGGTGATTTTTAACATAAGAGGTTCTGGCCACAAACTGTAAAGATAAATTTGCTCTCCAGACTTGCTGAAGTTAAAAAGAATTGTTTTAAGACCAAAACTTTCAGCAATGATGACACTATCATAATCTATGCAACTCAGAATATAGCACCAAAATGACAGGAAGGCCCTGGAAATCTTTACTCAAACAAAAGCTAACAGGAGAACTAACAATCTTCATAATACCTTAAAACAGACAACAGAACTGTGTGTTAGTACAGTCTATTCACTCTGAAGTAGATTCCTTTAACCACTTTTCAAAGCAGGCTATCCACAAATTGACCTGAATCCTCACTGCCCATTACTGGAGAGTAAGCATCTGACAAAATCAATGACCACATATTGTTACAAAACACCACTAGCTGTTCATACAACTTCCCAATTTCCTTTCCATTTATCATGCTGGGGAAGAAAAGAAAGAATGTTAAGTAGGAAACAGGGCACAGGAATTCCTGACTAACAGAATTAATGTCACAATTTCAGGCTTATTTAAAGTGTAAATAAACATTTCACCATTCACATTTGTATCAGACTACTTATTTATTTCTACCTTCCACCAAGAAGTGCAAAGTAGTTCAAAAGTCAATTTGCTCAATGAAGTCATGCCTGACTAGCGACCATTTAGGTAGCTGTTCTCTAGGGTGTGTTCCTGAGAACAGAAACTTCCTCAAACCTGCCTTTTCCCCAGCACTATCATCAGGATCAGCAGTTACTATGGTGTGAACTGATATAAAGGCAATGATTAAAAAAAGAACAGAACTTTTTGAGAAGTATTTTGCAAAGATGAACCTCACTGTGTTTATGTTCATAAACATACAACATACTCACAACAGATCCTATTCAGTACTTATTTTCTCATTTCCATCATTTCTACCCTCCATGATGACTCCAAAAGGTTGGACTCCCACACCCATAAGCCTGGGAGTTCTGCACTAAGCCCACTTTCCTGCATACTAACCATTATCAAAGTCAATGTACTTTGAGATCTTGTGCCAGGTGCGGTAGTAGAAATGGCGGACCTGCTCCTTATTCTTCACCATGCTGGCTGGCTTGCCTTTCTTCTTGTATTTCAGAGCAATGTTGTTCTGGATAGCTTCAAAGTCCTTCCCATGCTGAAGAACAAATCAGACAAATCCAAGTAGTCAAAATCTCTTTTTGTAAGACAACTGAAACAACATGAAGGATTTAGGGGTTCTCTGTGGGAAATTAGGTTTCAATGTAGAAACTCAACAGCATAAGAATGACAGTATTTTCCTTTGTGTAAAATGCATTATGGATGCCAATTATGGATGCCACCTTTTTGTTGGGTTGTTTTCAAAAAACTGAAAAGACTGACTTTGTCACTCAGCTCTCTTTACTTCCTTCAGTATTTTCCCCTCTCTTCACTTCTCAACATACTTCTGCCAGGGAATAATGCTTTGTTTAACAATTTCTACTTACAGGGAATTCCACATTTGAGTTATCAGTGCTACATCTGAGTTTCAAATAATGAAGCAAAAGTTGGTGGTACCTACAGAAGACACACCTGTACAGGGGAAGCTTATTCTCAGGGTAAAAATAAAACTAAGACACCTAAGTGTCCCTTAAAAACTATCCAACCCCTATAAAATCCTTTATGAACATAAATAACCACTGAACTCCCCATTTCTCAGAATTCAGAAAAGGTCGAAGTTGATTTTAATACAACTGCAAAGTAGGAAAATCTCTTTTAAATAGTAACAGCTTTAAATGAATGGAAGCAGGGAACCAAATTAACAGTTCCTCTCAGTGACAGAAGGACTGAAAGGAAACAGTTCAAATGTTCGTTCTGTTGACAAAACATACTCATTAATCACAACTATCACTTAAAAAAAAAAACTTGTGACCATTTCTTTCATTTTCACCTTCAGCATGTATTTTTATAGCAATAAAAGCTCTCAAAACAGTATACTTAAAATAACTTTAAGGAAGAAAAAAAAAGAGGAATATATTGCATTCAATGTATGAGATAGGAAGTTAGATGATCTAACTTTCCTTGTCTCTAAACCCTAGCACTTTGACTATCATCAAAAGACTGAATACAGTATTCTGCAACACTTCAAAATAAAGCACAATTTCTTATTTGCTAATATTAGCATGAGCATGCTGCTTCCAAAAACTGAGATGGCAACATTATTTTTTCCTCAGTTGAAACAGAACCATAATTGAAAATGTTATTAAGAGTAGTTCACATATTTACCAATGTATTTAAAAAGAAAAAAAAAAAAAAGGCAAGAAGCTTGACACTTTGGAAAGGTGGCTCTGATTCACAACTGTTGTACAGCCAACTGCATGGGCACATACGCACAAACAAAAGTAATATAAGCATATGGGTGGTGCCCCTGCAAAAGCCACTTAAAACAACCTTCTTTAGCAGTGCTCACATACCCAATGAAACCACGTAACATGGTTATTCTCCTCTACATGTACCTCATACAGTCCCTCAAAGAAAGTGTTTTTGTCCTCTGTGCTCCACGACTCCCACTGCCGCCGGACCTTCTTCCCTTCCTCCTTCTCTCCAGCTGAGGAGCCCAGGTTCCTTGCTGCTGACTTGGAATTCCCAGTAGGATTGCTGGGAGGTATTCCTGATGTGCCACCAGATGCAGTCCCTCCATTATCCGCCCCTGCAAAAAACCCCAAAACAACACAGTGAATATTAAACCCACAGAAGGATTCATGGATAAGTGAGGAATTCAGCCTACCTAGGAAAATACAAAAACAATCCAAGCTATCCGAGTGACAAGTCCCAGCACTTCCTTTTTCCCCAGATTCTGGTGCAACATTTGTAAGAAGGCACAGCTGTGCAAACTTGACTGTACCTTTGTCAGTTGTTGGCACCCCAAAGGACGTTATCTGGGGGTGAGGGAACACCAAAAAGCAGAGATCAGAAACAGTGGGACGAGGGTGATAAAGGCCCTGATGCAACTATGAGGAATCACCAGCTTTGCAAGTAGCAGAAAGATTAAAAGGGACTGCAGAAAACAGGGAGGAGAAATGGCAGGAAGGCAACAGCTGCGTATAAAGCAGTAGATCACATTCCCCCAACCCTAACTGAGAAGGAAGGAAAACCCTTTTTATTTTTTCTTGTAAATCCCCTCTGAAATGAAGTTCTTTTGAAGGTATCATTAAAAACATTATCAACCAAATTTAAATGTATTATTCATCCACAACAGAAACAAAACCAAGCATTTGTAATGTTCTAACAGGTTATCAGAATCCAAAAACCAGAGAGTTTTCCTCAAAAGAACACTCCTTTTGTTTCCACGAGAATCTAAGCATTCTCAATAAGTTATACTCCCAAAACATATTTTCTCCCATTTTGCTAAGAGGCAGCATTTAAGATTCGGCCACACAGGTCTGAGCAGCAGCGTGCCTTATAGGAAAAACACTCTTCCAACATTAAACACCCATTTTCTATTATAAAAAAAGAACTTATTACTGTTTCCACTTGTCCAGTCACTGCCCCGTATATCCTGTGGTTTATCTCAAAATAATTTGGTCATTTTAAAGTTAATTTTTCTTTCATTTCCAGGAACCATTTGATCATTTTGAAGGCAATTGCTGTCAGCACAGGGAAGCACGTAAGGCAAAGCATGAAAGAGGAGGAGAAAATTCACCTAAAAAAAAAAAACCAACACCAACCAAAAAACCCAAGCAAACACAGAAAAAGCCTCTCCATTTCTTAAATCCCCCATCTGTGTCTCATAAAATAACTGACTATTAAGCAATTTAATTCTGATACTATGAAGTCTTCAAAAATGTGAAGTCATTGGAAAAAATGTGACGTACTATAATACATGGCTGAGAAGATAAAAAGCAGTTTTAAGAACCAGAATCGCATCTTTTCTCTTCAAGTGTGAAGCTATTATACCATAATTAGCATAATATCTTTAATATGTTTAATGTCTTTATTAATGATCTGGAGGAGGGCATTGCATGCACCCTCAGTACGTTTGCAGATGACACCAAGCTGAGGGAAGTGTCGATCTGCCTGAGGGCAGGAAGACCCTACAAAACAACCTGGACAAGATGATCGCTGGGCTGAGGACAGTGGGATGAAGTTCAACAAGACCAAGTGCTGGGTCCTGCACTTTCGCCACAACAACCCCAGGCAACACTACAGGCTTGGGGCAGAGCGGCTGGAAGGCTGAGTGGAGGAAATGAACCTGGGGGTGTTGGCCAACACTTGGCTGAACATGAGCCAGCAGTGTGCCCAGGTGGGCAAGAAGGCCAACGGCATCCTGGTTGTGTCAGCAATAGTGCAGCCAGCAGACAGGGAAGTGATCGTCCCACTGCACTCAGCCCTGGGGAGGCCGCAGTGCTGGGTTCAGCTCTGGGCCCCTCACTGCAAGACCAGACACCGAGGCCCTGCAGCGTGTCCGAAGAAGGGCACGGAGCTGTGAGGGGTCCGGAGCACAGGTCTGATTAGGATCAGCTGAATAAGATAAGATAGGAAGATCTGCCTACAAGGTACAAAGCAGCAAGTTTGGATGCTGAAGTTCACAGAATTTTCATTCAGCTCTCAACAACAATTCACACAGACATGAAGATTCCATACTTGGTACTCAAACGATAACCTCCAGAAAGATCACAGACGAGAGAATCAGTGCTTCATGCAAACTGATTTGTTTGGTAATTCAGTGTCCTTCCTTAGAATTTCAAATATCATTTTCTGTAGATGAAGATGTCCTCATAGTCCTATGGAAAATTCAAATACTTACAAAAAATATGAAGGGATTTAAGGAGTGCAGTTTAAAATCTAATAAGAAAATGATGCTCAATGGAACACTGCATGTATCACAAGTTGCAGGCAGTACCAGTGTCTTACCCTGACTGCAGCCACAAGTTCTTCCCTCTAAGCTCATGGCAGCACCTCAGTGTCCACTAAGTTGGTTGGTTTTCTACCAACAGTTCCTACCTGCCTGCTGATTCATACCTTCTCTTAGGGATTTTGGAACGTGGCAGAGTCAACCCCCCCACCACACTCATATATCTCAACATGCAGGCTGGCTTTCTTACTGATGTTCTTTAGGGTTAGCTGCAAAGTGTGAACTTCTGCAGGAGTCACCAGTCAACCACAGGTGGAACAGCTACGAGGAAATACCTTCAGAAACGAGATGCGAAGTTCACAGACTGTTGCACGCTGCATCCAAATCCAGAGCGCAAAATGCTACATCCCTCTGCAAGGCACGGGATGCAAACACCAATTTGTAACACACCAGCAAGACTCCTTCAAAGCATTTTGTCCTTGCTTTGGATTCCATACAAGCCAGTAACAAAGTTGAACTATAGAGAAGTTCAAAAGCATTTTTTTGGTAAGGACTGCCACTAAGAAAGCCACTGCAGAAAATGCTGGACTGTTTTATTCTCACACACCTGCAGCCTTGGCAGTCTTCAAATGTGCATCAAAACACCTGCAGCCAACAGTTGCGTAAGATGCTAGTAGTCTTAAACTTTGCAGAACACTTCCGAACTCATTCTGCTGTTCTCATGACAGAACTCTCCTCAAAATGCATTCACTCCTCAATTTTAATTATGAGAAAGAAAAAAAAAAAAAGAAACATCCCAACTTTCTTCCTGATCACAAGGTAAGTGAGTCCCAGTTTTAGTCACATGTCTTTCCAAAGGTAACTAAGACATCATACACTTTGGTGAAGAAACACATGAAGTGATTGCATAGCAAGTGTATGATACAGGAATTTAAGTGAAGCTACCTGCTTTGTGGAAAGACCCAACACATCTGCAGCTGGATCCAATTTGCTCTTCTCTCCAAGAACCACAGCTGAGAAAGGACACGGGCAAGAGAAGGAGAGACTGACCTGTCCCCAGCAAGTCAATGCTTCAAACTAAGGACTAACATTTTAACTGGAAAGTGAACTTCTACCTTGTATGCCTCTGTAGTAAATAGTAGAGACTCCCAAGAAGGCCTAGGACAGTTAAAGCCATGGTGTACATTCATACCATATTACGCTCATTATGAATTAACATCCAAAGCTTTATAATACAACAGATGAATGCCCTACAGAGATCAAATAGTATTGCTTCTTCCATCTCTTACTATTTAGATTTGAAAAACCAGATATAGGGTCAAAGTGGATGCCTTATCCCTGGAGGCATTCAAGGCCAGGCTGGATGTGGCTCTGGGCAGCCTGGTCTTGTGGTTGGCAACCCCTGCAGGGGGGTTGAAACGAGATGAGCACTGTGGTCCTTTTCAACCCAGGCCATTCTATGATTCTGTGATTCAATGATACAGCTGAACGTATTTAAACATACACACTGCCAATTACCAGCAGGCGTGCACACACAAAACTATACCAGTGCTTGCTTTTGTATGGACACTATACATTTAAGCTATCAGTTAACCAAGCATCACTGTAAAAAAAGTCTTTTCTTTAAATAAGTAAATCTGGTCACTGCCCTGCCTCAAGTCAATCATTCTCAAGTTCAAGTGTTGTTCCACTAGAAAAAAAAAATCTTAAGTAGAATAATGCATTGTAAGCACGTATACTAGGCACAAAGCCTAGTGCAAGGTTCCATCTGCACCTGTACCTTCCAGGCAGGCACCTTTCAAAGCTCAGTACCTACAGCACAGGGCACACGAAACAAATTCCTCTTGTTGTGGTCTGAGATGAGATACCATGGAGTTCTGGTCCTAAGCCACATTCAGATGAAGGGAGGGAGAACAAAGAATAAATGGATATGATATGGATGGCAGGAGAAGTATCAGTGGTAAATGAGATAGACAGAATTAAGAATATTAGGACAAGGGGCTGTACTGGTAGTTTTTAAAGTCATTCATTCCCTAAAGAAATGATGGAGGAACAGTATTTCACTCGAAGGCTACAACACATGTAGCATACAAATTTGGGAAGACACAGTAAAATCATATTGTTAAGTACATCTATCAGTTATCTTGGTACGTTCAGCTTCTTCACAGGAGGTCATACTAGTTAATTTAATTCACACACTACAGAACAAGCAACTTTGGTTGGCTGAAGCAAACTACAGAATGCTTTCCAGTGAGGTTTACACTATGCAAAAGATGGAATGTTTCAACTGCAGAAAACTCAGAAATCCCTCTTCTTCAGCAACCTTGTAGTGCCCTGCTTCCTCTTCTTCAATCAACTTCTGTATCTCCAAATTCTCAATCAGTTGTCTCCACCATTCCCTCAGGTTCCTTCTCTGGTTTGGTGCACGTTACTTCAAGACTGACCTTCAAGCATTCATACTCCAAAAGGAGCACTCTATTTGAGGCATGGAACTTGAAATAATTAAGATGATCAATATTTGAAAATAGGGTAACCATAATTCCCCAAAATTACACATATTTAGATACATGCACAGTAAATTTAATAATTCTTTCAGCAACCATTAACGGTGTGACCTATGGAAGCTCAAGTTTTCAAACTTCCTCTACTACTGGTTATTACAAATCCTCGCAGAATCACAGCAACATGGTAAAGTCAAGTAGCTGCTGAGTGCAGAAACTCTTCCAATTATGTACACAACAACTTGTTTACAACAATAAAGTACTCTAAAAACAGAAGAGCAAAAAATAAGTGAACTGTGACAAACTGAAAATACTACCACTTTGAAATGGCTTTTAAAGACACAACAGGAACAAACTATTGCCTACTGGGTAATGGCCATTTGAAATAAATTAATTTTAACAATCACACTCCTTAATCAAAGGATGGTTATGTTGGAAGGGATTTCATACCCCCCCAGTCCCACCCCCAAGGTGAGGCTGCCCAGGGCCCCTCTGTGGCCTTGGGCACCTGCAGGGATGGGACCCCCACAACTAATAATAGCATTCAAAAGAGATTTCACTTCAGAACACACAGATTCTGAAAGCAGGATCACTTTGATATAACCTTTAGGGTTATGTAGTGTTATTGAAAGATCACAGCAGAAACAAGTTGCTGGTTTCAGTGGACCAAACCTAAGTGTGGTCTGAACACTCCTGACCAAGATCAACATTACCTTTGCAGTTATCACACTGCTTGCGACAAGAAAATCATGAAATAGATTTGAATTTCCAGGGCTGATACAAAAGATTACTGAAGGCATTCAAGCTCCTTATCTTTTTTATACTTAGAGGGGAAGAGAAAGTTGATGGGACAGCAAGTGCAGGGATTTAAGTCCCAACTTTATTGGAAATTTTCAATGTTCAACTGGTTCGCTACTGGACGTTAGCTTAGAGAGACACTTCATTGGGAATGCAAAGCCCTGTACATTCTGATAACGTAACACTGGATTAGGGAGAACTCAGACAAACCCAGAAAGCGTCTCAGTATGGATCTCTGCAGATAAAGAACTCAAACCATGAGGGCTGCTCCGAAAGTAATGCCTCCTATCTCACTGTGTTAGCCCACAATGTCAGCTGCCTCTGGTGGTGGGAAGGCAGCAGAGGTTGAACCTTCCCACCAATATCCCATTACCTTTTGCTGCTGTGTGACAGATGGCAGCAGAGGGGCAGCTTGACAAAAGGGCATCTGACACAGAAGTGCACAAGGAGCAAAGATGCGTCATTGAATTCCTCCGTGTGGAAAAACAGCACCCACTGACATTCATCAATACCTGCTGAACACCAATGGAAACTAAACAGTGGATGTGAGCAGAGTGGTGGTGCATTTCAGCAGTGGGGACTGTGGGGCACCTCCGCTGTTGCAATTTGTATGAGCACAACATGGAGCTCTTGTTCATCACTGGCAAAATTGCACCACTAACAGAGGTAACTGTGCTGAAAAATGGTGTTTGGTTGTTTGTTAACTGAGAATGTGCTCTATCAAGCAGTGTCATTGTGATCTTTGGGTCCGTTGCAGTTCCATGGAAATTATTAGGAAGCATTACTTTTGGAGCAACCTACATAGTGAGGATCCCACTGCACAGGTCTGTTCTCCAACACCTGGCAGCTACAATCCTACCCATATGAGAGAAATCAGCCCTAATTCATTCACATCTAAGCTAGCCAGGCAAAGACGTGGCTGGTCTTACAATTCAAGATGCAAAACTACAGTTGTCATTCTACCAATGACTGTCACTCCCAATGATATAAGAAAGTCTCCCCAAACCTGACAGCGTAGTCAGGTACAGCAATCACCAGTCTATGACCAACTACTGAAATAACATGGCCTATTTTGTATATAGTTTTATTATGGCCCTTTTGGAATCTGAACTGCAAAATAAACTAAGTTCGCTTCCAAGCTGTGTTTTAACTCAGGAAGAATTACTCCGCTCCTCTAAAATCATAAATGAGTATTTATGTACAAATGTAAGTATACACATGCACAACGATGACATAATTTGTTCATGTGTGCATTCACTTTCACAGTGATGAAATAATTTCATGTGCATACAATACACTTGTCCATTATGGACAATACACACTGCAAATAAACACCTCCTCCATTTAATACCACTTACAACCCTTGAAATAATTGTCTGTAGCTAAACACTCCTGGGTATTCCATCTGCTTGTTTATTTGGTTTAATGCAGCTGGGAGAAGAATTTCGCAGACCTTTCTGCTCTACCTTCCAACAGCACACACAGAAGACCTTCACTTAAAAAGTTTAATGGCTTAAAGTGGACTTACTGAGGCACTAAGAATCCTTCAGTCAATTACATAAACTGACCATCAAGCAACTGAGCTCAGGGTTTTTTCATTACATGCCAATAACTAAAATACCACCATGTGCAAAGGGCTCCTTTCTTATCCTAACACAAAACTATAACAGTTCTTAATGCTCACCTCCTGCCCAGTATGTACACACCACTGCAGCAGACTGAAACAGTGAGGTAATGCCGCATATGCATTTAAGCTGCAGAGTTTTACTTTGTTTCAGCAGACAAGACTAAACTTGGCTATTTAAAATCCTGAAGAAATCTACGAATGCTATTTTCTCTCAAAATTCAACAGAAATTAATATTTGAGTACTTTTGTACAAAGTACCCAACATTAATGTCAAGCACAGCGCAGCTACAGCGCCAGGTGTCAGCCAGGAAGGGCTGAGCACACACAATAGCACCAAAGACTCACATGGCCCCACTGCCTTCCAGCTACTTCAGAAAGAAACAGCTCTGACTAAAAGTCACATTCTCATCCTCAGTGCTGAGGTGGAAAAGCATATATATGTGTATACGTATGCATGCAGGCACATGTGTACATGTACGCATAGATGTATGTGATGAAACCTTGAAAAACAACAACAACCAAACAAATCAAACAACAAAAACCCACCCTCGAATTGCACGGAACTGCCCACAGCTGCTCTGATCTATGGAACAGTGAGGGCGACTCACAAACCTTTGGAAACAAACAGTTCAAAACATGCGCCTCAAAGACGCTTCCAAAATAGCTCCATGCCTAAAACAGTCACAGAAATCACTGGGGAAAAATCAGCGATACCTCAGGGTTTGCTTTTCCCCCCTTTCATTAAACTACCACCCATTGAATTTCTTATTATTCCATGGCAGAGCTCAGGGCACAGCCACCTGATTACACAGCTTGTTAGAGTCTGATTTCCTAATCAAAATACAGAAATTCCCTAAAACTCAAGTGATGAAATGCAGGAATGGAAGGTCTGCTCCAATAATGGAATTTTTATTCTCCTCTTCCACATACACGCCCAGCACCCCTCCCCCCCCCCACTCCGAATCCCCCCATTTTTGGGAACAGGAGAGTGGGCAGCAGAGAAGTTGAAGCCCTGGGACACAAAGAAGATTTCAGCTGCTGTGAGAAGCAGGCCCCACAGCTTCTTCCCCAAAACCAAACAAAAGATGGCATCTGCAGGAAGAGAATGACAACCCCCATACACACAGGTGGCCCATCCACACCCCACCCCCCCGTGGGTTCTGGGGGGTGCCAAAATACGGTACCTTTGCCTTTTACAGCAGCGCTGCTGCCAACTGAAGAGGATGCCTGGGAATCCTTCTTCAGCCTCTTGCTCTGAGGTCTGACACTGGACCTGAGAAAATGATGCTGGTCCTGGCTGTGGGAGGGCTGGAGGGCAGCCGGGGCCTGGGCTAAGCTGGGGTTTGGCGGGGGGCTGCTGGTAGTGTTGCTGTTGATGATCTTTTCTTCTTTCTTTGTGCTGCTGCTGCCTGGAGCTGCCTCTCCTCCTCCTCCTGCCCCTTCTTCTTCCAGGGACTCCTCATCTCCTCCTGCTCTCTTGCCCAGCTTTTTCACCCCTTCCTCCCCGCCGCTCTCGCCCAGTTTCACTGTCATCCTGTTGGGGAGGAGAGAAAGAAAGGAGAAAGACATAAAGTCAGGCCGGGGAGCCCCCCAGAGAGGGGGAGAAACCCCTGGGCTGAGAGGGGAGAAGTTTAGCTGCAGAAATTCCTCTCAACATGGCCGCCGTTGTTTGTTACTAAATCCCCTTTCGTTTGCTGTCCCGACCCAACAACCTGTGCCGAGGGCGGGAGGGGAGAGCTCCGCGAGAACCCCCCCAAACCGGCCCAAAAGGCGGCGGGGCTCCCCCGGCGGTCCCCCGGCACCCCCCGGAGGGCTCCGGGCCGCCTTCAGAGGAGAAATCGCCGAGGCGAACTCGGGCGCTGGAAGCGCTCGGCAGGCGGCGAGGGAGGCAGCGCCGGGCCCGGCGGAGCGGGGCAGCGCGGTCGGGCCGGCCCGGGGCTCGGCCCCATCTCACCCCTCCGGCGGCTCCGGGAGCTCTGGGGGGGCTCCTCGCCCTCCTCACCGTGGGGCCGAGCCGGCCCGGCCCGCCGCGGGGGGGGGCTCCATGCTCCTCGATGCGGCGGCGGCGGCTTCTCCTCCTCCCTGTGTGTGTGCGGCTGGGGCTGGGACTGGCCGCGGCGACCAAGATTTCCAGCTCCCCTCCGCCCCCACCCCGCCACGGCCCCGCACCTCCCCGGGGCCGCGCTCCGCCCGGGGGGCTCCGGGCACGGCCGGTCCCACCGCCTCTGCGGGGAGCATCGCCCGGGCGCGGCTCTCCTGTCAGCAGCGGCCGGGCCGGGCCCGGGGCCGCCTCGTCAGCGTCTGCCCGCGCTCCACGGCGGCGGCGGAGGGACCCCCGCATCTCTGCGCCCCGGGGGTGACGCCGCCACGGAACCCCATCGCCTCCACACTGCACTCGGGTACCGCGGCCTCTGGGAGTCGTGCGGCGTTATCTGCCCGGGGATGGGGCTTCGAGGGGCACCCAGGCGGGCCTTCACCTCAAAAGGTGCCCACTGCGCTGCAGGCTGTACCTGGAGCACAGCACCCGGTGTGGGCACACGCACGGGGCCAAAGGCGCTCGGCTCCACTGCCTACTGAAATCCAACGACCGCTTTGGTGAGAGCACGGAGCGTGGGGGCACCTCCACAAGTCCACCTGGAAGGAAGGCAGGCCGTCCCGCAGCAGTGGGGGAACAACGCCCGCATTGCAGCTCCCCATGGCAGCAGTGCGGCCACAGTGAGCTTCACCAATGGACAAAGAGCTGCTCACGAGAGAAGGAAAGTCAAAATATCGCCCATGGAGCAACGGGATTACTGCACGTTGGGCTGATATCAGAAGAAAGTGCTTCAAAGTGCACCAGGGGCATCACCTGCCTGTGACATGGGAGCACATGTGCCTGCAGGCCATGGCATGTGCTCCTGGGACTGAAGTGACACCTTTCTCTCTAATAGCTCCTGACGAAGCACTGCACCCAGCAGTCCTGCAGGATGCAGGGCAATGTTCTGTTCTCCGCAGAAGGCGCCATACGCTGCTGTGAGCCACAGATCTAAATTCACGTTAAAACTTCCATACTGAAATTTCACATCAAACCCTGACAGAGCCCTGATTAGACTTCTCCAAACAACCAAAGACTTCTCCAAACAACCAAACCACGATGTTTTCAGTTGTTACGATGACAGAAACCTCGCAACTCTGACAGCCCGTGCTCAAAGACCTTCTCTTCAGCAGGGCTGAATCTGACCCCACCCTCAGCTCCATGGCCACAGATCAGGCACTGCACTCCAGCACCAGGTCAGGAGGGTTCCCCCCTTTAGTGTGTCCTCGGGGCAATGCAGCCACCCCTGACCCCCTCCCCACTCATGCCGTCCGGCCGGGCTCACCGTGCTGCATCCCCTCCCTCAGCACCCAACACCACTTTCCCTTTCTCTCTCCACCGGGAACACTCCCGGCCCACCATCACAGGCCCCGCCCCGCCCCGCAGCCCGGCTGCTCTCCCCGCACGGTTGCCGGTGCTCGGGCAATCGGCCCCAGGGACACGCGAGACCTGGGGTCCCCGCCCGCTCGGCCCGCAGCGTTACCTGCCGCATCAACGCCGCCGCGCAGCCTCCGTGCTCCGGCTCTCCCGGCGGCGGCCGCTCCGGCTCCCCCGGCTCCAGGCACCCCCAGACTGCGCCTCGCAGCCGCCAGCTCCGGGGGAGGCCGGCGCGCCCCGCGACCCCCGCGGCCTCCAGCGGCCCTCCCAGCGCTGCCGGCAGCAGCGGCAGCGCTTCCCGGCCGGAGAGGCGACCTCTCGTCCCCGGCTCCCCCACAACCACGGCACCGCTGGCCGGAGCCGCGGCTCCCTGGCGCCCCGGCTCGGCCCTTACGCGGGCCGCGATGGGTCCGGGCCGCCGCGGCTCCGCTTCCTCGTCAGCCTGCGCCGGGCCGAGGAGGCGGGGCGCGGCGCGCGGGCCCTGCTAGGCGCGCCGCGGCACGCCCCTCCCGCGACCCCAAACAAACCGCCCCATTGGCTGACGACACGCGGGAGTGAGGCGGGGGGCGGGGTCTCAGCCTAGACGCCGACCAATGAAAGCGCGGCGCGGGGCGGGTGACGACAACTTTACGCACAGGAAGAGGCGGCAGCCGGTGTCTGTCAGGGGGCGGGACGATCCCCAAGTTCTGGCTGTTGATTGGCTAAAAGGTAACCAATTGAGAGCTCTATCGTTGGAGCCCTTGGGCATGCTCTCGAATATCATTGGCTGGCGAGTTGTTGCTTTGCGTGCCGCGTTGTATTCATAGCCCGCCGGAAAAGGAACAGCGTTTGTAGCAGAGCGAGGGCAGGCGGAGGGGATGGGTCGTATGGCTGAGGCGCTGGCTGGTGCACTCTTCCTAGCAATTAACGGCTTTAACCAGCTCGTTCTTTTTCCTTAGCATTGAAAATGAAGTACATAAACTGATAGGCGTGGAATCTTTAGGGAAGGTCTGTTGCTTTTAGGGCTTCCAGTCTTCTTCATGCGAAGTTCTCACCGTTTCCAGAATGAAGGAAACATTATTTAGTGGTGTGCAAAACTAAGAGGGATTTAATTTCATTTGCTGATCTAACGTGTTGGTCTGCTTTCCAGTGACTGCAGTGTATAAGTGGTGAATTCTTGTTAATGGCTGGCTGAAACAATTTCCCAAAGTCTTAGCACGAGTGCTGTGCAGTTTTTCCCCCCAACAGCTATTGGTAAATGGTGCGAGGAAAGGATTACCCTCTTATAAAAATTCTCCCGGTCTCGTAGTAGGACAGGCTGTCCTATTCCTGTTCATCACAAGCTGGTGATCGTCCCGCTGCACTCAGCCCTGGGGAGGCTGCAGTGCTGTGCTCAGCTCTGGGCCCCTCACTACAAGACCAGACACCGAGGCCCTGCAGTGTGTCCAGAGAAGGGCATGGAGCTGTGAGGGGTCTGTAGTGGAAGTTGCATGAGGAGCAGCTGAGGAAATGGGTTCAGTCTGGAGAAGAGGAGGCTCAGGGGAGACCTTATTGCTCTCTGCACCTCCCTGGAAAGAGGCTGTGTGGAGGCAGGAGTCGACCTCTGCTCCCAGGTAACAGTGATAGGATGAGAGGGTGATGGCTTTGAGTTGTGCTGGGGAGGTTCTGTTTGGATATTAGGACAAATTTCTTCTCAGTAAGAGAGGTGAGGTAATGGCACTGCTGCCTGGGAGTGGTGGTGTCACCATTCCTGGAGGTGTTCAAGAAGTGTGGAGATGTGGCACTGAGGGACCTGGTCAGTGGTGCAGTGGTTGGACTTGATGGTCTTAGCGGTCTTTTCCAACTTTACTGATTCTGTGATTCTCAGCCATAGTGCAGAAATCTGTGGTTTAATGATCTGACCTTCAGAATGGCAGGTGAGCTGTGGCAGTTCAGGACCCCCTGGTTGCAAGTAACTGTCTGAAGACAGTGAACTAAATTCAAGCATGCCTTCACCTTTGTCATCTGCTATAAACATGCTCTAAAGTAACGAGTTTATTGTTAGAAATTTGTAAATACAGAAGATCCAGCTTTTGTCACAACTGCAGAGCTTTGTGTTTTAATCCACTCCTTAATCAGTTTGTAGCGAGTATTTTTTTTTAGTCTTATAATGTAGCACAAGATCATATGGCTTATATCAAGTATTTTTGCCACTTGGTTTAACCACAAGCAAATTTAACAACGCTGTCAGGAAATGATGCTTTCTGCATCTACAGGGACATGTATTTAAATGATGCTTTGCAAAAACATGTGAAGAAATGCTCAGTTCCCCAAAGTCTCAGAGCTGGAGGTTCCCATTCTCTATGTATGTAAATAACTTTGTATGCTTGAGTAGCCCCACTGCCTCAAGTAGGCTGTTAAGGTGTAAAACTGTCCACGTGCATAAACATCCATGAAAGAAAGACTGAATAAAAAGGCACTGGACAAGAGCTGAGGGTGGTAGGTTGAGATGTTGAAAGGCACTTGAGCTGTTCTTCATTTCTGTGATGGTAGGGAGGGTCTGCAGCCATGCTTGTGCAAACCTGTTCAGATACAGAATGCAAATAATCTGTCAGTGTTTGTTGCCATGGTTTTCTAGGCTGGGCAAGAACGTGAATGTGGATTTGTTGCTCTTCCTGTGTACTTTGAAATGGATAACAAATTGCATGCACTGCATGCTCGATGTTTTATTGTCTGTGGTGGCCTTAATTTTGTTTTATGTTGTGGTCTTAAGTTTGCACTTTGTGCTATCTACAGTGTGAAACTTATTTTTCAAAGTTCTTAGGTGTGGAAGCCACCAGCAAAGTAGGTGTCATCCTTCTTAGCTATTAACTGTAATAACGCACCCGTTCCTAAAAGCCTTAAATTGAATAATCTGGCAAATGGTGATGGATGATTTCGGTGTTTCTAAAGCAGCTCTTTCCCATTCAGGTAAGAGGATTTAAACCAAAGGTCAGACGTCTGTTGTTAATCCTTCATGTCGTACTAAGCAGGAATTGCCTAATCACACAGCTTTGTTTTTCTCTCAGCAGCTGAGGTCAAAGCCCTTAGAGGAGGGGATGAAATGCACCGCGTGTGACCGTGCTGCTCAGCCTCTTCTTTGCATGTCCTGGGGCCTCCGAGCTGCTGATCGGGCATCTCTCATGAAGGCAGTGATCACAGCACCCTGATGTGGTGGTTTATTTCTCCGACATGAGCACCTTCTAGCAGGGCTTCTCTGCTGAATGCTATTAGGAAACGCCAATTTCCAACCGGATCTGCACATCTGGGGATACGTGATTTAGGCATTGGCCGGACTTGCATTACTGATGGAATTGGATGGATGTGAAAGCTGTAAAATGGCCACTTGAGCAAAGATGGTCCACGTTTTTCAGATGACTCTTACTCCTGCTAAGGCGTGGAAGATGCTCACACGCTGCTCACGCAGTGCCACCCCCTGCCCAGTGCTGCTTCCTAACAGAACTGACGTTTTTCTGCCTGAAAGGTCCCAGTAACCGACGTGGTTAAACCAAGTGGCAAAAGTACTTGATATGAGCCATATGATCTCGTGCTACCTTATAATAAGACTAAAAAAAACACTCCCTAGGAACTACTTAAGGAGTGGATTAAAACACAAACCCAGTAGCTGATGTATGCCTCGGTGGAAAGGAAAGGTGCGATGCCCCGCACGGGGCTTCCAGCGGGGCGGGGCCGGCCGAGCGCCGCCGCCTTCGGCTCCTCCCGCCTCCCCCCGACGTGTCGGCCGCCCCGCGTCGGCTGCTTCCGTCGCTCTTCGGTTTCGCTTCGGGAGTTTCCGCTCAGGGCCCCTCCCCGTTGTCAGGGGTAACGCGGAGCATCGGACCGAGCGCGGACTTCGGGTAGCGCGGCCGCTGCAGGCAGAGCGGGCTGCGGGCCCGGCCTGCGCGGGACGGGGCGCCGGAACGCGGTGCGGGGAGGCTCCGGGGCGGGACGGGGGAGGCCTCAGCCGGGAGCCGGGGCTGCGGGCACAGCGGGGCCGAGCAGCGGTGGCCGGGCCTTGTCCCGGCGGAACCGCCCCCGGGCCGTGCCGGGCAGCGCCGCGCCGCGTGTGGGAGCGCTCCGGGTGCACCGCGCGTCCTCACTCCGCGGTACGGAATAATCTTCCCCTTTTCATACAGCTGCGCGTTGTCGTGAAATTGTAACTTGTTTAGGCTGGTAGGTGCAGCCGGGCACAGCTCCTCTGGCCCAACCTCCTGACAGCAACTGACCTGCTTCGGTCCGGGAACCGAATGGCTGTTTCAGCGGTGCTGGATGTGCTGTGAGCCAGCAGAGCTCACAGTGAGGCTCCCTCGAGGGCCGGACGACCCGAGCAGTGCCAGCACGGCTGTCCGGACTGGGGCTGCTCCTCTGGCCAGGTAGGAACGGGGGCAGAGACTGACCGTGAATCTCCCTCTGCTTTCCTCTGTTATGTTTTCTATGCACTGTTTCAGGAGTGTCCATTGTACCTATCCTCGCTGATATCCTCTGTGATCCATGTGAGGGAGGGGATTGTCCCCCTCTGCTCTGCCCTCGGGAGCCCCCGCCTGCAGTGCTGCATCCAGGCCTGGGGCCCAGCACAGGAAGGGTGGGAGCTGTAGGAGCGGGGCCATGAGGATGCTCAGAGGTTGGAGCACCTCTGCTATGAAGAAAGATTGAGGGAATTGGGCTTGTTTAAACTTGGAGAAGAGAAAGTTCATTGTGGCCTTTCAGTACTCAAAGGGAGCTTATAAACAGGAGGTCTTTAAGTCCCTCCCAACCCAAGCCATTCTCTGATTAAAGAGATCATACAGCTGGGCTTGATCACCTTCTATACTTGAAACTTGTGAGAAATTCTTCTCTTTTCAGCCATGGAAAAAAATAGGCCGTGCCATGCCAGAAGCCCTTATTGAAGGCAGTCCTAATTTTTCACTTTCTTCTTTGAGCGGTATAGATAGATAACGAATTTCCAAGATTATGGCAGACATAACATTGGTCTGGTTTCTGCGTGTAGTTCATGTTGCTGACAACATCAGTGGCAAGGTACAGAACCACCAAGCTATTTAAAAACATTGCCTACCTTTCTAACACATCTGATCAAAGGTGCTGAATCTGATTTTTCTTTTTTGGGGGGGAGAAGGCAACCCTCTTAAAGGAAAATGTTTATTTTAAGCAACGGTGGAATATTTAAACTAAATAGATTTAAAAAAAAATAAAAGGATTTATTTGTCTGTGTCTGATTGGTGACCTGGGCAGATCTTCTGTAACTACATATGCCTACAGCTCAACAACTCATGGCTGAGGTGTTCATAAGAGACCTTCATCCCCACAGATGTTGAGGGAACCGTTTAAACCTTTGATGGGTTATTTTAATTTCTTATTTCTCAGCTCTTGGCATTTTAGCTAATAACTGAGGTGCTTAAAAGCTGGTTGTCTCTGGCTGTTTGTTTGTTTGTTCTAAACCAAGCCAACGAGATTGTACAACACAAATCCCCAAACCACTTTCCATATGTAAACGTTCAAAGACTGAGTTACCCACTTCATTTCTGAGAAGAGCACCATTTCAGGTTTATTTTCCTCAGAAAAGGATCACTTATTGAGGGCTTTCATTCAGATGTTAAGATAAGTTGCATGGGTCTTGCATGATTTAAACCTATCTGCCCAGTGATTTCAGCAGTTTAAGCTCCAAAATGGTGACAGCTTTTAAAGCTTACTTTGAAAGAGAGCTCAGATGTGAGACTTTACAGCCTGAGATCACTCTGCACATTGTTCTCTTCAGATATGAAGTGCTAGAAATACCCTTGAAATAACTCTGAGCTTAACAGAGTGTTCTCTGAAATAAATCAGTGTAAGCCACTGAGAGACCAAGTGCCAGCCTGTGCACACTGTGCTCTATGGGCTACAAGGCTCAGCACTCCCCAGTACTCTTTAAACACTTGGACCTTTTTCACGTTTGCTACATAGTGCATTAAGATGGTGATGTGGTAGCTTTGTGTTTCTCCCCGTTTTTCGCATACTTCCCTGTTAAATGCCTCTTTTCCCCATGCAAACTTGCAGTTGGTGACACCTTCTGCCATGGCTGTGTATGTGGATCACCGAACAGAGGCTCCAGATTCAGTTGCCTCCCCTTCTCTTATAACGTGGCACTCCGTTCATCCTCTCCTGGCAGTTGCTTCTATCAGCACAGCATCGGGAGGCTGTGTGGATATCTATCTGGAGCAGGTGAATAATCAGCAGCTTTGCTGCTCTGAAACTTCGCTTCTGCATTACGTATGTCTGCAATTCCAAGTTTTTCTGGTGATGCTTACCTGTTTACTTGTTAGGCTTAACAATGGAATGGCCACGTGCTTCTTTTTTTCTGTTTTTAAACTTTAAGTGACTCAAGTGTACTCAGTAATGGGAATTAGAAAAAATCATTCTTCCCCTTGAGCCTGACTTGGTTTGCTAGACCAGTTCATGCACCTGAGGGGTCTGTAGACAGAAATTTGCTGTGCGGCTCTCATAAGCTTTGCATGAGGGGCTCATATAGCACTCCAGTTTGCACAATTTCCAGGGGAAAATAAGAATCTGTGCTATTTAGGGAAATGGTACAGCAGATGCACTGAAAACATTGATATTTGTTAACATGAGTATTCTATAAAATGCATAATTTTCAGAGTGCATTATGAAAAACTGTCATCCACATTTGACAAATAGGGAAATAAATATACGGAGATGCTGAACAATTTGCCTGAAATAATGCAACAAACTATGCTCAGAGGAGAGCCTGCCTTTTGGAGCTATTTAAGCATTAGTTTATTGTATTCTTGGTGAAGAGCTTTATTTATTTTTTCTTTTTTTTAAACTGAAACGTGGTGAGGGCCATCGTATTGTTCTTACAAGAATTACAGTTTGACGTTTAGTGAGAGCTCTCTGTGCACGCTCTCTGTGAGGGAGGAATAGGCTGGCAAAGCAGAGGGAAGCAGTCATTTAACACCGCTGTGTTTTCAGAAGCTATTTTCAAGTGGATGTGCTGCACGTTGTAGCACACGTATGCACGTGAAATAGCCAGAAATACGTGGTGTAGCCACTTCTTGTGTCCTACCAGATGTTCTGGTGCAAGCCAGTGCTTTTAGACAAGAAAATATCTTGTTGTCTGGGAAGTAAATCTGAAGGTTTAGCTGCATTCTTGTGCTGATCCTGCACTTTGTTTTCGTTTGCAGGGAGAACACGAGCCTGATGCACACATCGAGAGAAGCTTTCAGGTCACGTCACTTTCCTGGCACCCTTCCAGGCTGATCTTGGCAGCCGGCTGGGAGACTGGAGAAGTTGTCATACTTAACAAACAAGACAAGGAGCTCCACACTGTGCCGCCAAATCATAACGCCAAAATTACCATCCTAAACTGGAGTAGCAATGGCTCCCGCCTCGTGTCTGGGGATAGGGTAAGCAGCTCGGGTGTCAAACCTTGGATCTGGGATACAGTGCATGCCTTGTGATGGAGAGGATTGTGGAATGGATTGCTGAGGGAGGGAATAGTTGCAGGAGCAGGGGAGGGATATGTTTCCTTGCTTTAGGTACAAATTAAAATGGTTAGGGAGTGAACACAAATGTAGAAAAGTGAACACAATTACAGTTCTTTCAATTTGCCATAAAATGAGCATCTCTAATCTCGCTGAGGGTGGTGACACATTGGAACAGGTTGCCCAAGGAGGCTGTGGATGCCCCATCCCTGGAGGCATTCAAGGCCAGGCTGGATGTGGCTCTGGGCAGCCTGGTCTGCTTGTTGGTGACCCTGCACATAGCAGAGGGTTGGAACTGGATGAGCATTGTGGTCCTTTTCAACCCAGGCCATTCTGTGATTAGAGCAGTAGGTCAGGGTTTCAGTTTGCGTTTTAACAGTACGCTAATATGAATTGTACTTACTGTATGGAAAATGTTTTGGAGATGCTTGAAATATCAGTCTATTGATAAGCTTGTTACCCTTTATATAGTGAAATGAGATACTAACAATAGAATATCTAATATTCAGGTCTAAGTATTCATAGAAGATTTTGATTTTGTCAGTTCTTCAATGAGCAAATGGTGACAATGTGCTTTTTTACATTCTTCCTGATAAACCTGAGCATGTCCAAGAATTTTGGTTCAGTTCTTCTCAGATTTTTACCTCTGATTTGGAGGCAAATGTAATTTTACATTGGTAAAATTCTGTTGCACTTGCTGTATTTGACAGAATTGCAGAAATTCGACACTGAGAGTCGTGATTGCATTGATCCTCTTAATTAGAAAAGAAGAAATGTTGTCTGAAGAAAGGATACACTGTACCTGAGAGTTTAAGTGGAGAACATGTTAATGTAACTGCTGTTTACATTCATGTTGCACTTAGGAATAGACTTTTTCAAATTCGTTTTTGGTGTTGGATCACAATAAGTCTCCTTAAAACAGGTGCAGCCATTCGTAGTGTCATTAATACCACTCCTTTTGTTGTCTGCATTAATGAAGTAAAATGAGGTTGGACTTTGCATTGCAAGTTGTTGTTTTGTTCATGCAGTGCTTACACAGAGGACATCAAAATGCCATTTGTTTCCCTAAGCATGAACATAATAACAAAAATAAGTAATAAAGTCCCAGCTGTAAAGCTGCAGTGTAGGTCAGCTTGTTGGGACTGTTAAGACATGACATGCTGAAGGCTTTTTGCATCTCTCCCTTCTTCATCCATAGTTTCTAGTCAGTGGGGGTTTATGCATTCTGAGCTGGCACTGCAAAATGCTTGTTACCTCCAAAACCTGTGCCAGGCTCTCAGATTTGCACAGTGGTCGCACTTTGGTGTGTGCTTGTGTTCCTGCTTGCAGCAAAAGTCACAAACTGAGATTGTTTGTGTGATAGTTGGTTCTCACCTTTGCTGCAAATACATGAGTTATGGAAAGTATGTGTGTTTGAAGAGAGATAAGACAGTGAGTATATATTCCTAGTTTTTATATTCAGTTGATAGCCAAATTAAATCTTAAGAGTGCAGTCTGTTATAATTACATTCAGAAACAATTTTGAGATTTGTTTGTAAGATTGAAGTTCTGTTTGGAATGAGGTAAGCAGGTAAAAGTTAGACAAATGTAGTTAAGGGAAGGGACAGATTGCAAGGCTATGAAGTTCTTTCACTGATAAATGGCAGAAGTTCTGTTACTCAAAATTCGTTTAAAATCAGACTGAAAGAAATGGGGCACAATTATTTTCCAGCGCCAACTTTTATTGATTACTATTGCATTAATTAGCTAACTAGCTTTCTTTAATTTGTGATTCTTATAGAATCTGGATTCTCACATATGTGCGATATGTGATAAATTAACTGTGGTCTTTTTGTTTTTCTTTAGCATGGCATCTTGTTTCTATGGAGAATGGACCAGCGAGGTCGAGTGCAAGGTCCTCCCATGCTGAAACACGAGTATGGAAAATGTCTGTCACACTGCATCTTCCGACCACCCCCTCCTGGCGAGTAAGTGGTGTGTCCTGCCAGAGCGCAGGTGGGCCAGCTTTCACTTTTTTGACACAGAAAGAAAAGCCTATTCACAGACCATTGTTATCTAACATCTTTATTAATGATCTTGACGAGGACATCCTGGCTTGTATCAGAAACGGTGTGGTGAGCAGGACTAGGGGAAGTGATCCTGCCCCTGTAGTCAGCATTGGTGAGGCCTCACCTCAAGTACTGTGTTCAGTTTTGGGCACCTCAGTACAGAAAGGACATGGAGATGCTGGAGCAGGTCCAAAGAAGGGCAACCAGGCTGGGGAAGGGCTTGGAAAATGTGCCCTGTGAGGAGAGACTGAAGGAACTGGGGCTGTTTAGTCTAGGGAAGAGGAGGCTGAGGAGAGGCCTTATTGCTGTCTTCCAATATCTGAAAGGTGCTTACAGCAAGAGCAGGGCTGGTCTCTTCTCACTGGTGACAGGTGATAGGATGAGGGGAAATGGCCTCAAGTTGTGCCAGGGGAGGCTTAGGTTGGATATCTGGAAAAACTTCTTTACAGAAAGGGTTGTTAAGCACTGGAATAGGCTGCCCAGGGAGGTGATTGAGTCACTGTTCCAGGATGTGTTTAAAATCCATTTGGATGTGGTGCTCAGGGATGTGATTTAGGAATAGGCTGTAAGAGTTGGGGTAGTATGGGTGGCTTGTGGTTGGACTTGATGATCTTTAAGGTCTTTTCCAACCTGGGCAATTCTGTGATTCTGTGATTTAAAAAAATAATAAAAATATGAAACTATTCTTCTACGTTCCAAGCTTTTCTTCCTCTCTTTGAAGCAGAGGCTATTTGTGTTCTGTACGCAGCAACAAATCTTCGTTTTGTCAACACCTCCCTCACTGTTGCTCTTCTTTCTTTAATTCTTCATAATCAGTGACATTTGCCAATTAGAATAAAACAGAACACACAGGAAACAGTTATTCATGAAATTATTGGCAAGAATAAAAGAATTCTTAAATATGTATTTTCTCTCCAAGCAAGAAGTAGTACTCAGCTATAGTATTAAGGAAAAAAAAAAAAAAAAAGAAAAACAGATTTTTCTTTGTCTGGGCCATTTCTTTGTTTCACATCTCTCTAAAAATAATAATAATAAACAAGGGTGAAGCAATACAAGTGAAAACCGGTACTAAATGAGCTTTATATCTTTTTGGGGTTAGTTGGTTTCCAACCAGTGTATGAAGCATCTTTCTTCTCTCTTCACAATACTATGAAATATTCATTCCTTTCTTTAGGATGGAATGTACTCTGTTATGTAGGGAATTTAAGTATAGGGAAATGAAGTATCTCTTGTTTGCAGAGACTTCCTACAGCTGGCAAAAGCTGCTGTGAGTGGTGATGAGAAAGCCTTGGATATGTTTAACTGGAGAAAAGCTGGAACAGAAGCACCTCTGAAAATGGGACTCCAAGAAGGACTGTCCTTCTTTATCACCTTGACTGACGGTAAGAGCAAAAACAGCTTTTTTCAGCTGCTGTGAACTTGCCTATTAGTGGTTCAAAACAGTTTAATGACTTAGCATTTCTGCTACATTCCACCCCTTCATGGTGTGAACCAATGATTGAACAGGTTGAAGGTAAGCCCTTTCCCATTACAGTGGTCCAGTACACCACAACGCTTTATACAAATTGCCTGTTGCAGTGTGGATTGACAAAATATGAGACAACTGATGATTGGGTCATGGTTGAAGTTCATGTACCTTTGTGGGCCAGTACTTGATGGTTCTACTGGGTAGTACTTTGGTCTTTCCTGACCAAACTACACCCAGGAATTTCACTGACAAGCCTTGCAACTTTTGTGGGTTTATAGACCACCCTTTCTCTTGTAAATGACTAGTTAATGAGTCTACTGCCTTTCCTAATGCCTCCAGTGAGTCAGACATCAACATGAGATCAATAGTGGTACAGTTTGATGTTGTTAGGATTACTCCAATCTGCTAGGTCATACACCACTAAGTTCTGACAGTATGTTGGTGAATGCACATACCCCTGTGGACCTGAATGGTCCACTGCCTGCCTCCCCATGTAAATGCAAACGGATCTTGGGATTCTTCATGGATGGGAATACTGAAGAATGCATTTGCCACGTCTAGGACACAGTGGTAGGTTTCTGTCTCCCTGCTCAATGTGTCCATCAGGGAGGCAATATTGGGTACAGCTGCATGAATGGGCAGTGTGACCTTATTTAATTCTCTGTAATCCACTGTCATCCTCCCTGTGCTATCATCTGACTTTTTTTACTGGCCATATGGGGGAATTATATGGGCAATGTGCAGGTCTTATGATCCCAGTGTTTTCTAGTTCCTGCACCATTCTAGAGATTTCTTCTTGCCCCAGCCCCGGAGTCTGTAGTGCTCAGTATTAGTAATCAGGCACAGATTTGACAAGTAATTCAGTAATTCTCACCCCAGGTTTTTTGGGGTGATTTTGAAATTTTTGATTGTCCTACAACTGTCTCCATAGCTGGAGGAGGGCACGATTGGGCTGGTGATCATTTTAGCAAATTGAACCCCAGCCTGGATTAAGTCATTAAACATGTGGTTTTGGGATACCCGTATAGGTCCCAATTAAGGAGTCCATGGGGTGGGTCTCCTGGTTTTAGGTATAGAGGACCTTGGCCCCTTCTGATGTTTGGATATTGTGCCTGTTCTGAAAGCACTGTCTCTCCTGGATCAGCCACCAATTGGACAGCTTGTTGGATGATGGCCTCTGAGGCTACTAAAGGGTTCAATATGGACACCAGTGTGCCATACTGGTGGAGAGGGGCTTGTACTATGAGGTCCCTCATCCCTGCTGAGAATTTAACCAGGTCAGGACTCTCAAATGCGTCATCATAAATGACCTCCTTCATCCCTCCGATTATAATTTTGGAGTTCTTCCGTTGAGGTCCATAAACCAGTATTTTTCAGTATGTCACTTTTGTTTGGCCATGTAATTCTACATGCTGCCATTGTCCATTGAATTAAAGAATGGTTTTCTTCCTTATATATTCCTGTTGCATACAGCCTCTGTCTGAGAGCCAGGTGTGTGGTAATAGATGGAAGTTTGGAAATCTTAGGTCCATTAATTACCACACTTTTGGCCCCCATACCCCATGATCTCAAAAGCCAAGCTGGTATGCTCTCTCGGGGTCTTTGCTTAATCATTGCAACAAATCCATAAGTTCAGTGGCTGCGTATGAGCAATCTGTTACTTGTAGTGTGGTGTGGGCAGGGGGCCACTCTCCAGGTGCCAACCCTGTTGGTCTATCCTGGAGTTTCTTTGTTTTTTGAGTTATTACTGGTCTTACTTCTAGAAGATCTGAGGTTCCCAGATCCTCTAGTTGGATTTTAGTCTGCTTGGCCTTCTTTTTGTTCTTGGGTTCAACTAGGATCCAAGGATCCTGCTGATCCAAGTGCTTTTCCCCTTCTAATGACATGGGTCTTAATTTCAAAGAGGAAGTTCTGTTTAAAGGTGGGGCAGCTTGCCCTGTCAAAGATGTAATTTTCTTTTCCATTTGTCTAACACAGGCTTTTAAAAGCTTGTTTTCATCTTGTAATTCTTCCTCCAAGGAATGATATGCATTAATAGTGAGAAGCAGCGGCCATGCCACAGCAGATGCTGCTACAACTCTTTCCTCAGCTGTCAAAAGATTTTGTCCTAATTCATTCAGGAAGTCAGCCATTTTTGAAGGGGATTTAATAACGGGACCATTGTCCCTTATAGGTCCCCATTCTTCAATAATCTGTGCAGAACTTAGCCATGGGGAACCTAGGAATCTTGGAGTTTCCCCTGGGAGTTCCTCTTTCGGTGTATTAGTGGTCCCAGTGACCACCCAGTGTACCACTTTTTTCAGATAATCCACCCTAAATAATTATCTGACTGGCTCACCAGGTGCAATGCTATAACACTGTTATAACATGATGGAAAGTACCACAGTAATAGCGGAGTGGCACAATCCTAGGCTACAGCAAATGAGAACAAGCCCAAATGCAGCAGCTGTGGATGCAGAAACAAAGGAAAAAAAACTGCTTACCCTTGGAAGGCCTCTGGTAAGTAGGGATCTCCAGTGAGATACTCTTGCCTCCACTGCCAACCCTTCAATGAGGTCTGGGAAGGGATGGATCCTGGCTTCGCCCCTTCTGGTCACTCAGATGTATTGCATGCACCTGAGCTCTCTTGGGTTGGCTCTGCTTTCCCACCAGGCACTGAATCATTGGTTCAGTCTGTGTCTTTGCATCTCCGCTACAGTTACCAACTAGCTTCCTTCCTACTCATGATGCCTTTTATCTCCTGCTTGCCTGTTATCTCTTGGGTCCTGAGCTAGAGCGTGAGGCAATCACTGTAGTGAACACATAATCTTTTCCATTCGAGTGCTGACTACTCCAAAAACTATTGAAGTTATGCTGGTTCTACAGTTCAGCTACAGCATGATTTTGTTTTTACGTTCATTATGACAGTGGAATTATACCCATAATTAACACCAGCATGGCTAACTTCCTTATGGTTGTGGGGGTGTCATTGTATAGTGGTATGTTTACCTGGCACAGCGGTGGGCTCTACCTTAATTGCATTTGTGAGGTGTAAGCTGCTTTACTAAATATGAACCATTCAAATTTAAAAGAGTTATAGGACACCTTTTTTTTTTTTTTTTTTTTTTATATAAACGTGGAAGATGAGAATCTCAGGCTAGCTGTGTGCCTGTTAGCAGCTGTCATGAGAGTGAGTATCTGTTGGTACACATCCCCATCTAGAGACAGACTTGGAGTCCTGCAAGTGGGTGTACTCAAAATTCTCTTTGTTTTCAGGCCTCCTGTTTAAACTTTAATTTTCGACCATATGGCACTGGTGGTTTCTTTTCTGAGCTTTCTCATTGCAGACGTTGATGTATTTTGGACTCGGTTCTTATTTTAGATGGTCTGTCAGGATGAGTGAACATTTTCATAGCGTTAAATGTGATCTACAGTTGTGATTTTTTCATCACAAACTTGTCTAATGAAAGCAAATTATGTGCTTTAAAATTTGTAATGCTTTAACCATTGTTAATGCAATTGTAAAAGATCTCAGGATAGACTTGACTAAAGCCAGGAGAGCAGCGTTGTTTAACACTAAATTGGAATGAGCTCATCAAAAAATAGTAAACATCTCTCGTGTTTCAAGTATGAGCCCACATCTATTGCTGCACTCAAAATGCTGATCACTGTAGTTAATAATTCAGACAATATGTGACACGAGATACTGATCTGAGGAAAGGATGCCTGGATTGTTAGCAGTTTTAAAAGGTTGCTTTTCAATACTCCCATGAGCACAACAAAATCTGCAGTGCAAAGCATTTGAGGTGACTGGCACAGGTATTGGGACATAATGTGGGTATTGTAAGGCTTCCTGGTCTTTCTGCTAGTGGACTTTTATTATAGGTGCAGGGATCTGTTCGCTTGTCTTGCAAACATGGTGTGAAGAATGCTGGTTGTGAACTACTTCCAGATTCTGTAGACAACAGACTGTTAAAAAATAGGACTGCAATAAACCTTTCTCTGTGTGATAGGGAGTACTGCGTTGGAGAATTCTTTTAACAAGAGAAACTTCAGTGTTTATTTTAGGTAGAAGATTTAGCAGTACGGTCACAAATGGGATGGGAGTTTGGAACTTTTTCAGTGTAGGTAATGCAGATGATGTGTAGAGAGCAATAATGCTTGCAAGGGTTTTGGAAATTAAAACATTCTTTTAAAGCTACATCATATTACTCTTTAGGTACAACATTTCAGCATAGATCCTTGGTGATCAGACTTACACTTTTGTTTTCTACTTCAGCTTCTTTTGGGCATGTTTCATTTCTCAGGGTTTCTTAAATTTGCAGCAAATTGAAATACTACTTCTATATATCTGTTAAGAAATGGTGTATATGTATAACATTGGCATCTGTCAGGTTGCAACAGGTAGTTTCTGTAATCCCATTTGAAAGGATTTTTCATTGCATAGCTGTGCCTGGGACTTGGGCGTTACCACCATGTAACTGGGGGGTGCTGCTTGAAGTGTTCTCGGGTGAGACACAATCCTGTTTGCTTGTTATGATTCACTCCTACCCTACCTAGTATTGTATGGAACTCATGTAGAAAAGCTGCTCATAGTGTGTGCTGGGATGTTTTTGAACAATGAGGAACTTCATATGCTCAGGCTTTCATAATCTAAACTTTGCTGTATTCATTCTTCGGTTCTTTCACAAACTATGAATACTGAAGATTTTAGAAGCCATCATTTGGCCTTTGCATACCTGCACACATATGCAGAAAGTGTATTTTTAATTGAAAAATATTTGTGATGCCATTTAAATAGTTTACATCTGGATTTTCTAGATGAGCGAAAGCGAGTGACTTTGATTTATGGCTATGGTCAACTGTTGTAGTTGTCCACATCCAGAGACAAACTCTGAGACAACAGTTATTTTCCTCTTAGCACTCAAGGTCTATTTTATTGAAGTAACAAGGAGCAAATTTGATTTTTGTGGCTACAAGAGTTGTTAACTAAGAGCTGTGTAACTTGTTTATATGTACTACAGGTTCTGTGCACTACGTGAATGAGAAAGGAAAGACAAGCCACGTATTGTCAGCTGACAACCTTGTACAGAAGCTTCTGTTCATGGAGAAAAGAGATGCTTTAGTTGTAGTAACAGAGAATCTGCTGTTGTCCTTGCATACAATTACTCTCGAGGGAGATGCCAAGGAGCTCATGAAGGTGAGAGTCAGACAACAAAGCAGAGTTGTAATATTTAATCTCTTAGGATTTTTTTAACCATTATTATTTCCTTCACTCAGAAATGAATCAGCTTTTTTCCTCTGTTAATGCCTTGGTGACCAAATATATGCGCATTTCAAGGTGGAATAGAAGTGTGCTACTGAACTTGGAAAGGTGGTTTTCATCTTGCTCTTGTGTTTTGTCTTAATTTCTTTCATTGTGACCTTACATTAGTGTTTTTTTTTTTACTCCTTAATTTGTCTTACTGAATTAAAAGGTGATACTCTTAAAATCTATCTGTAATTTTGGTACAGTCAAATGTTTGTTAAAACATTTCATAGAGAAATAGTTACATGTTGTGTCTTCATTTTCATCACCATCAGTTGCTCAATTGCCTGTTTCAGATTAGCAGGAGTAGTACCCTCCTTGTTGTTATGTACCTCTTTTTCTGTAAATCTGAAAGATGGCTTTGTTCTTACTTTGTGATAGTGTCCTCTGCAGCTGCAGAAGTCATGGAGACTTTAAACAGAAGCTCCCAAGTCACAGAATTACTTTTGGGTCACTGCACTGTTGTTTGTGTAGGGCTGAGAACCAAACTGACCTCTTTCAGTAGGTACAGTGATCTTGACCCAATGTACAGATAAAATGCTGTACTGTTGGGGCATACTGCTTTGAGGGTGAGGAAGGGCCTTCATATTTTTTTTTCTGATTTTATTCATCTGAGATCAGAATAGAGTGCCAGCTTTTTACTAATTGGTGGATGCCCCATCCCTGGAGGCATTCAAAGCCAGGCTGGATGTGGCTCTGGGCAGCCTGGTCTGGTGGTTGGCAACCCTGCACATAGCAGGGGGTTGAAACGAGATGAGCATTGTGGTCCTTTTCAACCCAGGCCATTCTATGATTCTATGATTTTGCATTTAACACAATACTTATCAAATCCTGAGAGATCTAATATGGGAAGAAACACTGTTCCTTACCTACCTGCCTGAGTGCAGAGCTTTTTTTTTGTAAATTTATACATCTGATACTTGATAAGTTTAATGGCGGTCACTCCTTGGTCTCTCTGAATTATCACACAGGTCAGGGTTTATGTTTGAACTCTGGGGTCTTACTAGACAATTCAGATGCTCAGACATTCAGCGTGTTGATTCTACCTTCTGTCACTTCCTGTATTTACTTCTGTTAACAGGTGAAGTTGGGTGGGAAGACTGGTAATTCTGCAGACATCATTTTAATAGACCATAGCCTTATTGTTACAGCAATGGGTGAGACAGTACTCAGGTAAGAATCCTGTTTTTAAGCTGTTCTTGCTGCACATGAGAAATCTGACCAAGCAGTTTCTAGTCTCTTGAGTTTTTTGGGTTGTGTAGGTTTTTTTTTTTTTTTTTTTCTTTATTGGCATGAGGAAGCCACTTTGCTGTTTTTTCCATCTTTATTGTCCAATTCTTATGATAATTATAGCGATAAGAACAGGAAAAAGTGTTTGCTTTTTGTCTGATTCTTATGATAATTATAGCAATAACAACAGGAAAAAAAGTACTTGTTTTTCAGAACTTCTCTGTTACTGCAATATAACACAAGTATTTTAGTGATTTCTTTCCATAATTCATTAAACAAGTATGTTACTTTGCCATGCTGCTATGTTATAATGTTATATAGTTTTAAAAATGCTTTTTCTCGAGTCTTTTTAAAGTACTACATTGTTTTTTTTTCCTTCTACCTTTACTATGGCTTACTCTACTTATTTTCTCTGAATCTGAGGGGTGAGAAAAGGAAGGATGGAATTCCATTAACATCTGTGATTCGCTTGTTTGAGTCTCTGCCTGCTACTGCCAGGAAAAAATCTGTTAACGTTATGACAATGTGATAAAGATCAAGTATTGAGCAAGAAGAAATTTGACAATGTTTAGTTCTAGAGAATATATCAGGGGTCCGAAGGGATACTGGTTGAGATAGGGAATACCGAAGCAACAAATGAGGGCGGAGGAATACTGCAGCTGTTCCTCATTTTTTTGTTGTTTTCCTTAAAACTGGCTTTGCTTCTGACTCCTTTCACAAAATATCCTGCATACTGAAAAGTCGAAAGAAAACAGAGGAGATTAAGAAGTTCTCATTCCAGAGGCAGCTGCTGGCAATTTCACTTTAAAAATTAAGTATCTGTGTGTTATCACTGACAGGGTTGTAAGGTGCTGGAACAGACTGCTCAGAGAGGTTGTGGATGCCCCATCCCATCTGCCTGGATGGGGCCCTGGGCAGCCTGACCCACTGGTTGGCCAACTCTGGCTGTGTCAGGAGGGTTGGTATGAGATCACCTTTGAAATCTCTTCCAATCTAGGTCATTCTGTGATGAAGGAAATAGCAGATTAGTGCCATGAACAAGTCCTCCTGACAGTTTAG
The DNA here is from genome assembly GCF_016699485.2 of Gallus gallus. Classification (NCBI taxonomy): domain Eukaryota; kingdom Metazoa; phylum Chordata; class Aves; order Galliformes; family Phasianidae; genus Gallus; species Gallus gallus. The sequence continues at coordinate 13,753,413 of NC_052545.1, forward strand.
CAAGATAGCTGGAAGGAGAAGCGTTGTTAACTCTTGTTTTGTGTACCTTTAGGTTCTGGGATTTGGACCGAGGTGAGAACTATGTGCTCTCCCCAGATGTTCAATTTGGCTTTGAGGCTGGGGAGTGTATGAACTGTGTTTCTTACTGCAGTGCTAAAGGTGAGGAACAATAGGGCAGCTGTGATATGATTCCAAACCCGTTTCAAATTGTCAGCCTTCAGTGCTCTGTAGTCATTTTAGTAGATTCTTGTTACAGGGCATTTCAGTAGTAGCATATCTTGTAGGATTGGTCTGGTGTAGCTTAGGAGTGCCCTTCCAAATGGGCAATGAGATCATTCAGCACTCGGTGCACTTTTTCTCCCATTGTGAAGCTGTCTCCAAGCACATTGGCTGGATTCCCTTTGAGACTGAACCAGTGAATGTGTTCCTGGAGTACACTTAACGTGTTCCAATGTGCTATGGATAGTCAACAAGCCTATATTAGAACTTAATGCAAAGCAGAACTTACCAAATGCACAGTGTGGATGTTGGGTCCTTACAATGGGTTTCTCTACAGAGTCACTCCTATCTGTTGCTTTGTTTGCTAACGTAGGCATAGATTGGGCCTACCAGAGTGGTTTTAATGATAACTTTTCTGTCTATACTACAAAAAAAAATATTTAATAATGAATGGTTAAAATGAAATAATTGTCTGATGTATTTAAAAGATAACTTCATCTGGTACCTTAGAAAACAGCCATTGATTCTCAGAAAGAACTTTTTTCCATTTTTTTTTTTTCCTGAAAGGTTCTCCAGTACAGGGCTAGAATGCTGGTTTGCAAGAGAGCAGAGAAACAAACTGTGCTGGAATAAGGCTTCCCAGTGCCTCAGAACCAGAGCTAGGCTGTCTACTAATTTGTGTCATGTTTACTTTTCTGAAGCTTGATAAGATATGAAGTGTCTAAAATGTCTGTGAATGGCAGGTCTCCTAGCAGCTGGTACTAACAAAGGGAGAGTGGCAATGTGGAGGAGCGTGTCAGTATCCAGTCAGAGCACAGGAGCTTTGGAGGGCAAGGAGAAGTGGAAACTCCAGGCATCTACAGAACTTGAAGGAAATATCACTCAGATAAAGGTAAGGCAAGAAGGAGCATTCCTGCATTTTATTAAGACTTCAGAAACATCAGTTGATTATACCGTCTTTGTGAAATAGACAACTATGACTGCTAATCTATGGATGCACATACTGCCAAAGAGACCAGTCAGTGTCCTGAAGGAAGAAAACCCTTGAATAAAGCAACTTTCAAAACTGAAATGAGCCACAGTATTAGCTGCTTGCAGCTATTGTGTTACAGACAGGGATGAAATGCCCAGCAATATGTACCGAAGTACAAATACATGGATTGCTCCAAAAGTAATGCCTCCTATTTGTTTCCATGGAAACCACAACAGATACAAAGAACACTGTAACACTGTTTGATAGAGTGAATTTTCAGCTACAAAACACTATTTTTCAGTGTAGTCATCACCATTAACTTTGCATTTTTGCCAGCAATGAACAAGAGCTGCATGCTGTGCTTCCACAAATCTACCAGCGGAGCTACCCCACTGTCACCACTGCTGAAATGCATCACCCACCACCTCACCGTGCTCACATCCAGTTTAGTCTCCTTAAATGTTCAGGAAGTGTCAAATGTCAGTGGTTGTCATTTTTTTTCCCTCATGAAGTTCAATGGCACATTTGCTTCATATGTACTTCCATGTCAGACTGCCCCTCTGCTGGCATTTGTCACACAGCAACAAAATGTAATGGAATATGGGTGGAAAGGTTCAACCTCTACTGCCATCCCTACCTCTGACATCGTGGGCCAACATAATGAAATAGGAGGCATTGCTTTTGGAGCAGCCCTTGTAGATCTCCCTGCCTGGGAGAACTGGGAGTCACAGCATCCTTAAATCCAAACATCTCTCCTTCATATTTCTCACTGGTTAACTCTTTGGATTCAATACCCTGAAATTATTTTCTGGAGAAGACAGATTGGCAGAAATCTCACATTTCATAGAACTGTAGAATATCCCGAGTTGGAGGGGACCCCAGGGATCCTCGATCCAACCCCTGGCACAGCGACACCCAAACCTCAACTCTGTGTCTGAGAGCAGTGTGCGCAGCCCACTGCCTCGGACCACCTTCATGCCTGACCACCCTCTGTTGAAAAACCTTTTCTTAATATCCAAAATTCATTCAAATGTATTAACATAGCAAGCAAAAAAATCTAATTTAAATTATTTTCTAGGTTATTTTTTTTTGTCACTGTCTCAGTGTAAAGTTTGCTTTCACTGATAGCTAAATAATAAATATAAATTTCCATTTGTATATTTTTTCAGGTAAAAAGAGGTGCCCCCAGAAGGACACACTATACTTTTATACATAAAATGATGTTTTGTCTGCTTTTGTCAGAAAATGTTAGTTTGCTAATCTGTGTCTAGTGGTTTTAAAACAAATGAACAAAACAGCAACACAAACACAAAAACCAACTACTAACACCTGACCCTCAGCCTTTGTGTGTGCCCTGGCCCAGCCATGAAGGCAGCTCCCATTCCAAACCTGTGCAATAAATGGTGTAACTTGCTTCTCAGGGAGCATTATCGATAGTGTTGGAGTTCAGGCAGAGCACCACTACCCTGCACTATGCACGTGGTTATAGGCTCCAGACTGTAAACATTTAACATCTTAGGGAAGAAGAGCTCTTGGATAGTCAACGGGTTGCCCCAGTGCTTTCTGGAAATAATCACCCTGTAATAGGAATAAACGTGAACGGTGTTCGATACAGTTGTTTAACTGTGAGTATGGAAAGATGGATTGAAAAAAGGTGTATTACTTTCTCCTTGATACAGAAATAATTAATCAGCTGTGTGTTAAAACCTGTCCTGGCAGACCATCTCAAAAGCACATCTTATTGTTCTGCGGATTTTTCAAGTGTAACCTCAATTTTAGAATTGCTCTGCTCTGAAGGAGTGCTCTTTTTCAATCCTAAAGCAAAAAGGGAAAGATTCACCTTCCAAACACTCATTTAAAAAGTTAGCTGGAAAACTTCCTCCCTTTTCCTTGAAGAATCCCTGTGTTTTCCTAGTGTGTGACGTAGCACTATTTGTTGAGGAATGTGAACTACTTTCACTGAGAGGGCTCTCAAAACTGCAGAGAAGAATGAGGTAATCAAGTAAGATATTGCATGTCCAACAAATCAAAGAGTTATTAACCCCTTTAAGTGTAATTCTCTTAAATATAAATATAAGGTGGTATAATAATATCTTAAGAAGAAAAGTGATTTTAATTCAAAAACCAGTTCCTTTACTTAAACTGAGTCTGAGCAGCTGGGTAACAAATGCAATATTTTCATCTCATAATTCCTAGTTATTGGCTACAGTTGGATTTTGTGTCGTGTATGTGTGCTTGAGCATACGTACATATAGACACAAAGTGTTTATTTCATCCTAACCGTTCTCATCTCTCTTGGGATGTTGTTGTGACTGTTGAGGTCTTAGATGGAATTACTCACTGTGCTTTCTTTTCTTGCTCCCATACGCAGTGGGGCTCCCGAAAAAACCTCCTGGCAGTGAACAGCATCAGCTCTGTGGTCATCCTCAGTGAGCAGGCCATGTCATGTCACTATAATCAGCAAGTGGCTGCTGTGCAGGTGTCTCCCAGCCTGTTTAATGTGACCTTCTTCAGCACAGGAACCACACACAATCTTCATGTTGATATGACTGTGAATGGAGTCTTCACTACTAAGGTCACGTTGATCTTTTTGTTTATTTGCTCAATTGCTTGCCTAGCTGGAAGTGTAGAGACCGGACTTTCCAAGTCCTTAGTATAATTCTTTGCTACTCCATTTGTATAAGAAGTACTCTTATGGCTTATAGTGATCATACTGTGCTGGTTTTCAGGTGGTGCACTGACTTGGGAGTTCTCTGGATACTGACTTCAGTTTTTTTCAGTTACGAAACCTTCCAACCTAATATACAGGGGAACAAGTAAGAGGTGGCAGTTGTGTGGAAAATCTCAGTGTTTCTGCAGAAATTACTACATGAGCCCAGATGAAACTGAGTGCATTTAAAAAAAATTTTTTTTTAGGATGCTGTAGTGTTCTGGAATGGGAAGCAAGTCACTGTCTTTGAGTGCTCAGAAGATACCTTAAGAAATGCAGGTAGGATTTGGAAAACAGCAGTGAGCTAATTGTTCAGAGTTGAAGTGTTTGTGTTCCTGGATCATAGAACTGTAGAATCGTAGAATTACTCAGGTTGGAAAAGACCTTAAAGATCATCAAGTCCAACCGCAATGCAGCCATACTACCCTAACTAACAGTCCTCTGCTAAATCATAACCCTGAGCACCACATCCAAATGGTTTTTAAACACATCCAGCCACGGTGACTCAACCACTTCCCTGGGGAGCCTATTCCAGTGCTTAACAACCTTTTCTGTAAAGAAGCTCTTCCAGATATCCAACCCAAACCTTCCCTGGCACAACTTGAGGCCCTTTCCCCTCATCCCATCACCAGTGAGAAAGAGACCAACCCCACTCTCGCTGTCATCACCTTTCAGGTATTGGAAGAGAGCAATAAGGTCTCTCCTCAGCCTCCTCTTCCCCAGACTAAACAGTCCCAGTTCCTTCAGTCACTCCTTGTAGGGCACATTCTCCAAGCCCTTCACAAGCCTTGTTGCCCTTCTATGGTTCAAAATGAATGAAGAGTTATATTCTCTTCATTCATATTAACTGTCATAATATTTTTTCACTTCACACTTATGAATACTAATTAGACTTCATATCCCCACACTGTAGAACAGAAAGGTTATATTATAAAATTATGGGTCAGTAGTTAGACAAGTCATCAGCAAAACCAGAACTCAAATATGGGCTCCTAGATCTATGCTTATTTCACTAAATGTGCTGGGATATACCATATTAATTTACCTTAGAATATGCTGGTATTCTTGTATGAGTCACAAATAAGGTCTTTGATTAAAATGCCTTAGCCAGCTCATACCCCCAAGTTCTCCTCAGACCTGCTCTCAGTCCATTCTCTGCCCAGTCTGTTTTTGTGCTTGGGATTGCCCCAACTCAGATGCAGGATCTTGCATTTGGCCTTGTTGAACTTTGTGATGTTTGCACATGCCCACCTCTAAAGCTTGTCCAGGTCCCTCTGGATGCATTCCTTCCCTCCTGTGTGTGAGTGCACCACAGAGCCCGGTGTCATTTGCAAGTCATGTTTGCATAGCACTTGCACAGGAATAGGGAAGGAGTGGATTCTAGCGTCAGCTGTCAGGAAAAGCTGTTTCATACATTGCTGTATGTACAGCTGGGTAAGGTAAATTAGTTTATTCTGTGATGAATTCTCCCTGAATACTCATTCCTTGAGAAACAGGATATGCAAAATTCCATTAATTCTGTCCAGAGTCTCAAGGGACAGTTCAGGCTTTGTATTTTAATGACCAAATTCCTAACAATGAAACTATTTTAAAACCACTCTTTTCTGACAGATGTTTGTCTTTTCAGTTGTAGTTCAGTGAAGGAACGTGTGAATTCCCTTGACAGAACTTCATACTGCACTACTTGTTTTCTTTGTCATTACCCATTTCAGCACCTTCCCCATCCTCTCCCACTTGTTTCCATGGGCAGAATGCACAAAAAGCCTGTTCACAAAAGGAGTCCCAGCTTTCATTGTAGTGTCAGACTAGAGGAAGACCAGAACACCAGGGAGTTTGGGAACCAGTAGGAGTCATGGGTTGTAAAATGCAGTTGATGGAAGATGGGAGTAGTCATTTCCTTTAAGTCTTTTTAAAACATCAAAACACCAACACACACACACACAAGTCCCAGCCAACTGCTCACTGTAATGATTTACTGTGATTGTTCCAGGCTCTTTTCTTTGTGACTCTCCAGTTCTATCGATGCATGGAGAAAATCTGTACACAGTTGAGCCTCATCGGGTCCAAGTCCGTACCTGGCAGGTAAAAGCTGATGAAAGGACAGAGCAAGGAATATTTCTCACTGTTTTTCAGAGACTGATTTTGCAGTTTAAAAGATAAAAGGAGGTTCTGTAAACCTGTTGACTGTGCGTTTGTCATAAAAGAACTCAACAGGTTTTCCTACATTTTGAGTTCTTTAGTCTGTCACATTTAACAGCTACTACACTTCAGGTAACAGTAGTAAGTATCTATAATAGAAAACAGAGTTCTTTCAGGACCGGACTGCTTATGAAGATCTAAATCACTAGCATATGAATACACATTACTAATAGAAAATAGAGTGTATTTTGAGAGCATGAAAATACCCCCTGTATATTGTGTGTTCCTATGGAGTCTTGCTTAAGTTTTGCACCTCTCCTCGTCAACCATAACCAAAAGGAGAAATATAATCCTTATAGTTCTGATGTATAATTTTATTTAATATTCAAGAAAAGGGAGGCTTTGTCAGATTAAGGAATGATTTCATTTATATGTATGTATTATTTATTTTTCCAGCTTCATATTAATGAACGTTTAGGGAGCTGTATTCATGCATCCTTCTTTAATGGAAAAAGTTGTATTACCAAAGGGCCAATTTTTCCAGAAGAGAAATTTAAACTCTTTTGGAGACTATACATCTAGTTTTCAACCTGAAGCAGACTGTGAGACCTTTTGGAGTGTATATAAAGAGTAGTTTCTCTCATTTTGCTGATGGTGATTTGTCTAATACAGAGATTCATTGGCTAGCTTAGTGACAAAATAAAATCCCTCCTAGTTAAACTCCTGGTTAAACGTTCAAACCTGGTGTTATCCCTTTCTTCTCAGGGAACAGTTAAACAGCTTCTGGTGTTTTCTGAAGCAGAGGGGAATCCGTGCCTCTTGGATGTCTGTGGAAACTTCCTGGCTGTGGGAACTGATTTGGCTCACTTTAAAATCTTTGATCTCTCTCGCAGGTATGAACAAGCCTTTAAAAACAATCTATTCATTTTGGGTGTGTGGGGTGGGAAGTCTTTAGGTGACTTAGATCCTTTGGAAAGCGATAACCTCTTTGAATCTCAAGACAATACGTGCAGTCTATATGAACTGATGGCATTTCTGAAGCAAGGGAAGAGACACAGAATCACAGAACGATGAGGTAAGTCATGGAACAAATAATGGAGTAACTTAAAGAGGATGGAGAACTTATGGAAGATATCTAGCCTGGAGAAGAGAAGGCTGTGAGGTGACCTGAGAGCGGTCCATCAATATCAAAAGGGAAGGTACAGGAAAGAAGGGGACAGACACTTTAGCAGAGTCTGTGGTGATAGAATAAGAGGATATGGTTTCAAGCTCAAAGAGGGGAGATTTAGATTGGATAAAAGGAAAAAGTGTTTTACAGTGAGGGTGGTGAGGTGTGGGAACAGGTTGCCTCATGTTGTGGTTATGCCCCGTCCCTGGAGACGTTCAAAGCCAGGCTGGATCAGGCCCTGGGCAACGTAATCCAGCTCTGGTGTTGCTGTGCATTGCAGGGATTTGGACTAGATGGCCTTCAGAGGCCCCTTCCAGCTCTAAGATTTTTATGATTCTATGATTATTTCTGCTGACAGTCTCAGAAAAGCTGACAAAAAGACACAGCTTCTCATAAACCAACAAACTTGGATCCAGTGAATCCATGAAGAAAGTGAATTGTGGATGCCATTCTTTCTGCTGCTTAGGTTAAGTGAGAGGTGTATTTAATTTTGTTCAACTTATACTGCGTTCCCATTCTGACAAACTGCTCTGGCACGTAAAAGATGTGCCTGACACAATGTTCAATTATTTGCTAATGATGAGTTATTTCAAAATTATATTTAAGAGTAAAGTAAACTTTGTTCTCACATACTGTGACCAGAGAACTGCTGAACTGAGGTTGCATAAATACTACATAGGACACAATTTGAAGGTGTTGGTTGTGGGCAAGTTTTAATCAGCACAAGTATTAGTTTGGTTATGATTGTTGGTAGTGAAAGCAGCTAGCTGAACTCCTCCATACCATCTTAAATTTTCATGGCTAATAATGATAATGCCCCTGATACCCCTTATCAAATGATGACAGCCTAGCATACCTTAATTTGAAAGCTAATATTGTTGACTTAAAATAAATGAGAGGTCCAAACATGTAACCCAAGAATGTCATTTTTACAGAATCAAAGATTTCTTGTATGGAATCATATTATGGGTCTGAGTTACTGCCACTTCTTTCTGTCACGTTCTTTAGATTGATGAGGTTTGTCCTCTTTGCTGAATAATTACTGGTTTGTATCTGTAGAAGTGATGAGATTCTTTCGAGATGAGACAGTCTTTGGGAACTTGTTTACGGTTGGAACATGACTGGTATGGCATAAATGCAACCCCCACTCCCCAGTGATGTTTCTTTACTTTTGTCCCAGAGTGTGCTTTTTCCATATGCAGAACTTCAGTGAAAGGCTGTATTCAACATTACAGCACTGTTCAACTTACATAGCAAAATGTAGTCCTCTGAATTTAAAGTCCTGGTAGGATGCTCTTTTTGGATTCCTGTAGAAGCATGGAAGCTTGTCCTTGCTAACTCATTGAGGAATGAGCCTTTCTTTCCTTAACTTCCAAGAGAAAGGCAGGTCACAGCAGGAGAAGCATGGGAGGAGAAGTCATGGGAGGTAGAAGTAATTTGTTGGTGTTGGTTTTAAGTTTTGGTTTTTGTTTTTTTTTTTTACTTGAAAAAAGTTTTGGCCAATGGCTATTGTCACATGCTTGCCACTATATGACTTGAGTCTGTTCTATTTCACAGAGAGGCAAAAGTGCACTGCAATAGCAAGAATTTCTCCGAGCTGTTTCCTGGCCTTGGAAACATTGCATCTGTCAAGTGCAATGCTAACGGCAATAAAGTCAGCATCCTTGTTAGCAAGGTGAGGTAAAACTTCATCTAGCACCCTGTGGCCTCAACACCAGTTAATAGAGTGGTGTACAGGTCAATGTGATTACTGAAGATGCAAGATTAACTTCATAGAAATAAACCTTCAACTTCTGTGCGCTGTACTGGGACTGCAAAGTGCACATCCAAGCATGTAGCTAAATGCTTAAGATAAGCTGTGTTAAGGTTTTGTACGTTTGCTGAGAACAGCACAGCAATGAAAGCAGTAGTTCAGTACAAAAGCTGTTCTGTAGCATTTCAAAGAAATCCAAAGCAAACTTGCTAGAAGAACAGCAAGTAATATTCTGATACTCCTTCCAAAGAATGTTCTTGTATGATTACTAGTACACGAAACTGTAAGAATATGAATCAGATGAGATAAACATACTATCCAAACTTTCAGCCTTTTTCTTTAACTGTGTGCTTCAGCAATATTTTTTGCCTTCTTACAGGCAAATGGGAGTACGGATTCCAAGATCTGCTTCTATGATGTTGAAATGGACAAAGTTACACTCTTTGATTTCAAAGCTGAACGAGGAATTGGTAGGGAAAAGCTTTCTTCTGGGCATGGTATTGACAGGTAAGTAACAATTCTGAGAATTATTACTTGAGGCTTTAAGATAATCTGCCCTATGAAGGTGAGCAACATCTTGATACTGGCATTACTCTATGTAGGAGTTTATGCCATTTAAATTGTTTTTTCAAGAATCACAGACTTGTAGGGATGGGAAGGCACCTCTGAAGATTCTCAAATCCAACTCCCCTACTAAAGCAGGGTCCTTACAGTAAGGTCACACGGGAAAGTATCCAGATAGGTCTTGAATATCTCTGGTGAAGGAGACTCTACAAACCTCCCTTCACTGCTTGTTCCAGGGCTCTGTTGCTCTCATTATAAGAAACGATCTTCCTTGTGTTTGTATGGAACTTTGTGTTCCACTTTTTGTCCATTGCCACTTCTTCCATTGCTGCACACCACTGAAAAGAGTCTTGCCCCATTGACTTGACTTCTGCACTTTAAATATTTATAACGTGACGACATCCCCCCTCAGACTTCTCTTCTCCAGACTGAAGAGTCCCAGGTATCTCAGCCTTTCTTTGTACAGAAGTTGCTCCAGGCCCCTAATCATCTTTGTCACCCTCTGCTGGACTCTCTCTAGGAGATCCCTGTCTTTTCTGAGCTGAGGAATGTGGATCTGGATGCAGTATTCCATATGTGGCCTCACCCAGGTCTTGGTGTGTCAGCCACTCCTCTCAGCTTTGTATCATCAGCAAATGTTCTGAGGGTGGATTCTATCCCTTCAGTCCAGGTTGTTGATGAAGATATTGAACAAGACTGGACACAGCACTAACCCCTGGGGAGCACCAGTAGTTACGGGCCTCCAACTATATTCTGCCACTGATCACAGCCCTCTGAGCTCTGCCAGTTCTCAGTCTACCCATATATCTACCCATCAGTCCACTCATCTATCCCTCACTTCCTAAGCTTCATTATAAGGGTGTTGTGGGAGACAGTGCCATGCACCTTGCTGAAGTCAAGGTATGCAAAATCCACTGCTCTCCCTTCTTCTACCCAGCCAGTGATGAAGGCTACCAGATTGGTCAAGCATGATTTTCCCCTTGGTGAAATCATTTCGACTACTCCTGATAACCATCTTTTTTTCTAACTGCTTGGAGATGTCATCCAGAACAAGTTGCTCCATCACCTTTCCAGGGAAGAACATGAGGCTGACTGGCCTGTAATTTCCCAGATCCTCCTTCTTGCCCTTTTTGAAGACGGGAGTGACACTGGATACTCTCCAGTCTTCAGGCACCTCTCTCATTCTCCAAGACCTATCAAAGATGATAGAGACCAGTTTGGCACTCACAAGTTTAGTTTGACTAAACTGGTGCATTAGCAGCCAATCAACTGGCATCCCTGACTCTCCCAATCCATTAACTAGGGAGTATCAAACAAAGCTATGTAAAGCAAGCTTAAAATGAGGAGAGGTGATGGTTTTTCCAACAACATGCAGCTGAGTGAAAGCCATTCCTTGCCAAAGGAAGCCCACATAAGATCAGTTTGGGAAGGACAGCATCCCAGGGAGGGACCTCACGCTGGAGCAGGGTAAAGAGAGCTGCAAGGAGCAGCAGAAATGAAGCAAAGCATTATGGACTGACTGCAAAGCTCAGGGGAAGGAGGTAGAAGAGGGTGGATGAAGATGGAAGGTATTTTAGTTTGATTTTGCTTCCCTTCTCTAAGCTGCTATTAGTAGGCAATAAGCTACATTAATCTCCTTTAGGCTGAGCCTTTTGCCAGTGGTGGTAACAGATGAGTGATCTCCCTGACTTTTTTTTCAACACATGAGCTTTTTTCTTCATTTTCCCCCCTAACCTTTTGAGAAGGAAGAGGTAGAGAGTGGTGTGGTGGAGCTGAGCTACCTATCAATGTGAAAACACCACAGCACATTAGAAATCCTTGCAGCAATGAGGCAAAATACAGTCAACTGGGTTTTCTAATACAGTGGAACATTAGGGTAGAAATTTCTATTTGCTTTTACAATGATTTTTCTTAATGAATTTTTCTTAAGAAATAACAGCCTTAGAATAGAAGGTGATTTAGACCTTTTCAAAAACTAGGTGTTACGGGCAAAAAAAAAATTGTGGTGTGATTTTCAGTGCTGCAAAGTAGAGCAAACAACCCAATGCAAATTTTGTCTTGTCAGTTAGGCAAATGCGAGTAATGAAAGTTGTTTTCAAGTGTAGTGTCTTGTGCAGTCCATAAGAGGCCACTACAAACTAGTATTACAGCTTCACTGACTTGTGAACAGTAGTGTCTGCATGAGTGATTCATTTATCAGTGCTTCATTTTATAGAGCATCCTGAAATCAAAATTAGTAAACTCATTAGAAAATAATCTACGCTGGATGATCTTGAAGGTCTTTTCCAACCTCAGTGGTTCTATGATTCAATGTTTCTTGGTTTTGATAGGTCTGTTGTGGAGTATCCAGATCTGCACAATCACATCCCTGTTTGCCATTTCTGGGACTGCAGTGAACCAAGACTTTTTGTATGTGAAACAATTCCTGAAACAGGTGTACGGTCCCCAAGTCAGAAGAACAACCAGACTGAGAGCATGGTATTGTGTTTTTTTTTGTTTCTCTTTGCTCTACGTGATGTTTTCCTATCCGAAAAGTAAATCATTGGTACTTTTTTTTAACCTGTAGAAGTAGTTGTTTGCATTATCTTATAGAAAAATTGGAAGTTTTTATTGATCAGAAACTATCTAAGCAAAGAGCTTTCATCAGTCCAACAACTGTTCCCTTCTTAGCCTGCTCACGTGCTTGCAGTGGCCCTTAAAAATTTGTCTGTAGAAAACAATGTCTTCATAAATATTCCTTTAATTTAAGAAGCCCACATTCAACTAGTGTTCTGATTTGTGCACAATTTTAATTAAGTCTTTTCCATTTAGAGATGGAAAGCTGTGTTTCTTTTGTTGGCTGAGCTGACTGTAAAAAAGGTTCTGGGAAGATCAACATAGAAAGTGATCTTATGAAGAATGGAATAGGGATGGCTCAAAATACATTGCTAGGGTCTTCCAGCAAAAAAAAAAAAAAAAAAAAAAAAAAAAAAAAGAACACTTCAACCTAATATTCCTTATGTAAAGAAGCAAAAATGTTTCTACATGAAGTTGAAAAAGAAAAGGTTGTGAAAGGAGTGCAGGTGGATTTTTGGCCCCTATTCCACGGAAGTTTTTGCTGTGGTGACCATTTAGGAAATGAGAAGTCTGATAAACTTCAGTTGGAAATAAATGCTTGTATTTTGACTGGAATAAGTCAGCCATTACACAAACTATGTTTAAATGGTTGATATATTCCCTGGGACTGAAGGCAGTGAACTGCTGAAATTGGACCAGAAATAATGTTGTGTTTAAAAAATGCTGGAAACGAGAGTATCTGACAGACCTGTAGGACATCAGCCTGTGGCTTGGGGCTTCTCTTTTTATGACTGATGAAGTTAGTTCCTGAGATGCAGAGGTCGAGGGCCCTTTGCAGTAGGAACAGTCTGAAATGCAGAGTGAATCTTTGGCAGCTTACTGTAGGGAGGAAGTGTGTGGCTCTGCTCTTTCCAGCAGGTGTGTGCGCATGTGGGTGAATGGATGTCATTATTTTGGAGAGAAGGTTTTGCCAACTGAATATGGAAAATAAAAACAAAACGAGAGAAGGATATTGCATCATAAAAACAAAACAATTCTCGACTTTCTTTTCCAGCTGGATGTTTGGGTCGTGTCATTCTTCAGTACTGAAGAACACGGCCTTTTGCTTCAGGACAGCTTCCCACTGCCATCATTGTATGAGGTTCTTCTGGGTATTGATGTACCTCATTATTACTTTGCGAAAAAGGTGAGGGCATCTGTCTCAATTCCTTCCCCTCCTCAGAATTTTCCTTCACTAGGGTTCAAATGTCACCAAACTGAGCCTGCAGTAGGTAGTGCAAATCCAATGGCAGTTGTAACAGTGGTGTGAAGTTAATTCTAATGTGGGTGTACTTGACAGCATCGTGGCTATTGACTTGTCTCTTCCTGGGTGTTGTGAACTGGATGTGATGTACAGACACAGGAGTGGTTACCAGACATTGCAACTAAGGAGGTGTTCAAAAACAACAAAACCCCATTGTTATGTAGTCACCATTCTTTTGCATTTGAGATGTGTGTCAGGCTTGCACATCCCATAACAGCGGACAGTTCCTGCTAGCTTCAGCAGCAGCAGCAATCTGCTTCCTGTCAGAATGGGGCTTACTTCCCACAGAACAGCAGAGTGAGAATGCTCATTTTGCACTAACACTGCATACTTGCTGCAAACACTATAAATGCATGCTGTAGCATCTTGGAAACTCAACTACGAACACGAAATTGTCTGTATCTTAATGCCATGCGTACTGGAAAAAGTTAAGCCTATTCTCTACAGATTGGTTTTCTGGTTAAGCTCTGATATGAGTATCTTAGTTAAGATCTGTGGTTATAATGAAATATCCTGCAGCCTTCTTGTAGGGGAACCTATTTTGTTTATTCTACCATGGCATTTTAGAAACGTAATGTGACTTCTAATCCCACGATTTTCTTCTGAATAACAGATCAGGGTGATTCTGTGAACCTGACTTAATATGCTGGGTTAATTTAAACAAGGAGACTTTTATCTAGGTATATTTCCACTTTAAATATCTTTAGCTGTTAGAGCTGCTCTCTGATTTTCCCTTTCCCATCAGTTTCAAATGTCAAAGATTTGCTCATTTTCCACTCTGTTAACACTTCCCTCATCATGACTTGTGCTGTTTTACTTTGATACTGCATCTCTTGTTTTTTTTCTCTCCCCATCTGTGTGGATTATTGCTGCCATTAGTTAATTTTTTGGAGGGAGTTTGTCTATAAACCTGTAAGTATCTGTAACTGTAATATTCAGCTCCGCTTCATTGTCCGCTTTTCTCTTGTTTGCATTTTCTTCCTTCAGTAGGATTACATGCACCTTTGTGACTAAATTAATTGTTATGTAGTAATTCATTTTGGAACTGTGTTTTACTATATGAGCAGACTGCTTTAAATACAACAAATCCAGTTGATACAACAGCTGATGGTGATAGTCTGATAATGATAGGACAAGGGGGAACATTTTTAAACTAAAAGAGAGGTTTTAGGTGAGATGTGAAGAGGAAGTCCTTCACTCAGAGGGCGGTGAGATGCTCAGAGCTGTGGGTGCCCATCCCTGGATGGCAGGGATCTGCCATCTTCTACTGTATCTTCTACTTTATCTTCTACTGTACCTAACAATTTTTAAAATAGTATATTTAAAATACTATATTGCAATAGCTTCTGCAACTCATAATACTTTTCTCCCCTGTCTACAATAAAGTTAGTATAGGGTATATGTGAAATTTGGTGTTGTTCATGACTCAGGTCATTTTCTGCTGTTGGGTTATGAAAATTACCATATTACACTCTAGACAGATAATATGATATGGTATTTTCTAGGAAGATCAGAAACATTGTGGCTATTGTCATGATTAGTCGTGGTTTTGTAGGAATAGAAAACTTGGGACTGCAGTGGAAATTTATCATTCAGATACTGAAAGGAGTAAGTTTCATCCTCCTTGATACCTAAATGATAATGTGCTCATTTTAGCCAGGGGAAACTGGGAAAGGACAAGCGGAGTCGGGCTCAAAGGTCTTGCAGATGGCTTCCAGACAACCCATGAGAGATTTCATTGGATTAGGAGACTGTGATAAGGCTACCCGGGATGCCATGCTGAACTTCAGCTTCTATCTGACTGCTGGGGACATGGATGAGGCGTTCAAATCCATCAAGTTGATAAAGAGGTACAACATGCATCTGTA
The DNA here is from genome assembly GCF_016699485.2 of Gallus gallus. NCBI lineage: Eukaryota > Metazoa > Chordata > Aves > Galliformes > Phasianidae > Gallus > Gallus gallus. The sequence continues at coordinate 13,768,666 of NC_052545.1, forward strand.
TGCATTTCCTTATGAGTAGAGTATATTTTCAATGAAACTTGACATGACGTTCTGATCCTCTTAATTTCACTTACTACTTTTTCTTTTATTTCATTTTTCCCTTTCGTTCTCAGAAAGATGAAATCTTTATTTTACTGACTTTTAATGTAAACTCTGCTTATTCTTTGTCCACAAGGCATTGCCAACTGTAGATTTTGATCACTGTCTGGGGGAAAATGAGTAACCTTCCCCTGTGCCTGGCACAAATTCCACATTCTCACCAGAAGAGAGTGAACATTCATAATTTTATTTATACATCTAAAATAATCACAGTCATACCAAGTATTACGAATTTACTGACCACATAGCTGATTTTTAAATTTAAATGTACATTATCATAATACGGATATTGCAATATTAGAAGAAATAATATAATGTCTTTTAAATATTCAAATAGTTTAATTTTAAAAATCCCTGCAATTAATCATAGCATGTTGCTTCTCGGAAAGGAGCTTTTCCAGGAAGTAATGCAGGCAAGTGAATACAAATTTTAGTTGGTTTTTACAAACCTACTGTTAGAAGAAACTCTTTGTCAGCATTAAAGTGTTCTATCCTGATAGTCTAGAACAATACAATTGTTCTGGAACATCAGTCTCTGCGGAGGGTTGCTGACTATGGACATGGTGCAGAGTAGCAGTTAGGGTTGAGTTTCTTATTGCATCAGAATTGAGTCTGAGAACAGAATTCAAGAGCCAGCTTGATGATCACATTCTAAGTGTAGCAAAGTATGGTGAAAATAATAGTAAAGAGGAGCAGTCTATCAGCTGGGAGCAACACAACAGTGTTACGCAGTTTGTGACATTCACAGCTCAGTCCTTCAGATCTGTCAGTAAGTGCTCAGAGTAGCCTCTGTTGACAACTTCTAAACATTTGTCATTACAGCTAGTCCCTGTGTCTGAAGTATTTTTCATAACAGTTTCTGACCTGTTGCTTTTTCTTCCTGAAGGCTGTGTGCACATGCTTTGTGAGCCCTTGTGAGGCTAACAGGCATCGTGCCTAATTCTGAAGGTACTGATTTTCATGTCATTACCATATGAAGGTAACGGACAGATGTTTCATCTCATGGCAAAGTCTACGTTTGTCTTATTCTCCAGTTTGTGCTGGAGTAGCAGGTACAGTCTCCAATATTCTGTTAGGTGCCTCTGAGCATTGCTGGGCAGAGCTGGATGTCCTAACGTAGCACTCTAGTCTGGAAGTTGCCTGGTAAATGTTAAAGCAAGCCAGGAAGAAACTCATGTGAGCTGGAATATCAGTTATTACTAATGATTTCTGGTGAAGCAAATCAGTAGTATCTATGATTATGAGAGAATCCAGGTAATCACCTTCTGTAGATCTGCCCACAGTGTAACACTGAAGGAGATTTTCAGCACCATGTAAGGCCTGTTCTAGTGGCATGCCCTTTTCATTTTTAATGGTATCTATTTAAATATCTATAGGATAAACCTAAACCTCTCTCTTAGGGTGAAAAAAGCAGTATCTGGAGAAAGTGGAACTGAATTCTTTTGCAGTCCCTTACCATTTAGAACTATTAGAGTTGTAGCTCTTGCTTTATGCTGTGGCTTGAAAAGAGTAGGTGTTGCAGTTAATGAGGAGTTCCTTGAAATGGATGAATGGGATGGGGATGGAAGACTAAAAAGCCATGAAATCTTAACAGCTGTTAAAAATCATCACTTATTCTACAGTGAGTTTTCTGCCTTCTCAGACTGCCTGTTAACTCCAAAGGAAAACTGGTCATCACTGGTTATCCAAGGCTTTCGATGTTACTAAGGGAGCAAGACAACTTTGTCCAGGCAGAAAATGTTAGGTTGTCTCTTTCCTGTAGTGTCATCTGATCTATCTGCTCTGGCTGCACCTGCTGACACATAGCTGTGATGCTGTCAGGATTCTGACAGCCCAATAATCTGCGCTGTACAGTAGAGGAAGAGGGCAATATATATAAAATTATATGTTTTATACATATGTATATAGATGGAGCCCATCCAAATAATAATTGAGGGCCTCTGCCCACAAGAGTGAGCTTTGTGATGTCCTTCAACCCTTAGTTTTAAATTATAGCATATATTTATAGAAAACACCAATGCAGATCTCCTGGGAGATCTTTCCCCTTTCAAGTCCATGCTTTCAGCACGGTGACTCCACGTAGTCATTTTCCAGGCCCCGGCGAAACCGAGCAGTCAGGGTACGGCTAATGACAATGACCCGCGGCGCCATGCAGTCCTCACGCCTATGAAGGATGTTCCATATGAGGATGGCAGCTGCCAGTGTGGCCAAAAGACAGGCTCCAATGTTCAGGTAACAGGACCATGAGAGGTTGGTGTATGGTCCGATGCGGTAGAAAGTCACCAATCCAATGACCAGAACAAAACCTGCAGAGAGTATGAGAATTTTTCAGTTACTCCTGAATTTCTTTAGTGGCAAGATGCTACAAGCCTGATATTCCTGAATCTGTAAAGCCTTTCCCTTCCTGTTACACTGTGCTGTATGTGTTCTTTAACTCACCTTTAAACACAGTGATATATGCAAAACAAGGTGCCTGCAAAGCAGTCTTAACATTCAGCTTAAATCTGTTGACTCTGGTCTAAATTTTTTACTCCTTTGTTGTATTTCATGTTTTATCCTTCTGTGTTGCAGAAATGATAAAATATATGTTCTGTGTGTGTATGCATGAAAGCAAACAAAAGAAAAAGAAAGAGGGTGAAATCACTGGGTACAGTCCTACTTTTTCAGTGTGTCTGCAGAAGCTGCCAGAAGCTTCTGTTCCTTTTCCAACAGTAAGCACAGCATTAAATTCCTTAAAAGGCAGTTAATACAGGAATAACAACAGTGCACTTATCTAGTATTTCCATCCACAGATGTCACGACGTCACTTGCAAAAACATAGGAGAAAGAAAAAGATTTTCCTCTTTTTTTTGTGTGAGCACCACTGATAAATAGTTGTCATATTGCAGAGATAAGGTGAGGTGACTTTCCTAGTCATGCAGGATATGCATGTTAGAACAGGTAGAATCGTTCCTCGACTCCCGTTTTTTAATGTTAATAAGAATGCCCATTCCTTAAAGAACGCAGCAGTCAGCACAGTTAGTTTTCTGCTCCCTCTTCATTGTATTCGTTTTTCTATCCCTATTCCCAGATAAAACTGCCTGTCAGCTTTCCGAGACAGTTTAGGTTGAAACAGAGGCAAATATGTCTCTAACAGAAAAAAAGGCTTTCTCTTTGTTCTCATAACTTAACCACCACATTACAAGAAATTGCACTGACAAAGGGCCCCCTTCACAAAGGAAGATGAGAATAAACAAAGGCCCATAAGCAGCCAGAAGGGTTTGTAGATGCTATCTCCTGAAGTGCGTGGGCAAGGACAAGTGAAGAGTAAGCCTTTCTTTACGAAGCACCAGTGTCTGCATGCTCTGTTTTCTCAATTAGCTGCACTTGGAAACTGTTCCCACAGATAGACCACAATGCTCTGAAATGGTCCGAGGTGCCTGGCTCTGCACCTTGGTGTTTCCATGGAAGAGCACAGCCTGAATGTGCATTCTATCAGGTGTTTCTTCTTTTAGAAAAATGCTAGCAATGCAGTGAAGAAGAAAGATGCAAATTATATACAAGGGGAAAAAAAAAAAAGTAGGGGAATTAAATACCAGTGGAAGGGGAAGAAAGCTCATTGCTACTCAAGTAATCATGGCATTTATTATCCTGAGGGTCAATGCAAAGACTCAGTCCTCCTTATAAATGGATGTGGAATGAGTATTAGGTCAGGAAATATCTGACTGCTTTGGTGTTCTCAATGCCTGCCTGGAAGGTGGTTTCTAACTCAATTGCATGCTGCATCTCCTCCAAAAGTAGCTCTGTCCCACAGATGGCATGTACCAACCACAGATGGCTTGCAGCGAGGCATTTCTCCCTAAGGATATACAAGGAAGACCTAGGTTCTTACGGTAAGAATAGGTGTTTGCTTCCATTTTTCCAATCTACAGAAGCATTTGCTGCAAAGAAAGTCCAACATACTCTGGATGAGTTCTAAAATGTTGAATTCTAAGGACAGCGATGAAACTCCTCCTTGATTTTGTCAGTCAAGTTCTCTGGGGCATCATGAAGTCTAGTAGGTATATGCTTGTTCAGTCTGATTATAAATGAACAAATTTCACCTGGGAATTGTGGCCACGTGGAACACAGTTACAGAGATCAGTGACCTGTGCAGTGTCTGCTCATTAGCACTCCAACGTGAGCCTGCAGGCTTTTGGATTCCTTGTTAAAATATACATCAGTCAGGCAATTTTAACCATCGCTGAGTTGGAGAGGGGATTTTAACACACAGGTCATCTAGCATGATTTGCTAAGTGTACCAGTTTGAAAGTTGCTTCTTGACTCCTGTGTGATGAAATGCTGAGTGATGGCTGAGGTAGAAAACTTGTGAAGCTTAACTGTCAAGCTTAAATTGACAAGCTTAAATCTTTTCTTGATCATTAGTGTTGGACGACGTGCTGTATGGCAGATTATGCATGCTTTTTAAAAATCCTGGTTGTTTTGAAGCCAAACTTGTCATCTACATCCTTGAATATGGTACAGAATGTTGAAGGTGTGTCGTTTGTCTTTGAGGGTGTCCACTTTGCTTTATATTCATGTGCTTTGCTCAGCTGAAAGGGGAAAAGTTCTTTCCTTGTGCAGTCAAAACCCCCTCTGAATTTTGTGTTGTTTGGGCCTTCCAGAATGCCGCTTTTGCCCCAGAACTCGTTAATTGTACTTTTCCTTTTCTGTGAAATTTCCTTGACTGCCTTTGAATTCTAATTATGTTGTTTGCTGTTTTCTGGGTCCTGTATGATTTTATGTCTTTATGGTTAGCAGTAATAGCACATAAGATTCTGGCATAGCTGGAAAATAAAATAGTTTTGTCTCATTTCCAGAGTAACACATTTCCTGCAGTCTTCTTCTTGAGTTCACTGTCTTGGTTCTGCAATGTCATGGCTTTGAGAGCAGAGTGCACCAGCTGTAATGTGCTTATAGAGAATTTCTCTCTTCATCTCTGTTTGAGGTCTTTAGGTATTTATACAAATGTTTTGCTCCTTAGAGGTTGCTGTCCACTTTTCTCATACAAAGACAGGAAGCTGAGAGAAAGGAAGGTTGGTTGTAATTCCTATGGCAAAGCTGCAGACTGGTTTCTTTCCCTTCTGGTTTAAAATTCTCAGAGGAAGGAGGGCACTGAGGTGCAAAGCAAGGCACCCATCTTACTGATGAGTCTGCCTGCTGCATCACAGAATTTTGTTATTGCTTTTCTTTTTGAGTTCCTTTTAGAACTTTCTTCCAGTTCACGTTTTCATGGGGAATAAAAAAAACCCCACATTAAATAGTAAAGAAAAAAAAAAGTGTGACACAAACCATAAGACCTGTCAGATGTACCAGCTGGATGTGAAATAGCTTAATTCATGTGCATTTTAATGAGTTCAATTTATTACTTCTTGAGCAGGAACAAGCTTTGAGCCTAATCAGCAAGCACTTACACGTACCTCTGAGGGTTAGTTAATTGTTAATAGTCTACCTTATAACTACCTTGCAGTATGCTCTCTTGGCAGAGGAAGCTAGGTGAGGATCACCAGTTGCACAGAGTAACCCCGGTGGCAGGTAGTGCCTTGCAGCTTAGTGCTCAGCTGCTGAATTGTGACTGATGCCTTCCTGACAGCAGGTCTATGAGTTTTTACTGTTATCTCTAACATGCAGAAGCAATGGATCATTTATGCTTCCCATTTCCTTACTGAAAGTCAGATCTGCTTGTGCTGGGAAAAGTCTTTAGGACTGTGTATAAGCTGTACTCCCCTGGGCATAACTTTGCCTCATCGTTTGCCCTGTCTAGCTGAGGCAGCATAGTCAGTTTCTTTATGGCATTACACAGGTAGGTAAATGCTGTAAGAATACTTTCAAGATATTTTTTTTCCCAAACACACAGCTTTTAATTATACTGGTTATCTTTTTATTTCTGCTTATCACTTATGGTCAGTTACTGTCCTGAGTGGCTGCACATCTCTGTGCTAGATAGGCTGACTTCATGAGCATCCTTCTATCTGATGGAGAAATTATCTGCCAGGAAAAAGAACTAAGGCTTCCTTACAGGGCTCAAAATAAAACTATTTATGTTAGCAAGACTATTTCCCTTCACAGGCCCTTTGCCTGAACCCTAGATCAGACGAGCAGCCAATCATGCAACAGGCTTTCTCTTCTTTTGCAGTTTTGTGCCAGTGTCTGAACGAGAGGGAACTCAGAGATAATCAGTTTCAGAACTCCCTGAGTTGGCAGATAGCAGGAGTGAGTCACTGGAGCTCTTCAGTGGAAAACATAGCATCTGTTTAGAATTCTTTGCAATGGGCTAGACAGGAACTGACATTTAAGAACGAAAAAAGTATGACAGGAGTGGGAGAGTTGGAAGCACATTACTCTACAGTTTCCACGATTAATCAGGGAAAGTAGATATATATATATATGTGTGTGTGTATATATAATTTTGGCAGGCCTCTTTTATACGGCTATATCCAAGCTGTCTGTTCTGTCAGGCTAATGGGTAAAACCTTGCAAGTTATCATGTGTACCACGTGGTTGCAAATCACAGTGTGTTGATGCAATAGTAACTAATTTCTGTAATGAAAGAGAGAGAAATTGAAATTTGACTAATATTTTACTAATATAGCTAAAGCAGAGTATTTTCATGGAGTTCTCATCTCCTGCTTGTTTACAGCCTTCACTGTGGTCGTTACAAGCAGTAGGAATTTAAATCAATATTTTAATGTGTTGTCTTGAATATTCCTGAAAATTCATGCAGTGTATCACTTGTGAAAATCTGCTGTAAGAGAAACGGTGCTGGAATTCAACTGCTGCTGGTAGTTATGTAAAATGGGTTTAAATAAGTTGTTAATGTAAATATGCCAATGTCCAGTTGTGTTGAACTTCATCCCGCTGTCCTCAGCCTGTGCAGGTTGTTCTGTAGGGCCTTCCTGCCCTCAGGCAGATCGACACTTCCCCCAGCTTGGTGTCATCTGCAAACGTACTGAGGGTGCACGCAATGCCCTCATCCCTCACCAATAAAGAGATCAAACAGGACAGGCCCCAGTACTGACTCCATGACAACTGGATGTAACTCCATTCACCACCACCCTCTGGACCCAGCCTTCCTGCCAGTTCTTTACCCAGCAAAGAGTATACTTGTCCAGGCCATGGACAGGTACCGCTTCTGCAGGAGAATACTGTGGGAGACAGCGTCAAAGGCTTTGCTGAAGTCTAGGTAGACCACATCAACAGACCACTTTCCCTCATCTACCAGGCTGGTCACTCGATCATAGAGGGAGATCAGGACCCACCTTTCATGGACCCATGCTGCCTGGGCCTGACCCCCAGTTGTCCTGCACATGCCGCATGATCTCACTCAAGGTGATTTGTTCGATAAGCTTCCCTGGCACTGAGGGCAGGCCGACAGACCTGTAGTATCCTGGATTCTTCTTACAACTCCTCTTGTAGATTTGAGTTACGCCGGCAGGTCTCCAGTTCTCTGGGACCGCTCTGGTTGACAAGGAATGCTGACAGATGATGGCTTGGCTATCACCTGTGCCAGCACCCTCAGCACCCTTGGCTAGATCCCCTCTGGCCCCATGGACTTGTGACAGCCCAGATGGAGTAGTAGGTCTCAAACTGTTTCCACCTGAATCGTGGGGGGTTTATTCTTCTCTCCATCTGAGACTTCCAGGTCAGGGGTAGAGTACCCTGAGGATAATTGGTCTGACTTTTAAAGAGAGATGTAAAGAAGGCATTGAGAACCTCAGCCTTTTCCTTATCTTCAGTGCTCACATTCCCTGCTGCATCCAGTAAAGGATAAAGATTCTCCTTAGCCCTCCTCTTACTGTTAAAATATTTGTAAAAATGTTTTTTGTTCTCTTTTATTACAGTGGCCAGGTTGAGTTCAAGCTCAGCTTCTGCCTTTCTGATTTTCTCCCTGCATGTCCTAATAAGTTCTCTGTACTCTCTCAGAGTTGCCCATCCCTTCTTCCACAGAAGGTAAACTCTTTCTCTCCTGGAGTCTCTAAGTTCCCTCTTCATCCACACTGGTCTTCTTTCCCAGCCTGCACTTGCACCTCCAAGAGTTCCTTCTTGAGGTTCGACCAGCCTTCCCGGCCCCCTTTACCCTTCAGGACTGACTCCCAAGGGACCCTCCCTACCAATGTCCCAGCCAGTTCAAAGTCTGCCCTCTGGTATTCCAAGGAAGCAGTTTTGCTGAGCTCCCTCCTGACTTCGCCAGGTATAGAGAACTGTTCCATTTTGTGGTCACTGCCCAGGACAGCTCCTGACCTCCACATCTCCCATCAGTCCTTCTCTGTTTGTGAGTAGTAAGTCTAGTGGTAGGCACTCCTACCGGCTGCATCAGGAAGTTATTTCCATACCATGCTGCTGGGATATATTTCTTCCATACCCTGAGTTTAGTTATGAAAATACTAAATATTTTGGACTAGATTAATTTCATTTCTGTTGGATAGCCATGACAGGGCTTTTAGATGCATGGCTGAATTCCCCTGGATTAATTTAACTGGGAAGAAATGTATTTCAATCAATTTCATGTCACTTATTGTGTATTGTCTGAAAGTCTGCACAGAGGCCAGATCTTTATTAAAAATCCTGATGAGATTACTTAAAGTACTTTATTTTCCCAGAGAACTGCTGTTTATCTCTAGTTGTTTCCCATCTGTAGCAAAACAAGCCTGAATGGGGGGGCTTTTCCGCTGGGGAAGGAAACAGATAACAAATTCACTAGGAAGACTTTTGGTTGGGACAGTGTTTGACTGTTGGTGGGGGTGGGTTTGGGAGAATGCTACTTTTTGAACTTGTATTTTAGATCTGTGTACTGAACTTCCTGTTTGACCGTGGCTGGCCATAAGCCAGCTGCAGACTTCTAGCATTTTAAAAGAACTTTCATAGTCACTTTGTACTTCTGTGTTTTTTTTTTTTCCCCCAGACACATGCTGAATTGTATAAATCTTCTCAGTACACTGATGCTGCCTTCTTAGATTCACAATACCGTGGAATCATTGAGGTTGGAAAGGACCTCTAAGACCATCCAGTCCAACCGCCCGCCTACCACCAGCACTGCCCACTAAACCACATCCCTGAGTGCCATGTCTCTGTGGTTCTTGAACACCTCCTAGGAAATGACTCCCTGAGCAGCCTGTGCCAATGCTTACAAGTCTTAAAATCTTAGAAATATACTTTTTAAAAATTTTTAATTTTTTTTATTTTTTCCTGGGCTGGTAAAAAGCCTCTGTCAGGAACAGGATTAATGTGCCTCAGGAAGCAGTCTTATCCCCGAGCTCCCTGCTATACAAGAGAGCACACAGCAGGCTAATTTCTCTAGACAAAGAAGCCAACTTAGTAGGCCACTGCTGCAATGGTTTCTAATCCTCTTCTTAAAGCTTGTCCTGTATGGTGACTTTTGCTGCCAGAAAGAGGAAGAAAAAGGAAAACAGAGCAGCCAGCCTGTTCAGAATTCACAAACCACCCCTATGCTGTATAATAGCAAATAGGGGTGTGAGGAGGATGCTTCGTTCCCTTCTCTACATACTCTACATACATACTTTATAAGGGATGATTTCACTGCTCTGAGTTGCAAGCCTGGATCATCTGCTTGTAGAAGTGCATTTTATCAAAATGATGTAGGTTCCCAGACCGTGAATGATGTAGGAGTTAATGTAAATGATTAATCAGTTAACATATTTTCCTGTATCAGCTTGGTACAAAGGAGCTGTTACAGTGCAAGGTGAGTGCAGAGCTTCTGTAATAGTTCTGTGCTCTTTGTAGTATGAGCCTGAGAGCTGTAGGAGTATGCGTGTTGTGGTTATGCAAACATTGCATGGTGCCTCTGAATCACAGGCAACTAGAGCTGATGAAAGCTTTGCCTTTGTCCTAAGCAGATCGTGTGTCAGACAGGTAAGAGCTCTTGTCAGCCTGAGCAAAAAGCTGCAGAGAAGAATACTGCAGAGAAAAGCAGTCATTGACAGATGATACTTGTAGACATTTTAGTGGTGGTCATTTGTCTTTAAGGGTGAGCTGCAGTTTTCAAGGACTGCTCTCCATCTTCTGATGCATCAAAGGACAAACAGTAGCTTAACGCTGAATTTAGCTCAATGGCTCAGGCTGAAACTTCGGGAGATATCTCCAGCTCAAATATTTTTTGCTTATAAACTGATTTTTAAATGTTTTTTTTTTTTCCCATGCATAACTGTATTATTTCTAGTGCAGCCATAAAACCTGTTCCTTACACTTTTATATTTATCTGGTAATACTGTCATCTTTATAATGTGCCATATAAGAATCTTTATAAGAATGTGCCATTGATGTTGAGAGGTTTTAACTAATTACCTGCTACTCAAATCTGTATTTAGACTTGAAGAATACAGGCAGATTATCTTCTGTCTGCAGTTTTACCAGCTGAAGAGTTCAGCACACTTCTGAGCTACCGCCCTTCCCATTTGCTGGTTCAGCTGCTCAGGTGAAGCATGTCAGTCAAAATAAGCAGGATAGTCTTCCATATTTTAAGATCTTTCTGGTTAATTTTGCAGACATTGAAAGCAAGATCTCTGAGGTCTGCAGTCCACATAAAGAACATGCAAGTTTTGGTACTGCAGTAAAATAAGTGAGAAAGTTCTTTCTTTTTCTTACAATTTTTAGACTGAGAGTCATTAATTTGCTTTTTTATTCAGGAATTATTAGGCTAGAGCTCCATAGCATCTCCTTTTAAAGCAGACCTTGCTTGTGGGTGCTGTGAAGGCAAAAGGTGGAAGGAAATTATACAGAAATCGGGATCACGTTACTATCATTATTACAGTCAGCTATATTTTCCAGTGGCTGCTTTGCTGTTCTGTTCTGCATTAAGATTTTTCTGGATATCAACAGATCTGAGGTTATAATACTGAGAAGGAAGAGAGAGGGTAAATGGTCTAATGCTCTTTTGTTTTGTTTTTTAAGGCTTAATAGCACATGCATGAATATGTATGAACTCAGGTTGCCTCAGCCGTGTTAGGATCTGGAGTGAAATATACTGTCAGCTGAAAAACGCAGTAGGAAAAGTTAGAATGCAAGGCTTGAAATTCAGAAGAGGTAAAATTGTAATGATTTGGCTATAAGTGACAAGCTCAGTGGGGGCACAAAACATTTTAATCTTCAGGATATTCAGTATTAAAGTAATTTGATGCTGATAAGTAATTTGAATGAATATTAACAATTATTATTCAGGTTTATTCCAGTCTTGGACTTTCAGAAACCAGGATGAGATCTAACGTAAAGGATATTTTATTGTAGCTCTCTTTCACTGTTTCTAACATTTCTCTCTACTGCCTAATATTCACCATTGTACAAAATAGGAGTCTTGGCTGGAATACATTAGCTGGGATCTAGTCTGGCAGGTTCCTGCTTGCAGTAGATTAATATTTTCTGAAGTGCTCTTTATTTCCTATCCTACTATGGATTTCCCCTTAGAACTGCTTGAGTTACTGTTACCCATCCTATGCTCAGCACATTGAGTTTGAAACAGTTCCTTGGAAAAAAAACAGCAAAGAAAAGCCTTCTGGAGGGAAATTTCTGAGCAGTGACACAAAATTCCACATACAACACTGGTTCCATTTTCACCACATTCCTTTTCCAAAGCAAACAGTTTGCTTTCCTGTTAACTGGGAGGTGTGAGGTTGCAGGGCTCTGGAGCTGTGTGAATCCCATTGCTGGCCCAGGAGCAACACTGTTTGCTCTCTTCTTTCCTTCCTCGTTGCTTCCTGGGGCTTTATTTTCTGTCAGAGGTCCATCCTTTCTGAATAGCAGTCAAACACTTGTGCAGGTGGCAGAATGAAGTCTGGAGTCTCTCATGGGACCAGAGATGGTTGGTTTGAACTTGCGGTAGGGTATGGAAGGTGATGTTTAGCATGCTTAGTTTTTTAAAGCAAAAATGACTTCCTTCAGAGTTCAGGAGACTGTAATGAAACCCATGCAAGGCTTTAGCTGTGCATGCTGTGACTGATAATAAGTAAAGGGCAGGTTCACATTGCTTCTGAGCTGCATACTTAAATCTTGGATTTTAAATCCAATAATGTTGGATTTCACTCTCAGTACTGCTAATTTTGTTTTTACCTGCTATTGACACAAAAGGTAGAGATCAGACATGCACAGGAGTTGGAGGGAACACGATCCAAGATACGTTTTCTCTAAATCACTGACTGAGCAATTGCAGAACAAATCTCCCCAGAGTATTTGGTTTTAGGGGAAGAAAACATGAGCTGGGTGCTTACATTTTCAGTATGTAGCTGGTTGACGTTTGAAAGTGTAATAAATTGCCCAGACAATATTCAGGAAATATTTAATAAGATCTAAGTATGTACATTCTAGAATTTTGTTTTTCCTTCTCACACAGATCATCTGTCTGGACTAAAATATATTGGTTTAACCCTTAAAATATCCCCTCTTTGTCTGCGTTACTCAATATGTAGGGAAAACAGGCTTTGTAACAGGACTGGAATTCAGTGAATTGAACTTGGGTGAAAGCAGAGGGTCTTTCACAGAAACTTAATCTGTAGCTGCTTTACTGTTAAATGAGAGGTGGTTTATTTGAGGAGTCTTTGTCATCTTTTGACCTTGAACCGACTAGCCTGAATGCTGGATGTGATCATCTAGGATGTGTGTTCCTGGGAAGTCGTGACAAAAGACTGTACTATAAGACAGATGGAGTAGATTCTCAGCAATTCAGCTCGGGCAGCTGCATGGACAAAGTACTTCTGGACAATCCACTGTTCTTTTCTGATGCTTTGCTGCACTTGAAAACAGACGAAATGTTGTTCATCCTTGGGGTGGAGGCTCAAAGGCAAAGCGTTGCCTGTGGTTTGCAGGGCAAGAGGCAGCCCCTGTCCTCCCCTTTATTAAAGAAACTGTGGTGTCCTAGGTGTAGCAGCAGTCCTTCACCAGAACAACAGAAATGGTGGGCTTGCTCATGATTTGCACATGTGTTTTGTCTGATATCTGCCAGAAATAACATTAGCCACGATGCATAAAATGCTGTCATCTGGGCTCAGTCCACGGTGTTTGGTTTGCGTGGCTGACTTCTGTGGCCTGTTTGGGTGGCCCAACATTGCAAAGCACATCTTTCTTTCTGAAAGAGGAAACGGCCCCTTCTGTCAGTGCAAGCTGTACTTTGAACTGCCTGTCCTGAGAGGACAGACCACCGCTTTACTGAGGCAATCAGCATTCATTTGCCACCATTCTGGCAAATTAGAGAGGTTTCCAAGAAGGCAGTTCTATATTGAGATCATGGCAGATATTAGGACTTTTTCTTTTAAATACGCATTCCCAAAGCTGGTGGTTCTGGATATCTGAAAGGAATTAATTTAATGTAAAATCTGCATTAAGCAAATGAGGTGTAAAATGGGTGCTGTGGTACTGACTGCAAGACAGACAGCCATCTGACAGCAAAGGAGAGCACAGCGTAATTGTAAAGGAGGATGACTGGGGGGGAATAGCTACCAAAGTCATTGCATCATTTGTGCGGATGGGAGAGCTTGGATTCATGTAGCATGATGTCTTTCTGTGTAGCTGTCATGAGCTGCCAGATCCTTCTCCTCGCACCTTTTGAACACAGACAAGCAGATGAACTCCTTGATTCAGCAGCTTCTTCAGCCATTCTCATTAGTGTTTTGTTAATCACTCTGACTCTGGCTTTCTTCCCTTCTCCCCTCCCAGCACTGGGGATTTCAAGGTTCAGCTTGCATAACAGGTAATAGCAGGCATTTCCTCCTCCTGTGTCGGGATATCCTGGCGCCCTTCAGTCTCTCTCTGACTGTGTTTAAAACGGACTCCAGCACAGGAAAAAAAAAGTCTAAAATTAGCAGCCTTGATAGAATAAAGGCACAGGGCTGTCCACTGCGCTGTCTGTCAATGAAACAACAAATCTAAACAGGGCCAGAATGCATTTCCTCTGTGAAAAACAGACATGCACAGTTTTGGGGAGGAGGAGAAGGAGTGAGAATAAAGCCAGCATTGCACCTGAAGATCAGGGAGAGTTATGCAGAAGGTATCCAGGGTTGCAAAAGACCATGGTGTACGTAAGGCTGTAGGGAGGCTGGTCTGTGGTGAGGCTGTATGTCTGGCTTTTCATTGCACTGAGCCAATGCACCTGGAAGCTGGATAGGATGCTTTGAGAGATACAGAAACTGTTACTGCAGTCTCCTCTTGTTTGAAGTTCAGCTTCACCCTTAGTGAGGGTGGTTATTGCTATGGGAACCATATTTAAATAACCTGGGCTAGATGCTGGTCCTGTAGCAGTGTGGGCTGGAGGTCTCAGATTTATATCATTCCAGATATTCAGTGTTTAAAAAAACAACAACAGCGATTATAACCTATTGGGTATATTAATGATAATTATATGCTTTTAATGTGGACTTGTAGGCAATCTGGATGTAATACTCCATTAATGATGGTTTCATACCTGGATTTTTATAGGATTAGCATAATAAATACCGAGGGACTTTATGTAAAGAAGAAAGGTATTACTGCAAAACTCTCGATATGATACTGTGATAAAACCGTTTCCTCCTTCCCTCACTCATTTCTATATACATTTTTTTATCTATGAGAATTGCTGTGAGAATTCTCAACAACTGTCCCTGTTAAAATTTGAAAGATTGCAAGACACATTTGTCTATCAAAGTCCAGCTGATCTTCACAGTGCAAAATTCAGTTAGCTGAAAGCAAAACAAACGTGTTTCAGCAAGACTTCAGAAATTTTTCCTGTCGTTCTGCATTCAAACAGCTGCTGGGGTGTATTCTGTCCTGCTAAATGGTGGGAATACACTGCATTGATTTTATTTCTTTCAGGTTTCCTAGGAAATCAGAATGGCTTAGTCTTCTGCCAACTTAGAAAAAACATTCTGATATTTCCAGCATGAAAGCTTCTAGTCATATACTGCAGAATCTTGAGGAGAGAGCTTTTAAGAGACAGTGTGTGTTTACTTTGAGATTTGGGCCTTTTGGCTATGCTTTGTCACTTGAAGGTTTCTCTGAGTAATGATCTTTTCCACCTGGATTTAGTAGGGATGAATGAATTTTTCCTCAAAAAAAAGAAGTGTACTTACTGGCAAGCTGGAACACAGCAGCAATGGCCTCCTCCCACCACTGGGTATCCTGAGAAATGATCGGTATCTCCACCAGACCCAGGACGAAGATGAGCTGCCCAGCAGTCAGAGCAACAGTAGCGATGAGGTTACAGGCACGCATCATGTCAAACTGCACTGGGGAAACATGGGAAGGAACCCTACAGTTAAAATGAGGTTAAAAAAAAAGGAGGGGAGGGTGTTGAGGGTGAAAAGAAAATTAAAAAAAATCCTGGCTAAGCAGGTATGTAAAACTTCTCAGTCCATAGAAAATGATTCTTACCTATCTTTCCCACTCCTGACCATCTCTTAATCTTAACCCTTTTAACTGCATTTTCTGTGGTCTGATTAGGAACAGGTTTTCTTTAGGAAATCTTTCCTTTAGTTAATGAAAATCCTGTCACTTTTGCTTCAGTACCAAACAATCTGGGCTGAAGCAAACAGCCCACTTTCAAGGATAGTCCACCAAAAGCACTTGGCCCTGCAAAGATTCTGTGTGTAATTAGCAGTCAGAGTTGTGTGTGGCAGGAACTGTCATTTTGTTCTGCATTTGTATGGCACTGATTGAAATGGAACCTTGGTTCATGGTTTGGGTTTTCAAGGCCCTAAAACAATCATCTCAGGGCAGAAGAAATCTGTAGCTCTCTTGTCCTTAAGCATTCTGTGTGCAAGTGCTGATATATTACTGGTTTAAGAGATGTTGATAACAGAGCATTAAATAGAGAATTCTTAAATCTTCCTTCTTTTAACATTCATTAATCTTTTGGACCCTCTGAGAAGACCCTTGTATTTCTTGCTGTGTAATGATGTCAATGTTTGACAGTTCTGAATTAAGTATTCTGCCATCATCTACATGTAAAAGAAAAGTTATTTGACCTTATATATTTGTACACGTTAAAGATTAAGGATAAAGAACAAATGCAGAAATAATTACAGATATTTATATCTCAAGTCTTGGATAGAAACCTGATTCAGCTGGCTGCTGGATAGAATATATTCACTGCAAAGTTCAGTCCTTTCAGTCAGGCTTCTTTTCCTACTTTTCCTGTTAACCTGGTGGATGTCCTGTTTTCATCCTTTTCCTTCCTCTCGAGCAAAAAGGTGGGTTTTGTAAATATCATTGTGCCAGTTCAACATCTCTTGCCAATATGTCACTGCTATTCTGAAATAAAAGCAGCTCAGTGTGCAGAGTATTAGAAACAGAAAGACTCCAGACATTAATTTTCATCAGGTTTTCACAAGTGGCTTAGCTGATATGATTGAATTTGGATGCACCAACCACCCAATTTTTATTTTCCGGGAAACTGTTGACAAAAGATGAGTTGTCAGCTAGAATGCTTTGCCTAAGGCCTGTTTCTATTTTGGCAGCAGGTTTCTGGATCTCAGTGTCTCCAGACCTCACAGTGCATTTTTCCTTTCTGCAGAATATGTTGGAAAGCTCATTGTTCCCACTGCACACTACTGGGCAGTAAGGCTTTGTGTAATTTGTTGTACTGATTTCTTCTTGTGGAAAAAGCCTATCTTTTTAACCTTAAGTTTCCATGAACAGCCCATTGAATGACTGAAGAGCTGATACCTAAGAAAGCAGACAGCAGTAGAGAACAAAGAGAGTTATTCTGATCTCTAGTTCAAGTAATACTTGAGTCATGCTTGCCAAGTGGTTGGATCTTGTCATTCTTTGCCACCTTAACCCTTTAGCTGAGACTGAAATTCCTGACCCTCTAAGAAGTGCAAAAAACCCCACAACTCCTTGATAGAAACAAACAAGAGTGAACTTCATAGAAGCAACCATTCTGTACAGTCTACTGGCGTGAGCCATCAAAACAAGTTTATTCTCTTCATTACTCATCTTTAGCTCCCAGTGTTGTAAGAAACAGCTCATTATTTAGTTAAACTTCAGTAAAATATGATATTTCATCTTAAGGAGTTAAATAAGAACCAGACACCATTCAGCTTTTTCACATTAAGTAAAATGTTAAGCTTATAATGTTTTTTGTTTGTTTTCCTAGTGAGTTCATTTCTGACAAGGGAAGAAATTTTCACTTAAATATTTCACTTAAAATATCTTACCTTTTAGTGTTGCCCTTTATAACTTCTGAATCCACAACACGGATTCTGAATCTACAATTCTAGCACTTGCCACATTTAACAGTTCTAGCTCATGAAGTATGGTGGTTGACAGTCAACCATATTCAGATACAGCTTTGAGCTTTGTATCAGCAAAATAGTGAACATCAGGAGTGTTTTTTGCATTCCCACTTATGTAGATTTCTGTAATACTTTGAGGACCAGTGCTTGCTGAAGAGAGTAACTACTTTGAAATAAGAAATGCACTAGGAATAGCAGGCTTTCAGCCACTGATACAAAAACATTTGCATTTGTCAACAGCCATCTGTAGTGTCAGATAGAAAAAGTACTTCATTTGCAGTCATAGTGAATTCCGTTGTCTTGTCTGCTTATAATATACATGAATTTTAAAATAACAATAATAATTAAAAAAAAACAACAACCAGGAAACGACCCCCCTACACATACACCAACAAAAGGGACCAAAAAAACCTTTGGATCTAAAGCTTATCCCAGGGTCGGTACCCTTTGGGCCTAAGATATTGTGTCTTCACTGCTCCTCATGTCTTCTTTTCAACTGAACTGTTATAAATCCTACTGGCTTTGTCAATGAATTAGGATGCATTTAGCATTCTAAAAGTTTGACAATGACTAATTCAATTTATTTCAACAGCATTTGTTATAATTTAGTCTTGAAATAATAGTTCAGTGTTCATCATCTTGTCTTGCTGTTGGAGTGCAGTAGGCTGCGGAATGCTTTGCTTGCAGGAACTGCAGTCTTAGGGATGCTCGTTCAGTTAACATCCTCCACTACTCAGAGACATAGAAGTACAACTACTGTTCTACGTATCTGTTGCTTTCAACTAATAAACTCACAAATGGCCCAAGTTGGAACTGCAGCAGGATGACAGGAACAGAATTAGGAGGAGGCAGTTGGTGCGATCTTATGAAGCATGAAAGCAATTATTTTTGTGGAATCAGGTGGGACAATAACGGAGTGCCCTTCCACATTCCCTATTGGGATATAGCTGTTTCATTCTAACACTTTTAATGTATGATCTGTCATCTCTTTGTTTTGTTCCAGAGTTGTAAGGACTGCTTTTTGAGAGGGAAGGGGATCAAAATTAACAGTGCTTTAACTCCATTCTTTTCTCAGTGGAACTTACTTTACTCAGTTTGGAAATGCCACTCCACAGCTTACTCTGGTTGCTTACTGAGCCATTGTAACTTTACGTGTTGTCAGCTCAGCACCTACTTCTATTTCATACATGTGTGACCCTAAGCTAAGCTTCTTCAACCTGAAACACCCCCATACCAGCCCCTTCAAAAAAGTGGTAGATGTGGAAAGCACTTACGGCCCCAGAGAAGTGGTGTTGTTTCCATCCCTGGAGGAAAAGAGACAGGTGGATGTGGCACTAAGGGATGTGGTTTAGCGATAGGTCTTAGTAATTCAGGTTGGTGGCTGGACTTGATGATCTTGAAGGTCTTAGCCAACCTGGATGAATCTATGATTCTATCTGTACAAGTATCTATGGTTGAGGATAACCTAGAAAATTGAGAAGCATTTTTTCAGAGCCTGCACCCAAAGTCTTCAAAGCTGTGAATTATGCTGAGGAAGGCAAGGCCACAAGGCTGTTCTCATGTTTGTGTAAGTGGTCAATCTAGGCACAAGCAGTCTTTCACAAAGATAGCTATAATAGCATTTTTGTAAGAGCCATGAGGTTCAGTGTTTACCTATGCTCTTTCGGTCTGCCTGCTGATATTTAAATTTTATATATGCAGAAACTCTTCGTTAGCAAGCTGCAGTCCATTCCATATTCCAGTGGGCTTTCCATATTTGTTATAATCGGTATGAATGCAGAGAGGGCTGTTCAACCATATTGATTCCACTACAGCCTTTGTGTTTTTTAAAAGCTTCATTTTTGCAAAAGGATTTATATGTCACAGAACACGAAAGTAAGAGGTTCATAACAGTTGTGTACACAATTATTGGCATTTCAGTTAACCATTAGCTTCTAGAATCTCTTGTGTAAGGCTGTCCTGACAACACAGGTATTTTGGACATTCCACTTTCTTGTTTTGAACTCATTGTTAATGGCACATATCTACTGAAGCTTCACAATCAAAGGCATTTCCTATGGCTAGAACGAGTTGCTTCTAGCAGAACAGAACTGGACACAACAGGAGGTGTTCATAATTATTTTGTGTCTCACACAAGCCAGGAGTGGAGGTCAATCCAGTACTCCTCTGCTTTTGTCACACTTTTCCTTCACCTCCCTTAATGCAATTTAGCTGTTGAGAACAAGGATAGGGATAGTAAGTACTGAACAATTTCAATCCTTTGTTCTAAGTAAGTGACTGTTGTTAAATATTGCAAAGTGCTAATCTCTGACTCTTCCTTTTTGGAAGCTCATCTGGATCGTAATATACTCAGAGAAGTACTTAATTCATGGGCAGGGAATCTAGCTGGGTTTATTGTACAGCTGGGCAGTTTGGGGCCCCAGCTGATGAGTTCTGCTTTGACAGTGACCAGTCAAGGGTCAAAACCCAAACCCCAGGGATGCGACCAGTTCAAATTCCCCATTGTATTGCTCATTTCCTAGACCAGAAGTATCCATCTGGATTAGAAATGTTGATTTGATTTGCTTATTTGCAAGCAGCAATTCAATGTTACATGATAGCCCCAGGGTTATTTGTGCTTTGCAAAAGCAGATTAGTCATACTAGAGAGTAATTCACAGTGTTTCAGAATTATTGGGAAGGATGATCTCATTGAAAAATCAGATGGTGCTAATTGCTGAAGTCTCAGGTTTTCTTCCCCTGTTTTGTTTGCATTTAGGGGAAAAACAGTGATAGGTGGGAATTCAAGCTGTTGACAGATTACATCACAATGTATGTATTCATATTAAGCAGCCTGAGATGTCCTAATACTTATCTACAACTTCCCTTGAGAAACTGCACTTCCAAAATTGTTCGTGTAAACTTCAGTCCAGCTTCTGTAATTCAGTTACCAGCCATGGGAAGAGGTGAGTGAGCACAGCTTCCCTCACTCTGTAGGCACAGTACAGAACCTGCGCATCTCACCATGACTTCACAGCTTACTGCTTGTCATCTAAACTGGAGGAACTGTCTGTGAGCATAATGCTAACCTATCTCTGCTCTGGGACAGAGTGTTTAAATCTGAAAAATCGAATTTCAGTCAGCTCTTAGGAATTCGTTGCGCTGAAGGATAGTACCACCTTGAGCTGCTGCTAATTGAATTGCATCTGTGAGTGTGTTGGTACTTGAGGATATTCTTCTCTTGAGGAAACTCGCTTGTTCCTACTGATTGTGTTAGTGTTAAAATGGTTATGTTATGTTTAACTTCAGTTCTCTTATTCTCAAAAGTTACACTATATGGTATCTATTTACAAGCTGTGTCTGCAGGCTGAGATCATCTGCTGCTTCTGATACAATTTAGTCTGAATTGGCAAAGTAATTAGATTTTCTCTAACATGATGAAGACATTCTGAGTACATGGTTTTCATCTGGAACTTGACACTTTGCTCGGGCCTTAGCCTAGGAAGGGATGCACCTCTTGTTGCTCCTAACAAATCTACTTCAGTAAGTAGTCTGAGAATTCTTTGTACACATTTCCTTAACAGAAGCATAGCTGACAAGTCTTCTGAAAGCCTTGAATGAGAGCCATCTTCTTCACAGCATCTCCCTGAGCCCATAGCTCTGTTACTTACTGCAGCCTTCATGTGTTCACCCTAACTTCTGGGAAGGCACTGCGTTACCAGACACTGCAGAGCTGAGAGCCAGCAGCTTGGTTTTGTTTTGTGCTTCCAAGCTCTGAGCCCTTCCTGTGTGAGTCTGATGAATTCCATTTCTTATTCCTGCCACAGTTAAGGCAGTTAGAAAGGAACAGTTGGTCATGCCCAGGCTTTTTGAAGCCTGCCCATGGTTCGGGTTGGGGGTACTGTGTGGTCCTTTATAGTGGAGTTGTACTTTTTCAACCTTTTCAAATTGCTTTTACAATCCACATCATATTTCAGGAACGCAAAGCCAAGCATCCAAATGTCAGGAAAAGCCAGAACAGTACACTCTGGTGTAAGTGTGCTTATACTGGTTTTTCATGGGAGCATTGATTGGATCAGTGCATGAAGGCACATTGGAAAGGAAAAATGTTGAAGGGATGCTCTGCAGACTTAAATAGCTGTGTGCTCCCAGACCCCACCCAGCCCCCATAGGCCCTACAGCCTATGGCCCCCCTGTCGGGGCCATCTCAGTCCCCACAGAGCTGGTGTGGGCGATGAGCAATGCTGTTGAGATGGAACTGGTGCTGTATTTGGGCACCACAGGGTGGGGACCTGGGCCATATGGGGACATGGGGGGTTGGGACAGGGGCAGATGGGGATGAGGAACATCTGGGGACACAGGGGGATGCACATAGCTATATGCTGTGTAACTCTCTCTACTTGATTTGTCTTGCTGTTACTCATGACCTTGTTCCTTAAGAGCTTTAATTCCGTCCCGGAGAAGTGAATTATGTATTTTTTGGAAGAAACCCTTATTTATCATTCAAAAAAAAATGCACATTAGCCAAACTTCTGGCAATTAATTGTGTGTTCCTCTGGTTTGGATGTCAGCATTGTCACCAAAGGTCAGATGTGCAGAAAGTCCCCATTGCTGACACAGAGAACAGCTGCAGCTGTGCCTTGAGTGTCAAGAGAAAATGCAAAGTACTGAGAAGTTTTTCTTAGTGTGATTACAAATTCACAATACAAAATTAATGAGCAGTTCTGTTGTTTTTACCCTCCTAGTTATCACAGTTTGAATGCCCACTAATCTCTCAGTTCTTAGGTCACTGAATAAATGAGACAGGTTTTGTGGGAAGATGATATGTGATCAAAGAGTTATTCTTCATTTTACAACAGAAGCACAAGAGTAAGGATTTCATTTCAAAACAATTAAGATGAAGGCAATAAACAGAATCACAGTCCCTGGTTGTTGACAATCAGCATCATTTTATGCCTTCGTGTTATCGTCTTTGGACTTCTCATTTCTCAGGTTGATTTAGGTTTTGCATTATTTATGTTAATCTTTGAGATTTTGGGGGAGGGGAAGAATGAATTAGGAAGCATTGAAGCTCTTTAAAGGTATCTGTTAAGCAAACAAGAGTGCTGGGAATATCCAAGTGCACCTTTTATCACGTAACTCATCATGGGAAGATTTAATTGAAACGCTGCCTCTTCAGTAGTTCTGTTTCAAGGGTCTGAATTTAATTGACAGCAAAAAAGATCAGAGTGTAATTTCTCTTCAACAAATGTCCCATAGTATATGGAACTTTGAAACCCTTTCTACACAAATATCTTTTTGCCTGTCTTATTCTAAGAGCAGGGCTTTCCTTAAAAGGAAAGTCTTCCTTAGAGAATCTCCATGGGCAGCCATATGGCTTAAAGATCTTGGGAGTCCTCAATGCACTCTGATGCTGGATGGATATATTACCAATTAGAGAAATAAAAGGGGGGGGAGGAATCAAGCAGTTCTGGCCCAATGAAACAAATGTTCTGTTATTGCAGCCAGACATGATGATCCTTGTAGGTCTCTTCCAACTGAACTATGGCAGCTTAGTAAAATCTTAAGTGGTTTGGAACTTTAGGACTGAGTCCATAGCAAAGTAAAATCCATGTTAAAGTGAGCATTGACTCCAATTTGAAGAGCACACTTCTTAAATTTTACCTCCAGAAAGACTGCATATTTGCCTCTGCTGCTGCAATTAGTCATTTCAGTAATTGAAATGCTGATCACATTGCAGGTGCTAGGAAGGGAAATCACAAGCTTGGAGCTACCAGCAGTGTGAACTGACAGTGTCTGTGCAACAGCCTCAAGCAGGTTATATCTGTGGGCAGGCACCCATGGACACAGTAGGCGACTGGCTGTATTAAATCCCTTGGTAGCTGTCTTTTCCAAGTGCAGTGGCCTCCATTCTTGATCTGTCTATGTAGAAAAACTAATATGATGCTCACTGCTTGACATGGCCTGGCTTCAGTCCAGCCAAACATCAGCAGCCAGTGTCACTCTGAATTGTTACCTCTGCAAACAAAAGCCAGCACTGTTCCCACGCAGAGCAGCAGCCTGGCTTAGCACTGCTCTTCATAGTGCAAGTGTCTGCATAAATCATGCTCTGAGGCTGGCAGGTGTTTATATTTAGTCCTTCTGGAGTCACGTAGTCATTTGTGATGCCGTGCCTCTCCCTGACACTGGTTATGCCACTTGTATGAACTATGGCTATCTTGCCCTCGGCATCTGTAGTAGAAATAAGCATCCCACCACTGGGATTTTCATTCAGACCTTCTGGAACGAAGTGAAGTTTTAAAAATTTTTCTATTCCTGCAGTTCCAAATTGTTCATAGTGTTCTTCAGACAAAAAGGCACAGAATGTGACCTTTTGCTAGCAAATAAATGAGCTCCATCTGTCCAGAGAGCTGGTAGTGCTGTGAGGCTCAGGGGCATAACTGTACTGTGCAGCATGGTCAGAAATACCAGTGCTGATTTCAAGCACTCTGGTGTGCTCATATGGTGCTGGGTGCAGGGCCAGGACAGCAGAGAGATGACCGAGCTGAACTCCTTGCTCTCGCTCATGTACGGGAGTGGAAGGCTGCCTGAGCAGGCAGGATTCCTTGAAGTGCTTTGAAGAGAGAACATGCTATGTGAGTGCTCAGTGCCTTGAAGCATCATCTGGTGGCTTGCCCTTATTGGAAAAACTTTGACTGGTATCCTCCTAACTGGGCTGGGATTCTCAGCATAAGCAAAGATTTCTGATAACGTGTTGCTGCTGAAAGGGAGCTCTCTGCCACCATCACACCTGCATCGCTCAGCATGTGCTAGAAGCAGTGCTTGTTGGACTCCTGATACCACTGCTAAATCCTACAGAGTATAACCAAGCAAAAAAAAACACCCCAAACCTGAAACATTCCACTCAAAACCTGCATATTTCCTTGTTCTTAGTCATTTCAGCTGGCTCACAGAAGCTTTTTAGTATCACAGACTGCTAAAGGAAGGGTGCAGGAATGTGTGGCCAAAAGAGAGGGAAGGGAAGATGTGGTTAAAGCCAGAAGGGACTGCCTCCCCCCTTCCAGAGGCACTGAGGTGTTAGTTAGGACAGAGTTGAGGTTCTTCCCCTCAGAACCCCAGTCACCTGCATTTCTTTCATGTTGTACCTTGCAGAAATGGTTCACATTGAGATATTTAATTACTATCTAGTTTTTCTTAAGCGTCACTGACTTGACTCTTTGGACTTTTTCCCCCCTATTTCTAATCTCTCTTTCCTCATGGTGACTCTTTGCAGCATCTATAATGTTGCACATACATATTTTGGTATTTATTCTATCTGTTCTTTACTGACTTTAATACCCTTGATGCAGTGTTCATATCATATGGATTAAATGGAAAACACCTTAATTTTTCTCTTGCTTCAGTGCTTTGTGTGTTACGATGTGGTAATTTACACAGATGTCTCGTGAGTGGGGAATTGGATCAGAGAGGTTTTGGTATGGAATTTGACTTTCCATCTCCAAAGGGGCTTTTGGCAGAAGTGCTGTATCACATTGACTATTTCTGTCCACTTCCTGTGTGATCTTCTGACGGAGCATTTTTGTCATTTTTTACCAGACGTGCAAGACTTCATTTGTTATTTGTTTCAATGTGTTGTAGTGTATTTTCGTGTGGATTCTGACATAGCGAGCTACTTCCCTTGTTCTTATGGAAATCATTTTGTTTGGGCTGTGTACCCAAGGGTGGAGAAAAACCTGGCTTTGTGTCCTGTGAAAGAAGGTTTGCCAATGATTTCAATGGGAGAAAGAATGGGCCCTTAAATTATATTCAGTGAAAAGCAGTTTTTAAGAATATGCATTTCTGCCAGTGAGGGAGGCTACTTACAGCACTGCACTTAGTTGGCTGTTGCTTACATAGTACTTGAAATTCCCACGGGTTTAAGTTTTTCCTGTTGAACTGAGATAAACTTGCCTCACAAACACGTCCATGTGAATGTGTCAAGAAATGTTATGACCAGGATTGTGTCTTTTCTTGCATTCTATTGGAAGAACATGCTTTTCCACTTATTGCTCTGAGTGGCATCCAGAACGCTACACCTTAACTCTGAAGAAGGAATTTTTCCTTCAAAAAGTTGTGCATATATATATAAAGAGAGAGTAGAATCATAGAATGGTTTGGGTTGGAAGGGACCCTTAAGACCATCCCGTTCCAACTTGCTGTAGGCATGGACACCTCCCTCTAGACCATGTTGCTCACAGCCCCATCCAACCTGGCCTTGAGTGCTTTCGGGGTGGGGGGTCACATCCATCCATTTATATGTATTATACACACACACACACCAGTGTCATTATAGCTGACAGATGAGGATTGCCCTTTATACATCACTAATGTGATTCATCATTAAAGAACATCTTTGAAGTTATGAAATCATGAATGCAGGATCAGGCCCATGTTGACAAGGTGTATGACCCATGGAAACACATCTTGATCTGCAACAGATCAGTTTCTTCATTAGTTTGTCATGGTAGAGCTGCAGAAGTGAGATTTTCTTTTAAACACTCCAGAGACTGAAGATTTGACTGCTGCTCACTACTGGCTCCCACGTTAGTGCATGGATACTTGATGAAATGAGTCACTGGACCTCAAAATCCTTCTTTAAACCAGTATTTTAAGAGCTTTTTTGGTGTTAGAGAACTGGGGGAATGGGGGCAAGACTATGCTATGGTTATTATGTTTTAAAAAGTTCTATCACATTTTGCTTTTGTTTCATGTAAGAAATTGCTGCCACACCGTTTTGCTATGAAACCAGCTCTTCTGTGCCCATCTGTAGAGCACCACCCATCTTCTGAACTGTGTACAGCAGGAAATATAAGTCAGTGGGCTTAAAAAGCTGCAGAAGCCCAGTTCAGTACACAGGAACTTATTCTATCTGTTCCATAGAGATCGGGTACTTTTAAAGTTCATGAATGGTAAGCAAGCTTCTTAAGTCAGAACCTGACTGATCAATAATTATCAGGGCAGTCATTCAAGTGATGAAGTTACAGGTTGACATCAAAGAATTTTTTCACCAGTCTAACTCTGTTTGTCATTATTTGTCACAACAAAAATTCTGGTGGGTAAACCATGTTCAGGGATTCAGAGCAGTTGACACATTCTCCATGGGTGACTTTTGGGGATTTAATGTTAGCATGTGCACAGAAGGCAACCGCTGCTTTCTGGAAAACATGATGTTGTGTGGGCCCACGCTAAAACATATTTTGAAAAGAAATTCCTCTCCTATTTTCGTTTGGTCTCAAGAGGGATATAAGAGCCTTTAGGGCAGAACAGCATTTTTCCTTTTCTCCATATTTCAAACCAAGAAAAAAAAAAACGTGGAACCTTTTTTTCTTACTAATGCTACTGTTATGAGTCTTCAGAGGTACCAGCACGGTTTAAAAGCAGTATTAAAATCTCTAGAAAAAATCCTAGCGTCTGCCAAGGCATGAACTTTATAGAGATTTAATCCTTTAAATTCATTTCCTTGAAGGATCCACTTAGTGTTGGTTGAATTTGCCTGACGAAACAAACCCTGAGGCAGTGCTGCTCAGAGCCCTCATCTGCTGTCTGCTTGTTTGGAGGCCCCTGGGAGCTGCTGGAAGCAGAGGCTCTCTCAGTGAGTGCCTTTGGACCCATTAGCTGTGATTCAGCAAAGATGCCCCAGGTGGCCACAGGTATTCCAAGCACAGCTGTACTGCTCTAGCTTAGTGAGAGCGTGGTTTCAAACTCCATGTTGTGAACACGAGGTGCAGTTTTTTCATTGCTCAGCTTTGGAATTCTGCAAATTGGCTCACGGATTTGATCCTATCCAAAAATTTTAAACATCTGAAGTTATTTCAAGATCTCTTTTAAGATAAATGCATTCTTCAGATCCCATCAGTCTGAGTTTGCACGTGAGAATTATGCCATGCTTAATGATTTTCATATTCCTCAAGTAGAATACTTAAGTTTTTTCACCAAAGGTGTATTGCTATACATTAATACCTAGCTCAGCATAATCATTCTTGCCAAAGATACTGCTGTCCTCCAAATGAAGGAAAAAAAGGGAACTAACACAATATCTGAAAAATTTGGTTCTTTTTGTACTTTTTCAGTATTCAGAGCAGCTGTGATTAGGATTTAATGTCCTGAGAGGAGATGGGCTCATAGCAGGAATCCAAGAAGAGGGAAAGGCAAGCAGGGGACGTCTCAGAGCTTTAGACTTAAGTTTTCTGGATGGATTTTTTCGAAGTGTGTGGTTCCATATGCTATAAAACAGGACAGTGCAATGCAGATTAATTCTTTTGGGGAGGGAGGAGGAATCTTAGCTCCTTGCTGGTGGGTGGACATAATTATTCTCATTTTCCTGATTTTATTTTACTATTAACCTTAAGAAACGTTTAGAATCAAATGGTTAACACTGATGTCAGAGAGCTACGTGGACATTCTGCTGAGCTATACATTCCTCAGGACCAGGTACACCGCACCTATGACAATCCAGCATAAGCAGAGAAGAGATGGAACTTACGTTTGACAGTGCTGCGAGACTCCTGGAACCCAGCTGACTCCGAGCCCCAGCCCAGGGCTTCACACTCACGCTCCTCCCCTTGCCCATGCCTGCTGCTCGTGCTCGCTCCTGCCCTGCTCCTCTCTGCCAGCCAGCACATCTTCCAGAGCCCCACGCTGCGCTTACGCCCATCTTCCAGGGTCTGGTACACCCAGTTAGGAGTAAAGGCAGCCGCGTTGTTAAGAATAAGTGAGACCAAGGCTACCAACACAGCTGTGGCTACCAGTTTCTGGACAGTCATATCTGACTGTCAGCTCACCACCAGTCTCTATTAGCAGAAGACGCAAGGTCTCAGTCAGCTGCAGCACATTGAAATGGGACTTGAAACGGAGGCAGCTTGGGTAGGATGTTATGAGTGGCTAGAGGACATCACCGTTCATTCTCAAAGTCAACTCCAAAGGTGTTTCTGATGAAGCAAATGAGAATTTTGCGAGGTAGGTAGGATAATTCCATAAAATAAGAACAACAAGAAGCTTATTTAAGTCTCTGTCCTTCCCAGCTTTGGCTTATCCACCTTCTTGCACCTTGATGAGCAGTGCCAGGCCGGTGATGAACTGGAAGACGTGGAGGTCCATTCCCTGTGAGCCGAGGCAGGCGCTGTGGGGATCCAGGCTGCAGGCAGAGCGGGGTGCCGGCCAGCAGTGTGCCCCAGCGCACCCAGGGGCGGGGGATCCTCGCAGCCTCTTTTGGATGCACGCTCAGAATATCCCACGAATGCTGACAAACGGCATTCTTAAAGCCCGGCTGAAGTGCAGACGAATGTTTTCATCCCAAAGGAGCTAGGAAAGCTTGGAGTATCCCGAGGAATTTGTTCCGCCGTGTCTCTCTGAGCACCAGAGCCGCGAGTGGCGGGGGCTGGAGCGCGGACTGCCGTGAGGAAGAGGTCTCCCCCTCCACCCCCCCACCTCTCCACTCAGAGGAAATGGCTGTTTTTGTGGCTGTTTTGGTGAGCCTCAGGGCGTAGTCGACTGCAACAAACAGAGCCGCTGCCACGGCAGTCAAACATGAACAGGATGTGTTTCCTGAAAGGAAAAGACATATGGAGACTTCTAAAGTTGTCCCTCCTCCCCTTGGAGCGTCCCCTTCCCGCCTCACTCCTCCCCTCAGCGCGGGCCGGGGGGGCTGCGGGACATCGGGGTGCCCTGCGCTCGGATACAGACCCCGGGCATCGGGCTGCAGGGTTTGGAGCAGGCTGGCGTCCCTGCTTGGCGCCCTAGAGTGGAACCTGGCAGTCAAACGGAAAACGTAAAGCTGGGAGAAGATACGTGTGTGCCTGAACAACGTCGCGAGCGTCCTGGCAGGATGGAAGCGGGGATTGCTGGGCTGTGGCTGTGGGGCAGACGCGGGCCTGAGCCCTACATCCCGCTCTGCTGCCGCCGCTGCGCTCCTTGCTCTGAGCCCATCAGAAGTTTCTAAGCTGAACAAACAAACAAAAAACCCCACAGCTGCGTAAGGTGCAATGTTTGGTACTACTCGTGCCTCGTAAAGTGGGGCGGTGTTCTTGTTGTCAGCCTGCTGAATGAGGAACGAGGAGTCAGGAGGATGAGTGCGCTGCGCTCAGTGCACCTGAGGTGTCAGCAGTTCACATTGATGCAAGTAACAAAATGACAGTGAAAAATGTTTAATTTTAAAGCAGTTTTTGGCTCATCAGCTAAGTGTCATTGCCCGGAGTAAACATATCCCTACTGACGTGCAGACAAAGCGGAAATTTGTTTTAAGGAGATTTTTAGTTTTCCTGAGACTTGTTGCTAAGAGGGGTGGAAAATGGCTCCGTGAATCCCATACTACCCTATAGTTAGCTTTCAGCCATCAGAATTGAACGTGCAAAGCTTGCTGTAAATTCAGCTCCCCTCTGTGTGCTTGGTTCATTTCAGACCTTTAACAGATGAAGCTTGAGGCACTTTGTGCTTTCACAGCAGTGCAGCATCACTGTCTGTTTTTCCTGTAAGTGATTGGTCATACTGGTACACATCCGTGTTCTTAGAAATTTGGCAAACACTGCTATTGGCAAACATTTATATTCATTCTTCAAAGAAATGTCTGAACAGCAATGACCATATTTTTGTGTTGAGAGACCATGGCTTTTTTTGTTACTTTAAGCCTGCAGCAGGGCAGATGATGTGGCCATTGTAAATGATACCAAAGATAAACCTCTTCCACCCAGCAGTAAACTTGTCTCTGCTCCTTCCTGATTTTTTGGTCACTGATTTTTCAGTGGTCTGTTGAAGCCTGAGGATGCATCTTATGGTTGCAGTGAGGTGATCATCTCAGAAGAGGCTGTGTGATTTGATGTCCGTGTTGTCCCCCTGTAGGTGAGGACTGTCTCATTGCGGCTGATTCCAGGCTGGTGATGGTGGGAATGTTTCTGGGAGCTCCGATCCCTCCATACAAAGCAGATGGGATGGCAGCACTGCGGTCTTCACCCCACCCAGATAACGCACCAGCACGGAGTCTGTCTGAGGAGCGATGCAAAGCAGCGATAATTGCTGTCTGCAGTAATTTAGCAAGCATGTTTAGCAAGACTTTTTTTCCCATGGCAGAATTTCTGGTGTCTGGCCTTGTTCATAATGAGCTGTTTGCCATCTTCCGTGACGAGGAGCAGTTCTGTTCAGTGGTGGCTTAAATTTTCCCATGCAATTTGCATAGCAGCTCATAGAGCATTTGGGGTATTTCTGTGTGAGAAATAATGTATTTTTACTTTTGGAGTCTCAGTAATTTGGATAACTACTTGATTCTGTACTGAGTTTCTCTTTTTAGTACCTAATAAATTCTGTTTGCATTTGTTTATGCAGGACACAATCCATTGTTGAAACAGTGTTCCATAGGCAAGTGGTTTTTTTATCATTTATCATTCTACTCAACTAATAATAACATCAAAAGCTGAAAAGTTGGGGCATTCTTGAAAGGAGTAGGTTGGACCGAATGAAAAACAGCTGAGTTTTGAAAAGATCCAGTAAGTTTTCTTGGCTTCCTCTTACCAAAATGGCTCGGTAATTATTATTATTATTATTATTATTATTATTATTATTATTATTATTATTATTATTATTATTATTATTATTATCTCCTCACTGTCTCATTCAGGTTCTTGTTGGAACTTAGTGATAGTCTCTTCATGCAGAGATCTTATGCTTCTAGTAAAGAACAATCAGGGAATCCTCCCTGTCCTTTAAAAGAGAAGAAATCACAGCAGTGAACACTTCTCTACTGATAGATGTGTAGGAGTCTTAGTCCTTCCAGTCCTTTCTTGGAACTGAAATGACTTTCAGAACAGGAAGCAAAGAATACCAACGATAACCAAGCAGCTTTATTTCCATTTGTATAAAAATAGATAATTTTGCCAAATATTCCACAGAATACCATGTATTTAAAAAAATCTTAGGAAAAGGTCTGAGTGGGTGTCCGGAGGAATTGGGTAACTGATTTTCTTGTGCCTAATACAGCACTTATTGCAGTACTTAGGGTTTTGTTTGATATAATGCACACAAAATTATGGCTTGCTGTTGAATTTAGCAGGATAAGTTTGGAGTACGTATTCAATATGACACAATTGTCATTCTGTAAGACTTTTACTGCTTTATCAAGTATTTTGTTTCTGCCAGGAAAGAATTCATAGGAATAGTCCAGGCAGCTTTCAATGTTTTGAACATATATGAAAAATGCCCGACACCTTTCCCAGAAGAGCACTCATTTAATACGATGAACTTTCCCAGTTCCAAGAGAAAAGGCAGCATTCCACCAGCTCTGGCATTTTAGCTCTGTGTTGATTTTGCATTGATTTGAAGATAAGATGAGTGTTCATTTTTTAGATGTCTTTAAAGTTTTACGCAGTGCTTCTAAATGATGAGGTTGGAATCCCCATTAACCTTAGGTTGTCAAGTAGTGTGTCTGATGTGGCCGTGTCCAAGCCCTCAGTAGCCACTATGGTCCATGGCATGATGCTTTTGTCCTGTAACCAGTCTAGCAAACCATACACCGTGAAATTGCTTGTAAATGAATTAGTTGATCAGAATCACCTACTGTTCAGTCACAGGGTGGTGACGCACTGAACAGGTTGCCCAGGGATGTTGTGGATGCCCCATCCCTGGAGGCATTCAAGGCCAGGCTGGATGTGGCTCTGGGCAGCCTGGTCTGGTGGTTGGCGACCCTGCACATAGCAGGGGGTTGGAACTGGATGAGCATTGTGGGCCTTTGCAACCCAGGCCATTCTATGATTCTATGATTCTATGCTATATTTAAGGCAGATTGCATTATTCTAATACTTCTTTTGGGGCTAGTCAGGTGCAATTTCAAGTTACTGATATCCAGGCAAGGATGCACATAATTAACATTTGGAAAACAGTAATAGATGTTCTTAATTTTCCTTAGGAAGCAGCACCTGCTTTGTCCCATCCTTTTCCTTTGCATGGAAAACACCCAAGAGCAGCATGTAGGCAATGGGTGGAGGACAGGGACAGGGTGGTGCCCAGTGTTTGTCCAGGACAGCCCAGACATGGTTTACATTATGGTGAGGCTCACAGTAAACACTTAGCACCAGAACAGTACATCTACTGTGTTCCAGTTAGTTGAACTGCTGAGAATCTGTGTCCTTGTGCTCTGTGCTCGAGAAAAACTCTGCCACTTGCTCAGCAGTGAAACCTGGATTTCCCTCTCTTGTGGTGCAGGCTGTCTGAGGCACAAGGGACACTCACCCACCCCAGGTGCAGATCTGGGGATGTGGCCTTGTGCTGGACTTACAGGGGGAGAGTGGATGAGACTGAGATGAATAAATGCACTGTTTTTGTCGCTTGTTAAAATGGGAGGTTACGCTGCATGTCCTCAGTGATTGCAGCAGGAAAATCTACCCACCTCCCCACAGCATTACAGTATTACATAAATAACACAGTGTTGCAGATGCTATGTCTGATATTTATAGCACAGTGCTTAGGGTCCTGTTATTAAAGAGGGGCTCAAGTTGTACAGAGAGATTCTTTCTTCTCCTGGTCAAGATACTTAGAGATGAGATGGAGTGCAAGTATGTGCCGTTTTCAAATGTACCCCACTAAAGGGAGGAGGAGAGAGAGAGTTGTCAGATGCTTCAGACACGTGAATCTCCAGCACTTTAAATAATACTCCTTTTCCTGTTGTGTTTTTTAAATTTCCGTGCAAAACAAGCAATGGAAAAATATGTAGCGATAGAAGGGTTTGTGAAGTCAGACTGATGGATGCTGGAAGCATCATTTCACAGAAAAACAGATCCAGAAAGAAGAGAGCGCTGTAAGAAAACCTGTTTCATCAAATACGTCGAAAAACTTGTGTCTGAAGGGGCATCAAGGTTTTGTTTGGAATCTGTCGTGCTCCTGGCATGGCCTGAAGCTCGGGGTACAGCACAGGCAGTTTGCTGATGTGCTGCACGGGCAGGCACAGCTCCCTGAGGCAAGCAGGGAGTGCGTTCCTATGGCTCTGCTGTGGCTGCATCTGGTCTTTGTTAAGGTTCCAGTTGTGGCTAACGAAGCACAGATGTGAACTGCTTTCCAGAGGGAAGAAAAGAAAGAGGAGGAGGGGAAGAACAGGAAGTTCTCAGAATGTGGGCTGGGGGGAGGGTAAACCATCCTTGGCGTTGTGTGTGTGACTGCAAGGCCAGCCCTGGGAGAAGAGTTGCTGCCTTTTAAGGATGTAAAGACAGACGTGTCTTTCTCCCTGACCTACCAACTGTCAAAAAAGAAACTGTGTTCTTGCATTGGATTACGTGAGAATGTTCAGCTTCTGGTGTTTCTTGTTTCTTAACCTAGCTTGCATTGTTTTGTACATATCTAGAGACAGCAAAACTGAAGCACAGCTGTCCCTAGGGGTGTTCTGATGCTGGAGATGTCTCTCTGCTCACTGAGGAATAGAATAGAGACTTTTCAGGGCAAAGGTAGAACAGAGGTTCTGGCTGCATTTTGGTTGCTGGAGGTCCTCTGGTCTTCCTGCAGGAGTTATGGGAGGATGAACCCCAGTGCCCTGGCGCTGGCTGCCATCAGTGTGTGAGCTCAATCTGCTGCACCATCTTGCTGTGGTGTTGGCACGACATGATCCGTGCTGCTTCCCAACCTCCACTTGGTTGTGTGCTCTGTGGTGCTCAGCAGCTGTGTGCTTCTGCCTCAGTTAGGGAGCGAGACCGCCTGCGTTTTGCATGGTAGTTTGCTTCTGCACTTCACCTGGTGATGTCACTCTGATGCCTTTCTGGTTTTTAAATAAGATACAATAGATAAATTAATAATTAAAATAATAAATGCAAGCATCAATATGTGAATATATAATAGAACTTTATGTGCTTGTGAAAATGATCTTTGCAGAGGAACGGCACATTACTGAGTCAGAAATATTTGATCCCGTATCAGAAGAAGGCTGTAGTGCATGGAGGGTGGTGCTGAAATGATTGCTCTCTCAAAGCAGAAACAGAAACTGAATTGCAATAGTGCATGTATATACCTTTATGTATTCATCCAAGGCTGGGCTGGATGTGGCTCTGGGCAGCCTGGTGTGGTGGTTGGCAACCCTGCACATAGCAGGGGGTTGGAACTGGATGATCATTGTGGTCCTTTGCAACCCAGGCCATTCTGTGATTCTGGATATAACCAGCTTCTGCAGCTGGACCACAGGAGAAGATTTGGCTGTGGATTCTCCATCCATCTGACAATGAAGCTGTTCTTAGCTCCAGTGGGAGAATAGGAACTCCTCTGCATTATTTGGATGAAACATTCCTTCAAGCACTTCTGAACGGCAGGGACATGAGAGGGAATAGTCAGAGAGGCAGTGTTTTCCTGTTGCAGGTACTCAACATGCTGGTGAACTGCTTCTAGTGCGTTGCTTGCTTTGGATGAACGCATGCAAGCACTGCCCAGCTGTGAACACTTAGAAATTCAGTGTGTTCTGTCCAATCTGGCTGCAGTGCTGAATGTGTAATGCGTGCTCACCATCTCCTGCCCAGCTGGGTCTGTACAGAAGGCAGAGCTTGCCTGGGCCCCTCTGACTGTCTGGAGTGGATTGTTGCCCTAGAGTAACAAAATCAAACCAAACCCAGAGCAGATCACCGGGAGATGCTTCTTCCTCTGTTTCTGTTCCACCCAGTTGGTAGCTGGCTGCTGGGGCTTGTCAGCTTAGTTAGCATACTAAGCTTGTCAGCTTAGTATATGGGTTGCAGTGGAGGAACAAATGGAATGGTAGAGCTACTGCTTTTCATAGTAGAGGTGTGTTGTGGTCTATGGCATATGGATGGCACAGGTGCCAGGGGTGACACGCTGGCAGCTTGTGTGTGGGACAGGAGTTCCCAGAGAGGAATCCGTTGGACAACAGCAGCTCCCACTGAGTTTTGACGTTGTCAGGAGCCATTGCAATTCACGAAAGCGTAATGCTGCCAACAGATGACAAGTAACAGCAGGAAATGGTTGTCCTGTTGTATGCAGTGAGACCGTGCCTCAAATACTGGATTCAGTTTTAGTCCCCTCGCTACAAGAAAGGTATTGAATTGCTCAGGTATGTACAGAGAAGTGCATTGAAGCTGGTGGAGGGACCAGAAAGGAAGGCCTATGAGGTGTGCCTGAGGCAAGTGGGGTCTCATTGCTCCCTACACCTATGGGAGGCTGCAGTGAGGAGGTGTTGGTCCTTTTCTCAGGTAACATGTGGTAAGGATGTGAGGCAACATCTTCAAGTGACATGAGGGGAGGTTTAGATTGAATATCAAGAGGGATTTCTTCCCATATAAGATCGCCAAGTATTGGAACTGGCTGCCCAGGGAGGAGGTGGAGTCACCATCCCTGCAGGTATTTGAGTAATGTGGATGTAGCACTAAGGGATGTGGTTTAGCGATGGGATTTGGTGAGTCAGGTTGGTGGTTGGGCTTGGTAATCTTGAAGGTCTTTTCCAACCTGGATGGTTCTACATTCTTTTAAGTCTCATGTTTCTCTGCACGCTACTATTTTTAACTTTGTACAAAATATACTATTTAGTTTATTTCCTTTCAAAAGTTTCCACTCACTGTAGGCTAAATACAATTTCTTACCTTCTTGTCTCTGTTCAAGTTCATGAGCTCCCATCTTCTTGCATTTAGGGAACTGCAAGCTCTCAAGTTTCTTAAAGATTTTGATCTCCTTTCAGAAATGTCCTGCTTGTTTGTGGAAGGAACACACAAGCCTGTGTTCCTTCAGCTGTTGGCAGCTTCTTCTGGTGTGTTACAGTGTTTGGGAAATAGATGCCTTTTCCCTGTATATCGTGAAGCACAGTCATTCATACATGCACACTATATTTGACATCTTGTGCTAGTGATAGAAATGTCTGTCTTCATTTATCAAAGCCAGGTGACAATATCTAACGTGATCTAAATGTCCTTTAAAGGTGTTTTTCCTGCTGTCCCCAGTTGTGGGTATAGGCAGTGGCTTGGTTAAAAGAAGAAAATTAAGACTTTACGAAAATGAGAATGGATGCATCTTCTGCTGGTAGAAATCTGCATTTCAGTGTTGGATGGAGGTGCATCATATCAGAAGGATGTAGCACTGAATTTCCAGTTCTGACGTTCCTGCATTCTGTTTCCATATTCCTTTTGGCATTTCTTTCTGGAAGGGCCTCGGATACGTCGGCACAGAACCTGAGGAGGCTGTGTTGGAACCATGGTCAGCATGGGTGAGCGGATATGAGGAATTCAGTAATGTATTCAGAGACATCTTTTTGCTTTAAGAAGCAAAACTTCTGAACTACCTGAAATTCATCCCTGATTTATTACTTCTGATCCTACTTTACTTCCTCCATACATTTTGGTATTTATGAAGTGTAGGTCTCACGTTTACATTGATTGCCACCTGAGAATTTTGCACTGGTTATAGTTGCAAATAAAAATATAATCTGATTTTAAAGTCAATCAGGAAAAACTTTTTTTTTTCCTCCTTTACTGACTGAATGTGCTTGACAGCACGTTGCATCTCATCTCCTTTGCTGCTTCCCGGTTAGTCAGTTTCCCCTGTTTGTGCAGGTCTTTCCCACAGCCACTGGGAAGAGAAAAACATTTTAATCATAGGAAAACATGATTGTCAGCCCCTCCACCCCCAAACTGGAAGGGGATTTGTTTGCAGGTGCAGGACCTGAAGTGTCATTCAATTCTTAAAAAAAAAAAAAAAGAAAAGAAAACTTTTTTTTTTTTTCCTGCTTTCATCATTTATGTACTTAATTTGTGTCATGGTGATGCCTGAGTACTGCATGGACCTCCACTGAGGCCCTATTTTGAATGCAAATGTTTTGTTAATCAAACATGCTGCATTTCACTCTGCAGAGCCTCAGATGTAAACAGGCTCTGTGCAAATCCTTGCTTGCCCCCTGTGAAGCTGCCCGCAGTGCTGAGGCATGGTCCTGACTGTACTGCATGGGAGCCTGGAGCTGGGACGGTCCCTGCAGTAATGGCAGATGTGTTTGCATTGTTAAGTGTAAGCTTTCAACCTTGAGGTGTTTCCATTCTGAGCATTGCACGATTTTTTTGTGCCACTTTTTGTGCACTTTGATTAGAATGCAATAGTTTGGTCAGTTATTTCTCAGACAACATTCCTTGCTATTGAGTATGGCTGGTGGGCTGCCAGTGGCTGGTCCGTCTTTGAACTAGGCAGGACAGAAGCAGCATGTCTCTCCTGTAAGATAAAATGTTCCTTTTTTTTTTTTTTTCTTTTTAAATTTCTTTCTGAACACTGATATGGGATCATTATGCGTATAGAATCGTAGAATCACTAAGACTGGAAAAGACCTCTAAAATCACCAAGTCCAACCAACAATCCATCCTACTGTGCCCACTGACCATGGCCCTCAGTGCCACATCTCCATGGTTCTTGAGCCCCTCCAGGGATGGTGACTCTACCACCGCCTTGGGCAGCCCATTCCAGTACCTGACCACTCTTCCAGAGAAGTTTTTCCTAATACTCAAACTGAACTTCCCCTGATGCAACTTGAGGCCATTCCCTCTTGTCCTATCTCTACGTACATGGGAGCAGAGGTCAACCCCCACCTCACCATATCCTCATTCCAGGGAAGCGTAGAGAATGATCAGGTCTCCCCTGAACTGCTTTTCTCCAGACTGAACCATCCCATTCCCTCAGCCCTAGCCATCAGACCTGTGCTCCAGACCCCTCACAGCTCCGTGCCCTTCTCTGGACACGCTGCAGAGCCTCGGTGTCTGGTCTTGCAGTGAGGGGCCCAGAGCTGAACCCAGCACTGCGGCCTCCCTGGGGCTGAGTACAGTGGGATGATCACCTCTCTGTCTGCTGGCTGCATTATTGCTGACACAAACAGGATGCCGTTGGCCTTCTTGCCCGCCTGGGCACACTGCTGGCTCACGTTCAGCCAAGTGTTGGCCAACAACCCCAGGTTCATTTCCTCCACTCAGCCTTCCAGCCGCTCTGCCACACACCTGCAGTGTTGCCTGGGATTTTTGTGGCGAAAGTGCAGGACCCAGCATTTGATCCTGTTGAACTTCATCCCACTGTCCTCAGCCCAGCAATCAGCCTGTCCAAGTTGTTCTGTAGGGCCTTCCTGCCCTCAGGCAGATCGGCACTTCCTGCATCTTGGTGTCATCTGCAAACGTACTGAGGGTGCACTCAGTGCCCCCATCCAGATCATTCATAAAGGTATCAAACAGGACAGGCCCCAATACCAGCCCCTCATGACTGGTTGCCAGCTGGGTGTAACTCCATTCACCACCACTCTCTGGGCCTGGCCATCCAGCCAGTTTTGTACCAAGCAAAGAGTGCACCCACCCAAGCCATGGGCTGCAGCTTCTCCAGGAGAATACAGTGGGAGATATAGGGTCAGAAGACATATATGTTGCTGCTACAGTAAAAGCAAAAGTGATAGGTGCACGACAAATGTTTATATATATGTTTAGATATTGGTATAAATCAAATGCCACAAGCTTCCTTAAAGCCGTGGACCTTCAGCTCCACTACTACCTTTTACGTCTGAGAACTGTTTCTATTGCTCTTAAATCTTCATGGAACAACCAGAGCCTGTTTATGTCCAATAAACGTGGAACATGCTAATGCATTGTCCTTTCTTGCTCCTTGCCTCTTACCTGCTTAATACCCACTTCTTGATGGTGATACCATAGTAGCTCTCCCCTTCTTTCTGCTTTATCACAGTGAGGCTGTCTGGGAGAACATGGCTCGCATGTGTGTGAAGACTCAGAGGCTTGACGTTGCCAAAATTTGCCTTGGAAACATGGGTCATGCAAGAGGAGCCAGAGCATTAAGGGAGGCAGAACAGGAACCTGAGCAGGAAGCCAGAGTCGCTGTGCTGGCAGTTCAGCTGGGCATGCTGGTAAGCCTGTCAATCGTATGCATCCTAGAATGTCCACTCTGTTTACTAGGGAACAGAGTGAAAACGTGACCATTTGAGAAATCAGAGAGAGATGCCAAAACTTTGGAGGCGAGTAATATCTACAACCACATTTCCAAGGAGTAATGAAGAATAGTTCTTACCATTACTTCCTTGAAGTTGTGTTTTTATCCTAAAGAAGTAGGCATCCCTTCCAGTGTTGCACAACCCAGTGCTGCACAATTACTGTGCCACATTGCATGGAGTCTTTCTGCAATCAATGGGAATTCTGTAGGCTCATCGGTCCTATGAGCTGTTCTCATGGTGCTTGAAGAGTAGATGAGAATGAGTGTGGCAGAATCCAGTGTCAGAAAATAGGAGTCCAAAGAGCCACAGCAGTATAAGTTTATAGCAAATCAATGTGTTTGTTGTCTTGACTGCTGTACGGGATATATATAGTAGTAAAACTGCTGAATGGAGGAAGTGTCTTTTAAGGATGAAACATTGTAAGCTCTGTCTTGCATTCATGGAAGAATTCTTGCATAATTCTTCCAGACTTAATAATTCTAGGTTTGACTGGATTAAAGAAAAAAAAATGTACTTTAAAATATTCTAGCTAAAATATTTCAACAAGCATATTTTAAGGTCCAGTGTGGTAAATGCAAGTTTCATTTTGAAGTATTTCTTTGTAGAATTAAAGTCTAAAGCTGTGTTTCAGGTTGCTGCCCCAGTGCTGGGGTCTGGCTGCAGGGATGGAGAGCTCTGCCCAGTCAGACTGGCTCCTTGTGTTGTCCCAGGGTCATATGCTGTCCTGCAGCTGCCCGGGTCTCCATGCCTGCTCCTGCTGTGCTGGCAGTGAGTTGCCTGGTTCCAGCACTGAGCAGTTAGGCTGTTCTGCTGTCTCCCCACAGCTTGGTGCAGTGGAAGAGTGTCCCTCGTGCCTGGAGCCTGACCTGGCAGCCAGCGCGTGCCAAAGTGGGATGTCTCTGCTACACGGCTTCTTTTTAGTCTGAATTTTCTGCTCTTGATTACTGTGCTTTACCAATACAGCTGAGATCTGAAATGCAGCCTAGGCTGATTATCACATGGATTGAAAGCTGACTGGAGCACAGCCAAGGTCCATGGATGAGGAGAGCGGTAACCTTCTCAGCCTTTACCTCATGTCCTCATCAGTGATCTGTTAGGAAAACACAATCAAGGTCTTTAGTTCTTAGTCCCAGGCAAACGATCAGTAAGAGGGACAGAAATGGTGACACACCCCACAGTTCACAGGAGATCACCAATTAGACATGAAGTGCTGTGACAGCAGAAAATCTGCTGGGGCCTCTGCAGAGACACTGCATCCCGGGGCTGCGATGGCTTTCATCTCTGTGTTTGTTGCAGCTGCAGCTGGAACGTTGCCTTCCAACTCTTCTCATTACCAGAAAAAAATGTTGATGAATGTTGAAGTTCGGAGAAAATCAGGGCAAACTGTTCAGCTCCTGGAAAGATTTTCAAGCCTGGAAGGGCTAGAATTCAGCAATCTGCAGCCGTTTGAAGAGTCTAAATGCTAGAGATGTAGTGGAACTATCCTTAATTAAAGAGAGGAGAAAAGGAACGTTTGAACTAGGTGTTTGGAAAAGCTTCCTGGCAGAGAAAGCTGTGAGGCTGAAAAGTGTTAATATTCCTTCTTCTGGATACCGACATCTGTTTGGAGAGGTGGAGGGGAGCTGCAGCAAGGCACATGCTGCTCTGCTGGTTTATTCACTCGTACAGTAGCATCATGGTGCCAACAACTTCCATCTTTACTTTCTGTGCTTTTAGAATTTGAAACAATAACAGACAGAAACTATTTTTCTATCCTGGACAGATAATCTCGATTTACTAAATATAGTGTTCAGCTGGACAGCAGTTGGGTGGGGCAGGAAAATGCTCCTTCCACAGGAGAGCCTCTCAAAAATAATAGTTCCAAATTTGCTTACCCTTGTGTCAGTACAGGCAAAATCCTTCTGATCTGCTTCTGTCTGACATGAATAGCGTTCATTGCCAGGACTGGCTCTCAGTTATCCAAGGAAGAGTTCCTACCTCTGAGACCTGCTCTGAGGCCCCTCTGACCTTCTGCACATCACTTCTTGGCAGTGTGGCCATTCACTGCAGTCCCATATGAGGATATCTCCCCTTTCTGAAGTGATTCACACTCCTGATGACAGCGTTTAATTGTTGATGGCTTGCTCATGTCACCCCTCAGTTGATACTGTACAGTAAATGCCAGGATCAGAATGCTTTCCTTATTTTCCCATAAACATCCTGTTTCCCAGTAATGTGCTATTCCAGGCTAAGTATAGTAGTTGGTTAACCCTCCTGCCTGAGTTATTGTTACATTAGTTGCATTACCTGCATAACTAAAATATTCGTCAGTGCAGTGCCTGTTGTGACCTTCTGCTTGAATGGACACCTATAAAACAAGTGGAGCTAACGAGCTGCTTGTATCCTCTCCTTTCAGGAGGACGCAGAGCGACTGTACAAGGCTTGCAA
This sequence comes from Gallus gallus, assembly GCF_016699485.2. Lineage (NCBI taxonomy): Eukaryota > Metazoa > Chordata > Aves > Galliformes > Phasianidae > Gallus > Gallus gallus. The sequence goes on from NC_052545.1 coordinate 13,810,359, forward strand.
ACGCTATGACCTTCTGAACAAGTTCTATCAGGCCACTAACCAGTGGCAGAAAGCCATTGAAACAGCTGAAGCTCATGACCGGGTTCACCTCCGCACCACTTACTACAACTATGCTAAGCACCTGGAGGCAGTTGGGGATCACGCTCTTGCACTCAGCCAGTAAGCATCAGCTTATGGCAGAACTGTGTTTGGGGGATTCAGAGCCTTTTTCTTCTGTGAAGACTAGAAGGGGGATAGAGAGGAGGCCTGGCGATGATTTTGAATTTTGAACTTGAATTAGTTCAAGTCTTTCTTTTTGTCGCTTTTTATCTCAGCAGTGTTGCAGTCAACCTGCCTGCACTGTCCTAAAGCTGTGTCAGAAAGCCTTGTCTTGTCAGGGGCGGATGGCTGAATGCCAATAATAACCTAGTCCTGTACTTGTCTCTGGAAGATCACAGCTACTTCCCTACCTCTTCCATGACAAAGCCAACTATTTGCTTTTGGGAGTCTCAGTCACAAATTCTATGGCAAAATTTGGTTTGATTTGGGTGTTTCTGGTGCCCAGTCCTCTACTGTGGCTGGCGAGTCCCTGGAGAAGTCTGTGGAGGTGATTTTTATGTGTTGTATTTGTTTGAAGTCCTGTTTTTATATGATTTTTACCATAGGAAATCTCACTAGAATAATAATATTGGAAAGTTCTGCCCATTCAGCAGCAAAGTAGAGCTGCAGTGTGATCAAACAGACCCATAAAGTGGTCCAGGTGGGCAGGAAAACAGGGACAGACTCCAGCAGTAGATGGATGGCATCGATGCAGTGATCTCCCAGCAGTGAGAAAGAGACAGAAATTGCAGTTTGGTGGCAGAAGTACTAAGCAAGAGGAGCCCAGGGCCTTTTCAGCTGGTTGCACAGGGGTGTAGTTAATGTTTGGAAACCTTTCCTGGATCATTTTTCAGAGCATCACTGGTACTTTTGAAGTGTTTACAACTCTTATGATTGCATTGCCTCTGTGGTCTTAAGAGTTTTTGGTAGTTCTGGCTGATTGCTACTAATCTTAGAGTAAACTGAATATAATACACATGGAGCACTGTTATCAGGGTTGCCACTTGGTAGCTGTCAAAAAACAAACAAACCATGAAGTGGACTTTTTAGACAAGGAAGTGAGATTTAAGTCAGTCATTTCACATCTGATACGTTCTTTTTGTCCACAGCTATGAGAAGTCAGATACACATAGGTTTGAGGTACCCCGAATGCTCTCTGAAGACCTACAGGCGCTGGAGAACTACGTCAACAAGATGAAAGACAAGTCAGTGCTGTGCTCATTCCTTCTCCTGAGTGGGACTTTCAGGTCTGAAATACAGTCTGTGGGGAGAGCAGAGAAGGAGAAGTAGGGATCCTCTCCTCCGTGAGTTCAGCACCTGCCTAATGCCTTTTGATCCTCCCTCGGCTTTTCAGGATCATGGCACATTCACTCATAACTGCCACACTGGATATTTAGGTTGAGCTTCCTCATAGTGCAGATCTTTGAATATCACCTTAGTGTTTAGGTAAAACCTAAATATTTCTCTGTTCCAAGAAAATACATCTGGTCTTGAGTTCAAGATCTCCAGGGTTGAGAAATGCATTCTTTGGCAACTCCGATTACGGCAATTAATACTGTTGCTTTTCTAGGAGCCTGTGGAAATGGTGGGCACAGTACCTGGAGAGCCAGTCAGATTTGGAATCTGCATTAAAATACTATGCACTGGCTCAGGATTATTTTTCCCTAGTCCGTGTCCACTGCTTTCAGGGCAACATTCAGAAGGTAAAGCAGCCTGCTGCCATTTGTTTCCAGAGAATGTTCACTCCTAGGATGAGTATGGTCACAGCATAAAGATATGTGATTTCCTCTCCAGGCTGCTGAAATAGCAAATGAAACAGGAAATTGGGCAGCTTCGTACCACTTGGCCCGCCAGTACGAGAGTCAGGATGAAATCAAGCAGGCTGTGCACTTCTACACCAGGGCCCAGGCATTTAACAATGCCATTCGTCTGTGTAAGGTATGGAAAGACACACATTGTTATGTCCAAACCTGAAGTAGGATTCCGCCCCTCGGTAGCGTACAGAGTGAAAGTGGTACAAGAGTGGTTCTCGTTCTCTCTTGTGAGATAATGCTTGTTCATGAAGATGGTCCCAGTTTCTGCCTGCGTCTTCTACAAGGATACATCATTACAAAGGGTTGTGTGGGACTGAGTATTTTCTTGTTCTACGTGTCAACAGAAAGCTGCTTAAAATGAACTATAGTTGTTGCAGCTCAAAGCCATTGGAGTTGCTATGGGTTTTCCATAGAAGGTGGTTGATGGGGTACTATGTGACAGCACAAAGCTGAAAGCTTGAAAGGAGGCAGGCTCGTGAAGTTGGTTTGCTGCATACCTAGACCCAAATCTTTGCTTTTGAACAGGAGAACAATTTAGATGATCAGCTGATGAACCTGGCTCTCCTGAGCTCTCCAGAAGACATGATAGAGGCAGCCTGCTATTATGAAGAGAAGGGGGAGCAAATGGACCGAGCTGTCATGTTGTACCACAAGGTAAATGACTCCTTAGTAAGAATACCAAACTTTAAACTGATGCTGTTTCTATGGCAGAGGAGCATTTAATCAACTGTGTGAGTTGATTATGTACAATTATCAGTCATTTCTTCACAGAAACATTGTTAACCCACACTAGGGTATCTGGTAAATTAATTCTGCAATGCTTATTCTAGTCCTTAAAGCCTCATGCTTAATGTTACAGGCAGGACACTTCTCCAAAGCACTGGAGCTAGCCTTTGCCACTCAGCAGTTTGGAGCCTTACAGCTGATTGCTGAAGACCTCGATGAGAAGTCAGACCCAGCTCTGCTAGCTCGCTGTTCTGGTTTTTTTATTGAACATGCTCAGTATGAGAAGGCAGTGGAATTGCTGCTCACAGCCAAAAAGGTAAGCTCTGCCTTCCTGCTCCCTCTGTGCACTGATAGAGAGGAGCACAACAGGTGTGCACATGCATACATTCATGTCTCTCTTTGTTCATAAGCACCTACACAAAAACATTTCTAAGCTTTAAGGTTTCTTTTCAGACCAATGAGTCACAGGGTGGCAGCCCGCTGCCTCAGGTCCAGAAATGGATCCCTGGCTTTGTCTTATTTCTGGTCCCTGCACAGACTTGGCACTTTTGGGGAAAAGAGAAATCCTATTGTCTAGGTATATCTGGAGATGGTGAGATTATATTATTGTCAGTCAAAACAAACAAACAAACAAACAACAAAAAAAAACCAGTGGTTTCTGTCCCAACACCAAATGTAGTTCCAGTGCTTCATTTCTCACCTGAAGTTGTTGCCCTCATTCTTGTGCTGGCAGATCAGCCCTACCAAAATGCCAAAGCAGTCCTCTTGTATCAGTTTGCTATGGCTCACTTTCTCCCATAGTTAGCAAGGGCACAGTAGCTCTGTTTTGACTTAAAAGGAAATAGCTTTGGTACTGTATATATATATAAATATATACTATATATATAGCTATATACTATAGCTATAGCTATCCTACTCCTTTATTTCTGTATTTGAAGTGAGAAAATATTTGACGAAATACTTCAAGTACCTGTATTTCTTTTATTTGTATTTGCTGAAATACCTTCATGTAATCAACTGTACCAAACAAAGCTGACTCAGATTCTCTGGTAACATCGCACTCAAAGAAAAAATGGATAAATCTTTCTGCCACTTAACGATGTCCTCTGAGAAAAGAGATGAGAAATCATGTTCTTAGTGGAAGGACAAATATGTTCTTAGCAGAAAAAATGAGAAAGTGTATGCTTTGCTGTTAGGACAATTAGCGTTCTAATTAGAGAATCGACATCTGCTTACATTTGTGCCTTCATATAGCTAATTTCTAAAAGTTACACCACAAACAATGTGAAATCACACTGCAGTGCTTGCAACAGCTCATTGCTTTCTCATTTTCATTAGTACCACGAAGCTCTGCAGCTTTGCCTGAAGCAGAACCTGACCATCACAGAGGAGATGGCTGAGCGGATGACAGTCTCTAAGGACTCCAAGGACCTCTCTGAGGAGTCCCGGAGAGAACTCTTGGAGCAAATTGCGGATTGCTGCATGAGACAAGGCAATTACCACATGGCAACCAAGAAGTACACGCAAGCTGGAAACAAGTTAAAGGTCAGTTGGGAGAGGTAGAAAAAACAGCTAAGGATGCTGAGCCTCTTACCTTTATACAGTTTTGCAACAAGAGTGGTTTGAGGGGTAGGTCTTGGAACAGTCAGTAGGCTGTCCAGATGAGGCTTCCCAACCATTTCAGCATCATTTCATTTTTGTATTCACAATACTTTCTGTCCTCCCACCCCCATCCATTGCTAGGCTATGAAGGCACTGCTGAGATCTGGAGACACAGAGAAAATTGTCTTTTTTGCGGGAGTCTCCCGACAGAGAGAGATTTACATCATGGCAGCCAACTACCTGCAGTCACTGGATTGGCGTAAGGACCCAGAGATCATGAAGAACATCATCAGCTTCTATACTAAAGGGAGGGCCCTGGATCTGTTGGCAGGATTTTATGATGTGTGCGCTCAGGTACACCCAACTTCTGTGATTCTTCAAGGTGTTTTGTTTGTTAGCTATGGAGTAAGAGCCTCATCTGAATCTCTCTTCCTGCAGGTGGAAATTGATGAGTATCAGAACTATGAGAAAGCACAGGGAGCACTGACAGAAGCATATAAGTGTCTTTCAAAAGCAAAGACCAAAAGCCCGCTGGAACAGGAAAGCAAACTAGCACATTTGCAAAGCAAGATGGCCCTGATAAAGCGATTCATCCATGCTCGGAGGTGAGTTGAAGTGTTTGGAGCATGTAGACTAATGACAAAAATATCATGCAAGAGGAAGACATTCACAGTTCAGTAAATCATTTGCAGAAGACTCTGTAAGTGGTTATTACACTTTTGTAGCAGGGAACCACAGGTGATTTTAAAAGCGATGTAGGCATTCAAGGCCAAAGTATAACCTGAAATATGAGTAACTGTTGACTTGGGGAAGCACAGCCATCTTTTGTTGGATGATTATGAAACATGCACAGTACGAAAATCTTTCCTGTGCTTCACATGGCAAGCTGAATGTCCTCCCCCATGACTTTTCCTTTCGCTCTTTTGCTAGGGTTTACTCTGAAGATCCCAAAGAAGCAGTCAGACAGTGCGAACTTCTCCTGGCTGAACAAGATCTTGACAACACCATCCGCCAGGGTGATGTCCTGGGATTTCTGGTTGAACATTATTTGCAGGTGGAGGAATTCCATATGGTAAGTTAATTTTCACTTCCTAGATGCTAAAGAGCCCAAACTTTATGTACATCAGTACACTTTGTCAACTGAAGAGCTCCTCAGCCAGACACTGAGAATGGATGCTTTTCACCTTTTTGCTGGGAGCTGTAGAAGCAGTGCACCCCCTCCTCCCTGTAACAGTGATTTCTGTGCTTTCCTTTAGGCTTACCAGTACCTGGAACAGATGCGGAAAAGAATTCCATGCACAAACCTGACTTACTACATCAAGCAGCAGACGATTGAAGCGGTTCACCGAGGAGCAGGCATTCCCATCAGCCAAGCCTTGGTTCCAGAGCGAAGTCAGCACAGCAGTGTGGAGAACAAGGATGTGGAAGAAGAAGTGGCTGATGAAGTGGAAGGCCCCTGACGCCTCATAGTTAGCAGCACCAAGACTGACTTGAGCACTATGTCATTTACTTTGTACTCTCCAGGGGTCACAAATGACTCAGCAAACTGCTGCAGCAGACCTTCTGGTTATTACCAAGAAATTTATTTTTTTCTGCTTGACTCTACAAGCAACAGTATTAAAGTGGTGGATTATTTTAAACACTACATACAAAGAGCAGACTGTACCTAGCCTGGTATGAATCTAGTTTTTCTATTTTAATAAAGAAAATTAAAAAAAAAGAGCTGCACATTGTAAGTTCAGGCCTTGTTTGAGGAGGAGGTAAGGTGAAAAATTGTGAGCTGACTGAATTCTCAGGTACAGCTGCCAACATACTTCTCTTTCCTTAGACAGCAAACTTCTGAAAACAACCTGTCCTGCGTAGCCAGGAGCTTGGGCAAAAGTCAAACTACTGTCCTTCTACTGCAGGCTCCCCCCACCTCAAAGCTTTATTTAAATATTACAGGGCCATCCAGGCTGGAGCTGTGGTTTACAAGAAAGCTGGACTAAGCCTCTGAATCGTAGAGTGGTTGAGTTTGGAAGGGACCCTCAGATGTCGTCTGGTCCTACACCCCGCCTGTCTCTGAGCAGGGTCACCTACAGCCAGCAAAGCTCCCCCCTGCTCCGTACATCAGATTTTAGAAATGAAGTTTCCTTCTGGCACAAATGGAACCAGCCATCCATGGAACATAAAGCCAACACCAACCAAGGGCTTGCTGACCTTCCAGTGTCTTATGGTGCCCCATGAAAGTGCTATGCACAGCACCTTCAGATTAATGAGCCCTTCTGCTTACAGTGATTTTTTTTTTTTTTTTTTTTTTGTGACTTGTGCCAAATATTGGTGTGACCAGGAAAGCTTTGAATTGTATGCACTCAGGGAAGAAAGGTGAAGGAACGTTTTAAAATCAAAATCTGGTTCTCAGTTACACTTTAAAAGAACCTCCTTTCTGTACAAGTATTATACAAAAGGAATTACTTTGTTCCTTCCTCACCCCAGCGCAGCTCCAGCTCAAACCTTTACTGTTTGGCAATTTGTTTCAGACCTTCACTGCAGCTATTCAGCGCTTCCATCTCTGAGGGTCATCCCCTACACCACCTCCCCCTTGAAGCAGCAGCTCTCCAATGCTGCCAGAGGACGGGAGCCTTTGTCAGGGGATGTCACAGACAGCCCTGGGAGGTAAGTGGCTGCTTCCAGCCCTCCTGTTTTTCTGACAAGAAGTCTGCTCTGAGATCTTCCCTGTATTTTTAGCAGAGCATTCAAACCTGCCAAGGTTATAAATAGCTGGGGTGGGGGCTGGGGGCGGGGGGGAGGATGGCAGCGCTCGCCTACCTTCCTGCATCTGTACACCCCGTACCGGATAGCAATAGCTCACTAAATTGGCCTCCACTACAAAGTCCAGATGTCAAGTCGGGTTCGCTGGCTTACAGCACTGCACCCTTCCCCCTTCTTCCTCTTCTCCAGCCAGGTGACCGCTGAAGAGGCCCCAGCAGTGCCTATACACATCCAGCTGGCAAGAGGATGAGGTTAAGGTCATTTCTTTCACCCTTCGGCTAGGAAGGGGCAGTTTCCAGTTTCTTCTTCAGGTTCTCCATTAGTAGCAAGTTCTGCAAGGCCAACCTCCTGCAGTCCCCATCTGGATCTTTCTCCACCACATCTATAAAGGAACACGCCAAAGTTAAGTTGGAAAATGGAGTAAAACTCACTGCTCTTCACCCAACTTGTCTGTAACATTTCACTGGCCATCACAGAACAGCACTAAATGCAACAGCAAAACATCTGCCATGCCAGAATTCGCACTTGTCCCCTTGAGCTATCCAGAAGCATTCTGTAGCCTATCCACTAGCATGTATACAGTCTGCAGTTAAAAATACATTGATTCAGAAGCCTAACATCTCCGTCCTGTCATTCCCAAACAACTGCTCAGTGCTCACTCCTGAAATGTAGATACAGCACTCTGGAGGAAAGGAACCTCAAGGCCTGCTTCTTTAACACAGTTTTCCTTCTGCTGGTCTCCTGCTAAACTAGTACATTTTTTATGCTTTGCAGAGAATGAAAGGGAGGGGATGAAGCTGCTTCAAGCAGCTGTTATTTCAGGGGCCCTTACCGAGCCTGCAAAGTACAAACCAGGATGCACGCAGGATGTCTGAGCAGGGGGAGCCTGGAAGAGCAGAGAGCCTGTGCAAGGATATCCTGTACGCACAAGCAGTGTGCTCAGAGCCCAGCACTGTCAGCCCAAACACATGACTCATTCAGATTGAGCAGAGCTATTTATAAACTCAGCGAGAACTTCACTACAGTGTTTCCATACTCCCTCCACAGAAGGAGAAAATGGGAAGGCTACAAGACAGCTTACTGCAAGCTCGTAAGCTAAGAGACTGATGTTGGCTCTGCTTCTAATTGCACGAGCAAAGACCTTGAATTGCTGCCACTGAACGGGAGGCATGGGGCACTAGGATACACCCAGCTCCTTACATCAAATAAACTTACCCACGGCAGCTCCACAGCACTTGTAAGGCTGGGGGGTGGGTGGGGAATTCCCTCAATTCCTCAGCAGCTGCCTTTGAAGGAGTAGTTTCCTAGATACGCTCAGGTATTCCCCCCAGACGTGACTGTCACAAGGGCAGGTCTCTGATGCCTGACCTCATCTGCAGGAGCAGCAAGGAGGAGCCCAGAACCTCCCAGGGAGAGCTCTTTTACCAACAATCCTACAACAAATAGCAAAGCCACAGCCCAAGAACTTGTGTTTCAGGAAGAAGCTCCATAAGGACACAGGTTTTAAATGGCACTTAAATGATACCTGGCTACACGTGGAGCAGAGTTGTGTTCTTTAAGGTTTCTGAGTACATCATGTGAGCTTATGCATTCCCACCAGGATCTATCACACAATTTCTAGGCAACAGCACGACATGAAAAGCCTATTACACTACCTACAGGCATAAAAATGCTGCTAACCCTGTTCTCCTCTTTCTAACTCATTAAAACCCAACTACACGCACCCCTCATTCTGAAAAGAGGGCCACAGCATGCCTGGAAAGGCTTTACTTGGTAACAGTGGTGGTTAACAGCAGAGATGAGCAGATTCTTCAGAGCACCCCGCATCATGGGGAAAGTAAAGCTTTTGGCCCCACAAAGCAGCTCTCTTTCTGTTAAAGGCCACAGAGCTCTGCAACCTGTGAGGATCAGAGGCCCCCTGTGTCACTGCTGCTTTCTGCCTGCTCCCCGTGGGAAGCCAGCCCACCAAGAGGGGGAATGGTGAAGGAAACCAACCCAGGGAGTCACACAAGGGCCACGCAGAATACAGTGCAGGCTCCAGGAGCACAGATCACACAGCATCACTTCCTCCTGTGCTTGCAGCACACTGCAATACGCAACCACGCACTTGTGCAGTTCTCGCTGTGCACTACCCATAAAGACTGGAGTTTGCACACATTGTTCAGCACAAGCTGCTCTCTTTCACAGGCTGTTATTTCCTTCAGCAATAGGATGTCAGGAGATGGGGCTCTTCCTCCTCCTATAGAACGTGCACATAGCATAAAACAGCCACATAAGCCTTGTACGTCACTGCTGGTTAGTCACTGCCTGGCTGCAATGTGCAACGTGACAGAGTTCTGCAGCTTCATGAGAGGAGTGCTTGGAGCCTTAGGGAGCACACAGCATATTCAGGGATATTTGTTTGGCAACTGTTCTAAAGTGTGAGGACAGCTGCACTTTGAGATGCCTCACGCACCTCTCAGCTTATGCTTTAGATACCTCTACAATACATCTCTACAGCACCCGGTGTGCTCTGCTACCTGCCCCAGACTTACAGGCAAGCAGTGAGTACGTTTATCATGTGAGTGTGGTGCACAACACAAGCACGCTACTGCAGCAGCCACACTTTTAAAGAGATGCAAACTGCAGCCCTAGCCAGAAAAGCACTGACATTCCCCACCACATCTCACCTTCCAGCCAGGACCGAGTCTCCAAAAGCTCCTCCGTCACATCTTGCAGCAGACGCTCTGCAGGGACGCTGAGGAGTATGGAGGAGACACAGGACAGAAGCCCCTGGCGCACATACCTGTTGGAGAGAGGCAAACCAGTCAGAACCCGCAGCTTCCTGCTCTACCTTGAGTTGCTCCTTATGGCACACCTCAAGGCTTCTCCAGTTTCCACTGTTTGTGGTTATGATAACCGTTGCCACCTTCCTACTAATTAGGAGTGTAATTATGTACCAGCTGGCATGCCACTCACATACAGAGCCCCTGCCACACTGGGGCTCAGTGTGCATAGCACAACACAGAGACCTGGAAAAGTCTGAGGTTAAAAACAGAAATTGTGTGTTTACAATTTCTACTTGTCTTAATTTCTTTCCAAGCTGAATGCTGGAGCTGCATCTAAAGTTCTCTGAGCTTCTTCAGCTGAAAACATTACAAGGATAGTTGGAGAAACATGCCATGCTTTTTATAGGTAATGACTGTACCCCCATACTAGAAGATGCCAGTTAAATACCTGTGTTTGTTTGACATTAAAGCAATGCTTTCATTACACACTCTAGCAATGCTCAAAGGAGCACAAGACCAGAGGTCAGCATTTAGCAGAATGGGTGAAGTCATTGGCATTCCCAGCCAGGTGCTGGACTAGGACAAGGACAGGCTGTGCCTGGCCATCAGCTCACAGGGGATCTTTGAAAACAAATGCACACAGCTACAACTCACGAGTCAGTGTGGAAACGCAGAGCCCAAACAAACTCCAGCAGTGCCTTTCCCATTGCAGTAACTGCCTGTAAAACAGCATTATGACAACCAATGAATACCTTCACATTCACATCACTTCAAATGGATCTTTGTACACATTGCTGTGAACATCAGGGTTAACAATTATTTTACAGAAGAGAAAACTGAGGCAGACAAAAGAACCGATGTGCTCAATTTCCCATAGAAGTTGAAAGGAAAACTAGCAGAAGCAGCAGCAGGAAGCACAGGGATGCCTGAATCCCACACCTCCTTTCTGATCATCTTTTCTCAGCCCTTTGAGGACTCCTCACAGCACATGACCCAAACTCACTGCAGGCCTCAGAACCCACTGCTGTGTCCAACAGCACCTCGGAGCTCTCAGGCTGGAACTCACTCCACACAGCCTTTCTTACCATGGTGTTGACAGCCAGGTACATCAGGACTGCTAAAGTGTGGACCAGTCTTCCAAGGACAAAGTGATCTTCCCCCAGGAGATCAAACGTTGACAAAGGCCTGCAAGTGCATTCCCATGGAATCAATTACTGATCATTTGGTAAACAAAGTCTTGAGTGACTGACAATAATACATGTCCTGTAACATGATCAAAAGAATCAATCCTGGTGCCAACACCAATTCTGAGGCAGTTAATTTCTGTTAAAGAGGGCAGCCTGAGTTCTGTGGCCTTGTATGAACTCCTCAAGGCCAGCCACGATGCTGTGGGATACTGCGAAAATTATCACCCTGTGGACCTGCTGACAGCCTATGCTTAGTAATGCATTCACTTACTGCAGGGTCTCACATATTCCCATCCAAGAAAACTGCATTGGATAAGTGGGAGAGCAGAAAATATTCCTCAATATGCTTTATCCATGAGCCAGGCATCAGTGTGGTGTCACGGTACCCCCCCACAACTTATAGGCTCTATTCCGCTGCTCTCAGACAAGCAGAACAAGAGATTCGCTCTTGCGTTGTCAAGCCCACACCCCAAGGTGTTCACTCACCTGTCAAAGTTCTGAATCAATGGAAAAAAGAAGTGTCCAGCAAGAGAATTGAACTCATTTGGACCAGAAGGCTGTTCCACTTGAGACTGACCCTGTCCAAAAGAAAAATAAAGTCTAGACACAAGATGCAGCACCCACAGTTCTATCTTCATCTACTGCAGCCATCCCACTGTCAGCTACTGCTTACTTGAACACCTATAGCTGCTAGTTTCCAGGTCAGTCACCTCACTCTCCACATATCCAAATATTTCACTAGAATATATCCCAGTACTGCTGGGTTACATATAAGAAACAAGAATGGAATTTTGGAAAGCAAGTCCTCCAGGATGAACCACTGGGGAATGATGGGACCTGTGAAACTGGCAATAATTTATCTCCCTGAAAAAGAGAGGAAGTCTGAGACAGGCCACTCCAGGTGCAGCTGCAGTGAAGGAGGATGCTCTGGGATCTGTGAGGTGCAGCCACAGCTCCCTGCAGTGGCCAGACAAGCTCAGAACATGCAAAGAATGGCTAGAGCTATCCTTCAATGTGAGACAAAGAGACCAAGATTTATTTTCATTCTCCTCCTGGGAGAGGACTACAGGGTTTGGTACTTCCTACGGAAAAAAGTTTAGCAAAATGCTAAAGTGAAACTGACGTTTTAAGTTATCCATTCCTGCCTTTGGATCAGGCTCAATTTCATGTGTATTTTGCTCTTTGCAGATAAAACTACAGCAACCCCTACCGTCCTTGTTTCTGCTGGATTTGACATTTGTTTCTGCCATGGTCTCACCTTAGCAAACCTCCTCGTCTTGCTTTTGATTCTCTCATCAACAATTCTTCTCCAGTCCTTGGAGCTGCCACTCTCAGGAAGGAACTGGATACAAGGGTTTTGGGCACCAGAATGTTTGGTCTTCCCATGGCCTTTGGGACAAGACAGTTCCCGAGCTGCTAAAACCAATACCTAGATGGAAAGGAGGGGTGTTGTGTTAAAAAGGGGGTAATCTCTGTACTAAGGAAACAAGTTAACCTGCAATCAAACCAAAAGGAACTAAGAGATTCCCATGCCCTTGCTTCCTCCTCACCTCTCCTACAAGGAATAAAGGCCACCCCATTACATCTTAGGGACACTGCACTGGTGCAACAAAGACATAACAGCAGTGGGAAGCAAAGAGAAGAGCACTTACATCGAGAATATCCATGCGCTGACGAAGACTGTAGTTCAGAGAATAGAACTGGGAGGTCAAGTACTGTGCTACCTGTGCAGAAAAATCAAGGAGCAGTGAGCCCATTCTGTAAGCAGCCTTTCTACTCATTCTAAACATTCTGAATTCTCCATTTGAGGCAACGTCTGGCTTCCTGTTAGCTAACAAGACTCTGAGATTAGGGAAGAAGAGCACTCTATGAATAGGGAAAGTCAAATATTGCCACTTCTAGATTCTCCCAAGGGAAGTAAACAACCCATGGGACTTCGCCATACTTCTCTCCCCCCTACGCAGAGGTATCCAGACAACTGTCATGGCAGCTGATTACAAACATCAGGCTTCTTTTAGAGAAGCCCAGTGTGCCTCAGCTTCCTCCTACATAAAGCCATCCTCCTTTAGTGCAAGAAGTCCTCACTTAATTTGCCTCATAAGGTACACCCATACACACAATGTCCTTTAGCCTGTTACAGCTCTTGAACAAGCTTCTGCTTTCCCGGTTTTTGTTATCCATTCCAGATCCCTCAGTGCATAGCCCATATCTGAGGCACTGCCAGACCTCAACCAGCTCTTCACACTCTGAAGCTGCTTTTACCAAACTAGCAACAGACTTCACCCTCCTTAAATTTTTGCCTGTGCCTCAACTGGAAAAAAGGAAGCAGTAAGAGGGACTAACAGGTATTGGGTCAGTGGTTAAAACAGCTACTTGTGCCTTCTGACGGAGCTCTGCAAAGCCTTCCAGGCAGGTCTTCTCCTCCAGATGCAACAGTATTTTTGCCAGCTCCACGCTAACCTGCTCAAAACAAGACAAAGGGAATCAGGTCACTTCAGGTGTTGTCCTTCTCACAGGTTTTACAGAGTACCATCCACTTTCTCCTTCTAATGCTTTAGCACAGAGGGAATGACATAGGCCACAACGTGCCCTTTACTCACAAGGGAGAAATAACACATTAACATAAATATCATCAAGACGGACTTCTCAAAACACAGAACAAAACCCTCAGCTGATTTCTCTATCCACGTTCACTTTTCACTTTGGCTTTTTGGACAAATGCTAACATCGTGAGATAGGAAGACCTGTCACTACAATTCATGGGTTAAATCCCATCTTCAGGTGTTCTCTGCCAGGTCATTGTGAGCAGTCATCATATCAGCATCTCTGTCTTAAGTTCCTTTCACTCAGGCTTTTAATCTTAATAGTACAATCTCCCTGTGCCCTCATTAATGAGCTACATTTGTACAAGCAAAGAGGGAAAGTCCATTTGATTTTATTTCATTTTTGTTGGAAAATACCAATTAATTCAATTTCAATTCAATATCAATTACATCCAAAATTAAGATCATTTTATCTATAGGATTCATGGCTGCTCTGCATGTTGCCTTTCCAAAGCTTTTCCTGCCCAGCACAAAGCATGGAACTTGCCTGGCTGCCACAAGTGATTGGCAAGGCAAACACATTTCTTTTTCAGTGCTGCAGCTGCTCAATGCCACACAGCTGTCTTCACCTTTACCTGCTTCTATGTGCTCCGTAGCCTGCTGGAAAAACTAATCTCCTCACAAGGGCAAAGGGATAACCCCGTACCAGAGCCCACTGGTAATTATTAGCTCACACTGCTTCACCTCTCTTGCTGCCACTGGATTCTTCCGAACCAAGCTCTCAAGAGCCTTGACAGCTTCTTCCCATTTGTCCAGATCTTCAGAACCTGTCAGGACTGAAGACAAAGAGAAGGCAGGCAAGATATTAACAGAATGGTTCTGTTCAGGTATATACCCCAACTTTCCTCTGACAGCAGTCGGTCCTTTTATAGGAAGGCACAGCTGACCCAGCACACAGACAGCATTAGGAGCTGGACTGCAGCTCTTTATGAATGACAGTTCAGCACTTGAGCCCAGACAACTGAAAAATACAGCTTCTCTGGATTAGCTCCAATAAAAAGAAACCTAATGAGATCGCTCTCCACGAAACAGTAAGAACAAGGTGAATACTCAGCCCAAAATCTCATACCTTCAATACAGTCTCGAATATACACTGGAGCCTTAGTCTTCTTCAGTTCTTTATCCTCTGACATGTCGTAAGGTATAAGGTCATCATCACTGTAAAGAAAACGAAGGCAGGAGTTAACTGATGGGGGAAGGCTATTCTTTGCCCAGCAAACCTCAAGGAAGTAAAGCAGCAGCACAAACACCACTGTTACAGCACTACTATTGCAATGCAGAGCAGCATGGCTGGAGTCCAGGCTGAAGGGGCTCCTTGGGAAGTTGTATGAATGAGTCTGAAGCTCAATGAAAGAGCAGTTCTGTAAGTGGATCTCCTGGCCAAGTGTAGGTAGGGTTCAGTTGACTCAGAGGCATGAAGCTGATTCTTGAGATTTCTTTATATATTTGTAAAGAGCCAGGATAAGACAGGTCCACTAATAAAATGAGTACATGTATCAATAAATCCAAGAGATGTCTCATAAGTCAATCAAACTGAATGGATACAATGGTTGTACCTGACAGTGGCTTTGCTCCAGTTACTGACAAACATTCTTGCATACAGTTTCCCACATGATGTCTTACTCTGCTGAATACCACTGAGCTGAACAAGGTCTGCTCCCTCACTTTGGTCAGAAAGAACAAAATTTGCTCCCTTCTCTCCAAGTCTGCTCTTTAGAACCTACCATTTCTTTTCCATTTCCTACCAGCTTCTTGCCCCATACCTGTCAAGCTCAGCATCTGACTCCTCATCTGGCATCACGTGAGTTGTTGCTGTAGTTGATTTCCTATTACTTTCCAATACTGGTGGCAGTGCAGCATCTGCATTCTCATTCCTGCTGTAGGCAATGAGAAACAATAAAACCAATAAGGTAACAGTCTGTATTCATAAGCAAAAAAACTATCAGTACCATCAGAGCCTTGCTGCCTGGTAGGTGGATCACACTGGTCTGGAGACCATCAGTGACAGTGAACAAATGGGGAATGAGGATCTTTAACCACTCCTAAAGGGACGTATGCAATAACAGCATTTCTATGGTAAGTTGTTTAATCTCTCTTCTTCTCAAATGCTGTCTAAACAGCTGTCTGTGCTGACTACACCACTAAAACAGAACCATTACATCTTCTGTAATTCATTGGAGTGCTAGATAGCTTCATTTGCTAATAGCATAAAGTGGTTGATTCATCTGCTGTTAAGAATAAGTTTCGAGAGCTGCAGCAGATGCCATGGAAGTAAAGAGCACCACAGAACCAGAAATGGTCAGCTGACAGATATTCCATATTTCTGTTCCTGACGAATGGTCTGCACATAGAAGATCTCCCAGGTGCAGAGAGGCCCATTCAACTCTACCCAGGGGAACGTAAGATCCCTGGAAACTGCAGCATGGTTTCACTGCAATCAGCTGTCAAACAAGCAATTCTAACATGATACCATTTGAATTGTGAGTTTAAAATAATTATACTGCATTATAACAACAGTGCATTGCAATGCTTTGTGAGAATATAAAAGATATCTTGAATACCACGTATGGTTTTAGTCTACAACTCAAAAAAGGTACACAGAAAGGCAAAAAGAACGATCAGAGGTTCAAAATTGATTACATACAAGGAATGATTAAAAAGGTGAGGGCTTGTCTGGAAGGGACAATGATTGACAAGAAAAGCACAAGGAGAATTAAAAAGTTAAATATCAAACAATGCATCTTTTCCAGATGCTAATTATCAAGGGGGAAAAAAAAATCAAATCAAATGTAACTTTTCCAGTTACTCAGTATGTTTTTTGTATTTGCTACACGGAAATGAAGAGTTGCATTATCTTACTCGTTGTCTGGAAGACCTGGGAGGACACCGAGCGGTGCAGCTTGTACCAGAAGGGACTTCAGTTCTCTTGCCTCATCATCTTCTTCATACTAGACATTCAGAACAAGTGTTACTGCACTCTAAGATGACAAACATGCCCAGCGTGCAGCATCTGACCCCTCTGCGCTGTGCAAATGGGGACTGAATCATCAGCAGCTGAACACACAATGATCCCTTCTGTTTCAATCACTACCAGCAGTAACATATTAAGCTGCACAGAGATCTGTGCTACACGTAATCTTCCCCCCTGTATTTCATGGTAGTACTTGGTCAGACCTTGTCTCAATGTTATTTATAATCTTTAAAACATTTAATAAGTGGCAATGCAACAAGGTGAATGAATCAGGTTTTTAAAGAACAAATGGGATTTTATCTCATAATTCTTATAAACTCTACTGGCAATAGCATAGCACGGATCCCCACGTCAATCTTGAAAATCTCAGCTCAGGGCAGGTGTTCCCAGCACATCAGGGAATGCACATTCACCACTCTCAGCTCTCATAGATCAGATTGGGGTTTCCTTACACAATGTGACAATCCTCCAGTGGTCCATTACTCATTAACAGTTTACCATAAGCTTAGCCATCAGATTACACTCCTAGGGTCAACCTTACCCATCCACCTGGATTTTATACAATTCCTTTTCGTAATCAGGCAACCTCTGTTTTAGAAAACACTGTTGACTCTCCTTACTTCCAGATAATAAGTGTTAGAAGGTTGGATATTAGGAGGAAGTTTTTTCACTCAGAGGGTGGTGACGCACTGAACAGGTTGCCCAAGGAGGCTGTGGATGCCCCATCCCTGCAGGCATTCAAGGCCAGGCTGGATGTGGCTCTGGGCAGCCTGGGCTGCTGGTTGGCAACTCTGCACATAGCAGGGGGTTGGAACTGGATGAGCATTGTGGTCCTTTGCAACCCAGGCCATCCTATGATTCTATGATAACGCTCTGGCTCACCTGGCTTTAAACTTGTATTCCCTCTGTGCCCCACATACCAGAGAGAAATTTCACGACAACCTTTACCTGAAACGTCAGGACGGGCCCATCCGTGTTTATCTTTGAACTGATGCTCTCTGCCACTATCATCCCCAGACGCCGTATCTGTGGCAGGCTGCTATCCAGGTGGCACTTCACGCCCTCCATCATGCTTGTGAGAAGTTCTGAAGAACACAGACAGCACATAAACAATGCCAGAGCCAAATGTGTGCTTTTAGAGGTCAACCAATGAAGGGCAGAAAGATAAGAAGGGCCTAAGCAACCATGACTTCTGCCTGCAACACAGGAAGTACTGCCTGCAGTATTTCCCTTCAACACCAATAGACTGAAGCAATGCTTTTTTATGGGCACACAAGCACACATTACAAACCTATTCTGAATTTGGAATATTTAGTTTTTCACTGGTACAAAAAAAATAGAAAGGATTTCAACTCTTAGCTCGTAGCTTTGAAACTGGGTAAGTGAAATACCACAACATGAAGAAATGGCCAATTAGGGCCAGTGCAATAATCAGAGGGAGAAATTTCCCTCATCACCTATTCTCAGCCCACAGAGAACTGTGACTGCCATCCTTATCTGGCAGATCTGCAGTCAGAAAGCTTATAAGAAAAGCTTATCTGTTCAGCAGCTGCCAGAGGGAAAACAGGTTATAAAACTTCAGCACCAGTAGGCAGTAGCAGGCCTCGAGCTCACGACCACTACTCACCTAACAAGTAAGCACATGGAGAGGAGCAGAAGAACACAGGAATGCACATGGACAGAGCCTAGCCAAACAGCTTCTCATTCTTGGTGCACTTCCCTCCCACCTCCTCTTGTAGTGTTACTCATGCTCCAGTACCAAGAAAAGTTAATCACGTGATCCCTCTATCCAGTTCCAGAGTCAATCCAAGTTTTCCTGAGACAAAACTTAAGGGTTCCCAGGGCCACTATTCAGATAAGAACCTGAGTACAAAGATACCAATCTCCAGCTTCATAATTCGAAGTACTTGGAATCACTACTAAAGGAAAAGGATTCCAGCAGGATAGCCAGCTGGACAGAATGAAGACAGCACCGTTTTGTTTACCTACACATCAAAACAAGATCATTCTCTTTTCCCAGTCAGACTTTCTATTAAACACATCCACGCCTCACTTCTGCCACCTCACCTTGTCTGCAGCTCTCTATTTCGGGTTCCTTCAGATGAGAAAGGCAGATAAGGATGGCCTTACTGATATACTGCTGCTGCTCCAATGGGGAGTGTTTCACTGCACTGCTGCTGCTCCAGGTCTCCAACAGCTCTTGCAGCACCTGATTCAGAGCATAACTAACTTTGTTTATCCAAGCTGGCTTGAAACAGATCTTTTTTACATGTAAGTCATACAGCGCATAACACATTATGACGGTCCATAGGTCTTAATGCCTCTCAGTGCAGTTAGCCTCCCTGCCCACAGTGCTAACTTTGTATTTCAGAGACCAAAACGGTATTGTGCTTGGCCAGCTGAGAAGTTCAGACCACCTTCCTTTAATATCTTGTTAAATATAATGTTTTTGAATGATAAATACATTTATTTTTCTTAAACACAGTATCATACTGCTTTCTGACAATAATACGTATTGCTCTGCATATTATCTGCTTTCACATAGTGTTTCCAGTCCAATGTTCAAAGCGGAGCTGCCAGATTTTACAGCTTGTAACCACTGCCAAAAAAAACCCCCAACACATCAAAATGGTAACAAAACGGTGGTGATTTCCAGAAATACTGACTTTCTAGAAGTTCTGGTGGTACACCACTACCTTGGAGAGAGAAAAGATCTATATCCCCACTGAGGTTAAGGGAGAGAAAGAGAGATTCTGAAGCATCAGCCATTCAGCACACAGACAGCTCATAACCAACTCCAGCATTCTCTCCACCAGTCACACAGGGCAGCTGAGAGGAGCTGAGGAGGACAAAGGACATCTGTAGCAATCCAGGCCTTAGCAGATTTGCTACGTGGAGGACAATTTGCCAATTAAATATGAAAAGCATCAGCAGTGCAGAACGTCTTTGGTATTTCACAATGTATTTGTTTTGCACCAGTCAGCATCACAGGGCTGCCATCGCTCCCACAAAGAGCAGCAAGAGTGACTTAGGGAAGTTCCAAAACTCCACACCACATGGACACACGTTCATAGGGTAGAAGTTTTTCCAATCAGACCCCTCACCAAAACCACGACTTCACCTTACCTTGATCAATAAGGCACGACGAAGACCATCCAGGGCCAGATAGCCAAGAAGATTCTGCAGCACTGCAGTCTGTAATGAAAACCACAGGTCTTACTTTAACCGGGCATAAAGTCAGCATCCAGCAATGCTGAATGTGTACGTTTATTCTCTTAAACTTCCCATTGTGAAGGACTGGTTGACAACATTCAAACAGAAAAGCTAATTTTGTTCTTCAAAAAGAAGAACAAAAAAGCAATACATGCAATTGCTGATGAAATACGTGGAAAATCAGGACAGGAATACAGTACTCGTACCATCAGGACCAGACAAATACAGAACAGACACGATCTAGACCTGGAGCTCAGCTAAATAAAACAAAACCCAACAACAACGAATTGGTACCATGGGAAAGACTGGCATTACTACAGTGCTGTTCAGCACAGAGCCCTTACCGTGTAGCCATACTGCAACAGCAGCATCTTCTGCGTCACCACAAACTGAGCTTTCTTGTTTTTCACAACCAGGTTCCCCAGCAACCTAGACAAGACATCTGCCCTAGCAAAACAACAGCGAAACATTAGGAATGTACGGGGTGATTCTCACACTGCCTCTCATTACATGAGATTCTTTGAGCAGCTATTTGCAGTGAAGTGACCACCTCTAAATGTTAAGAGCCAGTCAGTGGTTGCAAATAATGGCTTTTTCATTGCATGCCATGGCTCAGGTCTGTGAGGAACAGGGCAGGTTCTGCTGAGGGGGAACAATCAGCAATGTTGCCCCTCTATTCTCTCAGGAAATGTCACTGTAAGAAACAGACTGCACACATGCATGCACGTGTCAGCATCTTTCCTAAGTGTCTGTGGCAAAGTTCCAGCCTTTGCTCTGCCTCAGGGAGGAAAACAGAGTTCTTACCCCGGTGCTCTCTGAACAAAACCGAGGACCACTGCCTCCATCCAGCGGTCTGGCACGCATTCAACCAACCGCCAGCATATCCTTTGCCAGATGCAGTCAGACTTGGTGAGATCCGTCAGGTGGGGCACCAAAACGCTCAGAATTTCCTCTGAAGCAGAAGAGAAAAGAGAGAAATACATCAGCTGGGCAGAACTACTGCAGTGGTACTCGAGGTCAGCTGCAGACGTAAAGATCTTTACGGATGGAGAAGCA
This sequence comes from Gallus gallus, assembly GCF_016699485.2. Lineage (NCBI taxonomy): Eukaryota > Metazoa > Chordata > Aves > Galliformes > Phasianidae > Gallus > Gallus gallus. The sequence goes on from NC_052545.1 coordinate 13,831,128, forward strand.
GAACAGTCTGCAATTCTATATTCTTCCTGTGGTGAGTACACCCTGCGGCCTAAGAAACGTGCAAGCATTCCTCACTGCAGTAAACAGGTGGGCAATCTCTCCTTTTTTCCCCTGAAGCCCTGTCAGCAACTACTGTGGCTTTAAACTCCTCAGCCAAACCAGACTGAAGGTACTCATAGGAGATGATTATCACACATAGGGAGTAATATTTGTTGTATTTACAATGCACTTTCAGGCCACTGGATTAGATGCACTAAAAGAGCACTTAATAGTTATGCCCCACATGGAAAGATGAGGGGAAGGGCAGAAAGCTCACATATTCTTGAGGTATGAACACATCAACTCGCATGAGATGATAAAAGAGCATCACCACCTATCAGATCTGTAGCTGAGCGGCCTCAGGAAGCAGACAGCAGCCTATACTGCAGTCTGAGCCACAGAAACCCTCAAAGCTTCCAGGTCAGGCAGAGCACTCACTTTGTCTCCCATGAACGCACACCTTTCCCAGAATATGTGAAATGAAAGAGACTGAGCAATCCAAGCCACCTGGAATGAAACAGATAGAAGCTAAACGACATCATCACCAGCATCACCCAAAGCCAGTACACACATACCTACAAGGCCAGAAGTCTGAACACACAGATGAGTTTTCTTCTTTTGAGGCATGACTTCAGCCCCCCCCCCCCCCCCCCCCCCCCACCTGCCTTCAGGTACAACCAACCCAACATTATCCCTGCAGAGCTGGACAGAGAGCACTGCAGTAGCCCAGTCCTGCTTCAGCACAATGGTGAGTGAACCACTGCTGGGTTCAGTGCTGGTCCTCCACACACTTCACGCAGCATAGCTCACAGCTAAATGCTGGCAAGGGATGAGGTTATTTGACAGCTCACAGCTTTCAGCAGGGCTTTTAACAGCCTCAGTCTCACCCCTGGTCTCCTATGCTTTTAAGCACAACGTACTTCGCAATAGAAAACGAACTTAAGGCTCCACAACACCCATTACCTACACCTCAAGCACCAGCCGAGGGTCCACGCACAAAACACTCCAGAGGAGCCGTCTCTACGGGCCAGTTCTGCAATCTCACCTCTGAGCGAAGCGGAGACGTTGTGCAGCACCTGGAGAACCGCGCCGCCCAGCACAGGGAAGTAGCGCTGCGGGAAGAACGCGGCGGGGCTGCGCCCCTGGAGGCCGTTGCCGACGAGGTCGGGCAGACACACGATCCTGCCCAGCAGCGCGTCGTGCCGCTCGACCGAGCCGGGCCGGGAGTGCTGCTGGCACAGCTCACAGATGAGCGCGGCCAGGCGGCCCTGCCGCAGGAACTGCTCCAGCACCTCGGGCACCGCCGGCAGCCGCCAGCCGGGGCTGAAGGAGGAGAGCCGCGGTGAGCGCCCGCCCCGCCCCGCCCCAAGGAGCTGCGCACGCGGCTGCTGCGCCGCCACCGCCGCGACACCGCTGCGGGCACTGCCACTGCGGCCCCGAGGCGCCCCGACCCCGGACGTGCCCGCGGCTGGAGGTGGGGGGCGGGCAGCCCACGGCAGCGCTGGGGCTACGAGGTCCCTCCCAGCCCAGCATCTCATGGATTCTGCCATCCCTAACGGCAACCCCGAGCTGCGCGGCACGGCCGCTCCGTGACCCCCCGGGAAGCCCCGCGCAACCCCCGCTCCCCTGCCCGGGTCCCGAGGCGCGGCACTGACCGCGGGGCCGCCAGGCTGTCGGTCAGCGCGCAGAAGGCGAGATCGGGCGGGCTCTCCAGGAAGAGGCTCCGCCACGGGCCGGCCGGCTCCTCCGGCCCCGCCGCCAGGTTGCGCAGGAAGGCGCCGAGGCGCGCCCGCTCTCGCTCGCCGAGTGCCGCTGGATCCCCCGCCGCAGCCAGGGCCGCCCGCACGGCGCCCACCGCCTCCGCCCCAGGGCAGGGCCCGGCCCCGGCCGCCTGCAGGGCGCTCTCCAAGGCCGCCGCCATGATGGAGACCACGCCCACTTCCGATCGCCACGTGGTAGCCAATGGCGACGCCGGAAAAAGGCCCCGCCCATGCCGCTCTTAAAGGCGCAGGAGCCCTTATTCTCAAACCCTACTGCTTTATTCGATAGCCGCTCGTCCTACACAAGTACAAACACAACGTGGCCCCAAAGGCTACAAAGTTATACAAAACGACACAGAAATAAAGAAAAAACAACATAAAGACTTTATAGTATTGACTGTACAATAGGTGGTTCTTTGCGTTTCCCCAGGCAGCAGCACAGCCTCAAGCCTCCCTCTCTGCCTTGCAGTTTCCTTGCAGGGGTTGACAATCAGTTGCTAAGGGGAGATTTGTAAAAGCAGAAGCACTTGCATTGTTTCCTTAAGGGACCGAATAGGAAACTTACCAAAATCTTTAAGAAAAGGTGGTAGGAATCAATCAGGGCAGCAGCTACAAACCCGTTCTTAAGATTTCCAGCTTCTTTTCTAAAGTACAGTATTCAGCAGGCTGGACTGTCACTGTAGCATTCAACTGGTATACGCATTACAGGAGGTCAATATGCAGAAACTAATCATCATTTGGGAATGAGAATAAAGCAACAGCTCATTAAGGCTCAGATTTTGTAATCTGGACTCCACCCGCTCTGACAATCCTAGCAATTGGGTTCACTGCCTTCCTGTCCTATTCTGCAGCGTTTCCAAAACAGCTCAAGATTTACATGCTCATCTGTACAGCATGCTAAGCATTTAGAAATCATCAAGCAGCAGTCTGCTAACTGGAGAAAGGGGCTATCCAAACTTCTGGATAGATGAGATGTTGGTTTTATAGCCTTTAAAAAAAAATTTAAAAAAAAAAAAGCATTTTTCAATAATGTCAATTCAATACCAGGAAACTAGAAGCCCCACAGCAGAGGCTGTCTAATGGCCAGGAACTGTTGCTGTCTCCTCTCTGGTTACCTTCACTGCCAGGATTCTCTCTCCCCCTCTCTCCCTTTCTCACCTAGACCCATTATAAAAAAGGTACAATATTTACTTTCATGGAATTTAAGTTAAAAAATAAAAAGCTGTCCATTCTGTTTGCTTTATCGTGAAGAGTTTGAGCTGGAGCGGCTGCGATGGCGCCTTCGTCCGGGAGACCTCGACCGCGACCGCCGGCGAACAGGAGATCTGCGCCTGGGAGAGCGGGACCTAGCAGGGAAGGAGGAAGAACACTTCTATCAGGAGGCACAGACAACAGCTCCAGCCGTGTCAGTTTATCTGCCACCTTTGCAATTCTGTTCCTTTCGCCCCCTCCAGAAAAATCTCATAAACCACTCTGAAAGAGATCCAACAAACAGCAAACTCCAGAAAGCAAAAGGGCAATCCAAACAGGGACATTCTAGCAGGAATTTTCTAACTATCATCCCTCTGCTTCAGAGCTTGAAAGACTGCTTCATATCCAAAGAATAGACAAGAATCTCATTTTCTACTTGTTTGTTTTGTGTGAAGTAGAAAATAAGTTCGTTCTACATCAGATTCTCCTTATTCTGAAAGGTTCAGGTGAAACTTTGGCTCCTGAAATATTGTTCAGTATTTACACAGGTCACACAGCACCACAGACACACTTCTCACAGGAAGCCCAACTCTAAAGAAGTAGTTGAGCTTCAAAATCTACAGTGCTACAATGAGTGTACAGCCACCAGTATGGCACCAAAGTTTCAGGCATGGAATATTAATGGAGCCTGATAGGACAGTGAAAGATGAGGGAAGCAAACACATCACCCAGCCCAGCATTTACCAGACTGCACTAAAAGGCATTTAATGGAGAAGCCATCAGCTGGTCCACATCAGGAATTGCATTACTAACTGTAAGAGTTTCAGCAGGTTTGCAAGATAGTGAATCTCACCCACATGCTGAAAATATCAATGTTAAGTTTTCTGGAGCCTGGAGTATTCAGGCAGCCCTGTCATACAACAGATGCACACATCAGGTCCCTCCTTGGGGTCACATGCACCTGACGCAGAGTAAAGCAATCCCCCTCATTTTCCCATTGAGGGAAAGGAGACACAAGGGCTTCAGAAAAAAAAAAACCTAGAGCAGGCTGCCAAGGGCATCCTGCCAGCCAGCCACAAGTCCATCCTCACTTCACCTCAAAGCACTGCACAGAAGGGAACAGGCTGGGATCTAAACATTTCTGATAGACCACACAGCAGGTCAACTCTGACATTAAGCAATTAAGAATCATAGGATGGCCTGGGTTGCAAAGGACCACAATGCTCATTGAGTTCCAACCCCCTGCTATGTGCAGGGACGCCAACCAGACCAGGCTGCGCAGAGCCACATCCAGCCTGGCCTTGAATGCCGCCAGGGATGGGGCATCCACAGCCTCCTTGGGCAACCTGTTCAGTGCATCACCACCCTCTGGGTGAAAAACTTCCTCCTAATATCCAACCTGAACCTCCCTTGTCTCAGTTTAAAACCATTTCCTATGGTCCTATCACTATCCACCCATGTAAACAGTTGTACCCTGTCCTGTTTATATGCTCCCTTCAAGTACTGGAAGGCCACAATGAGGTCTCCCTGAAGCCTTCTCTTCTCCAAGCTAAACAAGCCCAGTTCCCTCAACCTTTCAAGAAGGTGAATCTGAGTTCAAGTGATGCCCAGAAGGTGGTTTGTTTGTTCTTGTTTGTTGTTGTTATTTTTGTTTTTTTTTTAAACTGTCATTTGGAGGGAAAGATCAAGTCCAATGAAATGAAGCTGTCCTCGTGCTGGGACTTCATGATAAATTCTTGTAACGCTGAGAAGGAAATAAGAACTGTCACAGCTCTCACCTTCTCCTCATGCGAGGGGGTGACCTACGCCACATGGGTGGTGGTGGCAGCATCCTCCTGGGTGGGCTGAAGCGCCGAGGAGGCGGTCTGGGTCGCGGTGCCAGTACAGCTGTGGCAGTGATCTCCTGCCCATCAATCTGCCCTGTTCAGAAAGTCACAAAAATAAGGTAAGCGTTTTCCAGCACCAACAAATCAAGCGACAGCGATTCACAGCTCTGTCACAAGCAACACAACCCTGCACTCCTATTTCCACCACACACTCTGAAGTTACGCTGACCAAATCACATACACACCGGACTTCTTAGCCAAGTATCCCACCAGATGTTGATCAGGAAGGATTTTCACAGAAATTTAAATGATTTTCAGTTTGGAAAAAAAGCATCGTTTTAACAGTTCTTTATTTATTTTTTCAATCTGTCCTGAAACCATACAAAAGCCAAAGCCTTTTGGGCTGAAAACAGAATGACAGCATGTCACATCAGTTCCCCAAAAGGTACCCCATAATCTCATTTTCACATCAAATCCACCTGCTCCAAAGATTTCTTTCAAAGCACCCGGCCTCCTTGCAGCATTTGACACCTACCTCCATCCATGTGTTTCAGGGCTTTCTCAGCATCATCTGGGTTCTCAAACTCCACATAAGCATAGCCTTTAGAGAGGTGTGGATTTAGCCTGTCAACTGGCATGTCAATCATTTTAATCTTTCCATAAGTGGAAAAAATTTCCATGATGTGATCCTGCCAAGAAAGAGCAGAACTTAAGGATGTATGGCACTCTCACAGAGCAGGTCTGGCTGCTACAGAGCACACAGCACTCAACCAGCTTTAAATTAATGCCACCTGCAGGAGATACATTCCACTTATCAGGTGTGGACGCTGGGATTACCACATCCTCTACAGATATCTATGCCTATTTCACTTCAGATCATTCCAGACCTTAACAGATTTACTGGCTGAACATCATCACAGGCTACAAAAGCTGCACTAGTGTAAAAACGTTCCTGGGGACCTTAGTAAAGTAAAGCAGTGTCCTCAGTTAGAAAATCTTAAGGTACAATTCTTATTTTTTTTTAAATAGCATTTTTTCAGTACCCTAAACTTGTATCTCTGCAGACTTCAAACTACATTCTAGCAAAGACAACTCCAGCCAGACCAGCTCTCCTGGAGCTCCTTTTTGTGAACCCCCAGATGTCCATAATGCCTCCCAGGTGATTTCTACTGTTGTACTGACTTCTACAGCTTTCTTCCTAGGAAGGTGAAGTACAAGCTCTGGGGTACCAATAAAGCACACAGAACTTTTAACACTACTGAATCTCAAAAGCCTGCGCTTAATTTGACTCAGGGAAGTTCTACTGAAGCATTCCTCACTCACCAATTTGGACACAAAGCAAGAATTTCCAACAGCAATGCTCTGGCAGCAGTCCAGCAACAAAACAAACATTGAAGGCTTTAAAAAAAGCAACCAACACATGGCCACAAAAGGTGCACCTGCTTGGCATTACAGGAAAGCGTGCTATTACCTTGGTGACATTTCTAGTGAGCCTCCCAACATGCACTTTTGTAGGTCTGGGTGATGGGCTGCGCCGCTTCCGCTCCTTTTCATCTCTCTTGGGTGGCTTGGACCTGATTTTGACATGAAAACATTTCCAGTTTTCAGGGAAAACAAGAAGAACTAGAAGCCAATCCCTAGCACATGATTTAAAAAAAAAAAAAGTACCATTTTTCTTGTAGAGGTAGCTTTTTTCTTAAGACATTAGAAGTAAGGAATTGCTAGGGTGGTCGTTGTGTTCCACTTAGAAACACTCTAAGATTTCTATTTGCCTTGTCTGCTTTTGCTTTAGAACCTTCTGGAATTAAAGGAGCTTTTTTAAATATATATTAGAGAAAGATTAGCTAGGGTTACAAATTTAAATTTACTAGGTATTTACTCAAACTTGTTGCTAGCATTAAGAATTCTGTAGTTGCAGGAACAAAAATCATCATGTAACAACAATTAAAGAGGCAAAAGGAGGACAGAAGCACCAAGCATAGCACAACCAAACAAATAATGGATCTAGTGACCTGTGCTTCTTTGTCTTCTGTTCACTATAGAAGGTAAGAAACATCATATCTGAATTATTTAAATAACTGTGTGTTACAATTTGCTTGCAGACTTTTAAAATTACAAGCCAGTTTGTAAAGAGAAAAAAGAAAACAAACACCAAAAAGAAAACCCCAAATCTGAGCATGCAGAACATCTGTACTTGTGCTTCTTCCAAATCTTGCTGTCCATAAATTGCAGGATACACAAAGCAAACTGGATTATAATGTTGTACTTGATATTAATTAGCCTGCCACAATCTAAATGATTATTTACAGAATTATCCAAAGGAAAAAAAACATGTGGGCATTCCAACAGTTTGACTGCTACCCTTACAGAAAAATACTTGCATTGGTCCCCCTCACTTCTATTATTTTTACAGGTGTAAGAATATAAACACACATGCCTATCCACCATTTTCAGTTCCAACTTCTGTCAGTCTTGACTACAAATTACAGGACATATATGAAGACCTTTACTGTCATCTTGGGCCCCATTTTCCCATTCTAGTAGGTAAGCACTGACTAAAACTGCCTCCACAAAATATAGCATGTAACAATCATCCCTAAAAAAAGAACTTTTTCATCTTTAATCTCCACAAGGCATCTGTTTTGACTGCTATCAAAAGGAACATGCCTATTCTAACAAAATTCACATTTCTAAGTTACGGAGAAAGCAAACCATCCTTGGCAAAAATCTGTTTGATCACAACCTTGTATTGTACAAGGAAGTTAACCTGTTTTCTGGGGATTCCTAAAAGACAAACAGAACTCACTTGGAGCGGGACCGCCTCCTGTTGTCATGTCTCCGTCGGGACGGACTGGGGGATCCAGAGGAGCTGCTGGAACTGGAACTGCGTGAGGTGCTGGAGCTCCCAGAGCGGCTGGAGGCAGAAGAGGAGCTCGAGCCACTGCTGGAACCAGTGCTGGAACTGGATCCTGAGCTGGAAGTGGAGCTGGAGCGGGACCTGGTAAGGGAAGAAAAATGTGAGTGGAATACCCAGAAAAAGAATGGCTGATAATCTTCTCCTGATAGACAGACAGCAACTGCAAGTTCGAGCAATGAAAACTGACTCTGCATAGTTCACTAATTCAACCACACCTCACAAAGGCCAAAACCCCTTCATTTAATCACTTCACTGTGACCAACGCAATTCAAAGCTTGCATAAGTCCGAGCCATGGGGAATTCAGCAAAAGGTGGCTCTGAAGACACGTATTTGTTACTGCCTGTAATGGTAGCTACCTGGTGCTGCTACTCCCACTGGAAGCACTGCGCCTTTTGCGCGTCTTGTCCCGACCACGATCCTTTTCACCCGATTCCTTAGTGGCTGCTTTGTCCTTGGATCGGTCCTTTGATTTCTCTTCAGACCTATCCTTGCGTTTGGTTGGTGAGGGAGCCCTTCAAGAATACATGGCAGAAGGGATTGTTTAATATGGAAAACACAAAAGAACGGAAAACCACACTCAAACAAGGAACAGAACAGCAACACAAAACATTGAACTTCAAATGTAACTGAAGATTACTGTAAGAGCAGAGTTAAAGCATCAGGTAAGTCTGGGCTTTTTAGAAAAAAGGAAAATGTTTTACATTGCAGAGTAGCAGCTCTGAGGACAAAAGCTACAGCATACAGAAACTGTCATATGTAAGTTCACCCAAAGAGATATATTTCCAACTCCTTTCCCTCACTGGGAAAGCCCCAGTACCCTACAACATCCCCACTTCCATGAGGCCTTGAAAATTTGGAAAGATTACCCAGTGCTGAACTTATTATTATTTTCTTTGAGTCCTAGCAAACTTCTCTTTTTCATTCCCATTAACTTCATTTCCCCTTCAGAGGTGTCCAAAGCAGCACCAAATGGGCCTCATTTGTGTCAAATCTCAGTTCTAACTCCTCAATTCTGAGAAGTCACCCCTAATTGAGAGCAACAGACTCTAAAGACCAGCCAAGAAACAAGGTAAGAGCGTTCAGAAACAAGAGATGGACAGACACAGAACAGCAGACCTGCTGTGCAGCAGTGGCAGCATACCAGAGGATAAGTGAGCTCTCCAGGGCACTGCAGCCCTGCAGTGCCATGTAACTGCATGGCAGTTACAGCCAGCCCCTGGGCCAGCTCACACCTTCATGGCATGCAGACTTCTATGCGTGTATAAAGTTACATATTCTGATATTCACAGAAGTACAAAGGATCCTCGCTATGCACTCCCACAGAGGACGTTCATCTCCTACACAAGATGCACATGCAGCTCCTGCCTCTTGACAACATCCTCATCTCCAGAGGAGCAAGCTCTGGTTTCCTCTAAAGTCACTCTAAGCTGCAGAACATACGCTTGGCAGGAAGAGATGGCTGCTGAGTAATGATGCAGGCTGGTTTGTTTAGCAACAGAGATCAGTATATTAGTTTGAGGAGCAATATATTAGTGTAGCGAAAGGAATCAATGAGTGCTAGTCCTGCTTTGCTTTGTGTGTGATCAGCCTTGTTTTCTCTTAATTCCACTTCACAAGCAGCACTGGAGTCATGACAGACTACTGATCTCCATTTCACCAAGTGCAAGGATGCTTTCCTTGGATTTTCACACACATTGTTTTGGAAGTTGCTCATTATGGCCTAACAAGCAATGGAAGTTTGCAAAATTGGGGAAAAACAGCTACAGGTCAACCAAAAGTCTCAGTGATGAAACCAGTGGTGGGAGAATGGGCATAAAGTAAGTGGGCGTACAACCACCCACAATGCAACTGCACATGCCCAGAGGGACACAAACAGAGGGACTTTAATGAGTTCTTGGAAAAGAATGAATATGTGTGCCAGTGTGCTGCATATGTATGTATTAACTGTTTACATGTAGAACCTGAGCTCTGAGAGATCAATTCCAGACATTTCCTATGAGAGGGCTGCATCTATCACATACTCTGTGACATCTAAACATGCTGCTGCATTTTGCTTCTTCTATCTGCATCACAAAGCTGCCTCCACATATATTTTAATAACCTTGAAAAGAACTTGGCAGATACATTTTGGTGTGAAACCTATTATCTACCCACACAAAAAACATTTGGGAAACAAAGAATCATAGAATGGTCTGGGTTGAAAAGAACCACAATGCTCATCCAGTTCCAACCCCTGCTATGTGCAGAGTTGCCAACCAGCAGCCCAGGCTGCCCAGAGCCACATCCAGCCTGGCCTTGAATGCCTCCAGGGATGGGGCATCCACAGCCTCCTTGGGCAACCTGTTCCAATGCATAACCACCCCCTGAGTGAAAAACTTCCTCCTAATATCCAACCTGAACCTCCCTTGTCTCAGTATAAAACCATTCCCTCTTGTCCTATCATTATCAACTCTTGTAAACATCCATTCTCCCTCCTGTTTATACAGAATGGAGACGAGCATCTCTGAACTGCCAGCATCATCAGCAGAGGCATTACAAAGTCACCATACTGCACAATGCTGGTGCACCAACAGCTGCATCAAAGGCAAAATTAGCTAACAAGGTCTTGTTGCTTCTGGTGTCTGGTTCTGACCACCACCCACTTGATTCTCTACACTGCATTGACACTCAGGTTTGGGAAGAGATCGCTACTGAAGAGCTGAACTCACATTCCTGATTTTCAGCTTCACAGTTTTCCCTAATGCATCAACCACAAAAGCAACACAAACGGATGCAGACCCAGCTCCCCACGGCTAGGATACACCCATGCCCTTTTGCAAAGAGAACAGGAAACCCACAACACAAAGTGACACCAGCAGGTCTTCCCTAACACTTGAGGCAGTAAGAAGGCAGTCCAGGGACTGCTCCACAGGTGCTAAAGGCAAAAAAGAAGTGAGCCTATATATGCCATTAAGCTGTATGCCACTTCTAAGCAGCTCACTGGCTAGTAAGAAAAATGACAGACCCACAGTTCAGAAATATAAAGTCCCTGTGTCAGACCAGCTGACCTCCAAAGAAAAGAACTGCGAAGTTCTGGACCAAAGCAGCTGATGTTTTCCTTTCCCACCGCTTTTCTGAGCATACCACTCAGGTTTGTATTACTTGTCCCTATATGCCAAATCCTCTCACACCATCGCAGCCAGGACACCACAAGCTCCAAAGCCATTTCCCAACGGCAGCCAGCTCCAGCTGCACCTCGCTGCAAGATGGGTGAGAGCTCAGAAGACCAACAATGCTTTGCCATTATCCTGCCTGCTGCCAGAGCGCTGGGAAGCACTGCATGTGAACAGCAGCCACCAGCACCACTCCTCTGCACCCACAGGGCTGGCATTTACCAGACAGAACAGCCAAACGATGCTTACACGTCCAGCAAACTTCTGTCAAAGGCAGCTTTTAAGCAGCCCTTTTTTAAGCAGCCCTTAAGCTAACCGGTATTTTTCTTTCATCCAGTTAACATATACCTTTCCCAGGAAAGTTTCAGTTGGAAACCTCAGCCTGGGAGATGCCGCTTCTGGGCACTTTCACCCGTACATGCTCAGGCATTCACTGGAACACACCTTCATTAAGAATAACTCTGCAGCATGAGCACATTAACAACACAAGGCATTTCTAAGCAACATCTGCCCTTCCTAAAAGGGAAACCAAACCCGATATCCCCCAACGTCTCAGCGTTAGTGCAGCACTCAGCCCAGCACAGCCGGCCTCAGAGCACTCCAACAGGCAGGCCATTCCCTGCACAGAGCTCTGAGGAGACCTATGCTCGTAGAGAGCTGCAGCCAAGGCAACGACCTCTGCTCTCCCTCGGCCTTCCTGCACGGGAGGTGTGTCCTGGAACGGCAGCTTGCTTATAGGTCTTTGTTTGCCAAGTATAGGAAAGTTTTCCTCGCGTGATTTAAGGACTGACCGCCCGGCAGGTCCTCTCAACGCCGCCCGCCCGGCTAAGGGCAGAGCGGAGCCGAGGCTCAGCCGCTCACAGGCTGCCGTACAGCGCCGGGCAGAAGATGCGCGGGGCGCTCCCGGCGCGCTACCCGCCCGCTGCTGGGCGGCGGGACCCCCAGCTCCGCTCCGCTCCGCTCCAGGCCTCAGGCCCGACTCCGCCCCGGTCCGGCCTCCTGCCTCCCTCCCCGCCCCCCGGTAGGCCGCGGCACCATCCCCGTCCCTCGCGTCCCTCCATATCCCCTCCGTCGGCTCCCATCCGCTCCCCTGGGCAGCCCCGAGCGGCGGCGAGGCCACACCGAGCGGCGGCCGGGCAGATGGAAGCCGATGCCCGCGCCGGCAGTCAACCCCCGCCCCACTCACATCCTCGGCGCCCGCCGCCAACAACGCTCCGACCACGTCGCACACGATTGGCGCAGCGCGGGCGGGAAGAGCCTCCGTGTGGCGAACAGTGATGACGTCACGGGGAGAAGAGGAGGAGGGCGGTGGGTTGGGCGCCTTAAAGGCACCGGCGGAGGTGCTCCGTATTGCCGTGCTGTCGCGGCATAGAACCGTGCTGTTCCCCTCTGGGCATTGCCGTGTCCGCCTCCAGAGCGGAGTGCGGTGATGATCTGTTCCGTGATGGCTCCTGACGCACGGTGACCTTCCACACACACTGCTGGCTCACGTTCAGCCAAGTGTTGGACAACAACCCCAGGTTCATTTCCTCCACTCAGCCTTCCAGCTGCTCTGCCCCACGCCTGCAGGGTTCTTGTGGCGAAAGTGCAGGACCCGGCATTTGGTCTTGTTCAACCTCATCCCGTTGGCCTCAGCCCAGCAATCAGTCTGTGCAGGTTGTTCTGTAGGGTCTTCCTGCCCTCAGGCAGATCGGCACTTCCCGCAGCTTGGTGTCATCTGCAAACGTACTGAGGGTGCACTCTGTGCCCCCATCCAGATCATTCATAAAGGTATCAAACAGGACAGGTCACAATACCAGCCCCTGGGGACCACCACTCATGACCGGTTGCCAGCTGGGTGTATCTCCATTCACCACCACTCTCTGGGCCCGGCTCCCCTGCCAATTCTTTACCCAGCAAAGTGCAAAGGCTCAACCAGAACTGCAGCTGAGCTGTCTGACACTGCATGGCATGCTGAGGGCTGGGGATGAGCAAGCAAAGGAGGAAGGGCCCAGCATGCAGCACCAGCCACCTCCTGCAGCGGGCAGCCCGAGACACACACAGTGTAATTTCTGGGTACTCAAAGTACTGCAAAGGTGCAGCTTCAAAATGCCACAAATGCTGGATGTGGCTCTGGGCAGCCTGGTCTGGTGGTTGGCGACCCTGCACACAGCAGGGGGTTGAAACTAGATGATCTTTGAGGTCCTTTTCAACCCAGGCCATTCTATGATTCTATGATTCTATGATCTCCACCACCTGCCCTCTGCAGCTCTTGTCTACAAGATCAGTTGTGTGTGTAACAGTGTGTGGGAGGGCCTTTAGCTGCAAACAGCTCTGGATCAAAGTGCAGTCTACATCTGGTTAATGCCCCTCTTTTTTGCCATGGAAGAAGTACAGTGCAAAGTGGTACAACCAAACAACTAGCGCTGTTTCTCCCCTGGCTTTCTGTAGATGATCTACATCAGTCTCTGTGCCTTCCTGGCAGATAAAACATGTTAAGGTCTTTTTCAAGACCAGCATATGCCTGTGGAAGAGGAGTTTAGAGAAGATGTGTGGATGGCATCTGCTTGGCAGCAGCCACCTAACGTGCTTTATTCTGCAGAACATTGTGCTGTGCTGTGGTTTCCTGGGGGCTGTTTGCCTGGGGAGGCGAAGCCCCCTGGTATGTCTGCCGAGCAGCAGATGCAGGACTGATTTTCCAAGGATACCTGCAGGTGAAGGAAAATGATAGAAAATGGAAAAAACCTCCACTGCTGTAGCAGCTTTGCACACGTATATGTGCATTGTTCCCATATTTACAGGTATATCCCCATGTACATCTGGTGTCTGACTGCGTCCTGACCCACTGTCCTTTCCATGCATTCCTTGCATGGGGAAAGGGAAGCCCAGGAGATGCAGTCATATGTACATACCCAGACTTTCTTTACAGTGACACATGAATGGTTGCTTTTGCTTCTCTCAGTGGTATGGGACAGCAGCAACTACAGACGTGACAGGTGGACTCCCAGGCACCGAGTTTCCAGCTGCAGGCATCAACTCACCACAGCTTTTCTTGCCACCAAGCAGGCACAAAGTTTCAGCAGGGACCTGATGGACTCCCATGGTGACATGCTGCTGGGCAGGAGTTGCACCCAGCTCCCCACAGAGCTGAGTCCTGGGGGCCCAGACTGGGCACTGGGACATAGCTGCACCACAGCCACCTGCAGACCTGAGCTGCAGAGGGTCTGAGTGCAGTGGGTCCACCACCAATGAGGAGCAGCAGCCACACATCACTGCCACAGGAGCTGGCACAGCCCTGACACCATGGCTGTGTCTGAAGTGAGGGGGCCCAGCTGCCCTGGTCAGCCACAGCTCCCAGTGCTGCATGGCCGTCCGAGGAGGCCATAACAACAAGGGCTGATAGCAGGCATCAGAATGACTTTGTGAGTGAATTTGGAGTTACCCTGCTTATTACCCACCCTAGTCTTCCAACAACCCAGGCGTTGGAACTCCAACTCTGTCAGGAGAGATGCACACCCTCCTGAACCTCCTCTTGTACTGCTTTCTTCCCCACCCTTCACTGATGCACTGCTCACATCAGGCAGAGCAGAGCCTGTTAGTATCCTCCATGCCCCTGTGCGACTGGGGCATCAGGTGGGACCCTGCAGAGCATGTGAGCAAAGGAAAAGTTTCTCTCCCAGCCAGAGCCCCCTCCTCATTCCCTATGGCTGGGCCCTGTGTCACCACATGCCCCATGGCCACCAGCCTGGGGTGCCCCAGCAGAGCCCTAGCACTGCGTGGTGCTGCCTGGGTGTCACTGTGTCCCTGCTCTGCTCTGTGCTGCAGGGTTGAGCGGCAGCACTGGCTGGGTAAAGGTGCTGGGAGTGATGGGCTGCCTGGACGACTACACCAAGAAGACTGTGGGACTGCACAGGGCTGGGCTGAGCTTCTGCAGGATCAAGAATGTGCTCGAGCTGGATGGCATCCAGGTGACACCACAGGCTGTGCACCTCTTCGTCAAGCAGAATAGCATGGAGCCAGGGACAGCAGTGGCTGACTGAGGTGTAGAACAGCCCTGGCCCATGGAGCAGGGACATGTGGCTGAGCCACCCCAGCTGCTGGGCACACAGATCCATGCACTGCCCAGCACAACTCCTACCATCAGCCAGGACAGCAAGGAGGGCATCCAGATTGTCAGTGTGACCTCACTCTGCCAGGGTGGTGAGCAGTCGAGGGGGGCTCACCTGCAGGACAGCCCCCTGGGAGGGGTAAGGCTGGGCCCCCACCCAATCCTGCAGGCTCCTCTCCTCTAGGAAGTTTGGGGATGAGATCTCCTATTGAGGCATTTCTCTTCTGTCCCTTGCAGGTGACCATGGCTCTGTGGGTGCTCCGATGGCTCCACAGAGCTGCCAAAGCAGTAAGGACCACAGCTGCCCCTATGCAGATTCCACCCATCTGGGTGAGGCTGGTTGTGCCCCCTGCCAAGAGCCACCCCTAGTGGTAAAGACAATGCTTGCAGACAGGGCTCTTCAGCAGAAAAAAGCAAGATGCAGGGTGACAAAGCAGGTTCCAGAGGACCTGTTAGCTCCAACTGGAGCAGGCACTGTGCTGCCTGCAGGAGCAGTCCTGCATGGTGCCCTGCTGTATCTTGGTCCAGACTAGGCTGGGAGAGGCATGGGGGAAGAAAGTGCCATACCTCTGCCAGCTGCACCCGTGAGTAATGCTCAAGCTTCACCTGCACTGAGTACACCTGGGAGGCTTCCCTGTGGCTCAAGTTGAGAGCAGCTGGGACACTGGTCAGAGGCCACATGGCTTCAAGGTGTGCTGGGGGATGGTGGGTAGCAGAGCCCCAGGGTGGGGTGGGGTGGGGTGGGGTATCCCAGGCCCAGCACTGCCAGCTGGGTGAGGGTAGGAATTGTCCCACTCTGTTCTGCTGCCATGGCCTCAATTTCATCACTGGGTGCAGGTTGGGTGCCACAACATCAGAAGGACATAAAGCTATGGGAGATCATCCAAATGAGGGCTGCAGAGATGGGATGGTCTATGATTCTGTCCTCGCTAAAGGAGCAGCTGATGATTTTTCACCTTCACTTCTCTCATGCCTCCTGCTGTTTCAGGTCAAAGATGCCAGCACTCAGACTGCCCTGCCCACTCCCACAAGCCCTAGAAATGAAGACCCTTCTTGAGGTGGAGCAGCACTTCCTGCTGCTCCTGACTCCCATGCCATTGCTGAGAAACTGGATGCTGTACACACAGAGATCCAGGAGCTGAGCCAGGCACTGCACACCATGCTGGAAAGGCAGAACCACCTGAAGCACCAGCAGGAATACCAGCAGCAGCTCCAGCAGGAAATGCTGATGATGCTGCAGCAGCTCAGCTCCACTACCAGCCACGATGCTGTGCCAGCCAACCAGTCCTGCATCCATCCAGCAGTATGGACAAGCTCTCACCCACAGTGCCAGTTCAGGATGGAGCTCCTCTGACCCTTTGTGAAGGCAGGGTGCTCTAGCAGGGCTGCACTGACAGCAGGGTGAGCTGGCACCACAGGAGGACAAAGTCATGAAGCTAATGCTTCAGAGGTTGTGGCAGCTGCCTAAAGACTATATGGGTTATTTGCAGAGAAAGTCTGGTGACCCCAACTGTTGGCGGTACAGAGCTGCTGCAGCAGAGGTTTCAAAGGCATGATGCTCTGAACCCCTTGCCTAGACAAGAGGTGGTCAGGGGAGACTGAAAGACTTTTGCTGCTGTAGGGCTGTGCATGAGCCAAGGAGGTTTCTTTCTGGTCATCAGAACACAAAATTTGCCTGTTTCTTTCAACTCCTTTAGTTTGAGGTAAAAAATTAGAAGTGTAAAAATAATTCAGACATGTATGGTGTATGTATGTACACGTACGTATGTGTGTGTGTGTATACACCTGTATATGCACCCACACTTGCATTTATACACCTGGGATTTTGCAGGTCCCGGAGGAAAAGGGAGCTGGAGAGCTGGTCTGCCACCTGCAGACACAAGCCCGGCCTTGGTGGTGGTGGCTCTGCCACTGTAGCTGTACTTGGGAGCATTAGAAGTCTGCTGCCATCTCTGTGCAGTCGTTCAATTCAATGTTGGTGTAATTTTGGAAACGTCTGAAAAGCAATGGACAAAGTAAAATGAAAGATCAGTTACTCCGCTCTTTTGCAGAAAGCAGGGAATGACTGCTCCATCTCCCCTCCTGTGTTTGGGCACCAGGCTCTCACTCTTTGTCTCAGCTTTGCAGTTAGAATGAAGAGGCTGGATGATGAGCCTTCAGTCACTGAGTTCACCACGGTGTCTGTTAGCATTCTGGGGAAAAATGAGGCAGAATACCTACACAGGTAGATTGGGTTTAAACCACCCTGATTTCTGAAGGAGATTCCCTAAACCTGGCTCACAGTATTCTTACACTCCCTTGTCAAATACTTCCCGAGTTTTCCATTCCTCAAACGTGATTTAAGAACTTTCCTCTCTTCTAACACTTGCATAGCAGCACCCTAGCCAATGGTAAAAGATCACAGAAACTTCATGGAAATAAATCACACAAGTTGGTTAAATAGCCCATCCACTAACACTGCTTTTGAGCACTTGAGCGTTAAGCAGCCTGCTAACACTGCTAGGGCCATCGAGTAATTGTTTAAAGCGGTGCTGTAACCTGGAAGCTGTCTCCACTCAAGACTATCCCCAACCATCCATCGCTTCCAGCTCGCTCCAAGGAGCAGCCTTCCACCCAAGGTTTTATCAATGATTACCTTAAAGTCGGTTTCTCACCTTTTGATGAAGTGCAACACCAGGCCCACCAGCAAGAGCGCGAGCAGCAGAGCTCCCACGACAAACAGGGCGATCTCCCAGCCGTGGGGGGAGGCTGGGGGTGTGAAGGCAGAGATGGGGTGTTGCAGTTAGGGCCCTGCCCAGCATGGGGTTCGGCTCCAGCCCCCATCTCAGCCCTCTCCCACCTGCCTGCAAACGCCTTGCGGAACTTCAGCTCTGGCTGGCTTCAAGCAGCCAGCTTTGGGACTTCTTGAATGGGGCTACCCCAGCCCCACAGGCAGATGCAGGCACCCAAACCTCCAGGGGCACTGAGATGGCAAAGTGACTGCCCCATCACCCCTTAGAGCAGAGGAGCCACCCACCGTTACCTCCCTCCCAAACACCCATCAGTGTCAGAAGACAGCTTTGTGTAAGCAGCAGCACCAGACGTGCGAGCCCAGCCCTGCTGGTGCTGGATGCAGATCCCCGTGCCCAGCTCTGCTCCCACTCACAGCTGCTCTGCGATGACACCGGTGTGCTTCTTTGGGCGATACACTCGGGGCTGGTTTCCAACACTCTCCCATCCACGGAGAAGCGGTGGGGGCTGGCCAGGAGGTCCTGGCGCCAGCTCTCCATGGACTGCTGCTGCTCTGGCAGTGGAGCATGCATCCGGCCTGAGATCTTCACCACAGAGTCTACACACGTCAGGTTCAGCTCTGCAGAGAAGCACCGGCACGCCTTGAGCAGGGGGGAGCCCACCTGCTGCATGGGAACACCTCGGTCCTGCTCCAGGAACCGCCTTCTCCCCCCGTGTCCTCTTCACCATCCTCTGTAGGGCACTGCACTGCATAACAAGCAACCTGAGCACGTGCTCTGCCTTTTCTTTTTTCAGTGACAAAATGGGCTGAGAGTTGTCGTCCCAATCCAGTAAAATCCTTTGCATTCTGCTTCACAAGTTCATGATCCTTACCCTTTGGTCAAAACTGTCTGCAGCTGTTCAAAGGGACAAAGATGTTCACAGAATCATAGAATCATGGAATGGCCTGGGTTGGAGGGGACCCCAAGGATCATCAAGTTCAAAATCCCCTGCAACAGGCAGGGTTGATAAGAACTAGACCAAATACTAGATCAGATTGCCCAGGGCTCCATCCAATCTGATAGAAATCAAATAGTGTTTGGGCAAGGGAGGGCTGACAGCCAGCATGACTGCAAAGCCCTCATTTCTTTCAACTTCAGCCAATAAATAGGAAATATTTCTTCCATCCTTGAGAAGAGGTAGGGCCCTAAGACTTCCAGAAGTGACTTTTTGCTTCAGGTACTTCAAATAAACATAGGAGCCTGGCTGAGAAAGGGCTGAGAACCAAAGCGCTCTTTGCAGGTTTAGGATATTCAGTTTGTCTCATGGACACCTGAGGGCATCCTTTACAAAGCCCTTCTGATGTAGCTGTCCTAAATCACAACCAACATGAGCAACTCAGTGGGGAGATCAGAGCTGCCACCCCAGGCTGTCTGGCTCAGAAGCCCTGCACAAGGGACAAGGACCATTTCTAAAAGTGTGTGACACCCGTGTTAGGGGTAATAAGGCCCAACTCCACCAGGATGGGGCAGGCTCATCCCATGACAGACTGGATGAATTCTGCCTTCAGAACACCCTTGGACCTGACTTACAGAAGAATGTATGGCTTTGAGATACTTTGGCTAACCTGGAGACTCCCATTCCTTGGTCCCTCTAGGCTGCCCCTCCCCTGTAAGCAGCCCACTGTGGACTCTCTTAGCATGAGCAACCTGTGGATTGGGCTGAGAAGGGACTGGCTGCAGGGCAATGAGCCCTCCTGGCCCTCCGGAGTAGTGGGGACATGGCCTCCCCTTTGGTGCCCAGTGGAGTGGCTGAAGGGATCACACTGCAAACCAGGGAGATGGAAGGGGGCACCAACCTTGCAGGTAGAGCTCGGAGACACCACAGGAACATTTTTCATCCAGGGAGCTCACCAAGGCCTTTCTCAAGCTTTCCAACATCCTCTCATGGTTCAGAATCCACACAGAGCAGTCTGTGGGAAGAGAATTGGTTGCCTGTTGAGTGCAGCTTGGCCCCAATGATTGCCTCCCCATTGCACACCACTTGCTAAATGCTCAGCTTCCTGCCTGAGCTCAGGAGCAAAGCTCAGCAGGGCATGGATACAGCTCGGTGGGACCTAGAGCAGGAGCTGCAGCCTGCAGGTGTCTCAAATGAAGCATGCAGCTACTTTCACACAAGCATGCACCAAAACCACAAGCAAGACTGCCTGCTTGGGACGGTGGTGTGTTTTCCATCATATCAACACTACAGGGAAGGTTTCCTGCCAGCCCCCCACCTCCCACAGGCAGCCATGGCTCACACCACACTACTCCCACATGTTGATGGGGGCACACAGCCCTGCTTACTGGGTATCAGGAAGCACAGGTCCAGCCCCATGGCGAGGGCATCCTGGGGACAGCTGTTCTGCAGACCAGGGGTAGGTTCCGAGATGGCAAACTGCAGCTCTGTGCTGGCATCACTGGAGGGGCAGCGGCTCAAGGACACGGACCTGTCCACCAGAAGAGAAGTCTAAGCTCAGCAGTGCCTCTTACATGTTTTTGAGGCTCCAACCATAAATCCCCTCAGTGCTCCCAATCCCTGCGCTGCTGGGGATGACGGACAGTTTGCTAGAGCTGAAATCAGCCCTTATAGGGCTGTGACAGACAGGTCCAGCCGACCCCATCAGCTGCAGAGGACTGGGGCTTGGTCATAGCAAACCTATTCAATGGGACCGGTTTCTGGAGGAGGTCTTTCAGTTCAAAGTTTCAGCCAGCCAGAAGCTGGAGATTTTGATTTTCTGAGAAAAGGGCACTCCTATGGCTGCCCCTGGTTCGTGTGTGCTCCCAGGGACAGGCTGCCAACACAGAACCTCCATCCGAGCCACTGCGACAGTGCAGCAGAGGCCTTGCAGAGGACAGTTTTAACTAAAAGAGCTGATTTTGTGGAAAGGAGAAACTCTACTAGCACTCCTATCAAGACAAAGGCTCAACCCCATTTCCTGCTAAGCAAAGTTCACCCGCAGTGAAAGAGATGTCTCACACTGAAGTAGAAGCATTTTCCATTGCAATACACTGCCCACCTATCTGTTTTCCATCTCAAGGCTGGTGAATACACGTGGCTGCACAGGACAGGGCAGCAGGTTCAGCAACATGCCAGCCAAGGCTCTGGGAGCCAAGAGCCCAGGGACATCTTCCAGAGAAGTGGCCTCACCTGTCATAACCGCAGGGCACAGCATACAGCGGGCCGAGGAAGTCCAAGTGTCCTCCCACTGTGCTCGGCCTGCATGTGAACACCACGGCATCCACTAGGTCCTCTGACGTTGCCTTCATGCCACCAGGAAACAAACTGGTGCTGTACAGAGCAATAGCGCTGATGCCTTCACTAGCAGCAGAGATGTCCTTGAACGTCAGCTCTGTCCCACCTGGAAATGTCAGGGGGATAAGTGAACATAGGTTCACTTATGGGGATAAGTGAACAGGGGTGAACATCTTGAGTGTGGGCCCACCCCATGGTGCCCACAGCCTGACTCATGGTGCCCAGTGCCCACTTCATGGTGCCCACATGGTGCCCACTGCCTGCCTCACCATGCTCGCCGCCCAGCAGTAGCAGCCCTGATGCCCCAATGCTGCCTCTCAGCAGGATGCTGTGTTGCACTTTGCCCTCCTGGCCCTTGAAGACAATCAGGCTGAGCCCAGCCAGGCTGGTCCCCGGCCGCCCTTCCAGCTCCACGAAGCGGACGGTTCCACCGCCCGCCAGGCCCAGCTCGTTGATGCGGATGGTGGGTGGGGACGGTCCGAAGGGGCTGCTGCAGGCATTCTCCCTGAGTGGTGTCATCACAGTCACCTGCAGGACATACAAGAGCTGCTGCCATCTGCATGTGTTCCCCTGGTCAGGTCTGAAGGGGCTACAGCCATTCTGCCTCCAACCCACTCCTCTGTGCTGGCCTGACCTTTCAGCCATTGGCAGTGCAACAGTACAGCCCTCCCTTATGTGGCTTTTGCACTCTGCCAGCATTCTCTCATGGGGCCTATTTGATGCTCAACATTTAGAAAGAAACAACTGGGACAAATTAGAAATGAATCCTGCCAGTAGTTGACGAGGGTTCTTCACGAACCAGGGATGTGAAGTGCTGTGCCACACATTACAGAGTGGCACCAGGCAAGTGGGGCTGAAGAGGTGGCTCAGGGTAACTGAAGGCCCCAGGATTCTGCCCACAAGCAGCCCCCAGGTTTTGGGGCTGTCGACATGTGAGCTACCTGGGGATCTCCTGGTCCTGAGGCATGGAGTGTGGAGCTGCTACCTGGCCAACAAGAGGCACACAGGTGGGTCAGAAAGGTGAGGGCAGGTGAGAGCAGCAGCAGCTCGCTGGAGGGGGAATGGCTCAGCAGAATGCCCCATTTTCCCAAATCAGGGACACACTGAAACACGACCATTGCTTTCTCAGTGACTACAGATGGAGAGCAGACATCTGCCATCAACCCACCTGGAAGCTGCTCTGCAGTCTAGCACTCAGGCTGTGGCAGCGGCTCAGGGACTCATCCTCTGTACTGTGCGAATCGTTCTCATACAGGATGCCCTGCCCTGGCACCAGCACCTTGAGCAGCTGCTCTGCCTTCTCTGTCACTCGGGATGTGTACACCACAGCATCCACCAGCCCCTTGGCAGTCACGGCCATGTTCAGCACGTAGCGCATGCTGCTGCTGTAGTAGAGAGCCACAGCATCTGCCCCATTCTGGATGGTGTTGGGGGGCAGCCTGACCATGGGTGCTGGGTTAACAGCACTGCTTCCCACCAGGAAGAAACCCAGCTCGTCTGTGTGGTGTCCAGACAGCTCCAACACCCGGTAGGCCCGTCCAGTTTTGCCATTGTAGAGGACCAACCAGTATCCCTGGAGGTCAAAGGATGTTTGTCCAGTGTAGAAGAGTTCAATGTACTCTGTGTCTTCTCTTCCCCCTGGGTTGTCTGGGTTCACCTCATTGATGAGTAGCTTGCCTGCTTGTCTAGAGGGCTCTGCTGTTCCTTCAGGTATCTCTGATGGGGCACCTAGGAAAGCAAAAATGTCACGAATGGAACGTGGGCCTATGCATGGCACCCTGAGCAAAGAACACAGCCTTGCACGTTGTTTTGCTGGAGAATGACCAAATTCAGCAGAAGACTGGGCATGCTTGCCCAGCACCCCAACACACGTCTCTCCTCTTGCCCCAACACACAGAGATCCCCATGGGCCTTTGCAGTGTCCATTGAGAGCCAGGCTGTGCCCCACAGGCGATGGGAGCTGCCCCTCACACCACACCAGCTTGTGTTGGTGTCCTTTATGCGCAGAGGAAGCAGAGGAGAGTAAAGCAAGAAAACACTTCTCTGGCTTCTCACAGCTTGTTTGTGTGTGGATGCCAGTAAAATAAAGGAGCTGAAGATATTTTTGCCCCTGGGAGAGCTAGGCCCACGTGCTCATCCTCAAACACAGCGTTCCCCAACACACAAGAATGACGACCAGTACCTGGGGTCAAGTCTGGCGCAGGAACATCCTTGAAGCAGGAGCTTTCTGCTGTGACATTCCTTCCATCAAAACTCACAGCCCTGGGGCTCTCCAGGAAGGTCTGGAAGGCGAGCAGCAGGCTGCTCAGCTGGGCTTCTGACTTTGCAGTGAGCAGGGTGGTGAACACAAGCCCCAAGTCCTGGCAGGCTGCCTTTAGATCTGCCAAGGCAAGCAGAGGTCTGTCTCAGTGCCACCAGATCTCTAAAGATGCATTTTCTCCTGGAAGGGACATGGAGCTCATCAGCTCCTCATCTACCACCACTGCCCCCCTGGTCAGACAGACACCAGAGAAGGCTTTGGTGGGGCAGCTTGTACCACCAGTTTAACACTGGGAGCCCCGCAGCTCGTGTCTGGGACCAGATGACACAGCCCACTGACAGACGTCCTCATTCTTTTGGAAGCCTTGCAGCCCCAGCAGCAGATAGAATGATCTTTCTGGGGCCTCTAAACACGCTGTGCTGAAAGTACTGTTGCTGACAATGCACATTGCAGAGTCATGCTGTCTTCTTCATGCATCCACATGTGCTCATCCCGTTTGTGCAGTAATCTAGCAGGGATATCAAAAACAGCACAGAGCAGTAAGTCCACTCGCTTTTCTGCTGTAACTTGGCTCAGTCCATGTGGATCACAAGGACAGCTGGGCAACAGTCTCCTAGCTGGGATGTCACCACATCAAGAAAAGGGTAGATGTGGCACTGAGGGACATGTTCAGTGGGCATGGTGGTGATGGGCTGATGGTTGGATCAGATGACCTTAGTGGTCTTTTCCAACATTTATGATTCTGTGATTCTATAATCTGTCTGACAGCAAATGCTCAAGGTTTACAAACCAGCACTGATGTGTGCTGGCTGCCAGAGCTGCAGATGGAGCACAGTGCAGAACAGCACCACACTCTGCACAACTCTCAGCACTTTCACGCTCAGAACCAAGTTCAGGAGAGCTGAGATCCAAGCCAGGAGGATGCAATCCAGCGGGGAACCCATGGCTGGAAATCAAAAGCTGATGAGCATTAACCATTGACAGCACCCAGGCTGCTCCACTTCTGACTGTCTCACCTTTGAAGTAGGCTGGAAAAACTCCACAGCTGCAGGATTGGTCAAGGGCCTGGACCACAGTCACCAGGATCTCTTCTGACTTTGGGAGCCACTCCTGGCAATCTAGGAAACAAAAAGCTAACTGTTACCCAGCTCCTGCAACCTCAGGTACAGCTCCAGCTCATCCTGGGACAGCTGCAGCTCAGTTCCTGTTCATCACCTGGAGAGCCCAAAAGGCTCTACTTCATCGTGGGGGTTCAAGTGAAGAGTACAGCGTATCAGCCTAGGAAGGGTGGCCACAAATAACAGTACTACAGAGAACAGTCAGACGTCCTGGTTGCATTTCCTTTGGTGTACCTACGTGCACCCCAGCACAACCCTGGGGGGATATGCTAGATATCTTGGCCTTGGAGCACATGCTCCGCTCCTTAGGAGGTCCAAGCCTACAGAAGCAGAGGTAACCAATACCCACCTGCTACACGAAGGCAGAAGGAAACAGTCTGACTGAAGCGTCTGCTGGGGCAATCATTGAACCTGCCAGGGGTGGGTCTGCTGAGGATATAGGACAAGGAGTCCCGAGTCACCGAGCAGCAGTTGCACTGGCTCATGGACACATCTCCCAGCTGGTGCCTGAAAGAGACAGACGTGAGAATGAGACAGAACACAACCTGCCAGCCAGAGACTTGGGTGCTCGTCACCCACCACTCACATCTGTTTGCACCAGAGGGGGAAAATTCTCACCAGGGAGTGAAGTCTGCTCCCTTCCTGGGGTCTGGAGAGACATCCCACCCTCATCAGTACCTCCTTGTCTGAAAAAGGAGCCCAAGAGCCCCCTAAGCCTTAAAAGAGAAGAGCATGGGCTTCATCCCACTCTATCTTCTGGCAACTCATTTTTTGCCTGATCTGAACACAGGTAAGTTAGTACAGAGGCGCTCATGTCAGGCTGTGAGCATTGGGAAGGGCAGTAGGGTGCAAGAGGGAAACTAGAAAGGCAGCACTTGTGGATGAAATGCTTAGGCAGGAGCCTCAGCTCAAAGGAAAGGGGAGGAAGCCCCACTGTAAGGAGCTGCACGGAACAGAGCTCCTCAGGGAAGGAGAACCTCCTTATGGGGCAAGGGGAGGTTTAATTGGACAAGTGGGAAGAATATGAACAAAGGAAGGAATACGAATGTGCTGTGATTAAGTGATGACTCTGCCACAGGAGTGAGTGAACAACGCTATTTCCTGATACAGTTGACTACTGTAGTCTCAAGCAGGCTTTTCTCATGCCCACCCAGAACATCAAAGAAACATATAAAATCACAGAATCATATAGAATCACAGAACAGCTTAGGTTGGAAGGGACCTCATCTATTTCCAAGCACCTGCTGTGGACAGGGCTGCCAACCTCCAGATCAGACCGCACAGGGCCCCATCCAACCTGGCTTGAATGCCTCTGGGGATGGGGCATCCACAACCTCTCTGGGCAGCCTCTGCGAGTGCCTCATTGCCCTCTGAGTGAAGAATTTTCCCCTAGTATCTCACCCAACTTGCCCCTCTTTTGGTTTAAAGTCATTCCCCCTTGTCCTGTCGCTATCAGACTGTGCAAAAAGTCAGTTCCCCTCCCGTTCATAAGCTCCCTTCAAGTACTGGAAGGGCCTGAGTGGAGATGCCAAGAACCCACCGCCTCAGGTGGGATGGGATGTGACCCAAGGTGCCATCAGCTCCCATTTGCACAGGGCAGTGGGGACCCAGCTGGGGACAGATGTACCTACACTCCCGACCTCTCCAGGTGGCCTCAACCTCCTGGCAGTCAGTGCTGCTCTCAGGAGGGCTGAGGACATGGGCAGGGATGGCCCCAGGCAGCAAGGAATGCTGTGACAGCAAACTCTCACCGCACGCTCCCATAGGCAGGTCTGCCCGGTGTCAGGGTGTCCAGCAGCTCAGGGCTCGGTCCCTCAGTGCTCATATAGACGAAAGCATCCAGCAGGCCAGCTGTTGTCAGTGCTTTCCCTGGGGCAAAGCTGCTGCTGTTGCCTCTGTAGAGAGCAATGGCATTGGGGCCATCCCTGAGGACAGGACGAGTGGAGTTCTCCGGGAACGCCAAGTCCACTGCACACCAGCAAGGAAAAGAACAAGGGCAGCATGTCAGACATACAGGAGTGACATCCCATAAAGCATGCTCCAGGCACGAGCAATTCCCCTTGTGCAGGAAACCAGCACTGCTTCCGATACAGTAACATAAAAAACAAGTGGGGTGCTCAGCACCTTTCTGCTCCCTGACATTTCCCACCTTCTCATAGCCCACATTTCCCTGTTTGTGGGCAGCTCCACAGGCTGGAGGTGGGCGGAGGGGCACTCTGTTCTGCAGGTGCTGCAGGCTGTGAAGCTGCTTCAGGCACGAGCAGGGGAGCAGGAAAACGGGTGCAGATGCTCATTTTTAATTCAAAAAACACGCTTGCAAAATGAACTAAGACTGAAGGTAGCAGTTATTCTGATCATACACAAAAATATTTTAAAATAGCAGTAGTTTGTTCTAGCATTCCACTAACAGTCCTTGTTATTCACAGACACGCATGCTCTACGCATATACACGTACTCAGCAAGAGTCCAGGATACCAGCAGGCAGAACTAAGGCTGCAGTTTGATGGAGTTTCCCTATTTCCTTCCCTGTACGTACCGTTCCCTTTCCCCCCAGCCATTTCCCTGGTGGCCAGCGAGAGCTGCTGAGCACAGCAAGGCACAGCACCCTTCCCTAACGACCCCCAGCCCTCTTCTGATGCAGCTCTGTGAAGGTTGGGCACCGACACATCATGGAGCTGCAATAACGAGGACACACCTCAGTCAGATTGCTGCAGCTTCCTCCTTCCTGCTCAGCATCCGCCTGAGCTTTGCTCAGCTTTGTGGACTGTCCCATCTGCTGACTCCAACACGGCCCAGTTCTGCGTCCTTCATGAATTGCAAACGGGAACCAGATTTGTGAGTGGCAAACACTGCCCTGACTCACAAATGATGAGTCAGAGGATTGCACAATGCTTCTGCCGAGTCAGCATCCCCAGCTGCAATGTCTCCTTTTGAGAGCCCAAAATAATGAGACGTTTCCTCCACCTCCTCCTCCTGGGAGCACTGAGGGGAAGGGACGGATGGGAACTGTGCTGGCAGATGGTGTGGTGAGAGCACAGCCTCTGCTTCTGAGCAGGGCCCCACACTGGCCGCCATCCTTCCTGACCTTCTCTGAACCTCTCCTGTCCTAATACATCTTTTATGAGTTCAGCACGCTGTACCACACAAGACAAGATACCTGCAAGTAATGGATTTATGCAGTGGCATCAAATATGGCCTAATTTTTGTTCTCCTCTTAATAACTTCCAATATTTTACCTGCTTTGAGCAGCTCCTTTTCCTTTCGTTAGCTCTTTTACCCACCGAGCACCAAGCTGGTATGTTCTCATTCGTCCATCAGAATGCCAAACCACCATAAAAAGAGACAGCATCCCGCAACCCCAAACTCAGCAGGCAGCTCTCCCAGCTCCGAGGCAGACACCGACACGCAGCCCTCACCTGGGATTTTGCTTTGTGCTGGGCCGATCAGAAGCAGCCCATCCAATGAAGTCTTGCCATGAACATCCATAGTGAAATAAACGTCTTTGGTCCGGCCATCAATCAGCACCAGGACGATGTCCCTCAGCACGGCGGAATGGGGACCCTGAAGCTCGATGAACTCGAAATCTTCCAAAGAAGAGGCAAGGTGGACCTCACTGATCAGGACGGCGGATGCGTTCAGCTGAGGAGTGAGGACACAGTGGTTATCTGTGCCTGGGGTCGGCACGGCCACTTGGAAGAACCACTGAGCGTCTGCCCCACGGCACCTCTCGATCGACTCATCTGTAGACCTGAAGGTGGAGTCCTCCAGCAAAGCGTCTCTGCCGGGGGTCAGCACCTTGACCAGAGTATCTGCTCTGTCCGTCTTCTTCGTCTTATGGACCAAGGCATCCACCAGGCCTTTACCTGTGACGCTCATGCCTTCCCTGTAGTTCCCTTTTCCATAATACACAGCGATCGCGTCAGGGCCGTTCTGGATAGTGTTCTTAGGAATAACTATTGCTGGGTTCACAGAGGCGGAGCCAACAAGAAAGAAGCCTTGGCTGTTCGTAGCCTTGCCCTGGAGGTTCAGAACCCTGTAGGCTTGGTTTCCATTGCCGTTGTAGAAAACCAGGTAGTAGCCATCCAAACGGGCTGTTTGACCACTGGTGTGATAGAGCTCCACAAACTCAGAAGTGTCCTCTCCTGGGGTGTCAGCGTTGATTTCATTAATCAAGAGGGTATGCTCTGTTTGCTGGTCCCTGGGGTTTTTTATGGGACTCTGGGCAGCAACTTTGGGAAACCAGATGTACATGAGCCCCATCAGTCCAACCAGCCAGACATCTCCCATGGTGATAGCTGGGATCTGCTCAGACCTTGAGGAGAAGGGGACTGTCCTGACAGCCACCACAGCACAGAAGGACACTGCTGCTGGGCCACTGCAGGGCACCAGGATGAACCCTCCGAATGCAAGAGGCACTTCTCCAGGGGGTGCTGCTTCACAAAGCAAAGCAGCGGTCCCACAAAAATCCGACCGAGAAGGGGATGGTTTGACCAAGGATCTTCCAGCTCAGCTCCTTTAAAAGGCACGGGGTGGGGGGAAGAAAATACAAAATCAAGTTAGGAAACACAGAAACACAGCAGTGCAATTTAATGGCTTAAAAGCCTCACCCGTGCGGGCATCTCGAATTTTTCCTTCTCTTCCTTGAGAGGTTTGTCAAGATTCACAGCCGTGACTGCAGTGGGACAAAGCCGTCTCAGGCTTCAAAGCCCTGAGCATTTAACACTGTTTGATGTCAGTGCTAATAGCTTTCTCCACGGGAATTTACACAGAGTGGCACTCTGTAGCACGATGGTCTCTTTCCCCACCTCGGGCGCGGGGCTCTGCAAACCCCCGTTAAAATCCCCCCGGCAGACCCTGGGCTTCCCAGCATCCAAAAAGATGGAAGCTGAACTCTCCTCTCCCCTCAGCCCACCCCACAGGTGTCCCATTTCCACGTTCTCTCTCCATTTCAGTGAAAGGACGGAGAAAGAAGAGGGAGCTCCGGCCGCGGGCCGCACACAGACGGAAGGAAAGCCGCAAGAAACCACACAGCAAGCAGCAAGCGACCCGGAGCCGGACAGCCTGCGGGGCAGCGGAGCCGGCGCGCCTCCCTTCAGCTCCGCGGGGCGGCTTTGCCTCGTGCCCTCCGTGCAGCCATGCTGGTGCGGCCACCGCAGGGTGATAGGGACAGGGATGGGGCCGGCTGGCCGGGGGGCCCCGCACAGCTCCGCGCAGCCCCGAGCCGCCCCGGCCCCGCCGCCCCCCGAACTCACCGCCGCGCGCTCCCCGGGACGCCCCGCCGCCGCCATCGGGGGCAGCGCTGGAGCGGGGCGGGTGCGTGGGACGGGGCGGGGCGGGGCACGAGGCAAAGCCGCCCCGCGGAGCTGAAGGGAGCCGTCCCGACGGGCGATGCCCCACTGTACGCGGGTGTCACCTCCCGCAGCCCCGGCGGAGGAACCCGCCGTACAGCTGTGGCAGCCGTCCACGAGTTCGGTGTCCCCATATACGTTCACTCGCCCACGTGTCCCAGGAGCTCCTTCTGCCGCGGCGAGGGACGGACGGACGGATGTTTGCCTGCTGTGCGTGCGCCTCCCCGCGCTGGGACTCGCAGCCCCACCAGAGCTCTGTGCGGCACCCCTCGCACGGCTCAGCGTTGGAATCAGGATTTGGAGGGCTCTCGGGCAGCGCCGGGTGGCCGTGCCCGGCCGGCATTGGTGGTTATGGCACAGGGTTCCCGTGGGACCTCCATGAGCCCTTACACCCCAGTGCCACGTCTGCGCCACGCACCTACCAGCGCGCAGCCCGGCCTGGAGCTCCCCAGGTGGCGCTGGGCCCCCACTCCCTGGCGAGGGGCAGCCTGAGCCTCCTCCCACCGATCAGGTGCCCTGCTTCCCCAAGCCTGCCGTGGGGCTGCTCAGAACCCTTCGCTGACCTCTCCACTGGTATGGCCCTGCTGCTGAGATGGGTTTCTCGGAGCTGTTGGGTGTGGGTCAGCCTGCAGAGCATGGGGGGCTCAGAGCTGCTGGGAGCAGGCCGGCCTGCCCTAGGCTAGCTGAGCTCCCTGCTGTTGGAGCGCTGCTCCTGCTGCCAGCCAGATGTGAGTTCCTGCTGGTGACTCAGCAGCCTGCTGTTCTCGGTGTTTTCCTCCCTCTTGTAACTGAAACCAGGGCTCCAGCACGAGGGGGAAGCTCTGCCAGAAGGGCCACAGTTGTTCCGGGAAGAGGCTGAGCCTGGAGTGCTCCTGGCAGTGCGGGGCAGCCCATACAGAGTGAGTGCAGCGGGGTCCTGCATCCCACGGCCATTGGAGTGATGGTGTCTGGCACTGGGGCATGCCATGCAGGGATGAGCACTGAGCTGAGCTCTGCAGTGTCAGAGCTGCCCTGGCCTGTGGGCATTGCCACTGACTGTCCTGTGAGCCCGTGTTCTTCCTGACAGGGCTTGCTCATTTTCACCATTGAAGACAGGACCACAAAGATGACGAGGGGCCTGGAGCACCTCCCTGATGAGGAGAGGCTGAGTAAGTTGGGTCCGTTCAGCCTGAGGAAAAGAAAACTGAGAGGGGATCTGATTCATGTCTATAAATATCTACAGGGAGGCATGAGGCAAACGGATGAGGTTCTTCTCGGTGGTGTGAAGCAATAGGACAAGGAGCAACGGCCTAAAATGTGAGCATAGGCAGTTCTGTATTAACATATGGAAGAACTTCTGTATGGTAAGGGTGACAGAGCGCTGGACCTACCGTAGGGACGCTGCTTTAGCAGGGCGGTTGGGCTCGATGATCTCTTGAGGTCCCTTCCAACCCCTGCCATTCTGTGATCCTGCAGTCCTGTGATTTCTGGAAGCTTTGTGTTTATGCAATCATGGGGCTCCTGAGCCACAAAGGGTGGTGTAGAATTGTTGGGAGGGGAAAATCCCTTCCCCAGGGGGACCCGACTCAGCCCTTTCTGGCCCGAGGTGGCACAGCCAGGGCTCCTGGTGTCCCCTGTGTGGTCCCAGCCCGCTGCTAGGACCGGTGTGGGGCAGGGAGCCCAGGGCAGTGGGGCAGGGCCAGGTTGGGCCTCCTGCTCACGTCCCACTCATGGCCGATGTGCTCGGGCTCTGTTGCTGATGCCCACATTCTCTTTGTGTCCACTTTGCAGGGATGTGGGCCAGCAGCCCTGGGCCATAGCATGAGGAGGAAAGCTTTGAGCTCTCACTGCCTTGGGGGGGTCCATACCCCACCATCTCAGTGGGGGGGGTCCCACCGGGGGCAGCTCAGGCTGCAGCCTTCCTTCCAGCGGAGCCCTTTGGTGCTGGAGTGAGCTCAGCTGCTGTCCCTTGGCTGCAGGGTGCACACCGCCGGGCCGGGGGAGTAGCAGGGATGTGCCTGGAGACAGCATGGGGCTGAGGTGACAGTTCTGCACCACGTCCCACTGGTGACACGTAGGCACTGTGCCCAGACAATGCTGTGTGGCCGGGTGGAGGTGGCCCAGGTGCCACCAGGCACGTGGAGTGAGTGGGGAGGGGGGGTGGGGAGGTGAAGCCCAGAGAGGGGCGGCGAGGCTCACAGCAGGCAGGAGGCACTAAGAGCTCAGTGTTTATTGGGATTGCTCCGATCGCTCGTGGTTCATACAAGGAACGGGCTGACTCTGCTGTGCACACAGACATGTGCTGCTGGAGGCTGCCTTGGGGAGACTTCCAGGCACCCTGAAGTGAGGCCAGCCTGTACCCAGCCTGTACCCAGCCTGTACCCAGCCTGTACCCAGCTGCCAATGCATGGATGGCCGTGGGAGGTGCGAGGTTGTGGGCCATCCCCGGCCTGTGCCAGCACCCAGCTGTGGTGAGCCGTGCCCAGCTGTGTGTGTGCGGAGCAGCACTGCTCTGCTGCTGCAACAGAGGCATCTCTGAGCTCCTCCCTGCATTCACAGGACCTTTCCATTTCACTGCTACATCTACAGTGCAGGCTGCTGCGTGTGCTGCCTCTAAGGCTACTGCTGCAAGCAAATCTAACACTCCCTGCCCTCCTGAAGCCGGAGACCTCTGTGCTGCTTCCAGCAAAGCGCTTTCATTGCTGCTGGCCTGTCCCTTGTAGGCTGAGAGATGTCAGGCATCTGCTGCTTGGGTGAGGGGTTACGTGCCCATCCCAGGGGCAAGGTGAAGTATTCAGGCAGGAGTTCACAGCCCCCAACAAGGACACGCTCCCCACCCTTAGGATTAGATGTCGGGGCTTAGGAAGACTGCGGGGGGGTTGGGCAGAGCTACAGGAGCTGCAGGCTTTGTGTGCCGCCAGGATCCTGCGTGGAAGGGCAGCACCACACACAGGGTGACCCTGGCGGCCACTGTCTGCTTGGAGGCTATTTTCAGCACCTTTATGCTGCTCATCTGCATCCATTCTAGATGAAATCCTGAGGAAATCCTCACTGTGTATCCACTTCAGCTTTTTTCCTCCCCTCATTGCTGGCTGGAATGGCTGTGAATTGAGAGGTCTGTAGAGGTGTTTTTTCTTTTTTTTCCTGGCAGATGAAATGAATTGGTAGGGACTGTGGCACAAGGATGCACAGCACCCACAGCAGATGAGGGAGAGCTGCAAGGCCTTCGGGGCAGCCTTTACATCGCAAAGAAGGGACTGAAAAGCCGGTGGATGGGGTTTAGCGGGTTACAGATGGTGGATCAACACCCAAAGCATTTCTACCTTCTGTTTGCTCTTCTTTCCCACTGAGCCTCTGTCACTGTCTCACAGTGTCACTGGTCACATCCAACTTCTCTGACTTTCAAGTGCTGCCATATGGGAAAGGGCTTTGGAGAGGGAGAACCCTCCAGTGTCCAGCCCCAGCACTCTCTAGCTCCTCTCTCAGTTTGCAGATATTGAACTGAAGCAGCAGGCAACAGCTTCTGCCTGGAACCCCCGATGGAGCCAAGCACTGCCAGCCCCCGTGTCAGCAGTGTGTGTGCAAACCCCATCTCAGTTCAGCCAGCAGGGTCAAGCCAGCCAGCTGCCAGCTATCAATGTTCTCAGATCATGGAATAGCTTTGCATTCTGCAAGGTACCTGAAACAGTAAGGTACACTTACTGCAGTGCCTCGCTCAAAAAGAAACTGGCCAGGCCAAATCATTTGGTGCTTCTTGAGATTCCGCCTTCTGTTTTTAGGCATTGCTTGTTTCTCTTGGTGCAGAGCGGTGCCTGCCAGCCCCAGCAGCTGTGCGGGATGCCGCCAGTGAATTTCTGATTAGATCAACACTGCAGCTTTACAAACAAGGAGTGTTAATTCTCAAGAAACAGCAAATGTACCCGACCTGGCCTCAGCACAGGGAAAGCTCTTTGCCCTACCTACAGTAGAACTGCAATGTGGAGTGTTCCTCTTCCCCTCACCCAGGTATGCCATAAAGATGCCCTGACCCCATCCTCCCCCCCCCCCCCCCACCAAACCCCTTGGTTCACTCCAGGTCTCCTCCAGGAAGGCTGCAATGCTGCTAAGTTCTGCAAGCTGCCACCACACGCCATGGAAGCCGGAGCTGTTGGGGAACAGAAGGACAGGGAGTGAGGCTGGACTTAAGTTGGTACCCAAAGGCAGAGGCTGCAGGAGTGGGAAGCACACAGAGACTGCAGGAGGAGGAGCAGGTAAGTGCTGGTGGACCGTGTCCTGGTGAGAAGGCAAACCCAGCAGGGCTGGTGCTGATGGTGGGCTCTGCTTCCTCCTCTCCCTTCCCTGTCTTTTCCCAGTCTTTTCCCAGCAGCAGACGGCTGAGATCTCCACAAGGGCAGAGGAGGGAGAGTTCCTTTTCCTACACCATGCAAAGCATGTGCACACGGGGCAAACATCAAATGCAAGCTTATTTGGGAAACACGATGAAATCAGGACACAATTCAGGTGTTTAAGCACAGGTTTCCAGTTCCACCAGAGATGCTATGAGGCACCCAAAGCTCTGCAAGGTGTGAGAGCTGTAACTCGGGGCTTACGGAAGATCTGCCCTTCTGGGAATGGCAGTGGGAGGCTGGAGGGATCCCAGGGGCAGCTCCGATGGGACCAGGCGCCACTGGTGGGCACTTAAACTGCTCCCCTGGAGCAAACCTCCACTACAGGGCTAGATTCACTTCAAGGCAGATGACAGCAATGGCTATAGAGGTAAATTTCCATTTCTGGTTTTTTGATCCCCCTGACAAACAGGGGAGCTTTCACCATCTCTCAACCCCTTGCTGGGCCCTGGGAGTTCTCTGGGCACCGAGTGAATGCAACTGCA
Source organism: Gallus gallus (assembly GCF_016699485.2). Classification (NCBI taxonomy): domain Eukaryota; kingdom Metazoa; phylum Chordata; class Aves; order Galliformes; family Phasianidae; genus Gallus; species Gallus gallus. The sequence goes on from NC_052545.1 coordinate 13,865,679, forward strand.
GCTCTTTCAGGTGAGTGAGCAGCTTGTTCAGGTGGCTCTGCAAAGTCCTCCAGCCAGCAACACCTCTAGCAGCTCTGTATTGCTCAGAGAGGCTCAGGCTGTATCCCAGCAGGGCCTAGATCGTCTCAAACTGGTAACAAGGTATGCATAGAAAACACAGAGACCATGAGACCAAGGCAGGAGCCTTGCAGTGCTGGGGCAGTGCAGACAGAGAGGAGATGGGATCACCCTCCGTCCTCCTCCCTGAAGCATCCAAGCGTGGAGGCAATGACATGCAGGCCAGGAAGAAGCAATGGGACCCCAAGCCCGCTGGGGATGTTATAGGAAGCACAGGCTGAGCTCAGGACATCAGCCCAACCCCCCAGCCTGCAGCGCTGCCTGGGGTCTCCCTGGGTTGGGCAGCATGGACAGAGGAAGCGGGGAGGAGAGGTGGCCTTCTTCAGGGACCACCTGTTTCTCAATCCATGGACACAGGGTTTAACAGGACAGCCACGTGTAATGACCACAGCAGAGGGGTGTCGCAAGCTGTGGCCACCTAACCCACGATGGAGCTGCATGCAATGGGTAGTGAGGGGAGGGACACGTACCAGCAACTGCTCTAACTGCTGTCGGTCTCAGGCTGGCTGGCTGTTTCAGGCCTGCAGGAAAGAAACAGAACAAAAACATGCAGGCAGTTACTGAAGGGAAGACAATTGCATCCTGAAGCTAAAGCAGAAACAAACCAGCGGCATCACCCTTGCAGGGAGGACACTCGCTAAGGCAGAGCAGTGGTCCTCAGCCCAGCGATTGCAGGTGAGACCTACTGATGTATCTCATGGCCTAAGGACATGGCAGCTGAAATCATGGGGAGCAAAATGAGAACCTTCTGGCAGCATCCCACTGCTTGGCTGGGGTAGTGCTCTACCCTGACTGCCATACTGGGGATGGGGAGAGAGGAGAACCGGCCCCACCAGGCTGCTCTTTGCCTGTCTGGTTGCAGAGCTCTTTGTACGCTGACAGCTCCAGCCTGAATTCTCATCTTATTTGCACGGGTGTAAAACCCAAATGGCTGCAGTCCCAAGCTGGACTTAACACCAGAATGAAGCAAGACCAGGGCTGAGCTGTGACACAGTGCAGACGAACAAACCGGCAACCACAGCAGATCAGATTGTCAAAGGCCCTTCCAGCATGCAGGGGCCTGCTGTCCTCTCTTGAAGAGCATTTCAGCTATGAAAAGCTGAGGCTGTTTGTCCAGGCGTTTGCAAAGGTGGTCAAAACACACCCGGAACCCTCAGCTCTGAGAGCATGAGAAATTCTTGCTTTCAGCAGCCCTGATAGAAAGGGACGTCCTCTTCCCAGCTCGCTGCCTTCTGGAAGATGGGCTCTCTGAATGCCCTTTCTGCAGTGTGCAGGGAGGCACCAGGAGCCCTCCTCCACTCTCCCCACCTTCCTCTGAGCTGACACTGCACTGGTGCAGCTGCCAAGGAAAGGGCTCTAATTATAAACTGGCAGATACTTGGCGTGCCTGAGGAAGGTTACTTCAGCTGTCAAGATAACCTGATGCTCAGGGGCTCTGTGTCAGCTCTAAATTGCCCCGACAGAGGATTTGGGGTGGCTTACCTTGCAGAGCCAAAACAAGGCTAAACTGTATCATTACACATGCATACCACACACACATGCTGTATATGATATGACATATTGCATACAAATAGTGCATCACAAACACCGCTGGGAGGGAGTCCCTAACAAGAAGCGTGCATGTGTAAACCACTTTTGACTGCATTTAGTTCATGAAACCTGCACAAACGATTCACGTGTGCTAAAGCAGGAGGAACTGAGCAAGGATGCTCTAGAAGAACACACACGCACGTGTCTCTGGATGCACGGGCATTCATCTGTGCACTACATCAGACAAAAGCACGACGACGCAGTGTGGCTGTGTGAAACCGAGCTCCCCCAAGCTGTGGATTACAGAAGTGTTCTCTGAGTGCATCTAAGTGCTGAGCAGTGAAACAGCGAAGAGAAAAAGAATCCCAAGCAGGTGCTTTTTAGTGGCTGAACAGCACGAGGTAGTCACACTCTTCTCTTGTTTGCACAATCCCCACACCCACATCGCTCTCCTACATTTCCCAAAGTGGCCAGGAATCTGGACAGACAGCTGCCTGGCTATGAGAGCACACCTGGGGCGTCCATAGGTGCAATTTCCCCCCTTCCTGTCATCTGGGTCATGGCAAACTTTGGGCTGAGCCCACTCTCAGTCTCCTCAGCTCTGGTCCGTCAGCACAGCAGACTGAGGGATGAGCCTGCATGCAGTGGCTGTGCTACAGTAATGAAGCCTTTCCTCTTTGTACCCAGAGCACAACTCCCAGTGTGTCTGCACAGCAATGGAGGACAGCTCAGACAAGGCAGATCAAGCTGCAGTGCCTTGCATGGCCATTGCAGACCAACAGGATGCTGGCTGGACACTGGGTGCCATCAGGGGCTCAGCTGCCACCCACAGGCATTGCATTTGGAAAGACCTCTCCATTTCCACTGCACTTCCCCAGATAAGACACAGTGAGTGATGGAAACCCTTGCTGACATGTCAAGCAATTCAGGTCACTCATGAGAACCTTTCTTCACTGGCCCACATCAAGGAAGGAAATGGTGCCACCTGCTCTTCAGTTCTTCTCCTGCGTGGCCTGAGCTCCTACCACACATCAGAGGAGGAGAAATATCCTGGGGCTATTTTGTGTTTCACCACATCCCCCATCCTCACAATATCACCCTTCCCTCACCCCCTCCTGCAGCTCCTCTCGCCTCCTGCAGCAGCCCCCTGCTGCAGGGCCACCAAACACCTCCCCATGGGGCCACCAACACCACCAGGAGGTGCCAGCAGCTCTCCTGTCACCCCAACCCCTTGAGGACACGTCTGAGCTTAGCAGAAACAGAGCCCAGGAGAGCAAAAAAAAATAAAGGAAGGAGGTTACAAGGAGAGCTACAGCCAAAACAAGGGTGCCCATGGAGAGCCATCTTTACCAGTGACCCCCACGGTATCTCCTGGAAGCAGTCGGGTGCTGTCTTCTCCTCACATAGAGGTCTGTGTCTACCGTCTCCTGAACCGCTTGTTCTGGAAGCAGGACAAAGAGAGATACAGCTCTGTTGATAAGCTCCTTGCAGTCTTCAGCAGGCCCTGCAGAAGTTTGTGTGGCAGTAGATGCTGGTGGGGCTAAGGAGGTTAGGAATGGCTGCCCCAAGTGCTGCATCCCATGTAAATGCTGTACTGGCCCCCCTTCATTGGCTGAAAATACCTCTATCCTCTCCAGCTTGATTTTCCAGTGGGGTGGTATGTTTGGAAACCCAGCACATTGACCTCCTGCAATCACAACCACTGCACAGCACAGGGAGACCACAGCCCACACGCTCTCCAAGAACCAGGAGGGGTTTCTGCAGCCGTGATTTATCCAAACCCACACAGGCAGAACTAGGGAGTCATTGGCTTCCAGCACGCTCACTGTCCTTATGTGCACACAGAGGAATGGTCACCAAATGTCTCCATGGCCACGCCATCGTCCTCCTTTCTCCTCCATGCTGGCCAAGACAGCTGGCCTGATGAGTGCAGCATGCCCTCCTCCAGAACCTGAAGCTGTCTCTCCTGCTTCCCTAGGAAGTGCCTCACCTGCTCTGTTTCTCACATCGGTTCAGGCAGCATAGAAAAGCACAAAACAGAATGGCCAGAAATTGGTCCTTTTTTGGAGAGCTGCCATCAGTGTGTCACTGTTCGGTCTCTTCCTTGCCCACTGGTGAACTGAAAAGCTGTGCCTGTGCTTTGTGTGTCGCACACGCATTTCACCATTGTTGAATGGTGCACACACAGTTGTTATGTTAAATGTGTGTGCAGGTAACTTAGGTCTGTATATAAATAAGCTGAGGTTTCCAAACACAAATCTGTAGGGTTTACATAATGAGGAAGGAAGTGGGTGAAGTGGCTTTACCTGTGTGTGATAAAGCAGAGGAAATGAAAATTATGAGGGCTTCCTTCCCTTTGATACACACAATACTACATTGCTGGAGAGCTAGTCAAGTCATCCAACACATGGCCCAGCCAGTCTGAGAGCTGGCTTTGCAGTAAGCCTTTGGTGAGTGGCTCCTTGGGACATGAAGATCCTCTAGAGGTGCTGCAGACCAAAGGCAAGCATTTGCAAGGATGCTCACAATAGGACTAATATATAAGTATTTAAATAGTTGAACAGGCAACGCTGGTATTCACAAGTGAGTGCATCTATCTAGAACACACAGGCGGGATGCCAAGTGCAGGGGTCCAGTGGGAATCACCCACTGTGTTTTCCCACTAATGCTAAAGGGGGAGCAACCAAACCCAGGGGGAGGTAAGGGAGGCCAAAGTAGGTTTGGAGGTGAAAAGGTTTAAATATTCTCCTCGTAAGAACAGCATCTGCACTAAGATTATCTTGTTACTGATAAATGCTCTTCTTTCAGCAACAGAAGATTTCTTCTAAAACAAAACATGGATTTAGTTATTTCATGTTGTTCAAAAAAATACTGTTGTGGATGATAGTAGCAAAACATCTAAAGCTTCCAGAAGCTGCCACCAAAAGCAGTTGTCGACTACGTGTTTTTGAGGGCTGGTTGGGAACCTGCTGGTGGTTGAAGGGCTGGGACATGAATGAACCCCACGCGGCCCATCCTGGCGAAGCCCTCCTTCATTTGACCAGCCCTGCCCACTGAGGACTCAACTTGAGGTCTCACCACTCCCACGTGAAGGAAGGGTCGCTTTGTAAGGGGACAAGATAAACTTTGGTCTTGAAATCAACGACACCCCCCGTGCCTAGCAGATACTGCACAGCACTCACAACTGGACTCTGAGCGCTAACGAGGAAGGAACCTGAACAGTTGGCTGGAAGTACAGATGTTCATGCACGAGAGGGATGATGGCAAAGCCAGGAGTGTTTCACCCCATCACTTCTAGTTGAAGTGGCAAAAGCACAATCTTAGAGTTTGGCCCAACTCACCAATCTCTTCCACAATATTCTCAGTGCTTCCAGGAGGAGTGGTTCTCTCCTATTCAGAAACAAAACAAAACAAACAAAAAAGAATAACAACCTCAGGTGGGTGCCTCCTTGACCTGTCCCTTTGCTCTGAGAGAAGGGCAGGAAGCCCTGGGGCTTTCCACCATCGCTACAATTAAGACCACGGGCACCATAGGAGCAGAGCTGAAGCCCTCCTGCTCTCAGCTGCCTTCAGCTGCTCCACCCAGCAAAGTGGTCTCCATCCCATCCAGCGCGAGTCCTTCGGTTATGCTGCTGTGCAACCACTTCAAGAGCAAAGTCCTTCTCAGAACTTTTTTTTTCCCTTAAAAAAGCAACATTCAGAGACCTGAAAATTGGCACTGCATGCTCCAGAGTTTGGGGTGAAAGAGCAAAGAGCAGCCACTGCTCATCCTTCCGACAGACACCACTGGCATGGCTGACGTGCACACGGAGGAACGACGACGAACAAACTCAGCAGCCACAGCATATAGGGAAAAAGATTTACTGGGAAAAGAAATGAGGCGAAACGGCGTTTGAAGTTTCACAGAATTTCTCAGTGGAAACACAGACATTGATCCCTGGGTGGTGAGCATTTGGGGCTTTGTGGTTTGGGATAATAAAGGAAACCGTTCCACTGGCTTCAAAAGATCAGAACAAAGGATCCCTTCCTTTACCATCACAGGGAGGAAAGAACACAACTCTAAGTTGCTTTACTCTACATGCAAGCATCATTTTTGGTCCTGTACATGTCAGCCACACACTGCTGTCACCGTCAGTGCCCTCTGCTGCTGACAGCCCCACGCAGTGGCTGCTCTCGTTGCACTGCAGCCCCACTGCTCCTCCCTGCAGCAGCTCAGACTCATCCTTGGGCACAGAGCAGCTGAGCACAGAAATCACCTTTTAACCAACCCCAAAATACCTTCTGGGCTCTTGACTGCGCCTTGCATGTTCTGCGCCCATCCTGCTTATGGCAGCTTGGAAATGAACGTGACTTAAGGAAGAGGGCTGTGTCAGAGCAAGGGAGGCACAAACACGCAGGGCTGCAGCCAGCTGCCACGCTTTGCTCTCTCTCAGCAAATAGCACTGAGCTCTGCCAGCGAAACTCTGCTGCAGCTACAAACCAGATACAAGAGACTGCCGAGCTCTCACACGAGTATTTAACGATGAGAATGTGTTAGATTGTTTTCCTAGAGCCTATGGATTACAGTGGATCAGCTGTGAGCCCAGCGCCTGCCTGCTGATGCTGTGAACAGCGGGTTTGCATTTCGGGTCAGCTCACAGGCGGCGCCCTTTGGGGTCACTCCTCAAAAGCTTGTAAAGTAAATCTCTGCGCTCTGCTCCTAAATCTGCTCCTCTTGTCTCCAAGCACAGCCGTGGCTTACTAAGTTTCCCTGCAGGGAGCTGGTGCAAGGAGTCACGTTCCTTACTCGCATGGCAGGCACAAGCAGCTTGATCAGGACTTGATCTTTAGGCTGAGACTTGCTGGGTGCACAGACAGATTGCTGCTGCTTGGGCTTTTGATTGAGCGTTGTCTGCCCTCCAGAGGTCTCTTTTTATTTAGTGGCTCATCCTGTAGCAGCCAGGGGCTTCAAGCAGCCCCCAGAGGCCATCTGAGCAGCCCAGGGAAAAGTTGGCCCACCAGGGCTTCACCACCGCCCTCTGGCATCCCAAACCTGGTGCCTTCCCAACAGCCCAGTGCCAAACTGGGGGAAGGAGCGGCTGAACAAAGGAATGGAAAAATACAGGACAAACAGGAAAAGCAAACCCAGCTATCACCCCCAGACTACGCTCCAGAAGCCTTCCTTCTGGCAAAGCTGCGCTGTGACATTAACTTGACCTATCTGGTTTAAAGACAGCCAGTGGCTCCTGCTGTTGGTTGGGATATCTGAACGGGTCACGCTGGCAGGGCCCTGCATTCCTGCGGGGGCCTGACTGTAACTCAATGAGGTGCTAGCTGGGCTGCCCATACACCAGCAGCCTGCCCACAGGAGCCCCGCACTGCCAGGTGGAGGGGCAGGCAGTGGCCAAGGGTGAAGGGGATGCTGGGACCAAGACTGGTTCCAAACAAGAGGCAGTTTTTAAGAGCCATGGGTTTTCCAGCTGCTCCACAAAGCGTTGCCCTCTGACACGGCCTCACATAAACACCACGATGCCCAGAGAGCCCAGAGCCTGAGAGCAGAGCCTGAGCAGGAGCAGCAGGAGGAGCAGACCACAGGGCCTGACAAGCTGCTGGCGTAGGACTCAAAACAGCCGGCTCCCCTGGGCACAAACGGTTTATAGGGAAACCACAGCATCTCCTCCTGCCAAGCAGTTGCACACAGGATTAGCGCTTCCCTCACACCCGACCTGCTGTTACGTGGTTATGGCTGCCCCGACCTGCGCTTCCTGAATCCCAAAGGGCCTCTGATGCAGAGCAGACATTACAGAATCAAGTTCAGGCCTGTCGAGGAACTGCCACCCACAGAAGTGCTGGTGCCTTTGGCCAGATGCAAGCAGTGATTTTGCTCCATCCTTCCTCAGGCTCACTACAAGAGAGATCAAATGACCACATCTCAACACACTACAGTCAGCTGGGCCAAGGCGCGTGCTGGTGGCAAAGCAAAAATGACTTAGAGCAGCTTAGGAGTGATTTAAACTAACATACAGATCTTCACACTTGAGTGGGCAAACAATAGGCACGGCAGACAGCTTCAGCAGCTCTGCTGGGGAGTTTTATTCAAACTTACAGAGAGTTTTACCACTTTCTGGCAATTCCCCTCACTGAGTTCTTCCAGGCTGCTCCTCACTGTTCCTCTCTCCCCACTCTGACTTGCCCTCTCCCCATCCTGAAGGCTCTCTGGGCTCAGTGACTCCCAGCCCAGTTGTCCACCTACTGAGTTGGCCACCAGCCCTCTTTGTTCACTCTGGGGAAGCTCAGTTAGCTACTCCTGACCTGCTCCTTTCAACCCTGTCGTCCCATGGCTTCTTGAATTCTTGACTCTTCACTTCCAGCCCTGATGAAACCACTACTGACAGTCGACAAGTCCACAAACCCTGGTCATTGACCCTGGCCCTATCTGGCTTTCTATCCCCAAACACCACCCCTTCATTCTTTCTCAGTCACATTCTTTTTTACATTTCCTACTCACCTGCTTTTCCAGTTTACTGTCCTATTCTTCACAGTCCTCCAGCCCACTCTGTGCTCACATTGCCATCAGCTCTTTTCTTCCAGGTCCTGCTGGAACCTGGAATCACCTTATCTGTTCTAAAATTGTGCTGTGTAAAATCAAAACCTTTTTTAATATTTCCACCTATTTCCTTAATATCGGTGTTTTATCCTGGTGTCTCTGCCAAAGCATCATCTCTTGGATGCCTACATCTCCTTTGCCAAACTGGACGTGCCATAGGCATAGTCTGTCCTTTCTTAGGAAGACCCTTCATCACATCCTTTCTGTTTTAGTCACCTTAATCTGCCTCCACAGCCTCAGAGCATTAGCTGGCACCTTTTAACTTCGGCCCTGCAGGCAAGCTTTCATTATTCCTGGTCAGTTCCCTTCCTCATCTCACGGTTAGAATGCTAAAAGGTTTAGATGAGCTGTTACTCTTTCTCCTCTTGCAGCTCCACACTGCCCTTTCCTTACAGCTTACTTACGTATGGGTGGATTGACTTCATTTTCAGAAGGCAGGCTAAGGCTGTGTCTCCTGGCAGCATAATGGACTCTCCAACCTTCCTGACATGCATTCAAAGGCTTCGAAGGTGAGCAACTTGTGCCATATGCTTAGCAGTGGCCCCAAACAGCCCATCAGAGTTTATCTGAAGAACAATACTGTTCTCTGTGTGAACCTGGTCTTGAGGGCTGCCTCCAAGTGTTCTGCTGAATAAAGCCTGCAATGAGATTTATCCAAGCTGAAGCGGAGAAGTGAGGCACAGAACCCAGAGCTGCTGAGCCCTGGCCATAATGCTGTCCTACTCACCAAAGACTAGGAACCCAAAAAGGGTTCAATGCTAATTATTATTACCTCACCGTCAGCTCCCAAATCCCGGGTCAGTCCCAACTGATCCATCCCAAGAAAGTGGTATCTTTGTCCCATCGGCAGAAGGAAGTGTTTATCCTGTTTAGGAAGTTACCTTTGGACTTATAATGGTTCCTCAAAGGGCTTAACCCAACCTGGCTCCACGCCTTGCTGTAGACTCATGTACTCCTTTAGAGCCCTCCGTAACACACCAGCATTTCTCACAAAGCCCTTCAGCTGTCCCCGACCCGAGGACTGATATGTGATCGACTGTAAATCTGTCATTACACCTTCTGGTATCGTTGCTCATTCCTGCGATGTGGATAGCTAGCAACCATGTTGGATTCCCTTCTGATGACCAGAAGATCTTGAAGCCTGGTTTATCAGAAGTGAGGCAGGCTGGAACAAATGGTGCTGCTGGTTTATCTGTGAGCTCACTTTGTGTGTTTGCCAGGACTGGAGAAACTCATCCCTTCTGGCCGGGCTGCTGAATGCTCAGCACTGTGCCCTGCCTCCCCCTGGTCAGCTTATCCCATTTGCTGAAGGAAGATGGTCATTGAATCACGGTCATATCCAAATCTAGGACATGACAGACACAAGGTAACAAGATTGTTGGTTGTTTTTGTTTCGTTTTTTAATTAATTCTATGTAGATATTCATCCTTCTGGTTCTTGCAATCAGGGATGAGAGTGTTTAAGAGCCTCTCATGGCCCCAGTTTCCACGAATGCATGTAGTTCTTTAGAAATCCATACATTGGATTGCCATGCTGTTGTTTGGCAGAAATTCACAGCCGTGCCAGTGCTGCTCTTCGCTGTAAATCCGATGCTTGGCAGTTCTGCTGGCTAACCCACGTTTTTGCAAGGAAACAGAGCTAGCACACCGGCATCCCCAGCTCACTTCCCTGTGTCCTTCAGGGTGCAGAGCCTTGGCCTTGTTCTCTTCATCTGGCTTTCTCCCAGACACATTTGACATTTGGATTAATGCTTTCTGAATTGACATTGAACTGGACGTTTGTCCAAAAGCACAAAGATCAACACCACCCGAGCACACAATCCCATGCATGTCTATTAAAAAGGCAAGGCATGGACAGCAATGGCTCATGGCAGGACTCTGGCAGGTACCAAACAGACAGGAGATGTGTTTACTGACCTGTGTTTATTAACAACTGGACTGGATTAAAAAAGGATGCCACAGAAGCCAAGTCAATAATTCAGGCACCCACTTGAAAGACTGCCTTCTGTCTGCATGCAATTTCCTGAGATACGTGGTCAGTTTCTGTACTGCCTCTAAACCACAGAATGATCACAAGAACGACTGCCCAAGTAACAGGCATTTTGTTTTAAGACTAAAGTATAGTTTTGCTCATCTGTTAATCTCTTTCATAACTTATTTAACTGGGATTAAAGGGGATGCATTCTCCCTGGGACAAAAGTATGTCCTGAAAACCCTTCCACTACCCTGAGTGTAGTGGAAAGACCCTTTTTCTTTTGCTGGCCCATTGGCTGTGGCAATTAGGGAGATATATGGGCCACTTCTGCCCCTCTCATGAAAACCTGAAAAAAAACCTACAGCAGTGATCTGCAAATTGTGAAGCAACATAAAATAATTGGTAAGGAGAACGCTGAGCTAATTAGTGTGAGTGGAGTACTGCTCCAACTGAGTTGCACTGCCTGTTTCCACCAGCAGCTCGGGCATCCCTCCTGCACAGTGCTGTGCCACAAAGGGGCCAGGACTCGTCACCCAGTTTTGGCAACCCATCTGAACAGAGGGGCCAATGCACAGAATGGAACACCCTCCAAGGATGCCCGATTTCCCCTTGTCTACAGGAGCAGCAATGATTAATTAGCTCAGGCTTTATGTATTGAACTTGCAGGCACCTAAGTCTGCGATCAGGCATACTCCTCCCTCTCAAGTTAGACAAGTTAAGGGTTTAGGCCCCTTGTAAGTGCTTACAAGTACTGAAAGGCTTTGGTATTTCTGAGCTGCAATGCTGTACTTCTAGATCTCATTCTCTTCTTCAGTGGGAATACCACAGTTAGGGTGGTACAGGCTAAGGGCAAGGGAGCTGGGACATGGTTAATCACACCCTTCATCAAGGCTACATTAGGCATTCTATTTTTGCTCCTAACTGCAATGCTCCAAATCGTGCCTCAGGGCACTTAAGTTAAATGTCTGAAGTTAAACAGTGTGAATACCCCTGAGGTCACTTCTGCTCACCTGAAGGGGCGGGCAGGGGTCCTGCTGCAGGCCTGGTGACACTCAGAGCAGGGTACAGACAACACTGTGATGGAGATTTCCCTTCAGTTAAACAGACTCCTATATATCAAAGGCCGGAACACTGCCACTGCTGAGCAGAGTGTGGAGGACAAACTGACATGCCAATAAGATAAAGCCATACTGACATTATTATTGGTATTATATTAAGACCTTGCTTGCCTGTTTACGGTCATTTTCTCCTGCTGCTGCCACCTCACCTGCCTGATCTCACCAATACCTCATTCAAACAGCCACGAAAGGAAAGACGCAAGGCTCTACCAAACATACATCAGTTTTCCATCACATAATATCCACCCTTTCTAATCTTTCCTCAAATAACCGAATTACTTCTTGAGTCAGCCACGTATTCTTTCTTCATCTTATCTCACCCAGCTGTATGAGCAAGTCACACGATTAAAGATGCCCCATTGCAAAATGTGATGGTGATACCAAATGATAACATTTACAATACAACCAGCTGACAGCAAACACCAAGGCTGAAATTTGCTTACACAAAGTCCTCAAAACCTGGGGCAGAGCTCTTGGAAACATCCAGCCTGGACAGCCATTCAAGAGCAAAGATCCACAGAGGAACATGAATTTCCATCCTCTACCATTCTAATATTCCTGCTTATTTGTCATCTCATACCCCTCCATTTACCTTCTTTAACAAGAATCCTACATCCATTGCTGAAGCTAGAAGTTATTCAACGAGCCCAAAAATGGGGGGTGTGCAAGATGACAGTGTTAGCTTACTCTTTGAATATTCTTCTGTATCACCTCCCAGACATCGTGTATACAAAACCTCCTACAAGCTAACAAAGCACAAACTATTACAGGAATTTTCTTCTCCTTTTCCACCTTTGTTAGTCCTTCTCTTGTAAGGCATGGAGCAGATCCATGCACATCTACATGGCTGGTTGCTGGCTCACATTACCAACTGCTGGGACATGCTGGATTCTTATGGATCACATGAATGTCACAATTTATGTCACAATTAATTTTTCAGCCAACTGGAGTTAAATCTTGCAAGTTAAAAAATCCTAACCTGCTAGACTACAAATATAGCTGTTACTTAAACGTCACCAGCTTCTGGGACAAGGAAAGTGATTCAAGGGGAAGGAAATTCCATACCTGTAAACCTCATTACCGATGATAGACTTGATAGGTACTGAGCCTCTGATCAGCTTGCTGGAATGACCTCACTTCCTTAACAGCAAAGAAAAGCAGGGCAGAATTGTCTTCTCATGTTAAAAGGGAAGCTTAGAAGTTCATCGTGTCTACGGTGAACCTCAAGTCCCATGTGCTACTTGGAATGTGTCTCTTTAAAAGTGAGGGCTGAAGCACAAATGTGAAACGTCTGTTTTCAGATATATATCCTGATGTCATAGAACCACAGCATGGGTGGGTGGGAGGGCCCCCACAAGCCCTGCCATGGGCTGCCCACCCCAGCTCAGGCCGCCCAGGGTCCATCCATGGCCATTGGCACCTCCAGGGATGGGGCACCCATGGCTCTGGGCAGCAGTGCCAGCACCTCACCGCCCTCTGGGTAAAGAATTTCCTCCTCACATCTCACCTCCTTTAGTTTAAAGCCATGTCCCTTGTCCTATCATTATCAGACTATGTAACAAGTTGGTCTCCATCCTTTTTATCAGCTCCCTTTAAATATGTCCCTGTGCCATGGCTGGAGCTGGATGCAGTGCTGCAGGTGGAGGCTCACCAATTACAGGCGGCATTGCATTCATCTACCGACCATGGGAGGCACTTCCAGCAGCAGCAGCACTGCTGGCACTGAACCTTTTGACTCGTGTCAAACACAGCATGCACAACCATGGGCCCCTGGTGGGGTATCAGGAGAGTCACTGCCTTCAAGCTGGGGAAGTTACCATGCATTTACCACTGCAGACATGCACCTTCAGACATGACCATTCGGAGCTGGGATTCCCTCTGCCACAGGGCGCATCCCTTTGGATACAGCTCTCAGCTCATCCCCAGCTGGGGCACTGTGCTTCCACCACCGCGTGGCCCAGAGCTGACACCGAGGGTTACACCGAGGGTTTTCTAAAACCTGTGGCTGTGTTGAAAGGCTTCCAGATCCTGCCTTGTCCTAACAGGAACACATTCAGTACCATCCACGGTACCTCAGCTTGGCTGCTGGTCTATTTTACCAGCAAGTAGGAGGCCCACGCCTCTTTGCCATCTGTTACCACTCATTTTTCATTGCTTCTGAAAACAACCTGAGAATAACCCCGCTCTGATTTAGCCTGATGAAGCAGGAAGCCCTTGGAGTACATTTTTCCTACATGGTCTGCTTACTGCCCTGTCCCACCTTCACCCATCCCACCCTCCTGCACTTTGTGGCGTTAATTCTGACTGTTTGCTCCCTCTGTTTTGGCTGCCATGAGGGACCGCTCAGTTTCCATGAGAACAGGGAGTCTCTGGAAATGGTTTTTAGTTCATTTAGTACAGTCATGTGCAAAACCAAATAGAAATCCATAAGAAAACAGGGGTTCTATCTTACTAGACAAAGGCTTAGATGAGTGCAACGAAGGACAGACACCCCTAGATCCTTTTGAACATCTGTTTAAAAGACAGGAGAGCTTCCTCCGGTGGAAGATGGGATAACAGAAGTGTCTGCACTGACACTGACCAACCACGACCTGATCAGAGTCCATTTAATAAGTTCAGTACCTCTAAAGAATCTGCAAGGCCTCCTGCCGGCACCATTCCTGTTGTTCTCAATCTCATCAGGTTTGCAGCTGAATGCTTGCCCAGCCTGGTTGGGTGGTGTTTCCTCTCTCCATCAAAGCAGGTTTTGTGCCACCTCCCTCCCACAGCAGCACCAGCTGCCTGCTTTCTCAGAACCAGGCAGGAAAGCCAGCAGAAATTCTAGATGTGGCTGCTTAAGAAGACTGATGTGATATCCAAAGGAGCTTTTGCTGTGAGCCATCCTACCTCTGCTAGACAATACTGAGGATTTCATTTTCCAGAGATCCTAACTTGGCACTTCCCACCAACCTACGCTCGCTTTGAAGGAAACAGGAAACGTACAGAAGGAAAAGAACACTACCCCTTCCCTGAGCAGGTCCTTCCTCGGCCCAGCAGAGGGAAAAGCCCTCATACATCCACCCAAACCCAACTCCTGGGTGGCACAGAAATGACACCTCCATCACACCACACAGCTGGGGAACCACACACACTCAAATACTGCTCCAGAACTGTCCCAGCACACTTTGCACGGCCATCATTAAAAACCCTGCCTTTCTGGCACTAATGCTGTTCCAAGTGATGTTGAAAAGCTTTCCATTGTACTTCAGTAGTAAGATGTTATTTTGCAACAGTGCATTTTCGTATGAAAAATCAGTGCTATTTTTGATCCGCAGCGGATCTAATGAAAGTAATAGCATTGACTTCAGTAAATGAAAGGTGCCAGTAAATAAATAACCACAGGAATTACTGCCTCCACTCATGTGTTCTGCACAACAGTCTCACATTTCGTATGTTTGCCTCTCTCCCTCCAAGTGGATGCATTGAGTCCTCCAAATAGCTCAGGCAGCTCTTGACGAAGAAGGTATGATGCACTCTCAGGGAGCTGCCTGGCTCCCCAGAAAGGCTGTTTATAGCAGCACCTTCAACGCTATGAAAGGAAACCTGTCTCTTGGTTCTTTGGCAGGCTGTGGTTACTGACATCAAGGTCTGTCTCTCCTCTAAGGGGACGGCTTCGTCCTGGAGTTCTCACCTGGGCCCAGAACGTGCTCACTGACACAGCGGGGTATTGGCACTGCAAGATACGTGTCTCAAGAATGAAGACTATAAACAGCTGCTAGCATAAAGTAACACAGCCTTGCATAGCTGCCATGCAACTCTGTCATCTCAAGGGCACAATCTGATGTATTGCAATGAGGATAACGATAAAAATATAAAGGCATGCATCTTGTTCCACTCCCTAAATAAGTACCTTGGCCAAGCAAGAGAATCTTGCAGGTTGCCAATAGCAACTCTCATGTTTTCAGAATACAGTGTGCACCACCTTCATGCAAAGCAGAAAAGTTACCCAAGTCTCTCTCATGGCTCAATAGCACGTGTTCAGTGTGGGCTAGGCCAGGTGTCTGCAGAGCTCCTGTGCCCTACCTGGCCATACCTTTGCCTGAGCAAAGTGGCCAAACACTGCTGCAGGTTGGAAAAGTGGGAGATTTTTACAGATAAAAATTTACCCGATCATTTCCTAAAATAAGGAATGAAGCCTGCTTCTGTTCACACAGGAGGGAACGTTATTGAGGTAGATACACACGCATGCATAGACACTGATGTGAACGTTAACCTCTCATACTTGCAGCATATATAAAAGTAACGTCACACACAGTTTCCTCTCAACGGCTGCTCAGTGTTGCAAAAATATGGAAGTACAGTTATTCTTCAAAACAGCCAGGCTTTCCCCCCACCTCTTCCCCATCCAAATTTATGGGCTGTGCATTTCCACAGGCTTAGCTCCCCAGGCAAGAGCTGTGGGTCTGCCGGGGCCTGAAGGTTTGGACGGGCCTCGTACCTGAACCCTTGTACGGCTGGCCAGATGTGGAGAGTAAGCTGCTTCCTTTCCTGAGTGCTCCACAGCTTCAGACGTAGTATCGGCGCTTTTGTGCTGGTGATGGTGGGACTTCTGATCGTGGTGGCCCTCCCTTTTCCTGGCATCCGTGTCAAAGAAGACGTGGGTTAACCTCTCCAGGTAGTGCTCCAGCTCCTCCTGGGTGTGCTCCAGTTGTTTGCCAACGTTACTGGGAAAAAAGGAAGAGGAAGGTGGTGGGCTTTTGCTTTCCATCTCTCTCTTGGCCTCCTCCACGTGTGGGTTATGCTTCATTAGAAAAACCACGATGACAAACAAGATCAGGCACAGATACACAACCCAAACTTCTTCCATCTTGGTGGCTAATGCTCGTCAATGTACTCAAAGGGAGAAAGACAGATGTGCCAAACACCGCAGGTGTGTCAGTATCCACGGGAAAGAACTGTTGCCGGTAACCAAAGCACTGCAGTAACGTAATGTCAAAGTTCAATTTTCTAAACGAGTGTGGCTTGCAAACTTCCCTTCAGTTCCAAGTATGAAAGCAGCACTGTGGACAGCAAAAGAAAATTTAAGTAAAGAAAACAGAACCGTTTTGTCCTTGGAGTAAAATAACTTCAGCAGAAAGGCAGAGGATCTTCTGTCACAGCTCCATATATCTTAAAACAGCAGTATTCCTCCTTGGTTTTGTTAAGAAACTGCAGGTATAATGCTTTCTACTCTTCAAAAATCTTTTCTTCTTATGTGGGGTTTGAATTCTCGTCTTGCTTGAAGTGGTAAGGTTTTCTTCTTTCTAATTCAAAGAGAAGGTACGGTAGGATTGGGGTTTTCCTCCCCTGTGAAAGATCGTAGATTGTTTTATCCTTTGGGGGTCATCAGATGCCAACTCCACGGTGCACACCCAGCACTCCTCAAACAACTGTCAGAAGGGAATATCAGTTGCTTGAGTTACAGATTCGGTAGGCCTGGTTTTGTTGGGAGAGGGGCTCCCAGGCCTCGGGAGGTGGTTCCAGCTGCACTCGTGGGGATCCCTTGGAGAGCCTTTGTAGGCTGCTCCGCCGCGGCTCTGCCCCCCCAGCTGCTCAAGGCAGAGGACAGGCAGCCCAGGGACCAATAAATGCATTTGCACAGCACGAGCCTGAGAGGGGATTGGAAGAACTTACCAACCCAAGTTAACAGCCAAAAGGGAAACAGGCACAAAAAGCTGCCAGGACAGAGCCAGCCTGTGAGGTGGGAGGGCAGCCACCAGCCACCAGTACTGCTCTCCCCTCAGAGTCAGGGTCTGCGCGGAATGGGATTGCATTTCCTAACCTTTGCTAGGGGATCTTTTTACAGATGAGGCTGCCAAGCCTAAAAGGAGCAGAAATCACACCCTGCCCGCTGCTGCCTCTGTGTGTTAATGTGCTTCAGTCTCATTCTTCTGCCACAGAAACAACTCCAACATTTCTCACTTTGTACCCAGAACTGAGATCTTTCCTTTGCTTTGCTATGGTGAACGGACTGAAAAAAAAAATCCAGTGTCTTGTCATCCTCTCACTCACTTCAGAAGTGGATCCTCCTCTTCTGCTGTTCCAAGACCAAAGCTATTAGTCAGGTTCCACTCTAGAGGCACTGTTGTACTTTGCAGCCCCTTTTTGCCTGGCCTTTAAGTTTTTCCCGAGGCCACAACCACACTGGAGGCTCCTGTGAGCAGTTTGCTGGTACAAGTCTGGCCTGCAAGTGCTGCACTACATTTTGGGGGGCACCACCAAAGGGATATAGTGC
This sequence comes from Gallus gallus, assembly GCF_016699485.2. Taxonomy (NCBI): domain Eukaryota; kingdom Metazoa; phylum Chordata; class Aves; order Galliformes; family Phasianidae; genus Gallus; species Gallus gallus. The sequence continues at coordinate 13,883,257 of NC_052545.1, forward strand.
TATGAGCCTGCCTGCTCCTCTCACACTGACCTCAAGTGCATGGCACACAGCTTAGGACAGGGACACAGGGAGAGGGAGGTAGGTCAGCACTAAGCTTCATTTTCTACCAAAACTGGACACCTTCTCTTTTTCCCACTGCTGTACACTGTAAATTTTGTGGGGTAACATCTTCAGCTACATGTATTACAGCAACTAGTAGAGCTAAGCCCTCACCTAGACCTGACACTGCTGCAACAAGACATCACATAAACCATAAATGTCACTGAGAGACTAAAGAAAGCAGTGGCACAAAGGGGAAAACAAATTAAATGTCATTAAGACTGCATTATGACTTCCATGAAAAGGAATGGACTGACAGAGCAGCAACAGCATTTCCTAACCTACAATAATATTATTTCCTTTGACATTAAGAAATGATAATGCAGCAGAGATGCTTCAGACATTGCAGAGCTGACACACACTACCTGTGGAACTGACCAATGCTAACCCTAAGCCTACTAACCCAAACCCTAACCCTGAGCCTCACCTTAACCCTAATAACACTAACCCTAACTGAAACCCCAACACTAATAACTCTAACCATAGAATTTGCTTAGGGCGAAGGGGACCTTAAAAATCATCTGGTTCCACCCTCCTGCCATGGGCAGGGTTGCCCACCACAAGACCAGGTAGCCCAGGGCCCCATCCAAACTGGCCTTGAACACCTGCAGAGATGGGGCATCCACATGGATGAGCACCACCATTGATGCTGCTCTCTGGGCAAACCCTGGGCATAACCTTTGGGCATAATCCCAATCCTAATAAAATTAACAGTAACCCAAACCTGAATTCAAGCTCTAATAACCCTAACACTACCACTAACGCCAGTACTCTAAACAAAACCCTAAAAAAGTTAACCCTAACCTTAACCCTCACCCTAAACCCACCTCATCCCTAAACTCTAAACCCTAACCCTGATGCTAATAACCCTAACCATGTATGTTAGTAGCTAGTTAGTAGCTAGTATGATAAATCTAACTCTAAACCCTAACACTAACCCTAATATCCCTATTCCTCTACCTAAACTCTAACCCTGACCCTAATGACACTAACCCAGGTCAAGCATGGCAATGAAGTCCTGCAAAAGGAATAACTGTTGGCTTTGCAGGTCATTATATGAAAACCTCCAAAAAACCACAGCAGCCTCTCACCTATGAGGATGCCTTTTTTCCCTCTGCTTTCCTTGCAGATAGCAAGGCTGGATTAAGTCACACTGAACATTCATCTCACTGGTATCTCTATTCTAACAGTGAATACCTAAAGAAAAGAGACCAAAGCAAGAATGTGTAAGAATAATTCCTAGAATGCTCCTGCAGCCTTCCACAGCACAGGAACATACCATGTCTCACCAGCTCTAGCTTCATCTGGAAAAAGAAAAGGAAAAAAACCACACCTATTTCCCAGGCATATTCTGCATAACCAGCTAGATAAGGAAAGAGCTGCAGTTCCGAGGTCATATACAGCATGCTGCTTAATCCTAGTAAATGGCATGAAAACATTCAAAGTTTGAAAGCAATGCAGCTTCGTATGCTTAATCCTGGAAATAAAATGAATACTGGTTGTTCACAGAGTCAAAATGCCTGCAGTACTTCCCAGGAAGCCACAAGGATCAGCAAAAACTACCAGCTCCCAGATTTAAGTCTTCTCTCCATATTTCCACTCATTGCACATGCTACTCATGTTCAGTTTCTCGTTATGCCTTGACAGTCATAATTTAACATATTTCAAACAAAAAATACCCTGGCAGATGCAACAGGCTGCTTAGTAATAAGATCCATTTCTTTTTGTAGGCAGCATGAGGATTTTTTTTCAAGTCTTTCTCTGTAAATGTTTCCCACCAACTCTCAGTTGCTCTCAGTACACGCTGGAATCTGCCTACACTTCCATTTCTTGCTTCTCATGCAGGATGACTGACTGGACTATAAAAAGGAAGGAAAGCACTGTGCCCTGGGGCCACCTGATACCATGTTTCCTTTTAAAGGACTTCTGTTCCTCCAGCTTTTTTAGGCTGAGTGGGGAAGAACTTTGCAGGAACGCAGGAGATGGGCTGACCGGCTGAAGCAGTATGGAGACACAGGAGACATACATTCAGCTGATCAGAAAGCAAAAATTTAATACAAACCAAATGCAAGAGAACCTTTGGGCTCTCGCAGTTCATTCAGCACCACCCAAAGTTTAGCATACAGCTGAGCTACCCTCTGAGTCGCTGCTGGTTGTAACTGGGCTACTTGAAAGTCAGCTGATTTCAGAAACACAAATCTTTCCCTGACTGGAAACAATTGCTCTAACATCCGTAGGCTTGAACAGCATTTGCTGTTCTCTTCTAAGTCAACACCTGCTAATTAAACAGATGAAAGAGCAAGGATGATTCTCACTCCCAGATTCTGAACTTTTTTACTCTATGAATGGCAGCAGTTACACACACTGCCCCATGCTTCCTTGACACCAGAAGCTGCATTTGCACAGTTGTCAGGTGGAACAGATACAGCCAGTGCACTTACATTGCCTCCCCTCTTCTCCCTTTGCAGAAGCTGGGCCTTCTTTACAGAGCATTCCCTTTTATGCGTGTTGCTTCCTCACTTGCTAAAAAAGGCCTGCTCTTTTTAAAGGCAATAGGAGAGTGGGAAAAGCTCCCAGTACAAAAGACATTCTTAAGTTAACAGAAATTCTGCAGGAAGAAAACCAGAGCCTTCCAGACTCCATGCTGCAAAGGTGACTTTCTACAGTGTGAGCACGGAGGACTACTGTAGTAGATTGAGTCTTGGGTTCACATGCCAGGTTGGCAGACCTGTTTTTTTGCACCTCTGAAGGCACTCAGAAGGAGATTCCTTTCCTTAGGAAATAAACAGACATTCCTCAATAACATTTTCTATTGCACAGCACTCTTCTTAAGTTTACAGGAGCTCTGACAGAGTTTTTAGCCATGGTTTCAATCAAAAAGATTGTCCTAGAAGAAATTAAAGCGAAACTCTTCTTGAGAAATTGTGAATCTGAATGCCCCTGTGTCAGGTGTGTTGGGAGACTCCGGAGGGGATCCTGCTGATCCCTGGCTTTTCCTCAGTGCTCCGGAGCGCCTCCTGATGACCTGGCATTTCTTGTTCTGCACTTCCTCGATCTTGGCAGATTTTGCATCTTAAAGAGGGGAGAAAATAGCAGGAAGGGATTTTAGGCACCTCATACGGCAAGCTCCCACACTGCAGAGCTGCACGTAGGGCGGGAGCAAAGTCCCTTCCTCATTCATTTCCCCCTGCATGCAAAGTTTCCCTACCTGATAGCATGAGCTTCAGCTGTTTGCACAGCTCCTCCTCCATCTTCTTCCTGTAGTCTCCAAATATGGTTCTCATGATTTGACGTTTCTTCACCAGCGGAGCCTTGTCACTGCGCAGCACCTTGATTGCACGGAGAGCCTCCTCAGCTGAAGCAGCACAAAGGAGAAACACCTCAGTTTAAGATTCCCTGAACCCTCCGACAAGGGAGATTTCTCATTTATTAGAATACTCACCCTGCTTGGGAGTGGACTTCTGTGTCTTCAGGCCAGTTTCCAGTTGTTCCACACACCAGTCCACCTCTTTCTGCAGCTGGTCATCTGACTGCTATGCAACAGAGTGAGCATGAGGAAATAAAACACCCCAAAATTAGAGCAGCAGTTGCTACACGGGAAAAAATCAATCTGCATAAAGGCAGGACTATCCAGAATTTCAGGCTCTGGGGATTACAGGCTTCAATACAACTTCCCTATTGCCTATATTTTCACTGGATAAACTTAAAGCACTGGACAAACGTTTAGTTGCAATTCACTGTCTCTGTTTGATGGATTTAATAGCTGGCTGTTACTCAGATGACACAGTGGAAAGCTGGTCAGGACCACTCATAAGACAGAAGCTGTCAATTCAACTTATGGATGAGAGGAGTAAGCATTAACAAAACAAAACGCTACCCAAACACCTGCCCAAAATCCAAGGGTAAGTGATGGACAAAATCAGAAGCCAAGCCCTGGGGTCTCAGCCCGAGTGCTTGCTCAACCAGAAATGCATGAAGACGAGGGAGACAAAGCCCACAAAGATGGATGGAGACGAGTCCTAATAAACAAAGCCAGTCAGTGGAAAGGAAAGGAAAAGAGCTGTATCCTACCGCTGAAGCACAAACATTCTCATGCTACCTCTTCCTTTTCCTTACAGCAGTGAATGGGATGGGATCTGCATCACCTTCAAATCTTGTTAACTCTCTGATACTCAGCAGTGTTTATTGGCAGGGCTGTTGCTCAAGTGGCAGGTAAAAATATAATACAACTTCAGTCTAAAACACTAAAAGCAACTTTTTTGCTATTTTATATCTCAGAATTGCTCAGCTGGCAGGGTTTAATAATTATGACTATAACAATGCTGAAAAGAAAAATAAAATGGAGATCTGGACCATAGCAGAACATCCGAAAGTCTCATGATGTGTTCAGATCAGACAATCTTAATGGTGTCTTCACATAACTTGCAACTTCAGTTGAACTTGGGGCTGCCTCACAGTGGGAGCCTTCTTGAAGGCTCTCAGGCTTTGCACTGTGACGTGCCATAGCCACAGCTGCACCACCTGGTAGCTTTTCTATTTGCATTATGTGAGTAACTCATCCTACCTGATAACGTGCAAGTCAAGAGCACGGTGCTTCCTTCAGTACATGCTGACACCAGCGTGGCACTGGCTGATGACAGTTATTTGTTTATTTTATTTTAAATAAAATGTGACACCCAGCTTCCCTGGATTAGCTATTACAAGTCTAAACATCAACTGCTTCAGCACAGGTCTGAAACAGAAAACAAAGGAATATTGCATTCACTTCCAGTGATCAGGCTCTCAACAGGGAGAAAACAGCAGCAATCCCTGTCTTTCATATTCATCTCATGTCAATATACTAACTGCTCATCTATGCACTGACATCAAATTTCTTTTTTACTGAAGGATTTAAATTATGGGATCCCATCAATACTTGAATACCTGAGAGGTCTCGTCCTGTTGGGCTGCACCTTTATTCTGGCATCCATTAGCTTCCACCTTTGCCTTCCTCTTGATCTCAGTTTCTTTTATGTCCTTTTTACTGACAGATGCATTTTGTTTCTTCTTCTTTTTCTTCTTTTGTGTAGCTCTCTCTGACGCTGATTTCTCTATCACTGTGTTATCTTCAGGGGCACTCTCTGGCTTGGAGATCTTTAATGTAACATGGCTTTCATCCTCTCTGGGTGCACTACTTGCAGTGTGAGCCAACTCTGGCTTCTCCAAGGCTGAAATCTGCACCATATTTACTGATTCAGTAGGCACTGCATTATCCAGCACTTCATGATCTGCTGCACCCTCCATTTGTTGGCTGGCTGGAACTAATGGGACCAGAGGACAGTCTTCTTTAGGGACAGCAAAGCTGAAAGACAACTTGGGTTCTTGGCCAGAGGCAGGAAAACTCAGAACTCCACTGCAGTTCTTTTGCTCTGTGGTTCTTACATTGGTTTGCATCTGCTCAACACCACTGACACCAGGGACTGCTTCCAAAGGTGCACCAGCTGCTTCTGGGTCTGCTTTACAAAGCAAAAAATCAAATTAGATGTTGTAGTCAGATGATGTGAACCCCTCTGGTTTTGCCTCAGAAATTTGGTCTGATTGTTCCCCATGACATACCTTCTGTATCCTGTCCACTGCCGTGCTGTACTTCCACATCAACAGGTTTTGTGTCTAGAAAACAAAAAGAAATGGCAATATCTTACTATACATACATGAAGAATCTTACAGTGAGGTAAACGTACAACTACCAGCACTGAGGCTACTGAGTGCTTAACAACCATTCCCTCGAAGCAACTGAGAAATCCAGGAGCACTGCTTGGTGTCTGTTCTCTGGGAAAACTGGGAAAGAGCTGACAGAACAGTGAGTACACCCTAAAACACAGGACTCCTGCTTGAGGCTCACACAAACCAGCCAGACAAAGGGTATCTTGCAGACGCACTGCAAGTATAATGCTGAAAGTCCCACGTTATGAAAGTAGTAAATGGCACTGTGTGAGGCAGAAACACCTCAAAGGGACTGTGGCCACCCAAAAAAATGGGACGTAGCTTCGCAGCACCTGGGAGTCAGCACCCTGAGCACACATGCCTCCAGCTGAGAGTTTAGCTGGCTGCAATCAAGGACTGCTTGCCACTAAGACCTATTACTAAGGGAGAATTAGAAAAACCCTCAGAGGAAGCACTCCTCCACACCTGTGAGCTATTTTTGCTGAAGGTCTCATAGCTGGCCTGCCTGAGCTGTGCTGCAGCCATGCACATCACTGATCCAGACCATGACCCCAGTCCTGATGGGATCTGCCCCATCACCACAGATATCTATGGCAATCTGACTCCAGACAGAGCCTGGCTACCTTCAGCAATGCTGCTTCGCTCTCCTCACTCAGGCACTGCACAAACGGGCCCTTCCCAGCCAAGTCACCACCTCTCCCTGCCTTGCTGTGAACAGCTTCTAGAGGCCATTCCTGCTGCCCCGTGGCACTAATTAAAGCACAAGGCACTGGGGGCAGCAAGCACTCTGATGCTCCAGCACAGTGAGTGGGCATGCGTTAATTACCGCTGCGTGCTCAGGTGCACCAGCAAACACTCTGCTGGGCATCTTACAAAGGACAACCATGCTCCTTCCCCACATATTAAGTGTCAGCCATTTGCAGAAGCAGGACTTGTATCTTCACATGTTAACAACTTGTCCTGAAAAGCATTTCACTGATTTGCTTTTTGCCTCAAACAATGAAGCCCAAGCCTCATAAAAACAGACTGACTGGTGTTTAAGGGCCAGCCTTCCTGATTTATTATTTCTTCAGGTCTGGTAAAGTAAGGCAGAGCTGCAGCAGAACCAACCGGCCGGCAATTGGAGATAAGAGACTGTGCACACCACAGGGCAACCCAAAGCCTCATGGAAAAGAATAAAGCAGCTTACAAACGGCTCTTAATGACAGAACCACAGAACAGCTTCGTGTTGCTCTGCATTAAGAACAAATCCCACGTAACGTGAGACTAGAAAAGAGATGGGAGGAAAGAAATAACCGAACAAACCTGGCCATGCTTAGGGGGAAGTAAGGATGGAATCAGGCAGCAGACGGTGAAAGAGGCAACGCACCCGGGGCTGGGCCGCGGTGTGCCTCCAGCTGCGGCACGCAGCCCACGGGAGCCTCGTGCTGAGCGCCGCTGCGCCGGCCTTCAGCGGGACGGCCGTCACAACGCGTGGTTAAACGAGAGAGGGAATAAACCGCCTCGCCTCAGCAGGACGATAAGGCGGCCAGGCACGGAAATCGTTCCCGGTGAGCCGGGAGAGTCCCTTAGAGACAGACGGGAGCCTCGGGAAACTCCCGAGCCCGGCACTCGGCGGAGCACCTCCGGCAGCGGCCTGCGCTGCTCCCGCCCGCTGAGCCGGCCCGAACTCACCTCACCTCACCGCCCCGCCCCACACCGCGCTACGCCGCTGTCCGCCGCCCAAAGGCGCCCCCGCGCCGCGCCGCGCTCTGCGCCTCCGTTCCGCCCGCACCTCCGTTCCGCCCCCGCCCCCGCCCCCAGCCCGGCCCCCTCCCTCGGGCCCACTCGCTGCCCGTCCCGCTTTAGATTTCCTTTTATTTTTTATGACGTTTTTTATTCATGTCGCTTTTTTTCCACCCCCCCACCCATAGCCGGCAGCCGAGAGGCGCAGCGCTGCAGCGCGGTCCCGGGTGCCGCTCCCGCATCGCCCCATCCCGGGGGCTGCAGGCGCGATGTACGCGGGGCTGGGCGGCTGGGCAGCAGGCAGGGCGCAGCGCAGGGCCCCGCTGACCGCGGGAGGCTTCGGAACGGCGTCAGTGCTGGCCCGGAATGCCCAAATGTCAGGGAAAGAGCTGACAGCCAAGTACTGAAGACGACAATAATGAGCACAGGAGTAATGAGCTATCAGCAACGGCCTCCAAAGGCCAGAACGTGTTTGCAGTTCTCCCTTATGAGCCATGGGGCTCTCCCTCCAGCCCTGAGCTGCCCACTGCCCATCTGGATGTCCTCTGCAGCTGAGGGCTGCACCCACGGCTGGAGGATGCAGGGCTGTCCCGAGCCTGCAGAACCCAGCCAGGCAGCAGCCAGAGCTGAGAGGAATGTTGATTTCCGGGGCACGACAGTGTCTGTCCGCAGAGAAAATCACATGCTGTGGGCTCCACGCCCATGCGGAGAAAAAGGCACGAAGGACCAGCAATGCCTCGTTTTCCTGGGTTTGATGTCTGCCCTGAGGATTCAGCCCACACTGATTCACAGCCCCGCAATGGCACCAAGTCAGTGAGCTGCACCAGCCTCGCTCCAGAGAACACAAGAGGGAGCGCTGGGTTGGTCAGAATGTGGTCCTCAGCTTCCACCGACACAACAGGAACTTTGTAATGGGAAGAGCTGTGAGCTGAACTGGTGGCTGCTGACATCCTGCCAGCTACAGCTGCCCAGGAGCAAGGCAGCACAGATAGGGATGGACATGGCTCGAGTCTGCCTTAGGCACAGGCAGGCTGTGCTGCATAACAGTGCGAAGGCTGGGACAGCTTCACACCGCTGTGAGATGGACACGTGAGCACCTCTGTCTGGGGACTCCACACAGGACGGCTGTGCAGTCTTTCAGGTCTCTCCAGAGACTGACAATCCCTCCTGACACAGATCTGACTGCTCTCCCCACTCCACCAACTGAGCACCAACAGAGTCATTGCAGGCATGGCTGTAACTGGAAGCAGTGGTTGCGCTGGAAAACACAGCTCTTTGGTATGAGGCTCCTTTAGGGGAGTTGCAGGAAGGAAGGGGAAAAAAACAAAACAAAACGAAACAAGAAAAAAAAGAAGTGGGGTGGTTACCAAAGCTGCTAATCACAGTGCCAGGATGCCTTGGAAGGCACGGAGCAGCCCAGTGTCACATGCCTAAGGCATCCCGTCTCCAGACTTCCTCGCCCGCGATGTACGTGGCTTGCACATGCAGGCTATCATCCAGCATCAGGAAATCTGCACCAGATAGGAGAGAAAGGAAACAGCTGTCAGAGGAACAGAGGAAGAGCAACTGGGGCAGCTGAAGCTGGCTCAGAGGAGCTGGGCTCTAGGGCTGCCTCCACACAGAGGAGTTTCTGCCCACTCCAGAAACAGGGCAGGACTGCAGCGTAGAACCACCATTGCTCATCTGAAATGTGGGAGCCCCTCCAAAAGGCTCATGAAGCATCACCAGCACCCACAGGAAAAAAATCACCAGACAAAAGTCCAGAGCAGATCCTAGGCAGAGCGAGGCTCCCCAGAGCCCCCAGTGAAGCAGCAGATGCAGCCTGCATTTGTAGCAGGCCTGCTTTGCTACAGCATGCAGAAGCCCTCCCTCCCACCATCCCCATAACAGTACCTGCATCAGAATCATAATTCAGAGTCCCCTTTCTGTCTTCAATCCCCAAGAGCTGGGCAGGATGCAATGATGCTGCCTCCAGTGCGGTCTCTACTGAGCACCCTTGGGCAGAGGAGGAAGAGGCGTTAGTGCAGCAAACAGCCCCATCAGCAGAGCAGCCCCAGTCCCTGTCTAAGGCAATTGGTGGCACTGCAGAGACTTTTCTGACAACCACACCCATGCCCAGGGTCCCAGTGTCTCTGTCAGCACTGTCTATGTCCTATCCCGGTACAGCAGAGCACTAACACTGATCTGACTGCTACTGCCCTGAACTACAAGGGCAGGAGGAGCTGGGAGGCCTAGTTACAGCTAGCTGGAGCTCGGGAGGGGGAAACATGTCTAAGGGAGACAGTAGGAAGAGGAGAACTGATTACTTAAGGTATGGGGAGGGGAAAGTCGTTCACCTTTAGGTATGAGAAAAGAGCAGAAGAGTTCAACCCTAATTAGTGCTGCAGGTTAAAACGAAGCATGTCTCCTAAAGGTGTTTGTCTCTGAGGCCAGTACCACTGATGTCAGCCCTTCTCCTCGTGCCTTGACAAGAGGGGACATCTCTGGCTGAGCAGACACAGCTGGCAAGAACAAGACTTCTTCACGGGGAGGAACAGCTTGTGGACAATGCTCACCCACCTGTGGCTTCCAGGAAGTGTCGCACACACGTGTCCATGGTTGCCACACTACCACTCAGGGTCTTTGTGCCTGGGAGAGAACAGAACAGCACTGAGCAGAACCCCAAGGGGGCAGAAATCCTGAGTCACGTGAGGAGCAAGTTGAAGGGCTGCTAGCATGGCTGAGAAGTAATAGAAAGAGGCTAGAGTGTTCGTGCTGGCAGTGAAGGGAGATGCATTAAGACATCACCATGCAGCTCCCTTGTTAAGACCAGATAGACCGGTTGAAACCTCTAGCTCACAATGCAGGCAGCTGCTGCCAGAGACAGAGGGAGGGAACTGACAAAGCAATAGCCCTGCTCCAGAATACCTTCCCAGTCTCCAGCTGTTTGCAGATTAGAGAGCTCACTGAGCAGAAAGAGGTGATGTTGCAGTAAAGACAAGGGACAATAAATATCCGTGGAATTTCTTTGTCCTTTCTGACCACACAACAATTTCTAGCATCCAACCTACTGGGCAAGGAGTTCAAAGGCATTGCAGACAGCTAAAAATTGTCTAATTCCTCCTCACTCCAATGAGACAGGTCATTTCCCCTCTTCATGAGATGCATCACTCTCCTCGCAATCACATTATGGCAGAGATTAAATGATCAGGCAACAAAACCCAAGAAGGTGGCACAAGTGCTGCTTCACGCTGACAAGCACTGCAAGGTGTGCTGAGCTCTCCAGGAATGGGCACAAGTGGTAGTACCATGTCCAGCTCTTTTGCAAGAGGCACTTACCTGCAATGTAGGTGTTCAGCCCATCGATCTCCACCACCTGCTGGCCCAGTGTATGTCGACCCGGTGCCAGCCCCATGCCAGCAATAGCATCCGTCACCAGCACCATGCCTGAGGAATGCAAGGGAACAGGCTGCAGCAGCTTTGCAACTAATCCCACTGCAGCTCTGAGCACTGTGCCATGCCAACCCTCCCTGAGAGGTACCAAGACATCTCCAGCCACATCCAGCTGAGGCGACAGGCTGTGGATCAGGACTTCTTTCAGACAGCAAGATAGCATGCCACGGCAGTCGTGGGAGATGGCACAGCATTTGTGATGCTATTGACACCATGCTGATGCCACCGTGTGGGCACAGTATGGCCTACCTTTGGGGTGGGCTCGATGGGCGATTCGCAGGGCAGCAGGGTTGGTGTGGATGCCATCAGAGATCATGCCGTAGAAGACCCTCCGCCCAGCAGGAATCTTATCACTTGTCAGCAGCCCCACAATCCCGGGGTCACGATGGTGGAACTACCCAAAGTGGGAGAGGAAAAGATGATGGGTGTCACACCAGGACTTGCAGGCTGAGACCCTTCCTGCCGTCATCTCTACCAAACAGTGCCTGGCAGCTGGGCACTTCATCCATTATCAAGTGTAACCAGGCAACCCCTCCAATTTCAAGATACTGCTACAGCTTTGACTCTTTTAAGTCAGGTAGTAGAAACATGAAGCCAGATGTTCTGTGCTGATGTTCCCACTGCAAGGCCTGGTACAAAACAAGTTGATGATGCAAATAAGCATTGGTGGGGAGCAAGAGAGAAAGCACTGAAAGCAATGCCAGCACAGGACAAATGCCCGTGGCAACTCACCGGCAACATGGCATTGAAGAGGTGAGTGATGAAGGTAGCACCGTGCTGCACAGCCTCCTCGGCCTGGGAGAGATTAGCCACCGAGTGACCTGGAACAGAGAACAGTGCATGATTCTTCTGCCCATCTCTGCATTTATTTTCCCAGAGGGACATCCGAGAGTAAAGATGCTCTGCCATTAGGGCTCTGCTCTGAAGCCCCACCCTGGGCTTAGGTGAGACACCCGCCTCCCTGCTGAGCTGTCTGACCACAACCACTGGGGACTGGCAGGAGGTGATTCACCTGAACACATTCACTGGTCACAGCAGTCACAAATGCTGCCTTGCTGCCAGAGGCATTGGGGAGAGTTGCCTTCTGGCTGGGCTACAGGTCCTAGGACATGCCTTTCTGCTGTCCTCAGATATTTCAAGGCTTTATACAGAGAGGTGTCAAAGGAGTAGGGAGACAGCGGGCACTTTTCCTAGAAATTATATGATGATAAAACACAATCCAGAAAGAAAATGTTGTTTTCCCTAACAGGGACAGCAGATACTTTGCCTTTCTTTGATTGTCTTTACGTGACTGTGAGACAAGAGACCTCTGCTGCACAAATACCCTACTGAATTAAGGTTCAGTTTCACCCTGAAAAAGGGCAGTGGTGGAAGAGGTCTTCAGCTCTTCCAGTTGAATAACAGAGTTATCAAGACTAACAGCAACCTTTGGAAAACAATATCACCTGTCAGATAAGGCCTAAAGCAGCTGAACTTTAGAGTTTGAACCTTTCCAAGTAGTCAGCCTGGAATTACATCCTTATTAATATGAATATTAAAAAAAAAAAAAAAGGAAGAACAGAAGAAAATTATGACTGTGTTCTTCCCTGTGTTTTCCCAGCACCAGTGCTACCTTGTGCAAGACTACGGGAGCCCTTCAACCAACCTGTTGTTTACAGACAGGGTGACAGATTTACAGCATCAACTGAGGCCCCTGTGTGTCACACGTCTGTCACCCACCTAAAGGCCAGGAAAGGGCTGACAAAAGGAAATACCACCCAGCCCAGCCACACAGACACACCATTAGAGATATCACAGCCCCAGGCTGCCTGACCCGTGCTGCATGTGACACGGACAGACTGAGCCTCCCCCCACAGCCCTTACCGAGCGAGACACAGATGCCTCGCTTGGTGAGTTCCCGGATCACCTCACTGCTCCTCTTGATCTCTGGGGCCAGGGTGACAATCCGGACGCAGTCCAGGGACCCGTAGGTGGCAAGCAAGTCCTGGAAGGCATTTTCCTCGAAGGTGCGGATGCAGTGCTCTGGATGTGCCCCCTTTTTCTCCTTGCTGATGAATGGCCCTTCCATGTGAGCGCCTGCTCAAAGGGAACAGAGTCATCGTTCTTCCTCTCCCAGCCAAGGAACAAGAAACCTGCTGTGTCCATCCTGCTCCAGTCAAGCTCTTGCCATTCTCCCACAGTAAAGCAGAGTTCAGGTAACTCGGAGCTCAGTACAGCAAAGGATGCAGCACTGGCCAGCCCCACAGCCATTACTCTGTCAAACCCCATAGGGCTGATGGCAGAGTGCACAGCAAAGGCTGAGGACAGGTTCAGGGAGACAGCAGGTCTGCGCCCACCTACGTATCCCTGCCACCAAGAGAGCTTCAGCTCCCAGCAATGCTGTTCCTAAAATAGCTTCTTTTTCCTTAAGAAGGATAATCATCAGGCACCAAACAGGACAGCGGCAAAATCACTTACCCAAGACACCAGCTCCGTGAGCTCCACCATTTCTTACATCGATCTGGGGAAGAATCTATAGAAAGGGGTTTGTCAGACACCTCACATACACAGCACTGCCAAAGCAACCCAAGCCTTGGGCTCCCACAGAGCTGCTGCGCCACCAGGGATGAGAAGCCAAGCAGCTCAACAAGGAAAAGCAATCTGCGAGCCCCACTGTGCTGGCCTGGGAAACACTGCTGCCTCAGTGGTTTAAAGCTGAAGGGCAAGAAACCTGGGGCTGCTCAGCTCCCAGTGTCCACAACTGAACCGCTATGGCAGCTGTCTCACTGTCTGAATGTGAGGCTGCAGAACCAGCCTTGGCCCTCTTGTGCCAGCATCAGCCTTCAGCTGTTTATCACCCTAAGGATAAGAGGCGGTGAAAGTCACTCACCTGGTGGTACACGGATGGAGGGGATGTGACCAGGGTGGGACAGAAGGAGGTCACTCCATGGGAGAGTATTTTCCGGCCGACCAGGTCAATCCCTGATCTGAAGTCATCCGTAGCCAGGGAGAAATCCACCCCAAAGCCTCCTGTGCCACAAACAAAACAAAGGTGAGGCCGCAGCCTCTGCAGCAGCCAGGCACACACAGCCCAGAGCCCCACCTCCAGCCGGGGCCCAGCAGGGCACTGGGGCTGCGCCTGATGGTTCCCAGCCCCAAAACACTGCGGAAGCATTTGGGGTGAGTAGAGCAAGCCTCCAGCTTCGCGTGGCACAGCCTGGAAGCAAAAAGGCTTCACCAGCACTTCTGCCCTGTATTCCCGAGGTTCTGATAGCGCAAACCCAGCCAAGGCCATCCGATCCCCCCCGGCACAGGGGAAGGGGCCGCGGCCCGCACCTCACCGTTGATCTGCACGTCGATGAAGCCCGGGGCGAGGATGCAGCCCTTGCAGTCCAGCTGGACGTCGGCAGAGCCCTTCTCGTCGAAGAAGAGCTTCTCGGGGTTGAGGATCTTCCCCTCCCGCACCCACAGGTCCTCCCTGCGGGGAGACCACGCTCACACCCCGCCCGGCAGCGCCCGCACCCCGCAGCCCCGGGCCGGGCCCACTCACCGCTGCAGGCGGCGGCCCCGCAGGAGGCGGCAGTTGGTGAACTGCGCGATGGGAGCGTCCGACACGGATTTGTTGGACGGCATCGTCGGGCCGAGGGAGCAGCGAGACAGCGGGGCAGCCCGAGGGCAGGGCGGGACCGCGGAGCTGGCGGCCGGGCCGTGTCCGGGCTCCTCCCAGCGGCCCCGGGCCCACGCTCGGACCAAAGGCCGCAGCCAGGCCCAGAGCCCAGGACCGCCGTCGGAGGGCAGCGGGCAGGGGGGTGCGGGGCGGGGCGGGGAGCCGCGCTCACCCCGCGGCGCCGCCGGTTCCCTCACGTGAGCGCCCCGAACGGTCGCCCCGCCCGGCACGTGACCGGTCCCGGGGCGCCGCCATCTTGGGGAGGTCGCGGCGGGGCGCCGCCATCTTGGGGAGGTCGCGGTTTCTCCCCAGCCTCCGGTGGGCAGGGATGGAACGGGATGATTCTGAGGTCTTTTCCAACCGTAATGGTTCTACGATTCCGTACCCGAGCTCCTGTGGGGGCTGGCAGAAGCGTACGTTGGTGTTTCACTGCAGCGTGCAGCAGGGCTGGTGAAACGCACTTGTGAAGGTCTGCAGAGCACCAGTAGGAAGGGCCAGTAGGTAATTACCTACCAGTACCCACCAGTAGGAAGGGCTGATATTCCTGGGGTAACCCATCTCAGACAGGGCGTTTCCAAACAGCAGGCTGCAACAAGCAGGATGGAGGCAGTGGGCAGTCGGGAGCCATCTCCTCACCTCAGCCCACTCCCCACACAGCGCCTTGTGCTCAGACTATAAACGCTTTGGGGCAGTCTTTTTGCCGCTGGGTTTGTGCTGATTCCAGTTTGGAGCCCATTGGTGCAGAAGGTGGCCTAGAGGATCAGTGCTGTAGGACTGGAGGGCAGGCTGAGCACTTCATCTCCACAAGCCAGCTGTGTTCCCAGCTCCTGTATCACCCGGACAAGGCTGCTGCAGCCCGCAGTGAGCCATGGCGCAGCTCTTGGCCCATCCTTGCTGTCAGAGCCCTCTCAGATCTCCATGCTGTGCTCCCCAGCATCGCTGAGCGAGCAGCCGCCCTATGCAATGCCAGTTAAATGGCATGGAAAGGTTACATTCGAGTATTCTTGTTTTATCAGGCAAAGTTCAAAGGCCTGGGAGGTCAGACAAGAGGGATTAGTGGTTTCCTAATGGCTTTTAAGTCTGAATTTGTGGATAAGTAATTCTGGCTTGAATGGCTGCAGCGGACTCATTCCTCCCCAGGGAATGTGGTGTCTGTGGAGTCCGCCTGGAGGAACTGCTCTGCTTTGTCCTCGTGCATTGCACACTCATGTGACTGCCTGCTGCAGGCGTGTGTCCCACTTGGGGCCGATGGGCCGCGCTCACTGTGAAGGGAAGCAGTGCTGCAGGCTGTGATGCATCCTGCTCATGGTTATTTACCTCTTGAAAGGGAACTGCAGGCAGATGAAGGTCTGAGAGCTGCTGAATGGCCGCTGATGCTCACCCCCAAGGGCTGGCAGGCAGCGTGCTGCGAACTGCACACCTGCTCAGAAATCTGGCTAGGCACAACGCTACACCACAATGACCACACGAACAGAATGAAACTGTAATTGTTTATTGGCTCAGGCAAAGTAAGGCTTCTGGAACCCCTTGCTTCGCTGTTCCACTCTCAGCTTCAGGGTAAGAAAGGTAACTGTCACCTGGACATGTAAGTCATTCCTTCTTTTAGCTGTTACTTCTAAGCTGACAGCGCTGCTGTAGGCAGGCTCCTCCAGTCATCTGACAAGTCTGCAGCAGCCTGGGAGGGAAGACAAAGCGTATTCTGTGCTCTAACTGCCAGCCCCGGGCTGTCCTCACCAGCACCCCATGCCACCAGTCGTCCTTCTGATGTCTGCATCTCTGTGGGCAGAAGGGAAATCATATCTGACCGCCACAGTGTTAAAGGAAAGTGCTGTGCTTTGTTCTAATCAAAGCAGCATCCCCACCAAACTCTGTATTTATTCCTAGATGTCTGCTTGCAGACTTCCCCTTCCATTCTCTTTGCTCCATGTTGCTGCAGCAGTGTCCAACCAACACTCCCGTGTTTATCTAGTTGAGTGTCCCATAGTGTTGCAGAGTCAATTATCTTGTCAAGGACTCTGTCTAAGCAGGGTGCTGATGTGAGCTCTGATGAATCATGTCGAGAAAAGAAAAATGGAGTGAAATGTAATGGTCCGTGAACACAACATCCCCATCTAGCCAGGAAGTTAATTTAGAGATCAGCATTTAATACTATACTTATTCCATATGTCAGTGCTTGTCTGCACGACAAAGCTACCTTTTAGTGTCAGCAGGATACCAGTAAAGGCCACTGAAATGGAGAATGTTAGTTTATCCCAAGAAAACTACACGCAGCCTGGTTTGGGAATGTGAGGCTAGGAATGGCTTCAGGCAGGTTTTATGCACCGTAGTTGAATGATCCATCCTCAGGGGCACCCAGCAGCATGCCAGTGAGAGTGACTTGTGGCTTAAGTGTGAGGAAAGAGACTCCAGAGCCAGAAGATTAGAAAATGAATCCTAAAAATGTATCTCAGGCCTGTTTATTCAAGCCAATAACTTTCTAAGGGGAAAAGCACCCTTCCAAACAGCTACATTCAGATGTCAGAAGGCACACAGAGCACCCAAACGGCCTACAGCCAAACAGAGCATTCCCATATGCATGTACATGCTGGCAGACTTGTGACAGCAGTTCTCCTTGGCAGTGGAAGAAACATCCAGGTAGTTACATGTGGTAACGTCCACTATAAAAGTTCTTGCCATGGGGTCCACCCTGCCAACAGCTTCACCAACCCTTTGGCAGCAAAGGGATGCAAAATATCTACGATGAAAGCCAGAAGGGAGCCACTGAATCGTAACACTGGAAGATGGCCCAGACCTCCCTCTGTACTGCTGGATGAACAAACAGAACAGCCTGTTCTGAGACAACAGGTATGGGAATTTGCCTCATCAGTGCTGTAGGTGCGTCACCCAGCCCAACTTCATGTCATCCATCTGCCCCACTCAGGATTATCCCTTTGGATGCTCTCTCTGTATTTCACAGAATTAAACCAACCCCGCCTTGTCTCACCAAGAATCACACACTCCTCTAATAATTGCATGCTCTTTCTCTCCACTGCCCCAGTAACAGGCTGAGGGAAACACGAGCTGTAGCTTCACTTGCTTTTCCCTTAGCAAATCATTTCTTTTTCAGGTCAAGTTATTTTTAACCTGGCTCAATTCCCAAATCAGATTCACTGCCTCGCCACAGGAAAAGCTGTAGCAGCACGTTTGGGAGAAAGGGGGGATCACTCACTACAGATGTGAACAAAGGTACAGGTACCAGAGCAAGGAGGGCTTAGGCTAGCTCTGCAGCCAAAAGAAATGCTTGTGGAGATGCAGATTTGGTTTCTCATTTTTCACGTGTATTCCCAAAGAGGTCTAAAAATTGTTCTAATGAGCAGACCAGGGATGCTGCTCGTATCTGTGGGATGGAAACCACGCCGACCCTGGGAACTCCTGGGATTTCCTGAGGTTAGTCCTCAGCCCGAGAGACAAAACCATTGGACCAAGGTGGTCACCACCCTCTGCTGTGTGAGGCCACCCCGTCACCCTGCCCCCTCAGAATGAAGCTGGACGCTGCAGGAACAGCTAAATCCACATCACTGACAAAAATACAGTGCTACCTCCATTTCACTACAGAACTGCAGCAGAGACTGTTCAGCATCACATCCAAACTGGAGTAAAGGTTGGAAATGGGACCCAGATGTTCAAGGGCGTATCCAGCTTTCCCCTTATGTATACACCTTTCTGCAGCTCGTACTGCTTGGTTTGGTTTACACTATTCTGCTGGGCATTGCTCACTCCCAATCCCCTGTAATGCATCAACCACAGGTACCAGGGGAGAGGAGCAGGGGATTCACTGGAACAGGTTGCCCAAGGAGGCTGTGGATGCTCCATCCCTGGAGGCATTCAAGGCCAGGCTGGATGTGGCTCTGGGCAGCCTGGTCTGCTGGTTGGCGACCCTGCACATAGCAGGGGGGTTGGAACGAGATGATCTTCAAGGTCATTTTCAACCCAGGCCATTCTGTGATTCTATGATTCTCCAAACAGGAGTTCCTTTATTGCAATTAATTTTCAGATGCATTTGGATTTACTAAAGCAGTCCTAAGAAGCAGTCACTGACCAACCCAGGCAGGTTCTGCTTCTACAACAGAGCATTAAATAATTTAAAAAATCACAGCATTTGGTGAGGAAAAAAACCCAAAAATATGAAAGCCAACCAAGAGAAAGGTCAGCAAGCTCTTCCAGTGCACTGTCTATGCAGACAGCATGGGAGAGCAGGCATCCCTCGCCCTTACCTAGCTTGAACTGACTGCTAATGGACATTACCCTCTGCTGCCGCTGCTGCTGCAGAGCCATTCTGTTCTGTTCTCTGCAGGGCTGACTCACTCTGCAGTGCGCGCAATCTGCCACATTACACAGAACTATTTATGCGCCAGCAGACGCCACCTCTTTTCGGTCAGGCACGCCACGAGGCCGTCATTGCATGGTCTGGGGCTGCCTTTCCAAAGCAAAGTCAATCCCTGGCGGATGGGACTGCACTCAGATCTAGCAAAAGAACGGTTGGTAAATGAAGGAAAGGGGCTGAAAGGCCTGTAATTTTCTCAGTACCCTGAATCACCTCAGAAATCTGCTGACACAATAGCATCACCAGGGGACCTGAAATGCAAGTTTTCACCTGGGACTCACTGATGAGGATCCAGAGCTGCAGCAGGAAACAGCCAATGGAGTTAGATTGTTAATTTTACTCCTGGTGTATTTGCAGGTACTGATTAATGCAAGGCAATCCTTTCCTTTCATAATAACCCTGGCTTTTGTTTTATGCTGTTCTGACGATCTGCGTGGGTTTATAAACAAGGAAGGCTTGGCATTCCAAGGAACAAATCACGATGCTGTTGATGGCATTTTATCTGTATTTGGTTATGTAAGCACCCATCATGAGTCTAAGCCTGGTAACCAGCACTGTGGCTATGCCAGGATCTGAACGAATTCCTACAGACTGGTGCCTTTAAATTGCTTTTATTCTCCCAGAGATGAGAGCTACCACAAGTATTTGGTTGCTCCCAAACACGTTTGCTTATATCCTTCTCATCTGGCTAAAGGCAAGGCTGGCAGCACGTCCTCCTTGAAGACAGATCTCAAATGATTTCACCCAGCCAGGCCCTCCTCCTGCCACACAAGAGCAGTGCAGCTCCTCTTACTACCCAGCCTGCCTTCCAGACAGCCCGAATCCACCACCACCTCTCCCAGCTACACGCTCTGCCAGGCTCTTCACAGAAGCACTCCTTGCAATCACTGCAAGGGGAGTTTAGTATACTGTAGTTTTCAGAAGTGCTCAGAATATCTGAGAAAACACAGCTCACAGGGTCTGAGTCCACTGCTTTTCCTCAGAAAATGTGATTCAGATCAGGAAACAAAGAGACATTTTCCTCCCCATCCAACCCTGCTGCAGACATGCAGGGCTTTCCAAGAAGCAGCTCACATCTACAGCACTACTGATAGCCTTGCTAAGAGTGCCCTGAAGTCAAGGCACTTGAAACACAAAAGCCATGGTTCACTCCAGCCCCGAGCCAAGCAGCTGACAGCCTGTCACATGAATCCAGGCAGACATCTTTTAGCCAACGAACCAGTTAATTTGTTAATAACACTGCTGAGTGGTCCCTCGTTTAGAGATAGGCTACTCTGAAGGTGCAGGAGTTCCTACCATGCCTAAGCTGGTGAGTGCTCCTGCCAGGTTAGAAGCTAAGGGTGGTGATGCTCAGTAGCTCCCAGAGCTGTGACCGCAGCTCTCCATCTAGTGCAGACCTATTGCACAGGTATACCTGAGATGCAGCACTGCCATACCAGTGTTCCCAGTCAGGCAGACAAATCATTCCACACCTCCCAGCTTAATTCACTTACCAAGACACTACTACATATTTAAGTGTATGAAAACATTTTTGCTTCCACCAGGAAAAGCTTTTTCTGTTCTCCAAACTACTTAAAATTAAGGCCACATACTTCCCAAACGCACTCACTTGAAAGCACTAGCTTCGTAAGGGTCCAACACACAGCTCCCATGTGAGCTCCAGCATTGCTCTGTGACATCCACAAACTCTCTAGACAGGAGAATATTGCTTCAGTACCTTCCAGCTGCAAGAGCAGACTTCTCAGCTTGAATGCTCCTGATTTTTAAGTTAAAAAAAAATGAATTCCTAAACACATCCATTTTGTTGATGAGACAGTTGTTCAGGTACTCTAGCAGCAATTCAGTGCAGCTTCCCCTCCAGCCGAGCTCCTGCAGAGCAATCAGGACACACTGCCTTGAGGTTGCTCAGCAGCTCCCATTCCTTGTCACACACAGCAGTTTATAACCTTAATCCAAGACTGTGACTGCTCAGGGCACACTGCAGCCAACCACACCATGTTGCTATGTGACACACAGCAAAGTACCACTCAATCAGGCAGCATTCTGCTCACAAGCACAGCCCAGGCAGCACACAGCAGCAGCATCCATTGCTCTCTGCCCAGGAAGAAAAAGGAATGCTTTGAGCAGCCAACTTCCACATAGCTCTCAGTCACTTCAAAGACCCTGCCTCCCCCTTGCAGAATCCCCCCTCTCCCCGAGGGAGCAGCAAAAGCATTAAATTAGAGGCAGAGGAGTCATTACAGCAATGTAGTGAGGAAGTTTTATTTGGAAACATCGTA
Source organism: Gallus gallus (assembly GCF_016699485.2). NCBI lineage: Eukaryota > Metazoa > Chordata > Aves > Galliformes > Phasianidae > Gallus > Gallus gallus. Next base: position 13,904,504 of record NC_052545.1, read on the forward strand.
TAAGTCTGTAACCCAACAGTGGGTGCACAACTCTGATGCCAGAGCATACGCAGTTACTACTGAAACACGGGAGTGTTTCGGACAATTGCTGTAATAAAACACAAAATTCTCATACTCCAATACCATGACACTACAGCAATCTTTAGAATCAAAGTTACATCCAAGGAATTCTCTGCACTTACAATTGACCCCACAGTGTAATCTACCTATATATAAGATTAATATATATAGCATGGGAAATTGAAAATCTTCGCTCCATAGATGTATGAACATGTCAAGTCTTTTATAAATAAACATCCAGTGAAGAGAAAAATTACATTTCTAGTTCATATTTATACATAAAGTACTAACAGCAATGGGTGGAAAATTGCACGCGGGCCACCCCAAGCCACGCAGCAGGCTTGGAGCTGCCCAACCAATTTAATATTGAATTACACACATGACAGACAAGTCACTAACGTACATTGCGCATTTACAAGAGATCAACTACCAAATTGGGACAACTGTACACATTGGAGAGACCATTTCCATTCTGGAGCTTTGTTTTTTTTTTTTTTAAACGTTGATTTGTTACATCTCTTTACATCATACTGCGACGTTTACTTTGTGGAGAGGATAAGGGCAACAATGAGGCCGTAGAGACCCAAGACTTCAGCGAAGATCAAGATGAGGATCATGCCCACAAATAACCTGGGCTGCTGCGCTGTTCCCCGTACTCCTGCATCACCCACGATGCCAATGGCAAAGCCAGCAGCCAGACCGCTGAGGCCCACGCTCAAACCAGCACCCAGCTGAAGAAAGCTCCTGCAGGACAGATGAAAAAGAGTCTCAGTGGCAAGCAACAGGACACGACCTTCCACCTTCAGGACAAACTTAAGCCCCCCTCTCCCCAGAGAGAGGGCAAATAAATGTCTAAAAAGAACCTCGTTCCTGCAGAAAGGTCTGTACTCATTTAAGCAAGCACAGCACATATCATGAAGCAGATGCTTTCCATGCTTCCTAGCTCCAGTACTTACGCTCAGCTCACTGCAGCCCAGTGTTCACACTAACACCTGTCCCACTGATGTGCAGCCTATTAGTGGCTGCTTTTCCTTCCTGCCTTTAGCAATCATATTACACAGCCATGGCATACACTGGCAAGAAGTTCTCCTGTAGTAGAAGAGTTGCACATGGAGTTAATATGGACAGGTCAGTCAGGGATGCTCTGGCTTTCTAGATGGGTGCCTGAAGAGCAGTCCTTAGGGTCTGACCACCTGGTAACTTCAAAGGAACATTTCCATCTGCTATTTCTTAGATAAAGGCTTACCACAATGCTCATCTGCTATCGCTTGTATAACAGCATGGCTACCTGCTCTGTTAGGCCACAGAAGCGTTGTTTTGTACTGACATCAACCAAGCTAGTTCCAGCTATTCTCAGAAACTGAGCAGATTAAGTTTCAGACTACAGCACGTATAGAGGTACAATGCATAGCCTGAGGATTGATTTACCAGCATGTAAAAAAGCAAGCAACATTAATTATTCACTTGCATCTCCTAGGCAACAGGAAAGCTATTTAGATACCTTGATCAACTCTTGAGAAGACCTGCATACTCCATCTCTAGAATGTGACACCACTGAACACACTCAGGCCCCCATCCCCTGACTGCACTGCTTCTCTGGAGCCATAAACCATGACACTGTGTCCCACAGTACTGCTTCTCATTCATCAGCTGACACACCTCTGTCGCTGACCCTAAGACACTGGGGAGGACAGCTGAAATCCAGCTGGTATTCTTGAGGTCAACTTGGGAGCACTCAGCATTTATGGCAACCCGCACTTTCTAGAGAGCTTAATGCAAAATCTATCCATCCCACAGCATCCAAATGCTGCCAGAACAAATTTCAACGAAATTCACAGGTGCAGAACTTACTTGAATAGTGTGATAGTTGGTGAAAGAGCATTGGCAATGAGGACCGCCACTACGAGGCCATAGATAGCTATAATACCCGCCATGACAACAGGAATAATTGACTTCATGATGAGCTCAGGCCTCATGACAGACATGGCTGCAATACCCGTGCCACTCTTCGCAGTTCCATAAGCGGCTCCCAAGGCTGCAAGAGAAAAGACACATTAGGAAGTTCCCCAGATAATACCGCCTTTGTCGGACTGCAGCATTAGAACAGCTGAGTCAGCACAGGGAAGAATTGTGCAAGTCCAACACGGTCACTTGACCACTTGGTTTGTCAGGCAGGCATACTCCCTTAAAACACAGGGAAGTGACTTACCCATAGCCCTGAAACGAAACTGCTGCTGTTCAAGCACTACTGGCCACTGAACATCCCCTGAGCAGCCAGCTTCACAGCAGGGCAAGCACTGCAGCACAAATGCATTCCCTATTTAGGTCTGCACTGGAACTTGTTACCTTGGCCCTCCCAGAGTCCAGAATGCAGAGGCTCTACTCAATGGAATCTGGGAGGAAACGTAGCAAAGCACGCTTTGCTACTGCAGCAGCAAGTAGCCTGATTGAAAGCTATAGCTCTTAATGTTACTGAACTTTGAGTTCTTAAACACACCCAATGTTTAACAAGTTGCCTTAACATGAGGCCTTTCCTACCACAAAAGGTATCTGCCCCACGCACTGGCTCAGGGTGATACACACAGCTCCGGCTCCATCACATAGATTCCGAGACAGCAACTACCATTCATATTATTGCTGCACTTTGTTCCTTGGGGAAAGGACTCCCTCCTTCCATGCAATACCTCCACCTGGTCCAAACACTGCTAACCCAACCACTGGAATCAGGAAGAGCAGCACAGCTTGCAGTTCACAGCCACAACCACCACCTCACCCCTAAGGTCCTCACACCATCTAGGGAGGTATTCAGTATGCAGCCTGCAGCACACAAACCCAAAGCTCGGTTCCCAAAGCAGCACATGGGCTCATCACCTTCAACAGAGCACTGCTAGAAACAAGAGCCCAAAGTACTGCCTCAAAAAAGTGACTTCTGTCCTGAAAGCTTTAAAGTAGTCCCATAAAACCTCATTCTGTGATTCTGAAGTATTTAGGAAGACCCATTTTGTCTCAGCCTTGTTCCATAGTACATTAGGAAGTGCACCTCTGGGCCGCACTCAGAACCACTGGGAGATGATGAGCAGCTGAGCAGCCACCCAGGACCACAGCTGAAACAGCACCAGCAAGCAATGCAAGGGCTGCCTCCTCCCCAGCCACCATCACATCAATACTCAAAGGTTGGAGTCCTGATTCACTGGTGTGAAAACTACTCCCGTCTGCTGAAAAAGGCCACTGAAGATTACTACAACCACAGGAATTTCAAACGCTTGTGCTGTCCTGGCACCTCTCATACACAGGTCTGGTTCACCCTTGGTAAGAATTAAGCTTTCTATAGGGGAGAGCTGTTTGTTCCACACAGATGTGTAGCTGCCTCCTGCACTGGGAGGGGATGTTACAAAACAGCTGCTAGTTATTCAGATGGTTTAGGCTATCCACTCTCCCATTTTCCCCTATCTAGGTAAAGCCAACTTCTAGCAGCCAAGAGCTGAACGGTAATCCTCCCAGCTCTGCACACCAAAGATCGTGAGAGTGAGGGTTACAGTGCTACAATCACATAAGACTCCCTCCCAGAAGTGGTTTTAGTTAAAGACTGCAAAGGAAAGCCTCATCAACTACAAATTAGTTCTGCATTAACAAAGCTCTTTAACCTCCTGCAACCTGGATCCTTTTCAAGTCTTTCCTGCAAGGAGACACGTAAAGAACTGTTCAGTGCAGTTCAGGAGTAGATTGTTCCATCAATTCTGCAGTTTTCTTGCAATCAGGAAACAGGTTTCAGTTGCCTGTGTAGGTGAAGCCCAGAACTCATTGCAGAAACTCAGCTACAGTATCAGTGATGCTAGCTGTACATGTCTACCCCTACGGGCATCTAGAAGATACTCTGGCTTGAATTAGGAACCTTTTCTTTCAGATTAAACATCCAAGGAACGGATGCAAGTGGAATCACAAGTCCGGTTACCTTCTTCCAGCCAAAGCTTTTAGCAGGAGACACTTTTGCATAAGCTTCCACAGTTCTCTCTAAGAAGGCCTGCAAGGGGAGCGAAGTTCACTGCTCAAAACTGCATCTGTCATTACTTCCTCCAAATCTGAGGTTACTTGGAGGTGTCGCAATGAACATGGCAGTGGATTACAGAAGTGGGTTTTGCAATACCATTTACAGAAAGCCACCCTGATTCAGTTTCGGGGAGGGGTATCTCAGAGCACATTTGTCAGTTTCTAGTTATCTATTCCAAAAACCTATGGAACAGACAACTGTCAGCACATCTGATTTTGCCCAGGCCATTTGTCACATAAAGTCAGCCCATACTGTGGCAGCGAGTTGCTGCACAGCTTACACTTACAGATGGCACTGAACAGCTATTTGTCCCCCATGAGAACAGCAGAAGCATTGCCTATCCAGCCTCAGAGCTGGCACATCTGCACCCATCAGCATTTATCAGCACTCTGCCCAGCAGCCTCACACCAGAGGTCCCCACACCTCCACTAAGCTTTACAAAGCAGGTTGCCTCATCTCCCTTCACTAGCCTCACAAGTATCCCTGAGCTTTTGATGCTACCCTAGAACTGCATCCCAGGGAGCAGGTCCACCTCCCCATCACACAGCTGCTCAGTGTGGGCCACGAGGCACCCAGAGCAATGCTGTACATCTGGACTTCCACTTCTTGACAGCTGTGAACATCAGAAGCACAAGCACTTCATGCACTGCATTCAAAATGCTCCTGCCGAGTTGGAATGCAAGGCTATTTTCTGCAATCTCAGAGAACAAGGCTTGAAGAGATCTACATGAATGGCTGAAAAAAGCAAAACGAGTTTTGCCCATCATTGTTACATACCGTGACTCCAAATACTGATATCAGGTCACACAGCTCAATCTCCCCTAACACACAGGCCAATTAGATTGTAACATTGCAAACACAGCCTTTATAGCAGTCATCAAGACACCCCAGTGATGCAGAAGGAACTGCACTTCGCCACCTAGCTTTATCAGGGGAAGAAGCCATGCTGCCTATAACCAGAAACTGTGCCATTCAAAAGCTCAGAGGTGTGCAGCACACAAGCTCACACATCATTCAAGGCTTACTTCCAGTACACCCGTTTCAAAGGTAACTCAAACCTGCAGAATTTCTGTAGGGTAATGCCTAGAACTCATACTAGAGCTGCTTCAGTACCACTCCTAGGACAAAACGCACTCCCATGAGACCACAGAGATGCTAAATGGCACTTCCATTAGCCAAAGGTGGGAGCAGAAGCAGTGTAACAGTACAGCTCTGAAATGAAGCACAGACTAGAAAGCAACACGCCATGCAGGCAGTGGCTGCAGGAAGGACTGAAGACCAGTCTTGCCAGGGCTCTCCCTGGAACTTTGACACTGTTAGCACTCCAGTCATCTGTGTTCTAGGTCAGTGCTAGCACAAGTGTCAGGACCAACCCGTCGTAGCTATAGCTGCAGTGCTCAGTGAGGTCATGCACCGAGCACACTAATCCTGCAGCTAAGACAGCTGCAAGTCACCTCATGCAACACCCCTCCATGCACAAAGAGGCTGTAACCAAAAGCATTACACTGTTTCTGTGCAATGCTGCAGACACATACGGACAATTTCTGTAGACCAATGGGCATTGACACACACTGACCACCAGGAGCCTTCAAGTCAAAGCACCACTCCCATAGATGTGGCTTCTTGCAGTCTGAGCAGCCGTGAGGAATCCAGACATGGTGGGAATCGGCCATGCACAGTCCGGCAGCATCTAATCCATTCAGAGCTGTGACTCCTCGTGTCCCACCACAGTGATGCAGGTTTCCACACAGCAGTGGCAGAGGAAGAACTCCCATAGCACTTAATAAGCCGGACTTCCTTGGCTTAGTAATACAAGTCAAACTTCCAGACAGACAGAATGTGGTTCGCTACCATGGCAAGACCAAAAGACCATTCTGGATAAGAACGTGCACCCTGAGCCTCTTCTAATTAATCCAGCATCAAATGAGCTGTCCTGTGCAATAGGCAGGCTTGCCTTGTACCAGACAGCAGGAAGCAGTTCACCTGAAGCTAATCCTCCTGCAGACTGTTAACCTCTGCAGGTTTTTGCTAGAGGTGACAGCTGGGTCAAGCACAGCCCTTGCTCTGCCACGCCAAGCTCACGGTCATCTTCAGAGGTGGGAGGCACCCCAGTGGTGCTGAGGCCCCTCCACACCACCAAGCTGAACATGAACACAGCCCTACCTCAGATCACACCCACAGATGCTCCACAGCTGTTTTGGCAAAACCCTATGGTGCACAGCTGCCCCTTCACAGGGCAGCCACACAAGTGGAGAAGTACCTGGAACCCACACAGCTTCAGAATGCAGAGCTGAAGAGCAGCTGCAGCCCATCTCCAGGGATGGCTGCAGGGGTAGCAGACACTGCCCTGCAGGGAGAGGCAGTCTGCAATTCTCATCTTGCGTCACCCACTACAGCATGAGGCACAGCATTCTGTGTTCTTTCCTGATTGTATGAGAAGACATGGGGATATCAAATAAGCTCCGCACTGCCAGGTTTCAGAAGGATCAAAAAATCAACCTGCAAGGGGCTAATGAGCAGCGTGCTCCTCTTCAGTCAATGTGAGAACTCCACAAACACCAGCTCCTCGTGGTTACACTGCAGAACAGACAGCCCAAAGAGGTTATCGGTCAGTTGTCCAACCAGCTGAGATGGCTGCAACTGCACTCAGCACACAGTGCACTGTGCAGCACACAGGGCAGGTCTGTTTTATTTTTTAATAAGTTGTGATGAAGGGAATAGGTCTCACCATACGAGTACTTTTCAGCAAGCAGCAACATATACTGCTCCCACTACAAGCCAGCCCTATTACTACTTATCCTCATCACTCAGCCCTCCCACTGCCCAAAGACAGCCCACTTCACAGGCAGGTGGCCCACTCCACCACAGGGGCAGATTAGCAGAGCTGCTGTTTCTCATGCCAGCTGGTTGGCCGAGCAGCTTACAGTGCTGAGCAGACAGCAGCCATAACTATGAAGCCCCTGGGGAAGCCAAGGTCATCCCATTCAGCCCCATGTGATAAGACTGAAGGCTTGTGTTCACAGGTTGCACCACTTGAGGAAGCAAGGTCAGCAGGTCCTGCCTTACTGTCTTGTGAGGGCAGTTAGCAGGGAGAAGCACAGTTCTGTGGTTCCATGGTTCAGAGTGCCGTAGAACATCCTGATGGAGCTCTAGAATTTTCTAGTTGGCAACCACCATTTGCAATTAGTCAGGCTCTGGAGAGATGATAGAGGCACATTTTAGGAACTGAAAGAAAGAAGTCGATTAAGAGGTCCCAAGGCAACTGGTGTTCATCTTAACTACCACTGCACTGAAGTTCCATCACAATGAAAATGCCCAAAGACTTCATAGCCTACAGTGACTCTGTGGCCAGATGGGAATCCCACCAGATACAGCTGGAAGACACCACACAAGCAGCAGCATACCAGCTTCAGCCCAGTTTCACAGAGCTAATGGCTAAGACCGTTTATAATGATTCTCAATCTGGTTTTCAGATGTTCCGGACACTAGTATTTGCAGAGCAGAAGTCACGCCCTTATTTATGCCTTCCATTAATTTAATTCACCTGCAGCAGCACTGCTTGTTGTACTTTTGTTCCAACACTTGTGTTGAGTCCAACATTTTACCTGCTGTCAACCATTATTTTACGCTGCTCTCTACTGCAGACAGTACAGCAATGTGAGGTGCTGACCCACACAGCTCTCCTGCCCCTACCACCTGCCCCTGAGGGTCTTTAGAGTGGTTGGGAACAGAGAATCACTCTGCTCTGCCATTTCATTTCTCACCTGCAAGTTACACCTGGGCAGTATGCGAGTTCCTCCTAGGATGAGGCCTGGAGAGCCCTTCACACTCTCCTCTAACAACCCCACACCCACCAAGATCAGTATTTCAGGAAGCACAGGAATCACCTGCCCTCAGGGGTACAAACTTTGCAGTCAGGACCTCCTGGAATCAGTGTGCACGGCTGCCAGCTGCACCAAGCTCACGTTCTGAGCCAGCAATTCCATGGGGGGGGGGGGGGGCACAGCAGCTAATCAACAGCTGTAGCACACCCATGGCCCTAGCTTAAAATAAGCATTTTGTTAGCTCTGCAGCCACAATGAGAAGTAGGACACAGGACTGCCTTCGCACTGCTGGCTGGAGTCTTCCTCATTAGCAGTCTTCCCAATGCCTGACAGCACAGCAGCATCACATTGCCTGCCCCAGCGGGTCCCAGCAAGACTCCTATCACACTGTGGGGACCTGATGGGCAGCCCGGCTCATCCCACTCTTCTGGGCAATCTGCCTTGCACACTGCTGGACAGCTTTGCTCAATGCTGTGCTTCTTCATTTCTGGCACGCAGAAGTCACATGGGAAAGTCTCTCACTGGATCACTCAGCAGCATCTGACACTGAGCCAGCCACATGTTTTAGACATAGGAAATAAAGGAATCTTAGCTGCTACAGCAGGCTGTGATCAGTGACAGCAGGCCTGAGACAGCCAAGGTCACACAGCCTGCTGTGTGCTCCTCACTGCCCTCAGCACGAGCTGACCAGAACAAGTTCTGCTATCTATTCTACATCAGCTGTTAATGTTCCAACACCAAACAGAGCTGCTTGAAGTCACCTGTTTTCACATCAAACTAGCTTGGACAGTGTCAAACCTGACCGTGTTTACTAGAAACATGTCTTTAATACAATCACCAGCCTCGCAAGAAGCTGATCTTTAGACACACCATGAGTCAGCCATGATCGCTGTGCTACTCAACACCCAGCCACAGCAGGTTCAGGTAACTGCACACTGCCTGCCCATGCAGCCTTAGCTCCCTGCTCCCAAGCTGTATTTAGATGTGCTTCAGTGGTCATATTCACCAGATGTGCTCAGCCCCAGCATGCTGCTGGCCACCCGAAGCCCAGCCCTGCCCCAGCAGCAGCACAGCAACCAAACCCTCACTGGTACAGCTTGGGTGCCCTGATTTACCCATCCCAAACCCTCCCCTGCCACCTGCAGCCCCACAATACAGTGCTACCAGACCTGCAGCTTCTAGGAAATACCTCATTTCTAGTTCAGAGTGCCAGGCAATGCTCTGAGATCTTACTGAAAGGTTGACTCAACACTGCATCCCTCACCAAGGTTTCCACTGAAGCAAACTTTGCACAAAAGAGTCTGAAATGCCATACAGTGCTCTTCTGCTTCAAGTGCAATTCTGCAGGGAGAATGAGATGCTGTACTTCCTTGGGGAAAGCAGTCACTGAAGACTTTAATCACTGCCATTGCCAAAGGCGTTCATCTGCCAGCTCCATTTTGTTTCCCACTCCTGCGAGGCGCTCAGCCTGCTCCTGGTGGGCACACAGCCTGCACTGCGTGCCACGTCCCAGGCAGCATCAGGCACACGTATGAAGGCTGAGCTCCGCAGCAGCCACCACCACCACGTGCCCTCAGCACTGGGCACAGCTGCTTCTGTGCTGGGGTGTGAGCTCAGAGCAGCACTGAGCCCAGCCCCCATTGCCCACACCAGCAGAGCCGCAGTTGCCCCTCAAATGTTTTATATACACTGTACATTCACAGCTTGATCTGCTGCTCTAACCAAGAGCAGCCTCCACCAGTCTGCCTGTCAGATACCATCTCGGAGGCATCATTAACACCAAAGCAGATGGGTGTAAGCGCAGCAGTGATGCAAATGGAGCTGCAGCTGCTGCTGAATGAGCGCATGGACTCCTCCTCACCACGCTGGGTGGAACACAGACAGAACAGCCCATGCATGCAGACGGGCAAGCAGGTCACTGCATGCATGCAGACCACAGTAAGGCTTTGGAGCAGAGGCTGTTCCCTGCAGGTGCCTGACGTGTTCTGGTCATATCAGAGCTGGGAAGGAGCACCTCCCGGGCCGTGGGGCCCTGGGACCCACAGCACTGCCTGCAATGGGGCAGACCCGCAGTGCCGCAGGGCAGGCTGAGGAGCTCCACGCCCATCTCTGCCACCTATAGCACAGACAGCCGTGGGATGAGAGCTTCCCCGGCGGTGCTTTACGGGGCTCCCATCGCTTAGGAAAAGGGGAAGCCCACCAGCGTCCTTCAGCATCACCGACGCGGCCACGGAGGCTCCGGTCCCAACGAAGCGCAGCCCGGCGCTGCCCCGGGGAAACGTCAGCGCAGCGTAAAGCGGCTCCGCAGCGGGAAGGGCCGCCCCGGGATGGAACGGCACAGCGCGGCCCCCGATCCCCGCCGGCGCCGCAGTCACGTGGCAGCGGGGGCTCCGCCGGCGGCGGTGACGTCACCGCGCGGACCCTCGGCCGCCGCCGATGCCCGGATGGAGCCGGGAGGAGGAGGGGGAGCGGCCCCGCTCACCGCCCCCGCGCGCAGCCCGAACCCCCGCCTCCCCCCCGCCCCGACAGCCGCCCTCGCGTGGCGGCACAGCCCCGGGCGCGCCCCCCAACCCGGCCCGGCCTCGCCCCCCCATCCCCCGCGCCGCAGGAGCGCTCACCGCTGAAGACCATGGCGGCCGAGGCGCCCATCACGGCGAAGAAGGAGGCGTACTCGGGGGTGCTGCCGGAGGACATGGCTGCGGGGCCGGGGGGGCCGGAGCGGGGCACGGAGCGGGCAGGCAGGGAACGGGGCTCCGCCGCGGCGCCGTCCTCCGCAGGCAGCGGCCGGCCACAAAATGGCGGAGGCGAGGAGGGAGGGTGGGCGGGAGAGCGGCGGGCGGAGGCCGGCGATGGGGAGGGCGGGGCGGGCGGCGCGGAGCTGCGTCCCGGCGGCACTGCGCGGCGGCTCTGCGCGGCGCCCTACATATGGCCTCCGCAGGACAAAATGGCGGCGGCCCGCCCGTCACGTGACCTCGCCCCGCCCACCGCCGGCCGCTCCCACGGGTCACGGCGTGGGGGGTTCGGCCCTGCCGCTCCCCGCCGCTCCCCGCCCCGCCCTCCCACGGAGAGGCGGGCCCCGGAGCCTGCCGGGCACCGCACCCTGGCCGCGAGCACGGAGCTCGGCCGCGCTCTTGCCCCCGCTCCGCTCGGTGTCCCCCCCGCGACGGTGGTTCGATCCCGCCCGCCCGCCGCGTCCCACCGAGCGTGATTCAGCGCTCATTAGCATAAGGGGCGTGTCCTCGCGCCGCCACGCCCCTGTCCGAGGAGGGGGCGTGGCCTCGCGGAGCCTTCAGCCGGGCGCTGTGCGCCACGTGCCCGGCGGTGTCCCCATCTCCGGTGCTGCGTCCCCGCGGCGCGTCCCTTATCGTATCCCATCCGCTGTGCCACGTCGCCTGCAGCGCACCCCTAACCCTCTGCCGTGCCCCCGCGCCACGTGCCCTACGTTGTGCCCTCTATCCTCCTGCCGTACCCCTTGCTCTGCTGACAGGCACGTGCCCAGCACCACGCCCCGGCCTTTCTCCAGCCTGAGGGCCCCATAGTATGGCAGCGCCCACAGCCCTCCACCACGTCCCCGCTGCCCCGTGCCACGTCCGTGCCGCTCCGTGCTGCGTCCCTCGTCGATGCTGGCAGCGCCAGGGCTGGGCTGTGCGCTGTGCGGCTCCGTGTGGCCGCAGCCCCGCCCTGGTAGCGTGAGAGGCCGCCCGAGCTGAGCCCGGCCCCGGGCATCGCCATCCGCACAGCCGTCCTGGAGCCACTGCTGCTGCCGAGTGCTCCAAGGGCAGCACGGCGCTGGGTTTGGGGTTCGTGCAGCTTCATGGCCTTCCCTTCGTGCTGATGTTGCGATACCCCTCAGAGTCAGAGCTCTGAACTGAGGACCTGTGTGCATCATTGCCATTCCCGGGCTGCCTCTTTCAGTCCGGTCAGACCTGGGAGGAAATGAGCAGAGAACTGATGGCACTGAGCATCAGTACCCTGGGGGGCACCGTGCAGGGTGCAGGACCCACATGTGCTCCTCCACCACCCCCATCACCCCCAGCCCTCTGCCACCTCTCTGCTTTTCCTGCAGCACTGCACGCTGGGAGCTGTAGTTTGCCTGCCCAGCACTGTCACTGTTGCTATGGCAGTGGTTGCCATCGCTAATGAGGGTTTCCAGCAGCCCCAATTAGCAGCAGGAGGCCTTTCGGAGCTGAGGCAGGGACAGGCCTTGCTCTGGCATGGTGGAGCAGTCGGTTGTGGGTTGATAACCATTATGCGGTGCTGGGGCTGGGCAGGGCCGTGGTTGGAGGCAGTGCTGGTGGTGGTGCTCTGTGCGGGGTGGGGGGCAGCAGGGCTGTGGGGTGCTCTTCCCCCTGTGCCTGCAGGCAGCCCCCGCTGTGGGGGGGAAGTACAAAGTGCTGATTCATTGAAGGGATGTTTTCTGTTCTTTTAACTGTACTTTCCCCCAAAACATTTCAGTTTACACTCCCACAGTGCCTTGTATTTATCCAGCCCCACTCTGCCCTGCTCATCCCTGGGCTGTGGATGCATTGGGTGGGGGAAACAGTCACGGCCTCTCCTGGCTCTGCTGCGTGGTGCCCGGGTGCCGAGGGGCTGTTGGGCACTGCTAAATCCTTCCTGGGCCATCGCTGGTTAAAAACAGGCAGCTTCCCCGTGCTGCTTCCTGCAGGGGGGACACAGGCACTGCTGCCAGGGCTGCAGGCATGAGGGTGCCCAGCCCAGCCCCGTGGTGCTGCAGTCACACAGTGTCATCCATACAGCTCCAGGGACACAGCCCTGCTCTGCTCCCTGGGTTGGGCACTTTGTGCACGAGAGCTCTTTTGCTCCGCTTGGATCAGAGGCAACTGATTTCCACCCTGGGCTGTCCATTCCTGCTCAACTCGACGAGGCGCACTGATGCCTCTGATCAAATCCAACCCCATCGCATCCAACCACACCACCATCTCATCGCTGCTTGGAGCTTCCCTGCTCATAAATCCTCTCTTCTCGCTGTTTTTCATATCACAGTTTTTCTTTGCTTCCCTATGGATGAGAGTGGGTGGGAAATAACCACTGCTGCTGCTCTCCCCCCAGAGATCACCCCGGCCCCATTCCCCTCCTGTGGGTACAGTTCTGCCCCAGCTGCGGTTCCTGGCTCTGCATTGCATCCATGCCTCCGGAGCACCCAAACGAAGCACTGCAGTGAGCCAAAGTAAACAGCACTGGGTTATCACCTCGTTCAGCAAAGAGAAACTGAAACAGAGCGGGAGCTGTTTGGTTTTGTTATTTCTCTTGGCCTGGTGCTGCTTTGTGGTTTGCTATGGGAGCCCAAGGCCACATCTGGGCAGGATCCCACCAGTGCTGACCACAGGGCTGCACAGAGCTGAGAACGGGGATTATGGAAGCGGATGGCCAACTGCCTTTGCTGCTGGAAGAGGCAGAGTGCTGTGGGCTGGGTGTCACTTCTCCTCCAAGGCCCAACGCAGAATGCAGGTGCTGTGCTGTAAGGTTGGCTGCAGATGGGGACAGGCACAGCTGCCTCCCCACGCTCCCGGAACACTCCCCAATGCGCAGCCCACATGGCACAGCTCAGGGGATGTGGGTGAAAAGGGCAAAAATCATTTGTGGATGACAAAAGATCACACGGAGAGCTGGCCGGAAAAGGGGAAGGGCTGGTTGTAGGAGACTCAGTGGAAATATGGGATGTGCATGACAACACTCAGTTCCTCCTCTTACCACATCCCATAAGCAGGGCAGCACCAGGGGGCTACAAACCCCGGGGCTGTCCCAGTGTCCCTGCTGTGCGAGGAGCAGGCAGGGGGTCCCAGTGCTGTGCCAGCAGGACTCTGCAGCACGGGGCAGTGCCCATCCCTGCAGCCATGCGCCTCCCCAGGAGCCCTGTGCCGGGCTCATCCTCGTGTCCTCAGCTGGGAAATGGCCGTGATGCTGCAGGCAGCACACAGCACTGCAGCTCTGAGCCCCTTTGCCACAGCCATGCAAGGACTGCCTGCAGCAGAATCCAGGCTTGGTTCCTCCTCCCTCACTCGGGACTTGCACGGTTTGTACTCATCGCTGCACTGTGCACAGCTGGGGCTGAGCTGGGCAGGCAGGGCGACGACGCGCAGGGCCCGGGGCCCACGTCAGGTGTGCCCTGCTTCTTCCATAAAGGGATTTTTTCCCATCAGCTGACACAGTCAGGATCACATGGGGCCCTTCAGGAATAGCTCGTTCTGTCGGAACGCCTCCGTGGCTCCACGTGAATCAGTAACACCACTGATGTGCTGACACCAGGCCGGCACAGACCGCTGCCTGTCCCCACGGCACACAGCACGGCTGGCACGGGCCCCGAGGGCTGCAGGCCGTGGGGTGCTTTCCTGTGTGCTGCTGAGGGATGCAGGGCAGCAGCAGCGCGGTGCTCCATGCGATGCAGTCTCAACAGCACGGCCTGAACCCACAGAAGCACTGTGCGGATGCTCCGGAGTTCTTCCCCCCTCCTCCCTGAACGTGCAGCACTTCCTCGTGCCGGGGGTGGCTCTCAGCACACATCTCTCCCTGCAGGAGCACCGAGATTTCGGTCCCTGCCCGATGCAGGGCTGTGGCCTCGTGGCTCCGTGCTGGGGGAAGGACGAGGAGCACAGATGAGCTCCCGGCCTCTCTTAACCTTCACAAGTTCTTGGAGCTCGCGGGATGCAGATTAACCATTAAGCCCTTAAACACATCCTTTGCCTCCAAAACCAGTGCAGTGGCAGGAGCTGGCCGGTGCCACTGCCGCTGAGCGTCCCCATCCCTTGTGTACAAGGAAACACAGATCCAGCCCCTGCAAGCACGTTCTGGCTGTTCCAGAGACGGATGGCAGCAGAGATCATGAGGCACAATTCAGGCCAAAGGAACTTGTTTACACTGACTTACTGCCAAGATCTGCCCTTCCCTTTCCTTCTGGGCTGCCCCAGACCCTGCTCTCCACACACAGCCCCTTACAGCAGTGCAGGAGAGGGGGCAGCAGCTGGAGCCCCCCATGGGCAGGGCAGGAGCCCAAGGAGGGCACAGCTCCCTTCCCATACGGACCAGAATCCTGCACAGAACATCCATCAGAGCTCCAGACCCATCAGGGCTGTCTGGGGGTGGGACTCTCCCTTCAGAAACCTTCGCGCTCATCCATACTTCCCTCCAGGCTGCGTCAAACACATCACCATCACATTTCCTCTGCCTGTCAGTTATTCCCCTCCCTGGTTTCCACTTCTGCAATTTCTGCACACCACTGTGGTGGGGCCCCTTAGAGAAGAAAGCTGTCCCAGGAAGACCCACACCTTCAGCCATCCCCGAGCAGTGTTGCAGTGCTGGAGGCTGAAATGCTCCTCCTACAGCCAGCACTGACACTGGGGAACAGCAGCACAGCCCCAGCACAGCTCAGGTGCAGCTGTGGCTTTAAGGGATCCTTCTCCTTCATCTGCCCCAAACGATGGCACTGTTACTTAGGAGCTACAGCTGAGCAGCCAGGAACTTGGGATATGGCATCGGCTGTGATTGGTCATGGCAGCTGGTAAAAGAAAATGAAGCATGGCAGATTCTTAGCAGTACAGCGTAAGTCAGCACCTGGAACTGCTGAAATCTGGCAAAGCCAGAGGGAAACCTGCAGGCACTGTCTGAGCAAAACCCACAGCTGCCAGCACGGTGCTGCTCAGGTAGGTAGAGCAGCCCTGATGCTGCCCAGGAGCCGCTCTATGTGGCACTCACAGTTCTGCGTGCAGGGGTCCGAGGAGCACAGTGCCAGCCTGGACATCCTGCCCTGCAGAGCCCAGCAAATGGATGCTGGAGGGACTTCAGAAGTCTCAGCCCCAAAGCTTTCCTGAAGGGAGGACAGGTTGGTGCTTTGCAAGACCCACAGCAAGCAAGCAAACTGGCTGCACTGTGGTCTGTGCTGGGCTGGCATTCAGAGCATCAGCAGGATGAGTCCATCAACTCACTGTATGCTCAGAGCCCATGAAGTGGTGCTGGAAAGGGGCCTGAAGCAATCCCTGCAGCACAGCAAGGAGCTTCTCCACATGGGGAGGCAGATGTGGGTCCTCACATCAATGCAGAAGGCCTGGAAGGAAGCAGGATTTCAGCGTGATGAGAAGCATTGGAAGAAGAGGAACGCCCTGTGCCAGCCACAGCCAGCGGGACAGCACGAGTCATGTGGGCCATGTTGGGACAGACAGAGGTCAGGCTTTGGGCTTCTGTTTACGGCACAGAGAACCCAACTCCTGCGGTCTGGGAGGGTGAGGCGGCCCAAGCACTCATTCCCCTCTGCCGTGGGACTTTCCCAGGCTGGATCCTCACCTGGTGGGGCTGTGGAGGGCTCCAAGACCACCAAAAAACCCGTCAATGGCAGATGGAGGGCACAGCTCTGGGAGGACACCTCAGCCATAAAGAGGGAGGTGAATCACCAACAAACAGAACCAAGGCTGAGTCAGCAACAGGAAGGCACACACGCAGGGTCAGGGGCAGCGCAGGCACTCGTGGAGCCTTATCTGCGTTTGCTCAAGAGGTACGAGCAGAACAGAGGCCGAATGCCCTCAGACATCACCCAGCCGAAGGATGGGCTCGTTTCACTGCACACGTTTTGCAAACAGAGTGAAAAGCAGCCTCAGACAGCAGAGCCGAGGGGCCCAGGAGCGATGAATGACCATTCCCACCCCAGCAAGCCCTCCCACTGCTCCACGCAGTCAAGCATTCCATTCTCCTCTCAGGTCCACGGCCACACACTTCAAAGCAGATGCAAAGTCCTGAGCCAGCAGCCCCCAGTGCCCAGCTCAGCCCCGCTGCACAGCGCCTTGTTAATAGGCATAAGGCCTTTAATGTAGGTGTAAAATTGTGAGTTATGGAGTTTAATGCTTAAATGTGATTTCCAAAAGTGAGGTCAGCTGGAGAAAGCCTCCTGCTTGCCCCTTTGCCCTGCCCCTATGTCTATTACAAGAGAAAAGTACTCTGACAGTCTCCGTTTACTCAATTTTGGGGCTGTGGAATTGGTTCTGTTTGTGATGGAGGGAGAAGGAACGGCTTTTCCCAACCATGATGAATCAAAGGGGAACCTCTGCTGGCCACGGGCTTTCCCTGCAGGGAACAGCCGGCACAGGGACTGCCCAATTGTTCAGCAAGTTCAGCAAACTCTCTTTTTCACATTGCATCACCTCTGATCACAGCCTTGCCTTTGGAAGCATACAAACCCACATACGAAGCACAGCAGGCCCCTTTGCTGTGTGTTTCTTTTCCTCCTGCCTGCCAGGCATCTCACTCAAAACCCTGCTCTGCTCAGCGATGCTGCTGCATCCTTTGCATGTGAGCAGGGCTGCTGGTTGGTCTGGTCTGTTTCCAACACAGGCTGGAGGCAAAACACTCAGCCTTGGCCAAGGGAAGGCTGCTCATCTCAGAGTTTGCTGGCCTCATGTTATTTTACAGTCAGTTTGGACCCGATCTCAGCAGCAGTCACAGTGCAGCATCTCACTGCGGTGAAGAGTTCACGTGAGACAGAACACATACTCAGTGGTTTATTTCTGTTTTAGCAGATCACTTGGCTACGAGGTCTACAGGGAGGACAAACCCAGAGACAGCGTTGCTGAAGGATGAGGTCAGTCGCTTCCACAGTCCAACGCCTTTTAATACAGTCCAAGATTCTGCACGGTGACAAAGCCAGCATCGACGCAGGGCAGCAATTTCAACAGTAGAGCAGGACACGGATCTGGCAGCACATCACCCAGTAACACACTCATCTCAGCTCTGACCAGTTCAGTACAATACCCACGACAGCAGTGCTGGCAGAAGGGCACCCCGGGCTGTGAGTGGGGCTCCTGAGCCTCCCCTCTGCCCCACAGCTGTGCTCCAGGTGTTGGCTGCAGCAGCTGAGCTCCTCCAGGGCTGTGGCTGCAGGACAGCCCTCGGTCCCCACTCACTGCAGCATCAGCATCGTGGCAGTGACTGCATGGTCGGCACGGTCAGCTCCCTCCCCATCAGAAACATGGATGTATTTCACAGGAGAAAGAACAAAAACTCCAATGCACACACACAAATAGCAGCTGATTGATATGTGAGTGCCACTTCTCCCACGGCAAAACACAGCTTTCTTATTGGCATTAACGTTTAACTCTTCAGAGAGCAGTACTGTCTGCCCCTTCAATTTCTCTTCAGTTATCCCAACACAGAGGAAGTCGAAGTTTTCCCCCCTCCCTCCTGCCTTAAACATCCTTCATGAGAAAACAAAGCTTGTCCACCTGCAGGAATGCCAGCTTGTGGATCTAGTGGGGAAGCCCGTCCAGCCTGGCTAGCAGCTGGAAACAACCTCGATGCCATTTACAAACACATGCATGTTTCTCGTGTCAGGAGTTTTTGTTCTTTTCTGCCTTCAATATGGCATTACAAAACAAAACCAGCTCCCCAGGAAAGCAAATTGCTCCTGGAGAACCGCGGCAGCCAATGCTCAGCCTTCAGCTCTGCATCTTCACACCGAACAGTACCTGCAGTGACAGCCACACTCCTGCAGTCACTGAAACCAGCAGGACTACAAACAGGCAGGGAGGGCACACGGAGGGCACACAGAGTCAGCTGCAACGGAATCAAAACCACTTTGCAGCTGGGATGCTTCAGATAGGACAAACCTTCCGGGAAGGCGCCCACTGTACCCGTTTTCTCAAAGAGCTGTTTGTTCACAGCCTATCTTGAGGGTTCTGCATGTTAACACATCAACTGTTGGCTCAGTTACTTGGACTGCTGATATACGTTTGGTCAGTGACAAGCATTATCTACAGGGACAAAAAGCGCCTCTCTGCTACTGCAAGGAAAGTCAGCTCACAATACAGCTCCTCAAAGATGGCTCACAACCGTAACGACAACTACACTGGGAAAGAAACAATTTACTGAACCTAAGGAATGTGTGAAGATGACACAGCTTTGTGTAATGTATCCTGTTAGACTATTACAACCTCTTGCTTTTGTAGGCTATTTGAAGACAACACCAGCACTGCAGGAGGTCCGCAAGAGGAGAACGCTACAACGGACTAAAACTGTTACTGCAAGACGTGTCTCAAGATTGATATGAGTAACAAAGAGAAGGAAGATCACCTGCCAGCACACCTACCTGCCCGAAACAGCACCCACAGCCTGCTGTGATCTGCAGACAGGTGGCAGCTCAGGTTGTGCTAAGGTAGGGTGTGCTCTGAGCCCACCTCTCCCAGCTGCAAGGCTGTCACCCAGTGACATGTGGTCTTTGAGGGGGACTTTAGTCCCATGCCAAAGACTGGTTGGCCATCCAGAGAAGTTCCCTAAGAGGGGCTCTTGTGCACCTGCACCAGAGGGACCAGAACCTGCTCTCGTTTGCTCAAACATCCACATCTCTGCGTATGAGCAACAGAGCAGGGAAAGGAACGGGGCTCTGTAGATATGGCTTACGAAGTAAAGGTACAGAACTGGGCTTCACTGACATAGTTGCATCCAGTGGGGATGGAAAGAGACAAGAAGTCACCACCAGCAGCTGTGGGAACAATTCTGCATGGGAAAAGCTATAGGTTACGTTGAGTGTAATACCGAAGCCCCACAAGCCCTGTCAACACGCAGCTCCAGGGGATTTCTGACAGCTTCACAAAGCTGAAATCAGTGTTATTATTTTCTCACAAGGGCACTTCAAAGATGAACTCAAAAAAGGAGATATGGACAAAGTTAAGAAATCCCACCTCTGTTTAAGAGATCCTACTAAACGTGGCATACTTTCCAGCTAACTCATCATAGGAAGATGATGGGATGCTACCAAGTGCAGCATGGTACTGCCAGCTTTGAAAAAAAGGCGTGAGCCAGTGTTTATCAAAACCAGATATGATTGCCAAGATCCTTCCCATTAATATCTACAACTGAACTATACCAACCCTTCCAGTTCAATCGAGCTTACAGAAAACCTGAGAAAAGACCAAGCAGTATAAGAAATAATGTAATTGGAAAGTATATGTGGGGCAAAAGATGACATCTTAGACTTGTATATGCAATCAAGTATTCCAAGGAGTTATTATGAAAAAAAAAATAATGAATTCAAAATGGCACCTCACATTTTCGCCAAGTTTGCTGACACTCTTTGCAAGAAGCAAAAACAGCTGGTGTTTTCTTTGCTAGCAAGCTGTACAAGCCAACACTATTAACCTGTCTGAGCCGTGACCTCTGAATATTAACATGACCCTGTCCAGCTCCACTGATATTTTATCACTGTAAATTTTTGGCGTTACCCTTTATGGACTTCAAGTGTAAGCACTAATCATGTTTTCCCCACTGCAATAGAGATGTTGGATTAAACAGCCAAAAAAAAACACGAGCACTCCATTGTCTCCTTGTGAGATGGAGCAAGTGTCACCTAGAGTTCTCCTGGGAAGCTTATTTACTCCCAGAGTAATGCTGCACAGAAGATTCTCCTCCCACATTCCTCCATTTACTTGAGGAGGGTGCATTAAGCTTCTGTACCCCAGTGCCTAGTTCCCTAAACATTTAGTGATATCTGCACAGGTATTCATACTTTCAATGCTTCATTTCAGCTTCCATAAAAGACACAGAAATGTGTCTAAGCACTGTATATAACCTTGTGCTTTCAGCTGCCTGAAACTTGAGCCAGTCTGAAGCTATTATACTGATATGAAATAGGAATGTAAACAAAATCAAGCCTCTGAGATATCACTGTCCAGTCTGGACGCCCTCTTCAGAGGCAGCCTCCTCAAAGAGATGCAACTGGAATGTATCAAGGACTCAGGTATGAGCAGAAGGGGAACCACCAATCACAGTTCCTTCATAGTTTACTCCTAAAACGGTACTGATGGTACATCAGTGGTACACATGATTTGTCTGCACAATATCTGTTTACATTGGGGCAATGGTTTTATGAACTACTGCCCTATGTCAAATCTGAGGTCTCCAGTGTTGCTGTAAATGGACATTCGATATTTCTGGCTTGGGCCAGATGCTCTACAGTACACCTCATTCAGCTCAGCACCTCTGAGGAATTGTGCTGAACTGCAAAATTGTCCTCTGATACAGACTTGTATACATTTAGGATTGTTTGAAACAACATTGTTTTCACTTTTACCTAATATCAACACCTGAAGCCAGTCACACCGGGTCTCTAGAGGTGGTAAGGGGCTGCAACAGGCTGCCCAGAGAGGTTCTGGACGCCCCATCCCTGGAGGTGCTCAAGGCCAGGTTGGATGGGGCCCTGGGCAGCCTGGGCTGGTATGGAATGTGGAGGTTGGTGGCCCTGCCTGTGGTCTGGGGGTTGGAGATTCATGATCCTCGAGGTCCCTTCCAACCCAAGCCATTCTGAGATTCTGTGAGCTAATAGGGTACATCACTTTCACCTGTCTTAAATAAGAGTAAACAACTAAGCTCTGCATTCAAGTGCACTGCTTAGTAATTATTAACGAACACCAAGTCCAGTGGGAATTATGCTCTAACTTGGCTCCTGCATTACAATTTGCCTTGGGAATCCTAGGACAACTGAAAATCTAGCTGAATAGTGATGGTCGTGTCAGCCATTCACGGTGTCCCTGAAGCCCCACACCTCCAAGACAGAGATCTGGAAGCTTTCGGAACACAGCGGTTGGTTGTTGAAAGTGTCGCAGTGGCTTGTCCTTCCATGGTTCAGGTCTGCATCGAGGTAAAGAGCCTGGCCATCACCGCCTCCTGGGGAGAGAAAATCCCGAGTAAAAAGCTGTCTTTGCATTTCTTGGGATGAGAAACTGTTGAACAAGCTGATTTAAACACCAGACGCCCTAAATCAGGCGTGTCCAACAGGTGAGAGTTCAACAAAAACGGACAGATGAGCACCTTTTCGTTCAGACAAATAAGTCACTACACATAACTTGCAAGGAAATCATGTCAGTTTTCAAAGATTACAGTTTGAAAAGACATTATATGCCAACACATGCTGCCAAATCTGATGAATATCAAGGAACGCTTCCTAAGGCCAGAGCAGCGAAAATGAACAAAAGTCTTATCTCAACATCTTTTTAAAGTCAAAACTCAAACAGACTCTGCTATAAAAGCTTGTTCTGTGGCAGCAAATCTGACTGCAAAACACCGAAGACCATTTACAGATGGTGAGTTTATGAGGCAATGTGTGGAAAGTGTGGCAGATATAATCTGTCCTGATAAAAAGCACAGATTTCCCTAACACCAGCTTGCCTCACCAGACCGTAGCCGGGCAAACCAAAGCAGCAGCAAAATCTACTGGAAGAAATTTGGAGATGAAAGCTGCTCATTTCCAATGCTGTGCTTTGGCAATAGACGAAGGTACCGATGCTACAGCTATGGCCCAACTCACCATTCGTACCACTGATAACAACCATCACATCACTGAAGCAATGGCTGCTTTGATGCCATTATAAGACACAACCCTATCTCTTGATTTGTATGAAGCAGTGAAAAAAAAAAAAATACATTGAAGTGATTTTCTTTAACCTTTGTCAACGTGTCTGGTACAGCTACTGATGGCACCCAGCAATGGTTGGTAATTAAAAAAGGGAGACTTAGAAAATTAATAGAAGACAACGAAACTGTGGCCCAAGACAATTTTTCTTTGCTCAGGGCGGCCCAGGCAAGCCAAAAGGTTGGACATCCATGTCCTAAGTGATGTTTGCTTGTTGTCCTCAGGTATAACAGAATAAGCTCAAATTCATTGCTTTTCAGTGACAGTATCAGAATAAGGTTTTTAAAATAGATCCATGCAGTTCATTAAGAAAACTGACTGACTCAATTTCCTGCTTTTAAGACCTGTCTTCCAGTGCTGGATAATCCTGGGAGCCACCAGCTGCACATTTTCCCTCCGTGAAGAAAAACTGAGGGAACTAAGCAACCAAAATCAAAGCTAGGAGAAGAAGAAGACTGAGAAGCAACAGCACTGGCTTGGTATTCTTAATCATGATAGAACACATCAAAGCAAACTGCATTTTCATTATCTGTCTGTCAATATTCACAGAGCTTATGGCCAGAGATGCAGTAGAGTGAAATAGATTGAGAGACAAATATGCTGGGAAAACAAAAGGAAAGATTTCCCTACTGCCTTTAGGGCAGCTGTGCAAGCTACAAAAACCACCTGAAGCATCAAAAGGGTAGAAAGTCTCATCGACAGCTGGGTTATGTACAACATTCATTTCTTTGTAGCTACTGCTCATGCTTGTATTTCTCTTATTACTACCTACAGTGAGCAGTTAAGACCTCTCAAATACCTGTGATTTATAATTATCAGTGCTTTCCCATTCAATTACATTTGCATTTCACAAGCTTAGCTGATAGTGGAGCAGCCCAACTTACAGCTGACTAGTGCATGTGATGCTAAGTGGAAAATCAGCAGGCATTTGATGGCACTGATTAAATCACTGGGCTAGCTGCACTCCTAACATGTGCCAAGTCAAGCTTTCTGGGAGAAGGACAGCTACACTTCTATATCTGCCACCATTTAGGTGACAACTTTACTAAGCAGGCTTTCACCAAAGTCAGTATCATCACAGATCTAATACAGCTCCAGAAGAATGAATGTGCTTCACATTCTACCCTACGAGGCAAAGTCCTCAGTGCAAACTAAGTTCCTCTTCAAGAACTACTTCTGATAACCATGCAGGTTGAAGGTATTGCTGTGCTTAAAGCTACGAGTTACTATCTAAGATCTTACTTAAAATGCACCTTATGCAAGTTTCCCAAGGAAAGCTCTTGTTGGGTAATACCACGTTTTGGCAACTTTTCCTCTCTAAATAATAATACTAATAGTACTAATAATACTGAAATGCATATATGGTAAATAAATGGGACTCTCTCACCTAATAGGAGTGATAAAAGCTGGTGTGTGGAATACACGCTCAAATTCTCACACTGACTTACCTATAATGATGCATTCACTGCTGCCAGCCATGAACATGGAAGCTGTTTTGGACGGTAAGTTGAAGTGCCGAGCTGATAAGAAGGGAGAAAGGCGATCTGATGGGTCTGAGGGGGTGCTTCTGAAGGAGAGGGCGTTGGAAGCTGGCGAGGCATGATTTTCTGGCTCAGAACCACTTGCAGCCAATTCTGGGTGCTTTATGATCACCCACTCGTAGCGTTCCACTTCTGGTTGCAGCTATGCAGGTGAGGAGGAAAACAGAACTTCATCAGTGAACAATAACAGTGCTGAGAGCTCTGCAGAGAAAACAACACTTGAGCCCCTCAAGCTTCCACCCACACCATTAAGGGTGAAGATTGGACCAAACCGTTGTTTAGGTCGGATATTGTTTCTTTTCTTTATACCTTTGCTTTTTAAGCCATTGAAAAGACAACGCAGCGGTTCCCAGTCGCTTTAATAGAACTTAAAGAACTCTGAGCATCGGGCAAAAAAGGCTCAGCACAGAACTGAAAAGCAATGCTTCCTCTGCCCAATCCGGAGCGCTCAGCAGGCTTTAAGAACTACAAGTACATTAATCCAGCCTCTTCCCTAGGAAGGGAAGCGTGAGTGAGTCCCGCCAGTACAGCACACACCTCACTGCAGGGCAGGAAGAAGGAAACCATACTCACCCTGAACACAAAGCACTCCCCAGTTCCAAAGAAACTCAGCTTGTTCCCACCTCTCCTGCGCTCGCTCCAGTCGGTGGACAGATAAGCACCGCAGACCTGGTGTGAACAGCAAGGTCAGGATGCTTCCCACGAAGGAGCAAAGCGTGTTGCAACAACTGAGAGCAACATTGCAGAGTCCAGAACTGAAGCTTTGATTTTCAAAAGCACCACATCCATGGATTAAGGCAGCACAAGTACTTATATCTAAAGATAGATTTAAACTGCTTTAATCTGCTGGGGAGTACCCTTCAAATACTAAGCATTTCATAAATTATTTTACATCTCTGAGGCCTTCAAGGAGAAACGTTCCAATGTATCCTCAGTGACCAAAACACAAATGACTCCAGACTTCTAAATCTTTACATTACTGCCTCCTTTCAACATCCAAACTCACAGTATAAGCAGTTCTGGCTGAACATGCTCTGCTAGCACACAGTAGCCCCGAGCTCTCCCCATAACAAGCTATAGGTTAAAACCAGTCTATCTGAGCCAATTCTAAACTAGCTCCAACATTTAAAGCAGCCTGTTCAAACAGCATGGAGCTCAGTAGCTTCCCATAAGGAACAGCACAGCCTGAATTCTTCTGTGCATTCCCCCACTTGCACTAGAAGAGTTTCTCAGTACCAGCAACAAGCATTTCTACCAAGGGCAGACAGACCAAACAGCAAAGGTCTAAGAAAACCATCAAAGCAATGAACCACGTTCTCAGAGCTATGGTTAAACAGTTGTTCAATGGTACACTTGCTGTTTAGGCTCTGCCAGCATTACAAGCAGAGCTTCTGGGACAAAAGTTCTGAAGAAGAGTTTTGTTATGCAGGTAAAGCACGTGAATGGAGTAAACAAATACCCCAGAATGCCATTGGATCAGATGCATCCAAAGTTTGTGAGAGTCAGAAAGTGGGAAGGCTAGTTTTCTTCCCAAAACACAAAGATAAACATTGGAATAAAGGGTGAATGTGACCCTCAGCAAAAGCAAACACACACACACACACACACACACACACACACACACTCCCAACAACCAACCGAACAGCAAACCCCACACTTCTCTGTTTCCACGTGGACTTTCTTTTTGTTTGACAGGTAGGAAGCCAAGTGCACTGCCAAAACAGCATCACATCACAACACTGGAGAGGACAAGCAGCAAAATAATGCCTTTTCTATTTTCCTGCTTCTCTTTAGATATAAACATACATCACATAAACCATTGCTTTGACTGCCAGAAACCTACACAGCTATGGAGCAACCTGCATCAGCAGCTTTAGCTAGATGTGAAAAAGAGCAGCAGGGGGTTTGCTTCATGAGGCAGCCATTCTGGGGGAGCACAAGCAGAAATACAAACCTACCGGCTGTACCTACAGCTTCACATTACACACAGCTCCTGCAATTCGTGCATGGTAGATCAGAGGACAGACCCTCATTACACAAGGTATTTGTGTGCAGTCCTTCTGAGGTTCTGGGATGCTGCCTTAAACTTCTTTTTTTTTTTAAATAACTATGCAATAAAACTGACGTGTTTGTTTTCACGTTATTTAGTCCACTATGATTCATACCATACAATTTCTGCTGCTTTCTCTCCTCATGTCCTGGAGAAAATGAAAATATCCTCTAAGAACCACAAGTTTACACATTTCCACAGCATCTCCTTCTGATTCTTTAACCAAGAGAGTCTGTCCAAGAGCTCAGTGTGCAGCTACAGCCCGTCATCCCACATTACTTATGAAGAACAGCAGACCAAACCTAGTTTACAAGACTTACCCAAGAATGTAGAGACCCATAATCAACAAGCGGAATAAATTAAAGCATGCAATTGTTAGAAAACAAAGAAAAACCCAACAGTGGAGCAATTTCAGGCTCCCTGTTTCTCCAGTTTATTCAAAACTGCTGCATGTAATGTTGCATTGCAACACAACTGCTCAAAACCTCATTTCTTCAGTTGCCTTTTACCTCACTCACCTCTTTTGCTGTGGTCTTGATGAGAAGAAGAGTAGGCTCATGTCCCTCACTGTGAGAATAGAACCTGCAGTGCAAAGCACACAAAAATAAGCACTCAACAACCATCACCCACTGCAGCACATTTCCACCTTCACTTTAGGCACCACCTCCTCCTTCAGCTGATGGCATGGCAAAAAACCCATCTGAGGCTTAAGAATATGCTGAATGCTTTCTACCACCCATCACAAATAACACAGATGAGTGCAAACACGCTATGAAGCAGCTCTCTTCTAGGCAGCTTTTTGCAGAGCTGTTTGTGCTCCCTCAGAATAAGCCCAGCTATGCCAACAGCAGCATTTTACATCAGGCAATGGAAAGTAAGTTGCATCCTGAGGGCTGATGACTGTATCTCTGCTTCAGAGCTGTGCGTCTTCATACCAAGTAATTATGATGCATTCTCTTTGCTTGCTTTTACTTTTCCTCATGGACACATGGCACTGGGACAGCTCACTATCTCAATTTCAGAGTGGAAGTAATTATTAGGAGCTATATGATTATAGCCTTGTGTGTCAAGAACAAGTAAAACTCATGTCTATTTTATCCCACTGTAGTAATAACAATCAGAATCACAGACAGAGAGAAACTGTAAGGGAACCACCAGTTTTCACTTCCCTCACTTCCCTTTGGATGATCACATTCAAACTAATCCCTCAAAAGAGCCTGAAGAGCAGCCACCAATTTAAATCATGTATAACCAGTGGAGAATGAACCAGTCCCAGTGCAGTACGTTCTGAACTGATGTATGTTTGACTTTTCCAATCGGTTGTGGACATATTAAAATGGTTCTCCACGTTCTGGCAAATGAAACGTCCCGGTCAAATGCTGAAGCCAAGAGGAATTTGCCACAGTTATGTTCCATCACTGACTGCTTTTCAGACAACTTGACTGTGCCCATCCAGTCAGCAGCTCATTCATTGCTCTTTTTTGCCCTCAGGAGGTGCAGGGAAAGCTGTCATTACCTGCTCAGACTGCAGCCGTGTTCCAAGGTGGTGAAGAGCAAGAGGGGCTGGCAAAGTGCAAAGCGCTCTGGGATCCACGACCAGATATCTCGCATCTCTTTCACACTGACAATTTCAGACTTGAAGTTCTCTGCGTGGACTGCCAAGTGCACATTCTGCCTGAGAAACACAGTACAAAACACTGAGAGACCACGACTGAACAAAACCAGCAGACTCTGATTACTGGACGGCAACAAGGAAAGGGCTGAACACCTACAGGCCCTAGCAGACATGTCAGTACCCAAAGCTCCAACCCATGGGATTAGAAGGCCACGATTTAGTGAAGAATATAAAATACAGCAGTTTAACGTAATCTTTGAGGAGAAGTGACCCATCCTTACTGGAACACCTGAAGCAATACCCCTGCATGGCAGCTGTGGCCTGCACCTGTATAGACGGAGGACATAATGGGGAGGCAGCCAGCTTGACCCTGACATTGAAGAGAGCAAACTGAAATTGCTGTGTGAGATGGTCTTACCAGTGCTGGTACTTAAGTGCAAAGAACAACATACCTGCAGGAACAGACAGAAAGAAAGAGAGCGTTTTTTCCCCTCTGAGGTGCAGCCTGTATTATGGAATAAGGGAATCTGTAAAACCCTGAGAAATCTTAGAGGAATCAGCACTACCATGCTAAGCAATGCTAATCCAAGCCAAATATTTGAAGCTTTTGCAGAGTTCCTCCAACTGGAAGCACTTCATTCTGAATGACTTCACTCACTTAAGAAGCGAAGAAGCTCCCAGCCCTACAGATGCAGACAAAATCTGAGCAGGTGAAGTGAAGGAACGCCAGGGACTGCACTGGAAATCACCCCCATCCCCCCCAAAGGGGCCCAACACATCTATGAAAACTGACTCCTGGCTTTCAAACACTTGAAAGTAATAAAAACAGTAATAAGAGCGGGACATCTCAGCCAGCCTTTGGTTCTCAGATTAAGCAAACACACAAACTCAGAGCCTGGGGATTAGACAAGTGTTACTGAATTCACGAGTGATGTTAAAGACTTAAAATGCAAATGTGACAGCCAAGAGCACGGGATAAGTGACAGATGGACTCACACAAGGTGTTAAGTTACCGAGTGGCAATTAGTTGCACCAAGTTTTGTGCAGTTTGCTCTGCATGCAAGAGCTCAGCTTGTGGAAGAACTGCAAGTATTTTCCAATCAGGGTTTCATGCATTTGTTTTTGGATAGTTTTGCATTTCCTTCCTCCTGGATTCATGGAACACAGAAGACCTCAGCACTGCACAGCTGGGCTGCTCCCTAAAACACATCACACAGATCTTTTTTTCTTGCCTGTAGTACAAAGAGGTCAGCATTTGCACTGCACGTTAGAGCAATTGGGAAATGCTCACTGAAATTTAGCACAGCTGCCTTAGTGCCAGCATTTCTAGTGAGGTGACTTCTTCGGTCACTTAAAACCCAGCACCTCTGCTTCCTTCAGCAATACAAACCAAGTCACGACTTGCACTGCTGCCCTGCATTATCTGCTAGCAAGAAACTCATTTGGACACCTACTTAAAGGGCTGAGACCTACTGCAGGTCTCAGCCCTTCTGGTCCCATTTGTCTGTGCCTCAAGGCTTGGTGGCACTATGGAACACAGCTGACAAACAAAGGCCTGGTTTGAGCTCATTAGAAAGCAGGGCTTTTCCCACATTTGAGGAATTAGAAAAACATTCAGCACTGCCAACTGGTTTATCACAGTGAACTTCCAGAGGAAAAACGTAATGATGGGGGAATGGCTGTTTACATGGGTTGATAGTGATAGGACAAGGGGGAACGGTTTTAAACTGAGACAGGGGAGGTTTAGCTTGGGTATGAGGAGGAAGGTTTTCACCCAGAGGGTGGTGACACACTGAACAGGTTGCCCAAGGAGGCTGTGGATGCCCCATCCCTGGAGGCATTCAAAGCCAGGCTGGATGTGGCTCTGGGCAGCCTGGTCTGGTGGTTGGCGACCCTGCACATAGCAGGAGGTTGGAACTCAATGAGCATTGTGGTCCTTTGCAACCCAGGCCATTCTACGATTCTATGATAAATAGGCTAGGACTCTGCCATGTAGGTGGATATCACCTCTACCAGCAGAGCCTTCTGCTGCACCAAAACACACCTTGCATTCCATCGGCCGCATGGAACTATTCCAGGCCGCCCCCTCAATGTCACTGTGAGTCATTTTTCATTTCACATCACCATTCAGTGAGTGAAACCCAGGTCACAGCTTGGCTGCAGGATTTTGTGTGGAATAACTTATTTCCCCATCATAAATCACAGCTGTAGGTGCCTGAGACTGGAAATGTAATCCAGTGTTGAAACCAATCCCCCTGACATCGGTTCTCTCCAAAGCAAATTCTGCACTGCTTTATAAATCCGATGGCTTTCAGAAAGCTGCAACTAGAGTTACAAGTACCTGACCTTCGTTCCTCCTCTCCTTCTTGGCAGCATTTCTGTTAACTTCAGAAAATATTTGTTAATGCTGAAAACCATCTGCTTCAGCTGGGCAGCCGCGTTCCAAGCAGGGCATGAGTGGAAGCGGACAGCACACAAACCGGCCGAACAGAGAGCTGCCACTTCATGCCAGGTGCTGGAAACGAAGCTTAGCTGCCACTGCCACCACAGACCTTTCAAAGTCATCCAGTGGACAACAAAGCTAAGCACACTGGGTTTGGACTGGCAGGGCATGGAGATGTGCCCTGAAACCATCACCAGAACTGAGTAAGTTAACTGAGATCTCACCCTTAGTGCTTCCCTCAGTGCCTCCTGCTCCTTATTGGGAAGTCGTGCTCTTATCCCAAGTAACACGAGGTACTACTGGGTTAGAAAGTAGCACAATTTAAGCCTGGTGGAAGTGATACTTTTCAGTCATTGTCAGCTGCAGGTGTTTAAGGCTGAAACACAATCTGGTGCTGCAGGCTGTCTGCTGGCACTGCTCTCATCCGCACCGCCCCCCAGCTCTGAACTCCCCGCTTCCCTGCAGAAGTTGACTTCTGCTTTCTGCTGCTTTCAGAATCTTGCATTGATGGTACAAGAACAGGTGGAACGTGCAGGTTTGCTTGGCTGCAATTTAAAAGCACTCTGAATGATTGGACACAAAATCCTCGACACACCGTATATGAAATGAAACGTGCCTTGATGCGTTTGCTCTCGAGGTGTTCTTTCAGCCATGAAAACACATGGAAATGAGTCCCACTTTGATTCTGTAAGTTAGTACAAACATTAGCATGTGCCTCTCACCGAAGTTAACCCAGGGCACCTGCAACAAGGCCAAAGATTGTCCCAGAGGCGTTAATTTGGAGCCACACATCTGTGGGACGTAATGCTCACAGGGCAGCCCTTCTTTGCAAGTTCTCTGCTTATCGGGTCTTACAATCAGCGGTTTTTGTTCTTGGAGAAATGCTTTTTGGGCCAAGACTTGATGAATGACTTAATTACCCAACAATGCTATACGGCTGAGTAACTCTGACCTTCTTGACACAGAAGTATTTCTACTTAGAAATGAATGTAACGTAGTAGAAATGGAGACAAGTTACTTTCAGGAGTGTGCCAAGTTGGGCTCAGTCCAACAGCCTTTCCATCAGCTGCAGAAAGCTTGCAAAGAAAAAAATCAAGCACGTCTTGCATAAGTTTGCAACAGCACATGCCAGGTCTGAATGGGGGCAATACCTACTGGTATAAAAAGCAACAGGAACAACAAAAACAAAACCCCACAACAAAACCCCACAGCCCCCCAACCAAACCAACAAAACACGTACCACAGTTTTTCTTCCAGCATCGTGATGACTTAAATCTGCTCGTTAACACCAAGCTTTCCCATCCTGGGGCATACAGATTTGCACCACTGCATGCAAACCACCGTGCTGAGCAGCTGTGCCCACGACACCCCCAGATCTCACAACTCTGCAGGTGCTTTGAACTAACTTTGTAAGAGTGTATGCAGATGTTACACAGCAATCTGATGCCGTAATTGCTGCCTTGCTTTTCTTGCCCCAGCATTAGCAACAGTGACAGCTCCGGAATAAAAGCCAGGCAAAGACAGAAGAAGCGAGCAGAGCGCAGAGATCCAAGTGTTGGAACCTACCTTTTTGGAGATGTGACACTGCAAACAGGAGGGGTGCAGTGGGTATGGAATTGACAGAAGGAGAACGTATGAGGAGGAAGACAAAAAAAGACAGAAAAAGATCAGTGATTTTCTATAGCCTTGACAAAGTGAACGTAAGGAGCCTAGAAAGAAACAAAAGTACAGTTTGATTTGAATCACCAAGCAAGAGGAAAACAAAAAGACAAGCTCTGTTAACATATTTTCTACGTTCTCCCTTCTGTTTTTTTCCCCCTTTTTGCTGCCTGCTCAGTTACTGGATTGGAAAATAACCCATCACCTCTTTGCATAGGCCAAACACATATCTGGACAAGAAAACTGCCATCCTATTGAGCACTGGAGAAAAGCTCACTTCTCCAGAAACCACATCTGCCTACAGCAGGATCCAAAGTGAGCCTCGTCCACAGACAGCAGTGCCAAGCCAATGGATGATGGGGAGCTCTGGTATGTTTACAAAAGTAACTGAGAGAGGATAGAAGTTTTCCATTAGTAACATGGTTTGGTGAATCAGTTACTACAGGAGTTACGTGGATATTTACTAACTGAATTTTGCTTGGAAGGTACCTCTGTTCTGAGCAACAATACCTCTACGACACCTTTCAAGGCCAAGCTGGGTGGGGCCCTGAGCAGCCTGATCTCGTGGATGGCAACCCAGGGTAGGGGGGTGGACGTAGATGATCTTTAAGGTCCCTTCCAACCTAAGCCATCCGTCATTTCAACAGGAGCTTTTGCTTAACTTTCATCCTGTTGCTGAACAATATACTCATATTCTCAGAAAGGATATTACAGCTCTTCTGAACTTCAGCACAGGAAGGAAAGGTAATATTCCCAGACAGGAAGAGTCAGTACTTCTTTTTGCAAGTCCTGAATGTAATGATCAGAGCTGTACCTAACACAACCTCCCAGTTGCTAAAGGCGTTGAGCCGGGCAGAACAGTCTCTTCCAAGAGACAAGCAAGGTAAAGCACAAGCCAGCTGTAAACCAAACTACAGCTGTAAAAATATACCCTTGGAGAAGACTGGGAACTTCATGCATACACCATACATGTAAAGAAGTTCTGCTGTCACTTATGGTACCGCCTTTGATTTTCAAGAGGCTTGCAGTCAAGCTACTTTAAAAACTATGCATGACCTACTTCTTCCTTATTCTGCTAGAGTAACTCTGCAGGTGAGCAAAACATTTCCACCTCAGACAGCGTTTGTCTACTTACAGTACAGGAACAGCCGAGTACATGGTACCAGACACCACAAAATTGATCTTTTATATGAATAATCTCATATTTAAGAATTAATTACTGTCATATTTGTTTGGGTACTTTTCTTCTCAATCATTTATTGGCTGCTTTTCCAGCTTTAAATGCTTTCCTGCTTAAGAAGCAGCCTGTGAAAGGCACTTTTGGAGATGAGATGAACATGAACCTCTAAAAAGTAATTATACAGCATACTTCCAGCTAGAATCCCAGCAATACTTAACTTGGGGCTGCTGACTTTTTCTAATCAAGTGCACAGAGAGAAAGTCAGCAGATACCCAGTGTGCACCAGTGGAGCGCTCCTTCTTCCCCATCAGTCAGCCCAGGGCTGGCTGACCACTCATCAGTGAGGAACCTCAGGATCTTGTGTTTGAGGAGCTCACTCGGACTACCTGCTGGGAGACCCTTACCTTTTCTGTTTGACTGTGATGCCCTTCTGCTGTAAAGCTTTCTCATTGGCCATCTGCAGCAGCTGGATCTCCTTCCGTGAGAACAGGCGGATAGCAAAGGCTTTTTCCAGAAGCCTCTCTGGAGACACTGACTTAGCAATGTCTCTGACAAAAGCTCGGATATCCTGCTGCACGCTGTCCGACTCCATGGGCTGCCCAGCTCTGACTTTGTGAAAAAACTTCAGAATAGCCAACGCAACACGATAGAGAACTTTGTAGCCCTCCACCAGAAACACATCGAAGACCCGAGCGATGTAAAGCATGGGCAGCTCTCCAAAGAGCCACCGCTGCCAGTCTGAGTACACCTCCAACACATCCTCAGACACTGCCACCATCAGCTTGTGTGCTGCCTGGCAGTACTTGTTCACCAGGTCCCCAAAGGTCATGCAGGAGGACTCAAAAGCCAGGAAGGTCTGATCGATGAGTCGCTTGGATGGGTCGTTGCAAGCAAGGATGCGACAAACCTGTTCAAAGCACTCTGCCTCATCCTTGCTGTAGTGGAGGAGCAAAGCTATCACAGAAGGCAGCGCAGGGCAGAACGATATGTCTGGGAACTGATTTGCAATGCACAGTATAATCTTCCTAACTGCCCCAATGCCTTCTGCATTCAAGCAGTACGTGGGGACAAGGCTGTCGTCCACAAACTCTGGCAGTGGAAGGGAGCTACTGCTACGCTTTCCAACTATCTTCACCACAATGTCCCGGTAAACATTTGCATCTGGGGTCACTGTGCGACATGGGATATTGCTAATCAGCTTGTGGTACACTTTGGCTCTCAGCGAGTGGTTCTTGGCCCAGTAGCCTTGCCGGGCCAGCTGCTTCAGCTCCTGGAACTCCGTGCAGGTCAGCTCCTTTATGTCCTGGCTCTGGACAGTAACATCCATTTTGTCCCAATCCACAAAGCGGTTGTATTCATCCATGACACCAAGGGAAGCATATGAGAAAAGCTATGAGAAGTGATCATTAAATGACCTGTGGCTTTTCCTGAAAAAAATAATAAAAAACAAGTTTAAGTAAGAGACGGTATCCTATTTTCTTCAGGAACGCATGCATACATTTGAATTGGTCCCATACAGCCAAAACCACGAGTTCTGGCCTCCTCCTTTTTAAAAACTATTTTTGTTATTTTTAAGCTAAACTTCATTTCCATTCTCATTAAGTACTCTTCAGTAACTCACTGATGGATTCTGAGCACATCTGCACATGAAGTGAGCTTCCTAACTGCAGCCCCAAGCAGAGGCATGGGCTTTTACAGTAACTTCTCATTTAAGAAAACAGAAGCATTCCACTCAGAAATGTATGTTGCAAAGTTTGTTCTATTTGCAATCTCTATTCCTAAGTTGCTGGGGAAATAACTACTATTTATACTAAATTATGCAGTTTCATGAGCAGCTTAAACAGTTCCAATACTCTGCAGCTAGTGAAAAGAGATGCTGAACTCCTGGTAGGCACAACCACATACTCCCAGTTGCTTCTCCACACTGGCACTGGCCCTCATGCAGCCACATGGTCACCAAGATTGGTTTGTTGATCTGGTACAGCCTTTCCTTTCCATTGGATAAGCAAGACGTGCAGGCAGCTCAACATGAGCGTGCCAGTGCAGACTGCAAGGCAGAACCATCCTTTTAATGGCAATTCAAGCTCAAGTCAGCATAGAACAGCTTCATGAAACTGCCTCTCAAACCTCTTGAGCACTGCACTGGACATCTGGTTCTGATCTTGTACAAATGTCAATGAGCAAATCACCCTCTAGAGGGCCTGCTATCACCGTTAGAAAACTCAAAACATGAACGGGAGCAGAAAGAACAGGCACCAGCTTCTACTTCCTCAGACCACGCGTTGACATGATCTGCTAGCTGACTCCTGCTCTGTAGTATACCTGGGTCCCCACAGACAGGGTGACCACAACCACTAATGACCACACTTGAATTTTTTTTTAATTAAGTTAGTGAAAAAATAGAAGTGGAGATGCAGTAATACATAGACAGAAGGAACATCCTCATCAGTGCCAGAATGAAGCTAGGGAGCGCTGCAGCCTGGAAGGCCAACTGTGTTCTGGGCTGCATTAAAAAAGGGGCGGCCAGCAGGGAGAGAGGTGATTGTGCCCCTCTACTCAGCTCTGTGAGGCCCCATCTGCAGTACTGCGTCCAGGCCTGGGGCCCCCAGTGCAGGAAGGACGTGGAGCTCTTGGAGCGGGTCCAGAGGAGGGCCACTAAGATGGTCAGAGGGCTGGAGCATGTCTCCGATGAGGAGAGGTTGAGGGAACTGGGCTTGTTTAGCATGGAGAAGAGAAGGCTCTGGAGAGATCTCATTGTGGCCTTCCAGTACTTGAAGGGAGCGTATAAACAAGAAGGGGAATGGCTGTTTACGAGGGTGGATAGTGATAGGACAAGGGGGAGTGATTTCCAACTGGGACAGGGGAGGTTTGGGTTGGCTATTAGGAAGAAGTTTTTCCCCCAGAGGGTGGTGACGCACTGAACAGGTTGCCCAAGGAGGCTGTGGATGCCCCATCCCTGCAGGCATTCAAGGCCAGGCTGGATGTGGCTCTGGGCAGCCTGGTCTGCTGGTTGGCATCCCTGCACATAGCAGGGGCGTTAAACAAGATGATCATTGTGGTCCTTTTCAACCCAGGCCCTTCTATGATGCTGCAGACTCTGCAAAGGCAAACAAACCCTATAACATGCAACAAGCCTACGAAATTGACCTCTGCACCAATGATATTATGTAAAAAAGGTAAAGTAACAAAAACAGTTACTGAAATGCTTCCATAAATTCTTTAATAATTTCTGTATCAGCAGACTAGCCAATGCATGGAACTTGATATTTACCAGCATGGTCTTTTGTACAACAGCTGCATTAAAATGACCTGAAACTTTAATATTAATTTGGGATTTTTGGACCTATGTGCTGAAACTCCCAAATTTAACTTTTAGTTCAGAAGGTTGTCAGCAGCACACAGGAGCCTTTCACAGACAGCTGAGGGGTGGCTCTTTTCTTGGAAATATTTTTCAGGTTATCCAAAAAGGATCCATTTTTATAAAATCTTTGACATCACAAAATGTAAGAGCAGTAGAGGAATGCTCACCATTTCTTTCTGTTGTACTCTTATTTAAAGTTAATTCTTGAAGAGGTGATGTGTAGTCCCTAATTCACTTCTGCAAGCAGGGCGTCTTACAGTGTTTGGAAGCACTGTCTGTCCGTGAGCACATCTACAGGGTATGCAGAGGTAGTAATGGTAGGACATCAGTCCACTGCAGTCCACGTCAGCTCTGTGGGAGTTCAGGTTTTTCTGTCATTCTCCACCTGGGAACCACAAGGGAAACTTATTATCTTTAACTGAAAATTATCTTTCATTTTACATAACATCCTTGTGGAGAAAAGAAATTGAATGATAATTAGCAGTGAATAAAGCACAGAAGGTTGAACCACACAGCTCATGGTCACTTCAGTATAGAAACACAATCCAGTACTTGATGGAATCTCCACTATGCAACAACTTCCCCCCTCTGCCATCATCCCTTGGGAGCCACTTGTACTTATATTAGAAAGAGTTAAGTAAAACCCCTATGAGTCAATGCATAAGACAGTCAGTGTGACACCTGGGCTCTTCTCTTTCCTCATTTTCTATCATTCAAAGTCACAGGCATATTTAGAGGTTGCACCAAACAAGCACCTTCTCGTCTGGAAGTTTCTGCCCATTCCAGAAACTAATTAATGTGATGAGCTGCTCTGCAAACTCACTGAGGTCAGCGTCTCGGGGTCAGATATGAGACTGACAGAAGTTCTGATCAGAGCTTTCATTCTCATACACACTTTGGCTGGGATAAATCTGCTGGCTGTTTCTGTAGGTCTGCCAGCTCACTCCTTTCAAAGACCTAAATTAAAAGAAAAAGACAGCAAAGCAAACAGGCATTGTCAAGGTCACTAAAGCAGCTCTTAACCGCTAGCAAAGCCAACAGATTTAGTGTGCTACAGTGTAATGGTGCATAGCTCCTGACACTGTGCCAGCAGCGAGGAGCCAGCAGGCCTCCAACTGGGAGCATTCACTTGCCAGAGAAGAGACTATGAAACTTCAGAAAAATTCTAGCCAGCCTTTGTGGTGCCCTCCTCTCACTCCTCCCCAATCCTCCTTCATCCTCCACTCCACTCAGCTGGCACACACAGAGAAGGGAATAAGACAACTAGAAGAAAACACTTCAGAGTGAAATATGCATAAATAGATGGTCCAAGGCACTGAGACGGAGACCTCTGCAGGGCAACAAAACTCTCTCCCACACTCACTGAAGAAACTTCAGACAAGTCAGCAACATATCGCAGTGACTGTCCTCTAATGTGACCTCTGGATAACAGAAGGGCTCAGCACTGAACTGCAGGGAACTGGGATACCTTGAAGCACCTCAGAGCAGAACGAGAAGGAGAATAAAGATTAGCAAAAAATTGGCAAAGCTTGAAACTGTACATTCCTATTTAGGGGAAAGACCCCATTCTCCTTTCTAATTAGACTGACTTCCGAGACAGCAGCAACCAGCACAGAACAGAACAAACTTTTCTACGAGCAACTGCCACACAATTTTGATGTTTCTGTATCTATGATATGATCTATGATGTTTCTGTATCTAATGGAGCTACCAGCTTCAACAGCAAGAACAACAAGAGGGAAGCAGAAGCACTTACTGAAAACACACTAAAAATGGCTGCAGTACAGCAAAAGATTTTCCAAGTTCAATTTAGAACAGTGAAGCAGATAAATAATGATCATCATTCAAAACCGAGCACTGGCCATGGAACTGGAGCTGGCCTCCTTTCAAGTCAGTGACTGTACTGTCAGGAAGCATTCAGCTTCCCAGCCCGGCCACATTTTCATTCCATTCCCCTCTTTCTTCCTGTCGTTATGTGGGCTACTTTCAGAAGACGTCTGAAAACTGAAGTTGTACAAAATATTGAGCAACGAAGAGCAGTGTGGCAATCAGAAGTCAGACACTGCCTGTGAAGAAAAAAATCATCTGTGAAATCAGTTAAAAATACATCATTCAGTATAGGAAAGGTTTGAACTCGAAGCGGATGACCTTCAAGGTCCCTCCCAACCCAAGCCGTTCTGTGAGCCGATGAATTATGACTTCCCTTCGTCAAAGAGAATATCAGGTTGCAGTTCTACTGAAGCTAACATGGGCAGGGACAGCTGAATGTCACTGCCAAAGGAACCTGGTACGTTTTGCAAGCGGCACTTCAGTATTTCAATCAACCACAGAACGAACCAACCCTACCTCCAGTTCATTAAGATCATCAGTTTTTGCTTTCCAAACTGTATGGTTAGCACACTGAAGCACGTGAATTGTACCTAATCCAGCACACACACACACTTTGTTCAGACCTGCACTACACACATCCACAGCAGCGAAACTCTTATAGTCCAAACTTTTTAAAAGTAGACTCCGACTCTGAGTAACACCTGAGATGGAGCTGTCTGACATTGAATTTAATCAGCTCAGGAAGGCTCCTCAAAACGTATCTTATAGGGAAAAGGGCATAGAATCAGGAAACCCGTGTTCTCTATCTCAGCAGTTCTGCCTTCTGCAATTCTGATGACAGACGATGAGCAGGATGCTCCACACTGACCCAGCATAGCGACCACATAACAAAAAACCAAACTCTGGCAATAATACTGCCCATTTTAACCATGCACCGCCACGTTGCTTCAAACAAAGACCACTTTCCCAGCACCTCTTGCTGTGTACTGTACGTACACATGTGGATATGCACAATTAACATTTCGGCATGCTTTCTATGATGTGCTCTGCCATCCCTGGACAATACTGAATCATGCCTGAGGTTTTCACTTTATACACCAAAGAAGAAAGCAATGCAGCAAGCAGAAATGCTGCCAAGGAAAAGCGCCGAGCAGGCTCTTAAGTCTTTCCTACCCAAAACTTGGGTGCATCTTTCAGTTCCCTCTGAGTACAGCAGTATACCTCAGCATCTCTGCTACACGGATCTGGAAACAAGACCGGATGTCACAGTGCCACCCTTCCCTCCCCCAGCACCTCCTGTCTCATGGGATTTACAGCTTCAGTGATTTCCCATTCCACAAATCAGCTAGGAAGATAAAGATATCAGACAAAACTTAAGCACACCACTTAGCAACGAAACAAGCCGAACACAACCAGCTCATCGCATGCATAGCAAAGCAATTTGCACCACCCGATGCACTTTGGAGCAATGATCCTTTTCAGCAGAGGATATGAGTTTGATGGATTGCTTTGATGAGTTAAATGCAGTTCGATCTCTTTATGCATCGCCCCAGGCACTGTGTACAGCACGAGCTGTGCTCCAGCTTCAGGAGCACAACCCTGGCCAAAGCAGTCTACCAGTAACAACAGGGGATTCTGGCTGCCCTTTGGTTTTTCTTACTCTTTTGGGACAAAGACTAGAAGTCTGTTAAACCCCAACAAGAACTCAACGCTCACTTCTCTGAGAAGCATGTAAAGACCCGACAGTGTTGGATAGCACCGTTAATAGCACACAACAGGGCACATCCTTTTAAACATCTATATAATTTCACCCGTTGTATACGAAGCACAGACACAGAAGGTTTGCTCTGGAATCTTCTGCTTGCATCTTTAGAAAAGTACTGTCGTCTTCTTTAACAGGGTCTTTTAATTACCCGTGATTGACCTATCGTGTGCTTTATTACAGTAAAAAGCTCAGAAGTGCAAGGAGTGACAATGGTCAGGTAATGGTCAGCATGCATGTGGGGGACAGCTGCAAGCACTGCCACAGAAGGCAGCCAGCCCTCCTTCCCACCTCCTGCCCTGGGACAGCACAGGCACTTCAACTCACTGTTGATTCCATGAGCTGTGCTTATGAAAATGTAACACTGAGGTACAACACTCAACCACCCCCAAAGCAAACAAGACAGAGTAAGACTGAAGACTGTATGTTTAGTGTACATTTTCTTTTCTAAACACCTGACTTGATATCTTCCTCAGTTTGGGAATGGAGATCACTGTGTGCAACCAAAGACAAAGGGCAACCATCAGTGAAAAGCCCTGACATAACAGCAAATCTGCATGCAATAAAGCAATCCATTTTCCTGCCCTCTCGCATCGAAAGCTTGCCATCAGTTTGACATTTATCACCTCTACATCTTAACCCATTACAGCCATTAATGGCACAAAAATCTCTTTAAACATCTGTGCTTTGAAACGTTCTCCTCTTAGACGCGGTGTCTGTTTATTTATGTTGGACACAGATTTATTTCTTTTTTTTTTTCCTATCTAAACTTTCCCCATAGGAGTACCTGAACCATGCTTTATTTCTTGCCTTAGGTTCAGCACAGCAGCTGACAGCACAAATGATGATGGAAACACAGATTTTTACAAATAGAAGACAGAATATGAGATATCAGAAAAGGGCATTGCTCAGCTACTACAAGGCATTTGTCAACAAGCATTTCACAGGCAACAGTGATGATTCAAGGGTACGAGGAAACCATCCCATAATGTGCTGTTTTCTTTTTAAAGCACACATATGTCCTCGATCTTTCCCTCCCCAGCTGAGCAGTTTGTGAGTTTACCTTTCCAGTAGTTTTCATGACCAGGCATGACAACAGCGAGCCCAGGGATCTCCTCTGAACTATTCTGTTTTGCTCAGGGTCAGTCTGTACACAACAGTGCACCCCATGCAGCCACAGAGCTATGGAACACACTGCACACAAAGCACAGCAGGAGCAGATCCCCTGACCAACACAGCCTGCCTCCATCACTCTGCAAGTCATGCTATACCATGCTGCTGTGCTTTCCTGTTTCTGCCTTCCTGTTTCAGAAAACAGTGGCCTTTGCAGTGCAGGATTGAACAACAGGCCAGCAGGCATGGCACTGAGAACCAGGAGCCTTGCTTGCAGGCTGCAGGGAAGCCCTGATGAGCAGAACTAGCTCATCACAGTCACAGCCTGCACCTTGTCAATACAAATACATTTTCCACTCACATACAGGTATACTGTGCGTATACATGCACATAATGAATATAAACAAAAAGCCTTAGTCTGGCAATCAAGGATTGCTTAAGGGAAACCTAAGTCAGATGATGGGCAGAAGAACCACCAACTCTGAGCTAATCGAGCACAAGTCCTTACCCTGCAAAGAGCGTGGAAATGCTGCATGCCTTCCTGTAGTTTGCAAATGGTAAGGCACACACCACTCACACCAGCAGCTATCAGATCTTATTTATTCCAGAGTAGGTTCTGCAGCCTCACATTTTCAACTGACAGCTGAAAACGGAGCAGGAAAATGCTTCTGTCTCAGACTATCTTATTATCTCCTGCACTAAGAGCTAAGGGTATGGAAGTTTTAACTTGGAAAACAAGGGCAGATTTACAGTAAAAAACATTATCAAAATTACAAAGTTAAAGCTGTCAACTGCAAAGAATCTACTCTCTTCCAGCTCTATAAAACTCTGTGCATCTGCTCCAAGGCTGCCCCAAAGAAAAGCTTCAGTGATCTGCCATCCCTGCTATTACTCCTGTTCTGAAACAACACCAGGTAGACCACCCCACACCATGAAAAAGTTCACACACCAACACTAAGATGCGTACAAATACACTTCACAATGAAAGGAGGGTCCAACTGCAGGCAAAATGCCAACAATTCTATTTCAGGGAACTTGAATCACAGAATTGCTCAGGTTGGAAAAGACCTTAAAGACCATCAAGTCCAACCA
Source organism: Gallus gallus (assembly GCF_016699485.2). Taxonomy (NCBI): domain Eukaryota; kingdom Metazoa; phylum Chordata; class Aves; order Galliformes; family Phasianidae; genus Gallus; species Gallus gallus. Next base: position 13,946,486 of record NC_052545.1, read on the forward strand.
CAACCTAACCGTACTACCCTAACTCTAACAACCCTCTGCTAAATCACGTCCCTGATCAATGAACAGTACACTGCTTTTGATTCTTATCTCTGTAGCCTTTCCAAAGCTATGCCCTACTAAAACCCAAAGATTAGCAAGTTGCTCTTCTGGGGCAGCAATGGTACCTATACAGCACTTCACACTGCAAAAGCAATCACTGCAGAATCCCAAACCAGTGCTACCTTCTTTCAATCCTGACTTCATAATCAAATGGCACTTACAACAACACAACGGTTGTTGAGTTTTCAATCTCACTATTACTGCAGACTGCTAATCACTAGTCATACTGGTGGGGCAAAGCTTTGGGAAGACTAGCCCTGTGAGAGGGCCATTGAGATAGATCAGGGGTTAGGAGATGGGGCAGATGAGCGGCCTTGTGGTGGATGACATTCTTTACCCACACGTTCATTCTGAATAAACTTTAAGGGACTTAAAGCATCCAACACATCTACTCCTCTGGTAAATGTGGCTGCTCCGACCCATGGACATCAGTCCTTCAGTGACAGGAGAGGGCTGGGGCTGTGCCATGACACAGAGCACGAACAGCACTCTCGTCCCCTTGGAGCATCCCATTAGAAAGCAAACATTTGCTCTAAACAGTGAAGATATACAAAACAAAGAGATCAGTGAAAGAGACAGCCCGAACAGCCTTCCATCCCTCAGACTGAAGCGATCTTACTATTCCTTACCTTGGAACTTGTCCTTGTACAGATCTTCCTATGACTTCCACCCTTCTGCTGGATCTGCTGGGATGGAAAGAGAAGTTAAAATCAGATCGGCGATGCGGTGGGCAGCATCCACATGCAATAGGTGCCTCGGTGACCTCTGTAACCTTCAAAAGGCATCTGCCCAAACCTCTGCATGGCTCCCAGCCTTCACAGGACAGAGAACAAGGGGACAGATGCCCTCACAGTTCAGAAGAGCAGCTAATTAACCATATTTACCAACGTGCTTCCAGCATAAACAACGACTTCCGGTCTCCCAAACCACAAGCAGGATTACTGCTGGTGGCACCTTTGTAATAAATACTTTTAGCCAACGATCCCTCTGTAGTTTGTTGCTGTCCCAGTGCTGCCCTGTGTTTTGACCTACGAAATAACTGAGGGCAAAGATTCTATGTGAAATGGGCAGCGTCCAGAAAGCGAGCCACATTTTGGACAGGTCACTTCTTCCTTACGTTGTTTCCCCCTGAACAAATCCTAACAAAGCAATCCAGCACCAGTGCAGCCACACACAGGTCACACACACCCACTGCCAGCAGAACACAGCTGCGTGCACACCAAGCACAACGCAGCTCACTAACACAGCCAGCCTATGGAATTCCTTCCCCCAGACAGTGCAAGTCAACAACTCGTGGTCTTTTGCAACACGTTACAGAGCTCCGGAAGCCATCCTCAAACTTGGAGAGTTTAAGCAAGAGGAGAATAAATGAGATAAGGTGAAGCCTAAATGCAGGCACAACACAGATAAGAGCACATTCATGCATTAGTTCAGAGAACTTTGAACAGCTGATTCCACAGCTGGATGCCTTCGGTACGTACCTCCACCCACCCACGCAGAATCCACACGAGTCAATCATTAATATAGTGCAATTAGCTCTATTTTTATATCAGACAGGTCGTGTGACTGCCTGGTCAAGTACAAGGGGACGCAGCAGCCAAAGACCGGCATTACTTACATAAACTCTCCTGCAAGCCACCACTCTAAGCTGCATACCATGCAAATCTATCTGAGTGTTTCCACTGGTTTTCTAAAAGAAACTTCAGTTCTCAGCCACAATTCAAGGCTATATATAAACGGAAAATAGCCACTTTTCTTCCAGACAATTAACAGCTTATTTCGAGTTCTATCACATCTATCTGCTTCTGAGCAGCCATCCCCACAGCCTAACACAAGCAGCTTTAGCAGCTTCTCCAACCTAACAGAGCAGGATGTGCTCTAAAGAGCTGCAAAGAACAGCAAGGACCGAATTTACGGCCTGTAATTTGCTTGTCACGAACTCCATGCAGCTCCGTCACTGAAGCGCAAGCACTTGTGATCTAAACAAATGCCAGGGCAGCATTATCAGATTGCAGTAACCTTGTTTGTGGAGATGCTGAGAGACACAAGCAGTGTGGACCAGTCTGCTTTACCTGCTTGCTTGCCCTGAATTTATGGGCACGTTAATTTAGGGCAGCCACAGCTTTCACCAGTTTGCAATCCCAATAACAACACTGATGGAAGGGGGGCTGTGCTGAGGTGTTTAGTGAGCAGAACGAAGAAAAAACCAACCGAGGGGAGAAACCAACAGCTGCAACAGAAGGACAGGGCCGGGATGCGCAGATGTGCTTACAGACGTGCAAGGTTCACGGGCAGCCTGTTACAAACATCTACTTGGCAGCATTTAATTATTAACAGTGAGGAAGAGAAGCAGAAAGCGCTCGCCCTCGTCTTCAAACCTGAGCTGCACAAACACCTGCAAATTTTCAAATATTAATGAAAGAAAGGCCATTCACTGCCAGGAGTCCCACCTGCTACTGCTGTGCAACAAAACCCGCGTCCGTTTCACTAACGATGAAGGATGTAAGCACCACACATCGCTTGGAAGCAACAAGAAGCTCACACCGCACCCTGCCCAGTCCTTCCACACAACTTATCAGCGCTGCTTCTGCAAAGTAACGCCTGCACGAGACGCCTGCCTACCAGCAACTAACAGAAACGGGGTGTTCTAGCAGGGAACTCCTTCTCCTGGTAATACCCAGCTGTGATCTGTGTTATTTCTGTGCTCGGAGCGTTCCCAGCACACCAACTCGGCCCGCACTGAAGCCAGAACGGCTTTGGGACGCCCCGGCTGGCTGCGGGGACCGCCCACAGACGCTCAGGGTTTGGGGGTCGCGGCGCTCCGCACAGAACCACCGCCGCGGCTGCAGAGCTCAGCCGAGGGCACAGCGGGGACCCCGCGCAGCTCTGCCAGCCCTGCCCCGCAGCGACCCTCCGCGCCCCGGGAGCCGCCGCACGCGCATCCACGCCCGGGAGAGCGGCTCCTCCATAGAGACCAACGCAGAAACAAACGGGCGGCCACAGCGCGCTCGGGTTCCGAGAAACCTACAGGCACCCAACGAAGCCAGCCGGGCTCACAGGAGCGCGCCCCGCGCCCCGCCCGGACCCCGAAGGCGGCGGCGCGCAGCGGCACTACGGCGCCCGGGGACGACCCCGCAACCCGCGGCCACTCGCGAGTATTCAAGGCTCCCTCCGAGCCTCAGCCCGGCCCCGGGGCCTCGTCTCAGCCCCACGCAGCGGGGCCGGGCAGAGGACACGGCTGCCGAACGAAGCTCCCCCCACGCCGCCGCCCGGCCGCCCTTACCGCCGCTGCTCCCGTCAGCGCCGCGCGGACGCATCCCCACCCACCCGCTCAGAGCGACGGGGGCGCCGCGCGCATGCGCACAAGGCGACAAAAGCTCGCGCCGGGAGCGCGCATGCGCGCACTGCGGCCGGGTGGGCCGAGGCGGTGCGACGGGTGTTGGGTGCGACGGGTGTTGGGTGCAATGGTTGTTCATTGCGATGGCTGTTGGATGCAGTGGTTGTTGTGTGATGGCTGTTGGGTGATGGTTGGGCGCAATGGTTGCTTAGTGTGATGGGTATTGTGTGATGGCTGTTGGGTGGTGGTTGTTTTGTGGTGGCTGTTGGATGCAATGGTTGTGTGATGGCTGTTGGGTGCAGTAGTTGTGGTGCGATGGCTGTTGGGTGATGGCTGTTGTGTGTGATGGTTGTTGGGTGCGATGTTTGCTGGCTGTGATAACTGTTGGATGCAGTTGTTGTTGGGTGTGATGACTGTTGTCTGTGATGGTTGTTGTGTGTGATTGTCGTTTGGTTGATGGTTGTCGGGTGTGATGGCTGTTGTGTGTAATGTCTGCTTTAGGGACACGTACGGGTCTGAGTTGTTCAGTGCTCAGTGTCAGTGTGATCGCTTTCTTGCCAAGCCTGAAAGCTGGGGTGGAAATCAGTTATTTTTACAGAGGGGCGGCTTCACACTCTTTGTTTGCCTCGGCTCGGCGGCTGTGCGCTGTTCACGGCCGGGTTACCACTGCCGCTCTGAGGTTATTGGTGCGGGACACTGAAGTGGCCAATAAAGCTCTAATCTTTTATAGGTGCTGTAAAGTACACAGCGTTGTGGCACGGGCCCTTGCCAAACTGATAAGGAATCCTTGCCCAGAAGGTTTACAGTCTGGTAGAAACCGCAAAGGCTGCGAGGAAGCAAGGCACGATAACAGAATGGGAAGCACGGGGAAGCCGCGTTGCTGGCAGCTGGGCTATAAGCAGGGCCTGAAATGGGGGCTTCTCTCAATCCTCTGTGCTTCCCCCATCAGCCAGCTTTGTCCCCATGGCAGGGAGCAGCAAGGTGACAGAGCTGTGTGTGTGCCAGAGGCGGTGCTCCTGGTGCTGCAACAGCGCTCTGCGCACCCTTTGCTGGATGCCGGTGAGGTCCTGTTTGCTTTCTGGAAGCGCTGAGCAGTGGTGAAGCTGCCATGGAGCAGCCTGCCAACCCCAGGATCTCCTTCTGTGCTGAGGCCATCTCAGGGTGCTTTGCTCTTTAGTGCAAAATGGGATTTTTGTTGTCGCATGCATCGTTTTCTGTTTATCTGCGTGCAATTTCATCCGCCACTTTCTTAGCAGCTTACTTCCAGTCCTCAGGTCCTTCTGCTATTCTTCATAGCTGCTTACCTCCCTTGCTTTGGGTGTCATCACCAGGATGCCTGGTTGCTGCTCGCCCGCCTTGCTGTGCCACTTAATACAGTTAATGTATCGCAGCCTGATCGCTGCAGCTTTAAATTATATTCAATGGAGGAAGGGGATTGAGATCTGTGTGACACTGAAGGGCAAGGGAATACTGTCACTTTAGGAATCAGCAGGGAAAAGCCTCAGAATTGTCCCTGAGGATCTTGAGAGGGCTCCTCTGAGGAGGTAGCACTGCTGATAACCTGGCTGTAGTGCCTCTATGCATGGGAAATAAGCAGGAGGATTTGGAGGCCGTGATACGCCCCTTGTGAAGAAGGGCTGAGGGAGCTGGGCTTGTTTAGCTTGGAGAAGAGAAAGCTCGGAGGAGAGCTCATGGCAGCATTCCAGTGCTTGACGGGAGCATATAAACCGGAGGGAAATCAACCTTTTACATGGGAAGATAGTGATAGGGCAACGGGAATGGTTTTAAACTAAAAGAAGGGAAACGTAGATCGGATGTCGGGGGGAAAATTTTCATTGAGAATGAGTGAAAATTTGTTGAGGCGCTGGCACTGCTGCCCAGAGCTGTGGGCAAATTAAGTTGAGCTCGTAAGGGAAGTGGGGTTAGAAAAGGATGAGAGTAGATAGAGAGCTGCGGGAACAGCAGAGATGTGGGCAGTGCTAGATAAGGTTCTGTAGGAGGATGAAAACCTTCCATCTGTCCTCAGTACTTATAGCATCTTCTTGCTGCCCGGTAGTGTGTGTGTGTGGGCAGGTGGCAGCCCTGAGGTACAACAGGGCAGGAGTTCCTGAGCTGCTCAAGGGAAACTGAGGCAGGGAGAAGGTGTTGGCGTGATGTGTGCACAGATCAGGGGACTGATGGGCTGTGGGGAAGCAGACAGAGCACACAGAAACACACCGGGCTGCAGGAAGATGTCAGTAAAAGTGTGAACTGTGATTCGAGCTGAGTATATCCTTCAGACCAACGTTCTCAGTGTTCCATGCAAAGAAGTAATTGAAGACTCCCATCAGATTTCTGTGCTGATGCTCTGTGGTTCTTTACTGAGAGAGCTGGGAGGAGCAGAACTTTGGTCACCAGAGCCTCTGTGCTGCCTGACAGTGTCACCGTTGCGGTAACCCCAGCCTGTGGGCTGCTGGCAGTTGGGGACACGGCAGATGGCGTGGGCAGTGTGCATGCTATGGTGTGGGCAGCGTGCATGCTATGTGCTGGCTTACCACGTGCAGGCTGCATGGCTGCATGGATACCCTTCGTTATGCTGCACTCAGGCTGTCATGCCATCTGTGACTGAGGAGAGGGCGATGCCCACACTTGGCTGACTGCCTGCTTGCTGATGGGAAACTTGTTGGAGTGCATCTGCTTTTGTTCCTGCAGAAAGGTGTTCCTTACTGGCAGCTTTTTACAGGAGCCAAGGAATGCTCTGAGTACTGCAGCAACCCAAATAAAGAGCAAGACAGAGTGACTGCTCAGGCACTGAGGGCAATGAGCCTGCAAAGGCTTTCTGGGGATTAATAAGGGGTATTACTTTATCGGGCTGCCAATCAACAACTTCCCTGAGCTTTGGAGAGCTTTCAGATGACATGAAATAAACAGTTTCACAAATGCAGTGTTTAGTAAAGCCTGCTTTCCTCTGGGTTTGTGTCTTGAGGATGGTTTCTTTCTGTACTTCTGAAGACTGATAACAGATGAGCTCATGCTGAGCCATTTATTTGGATCATGGTGCAGGAAAGCTGTCCCTGTGGGCGTCTGTCAGCCTGGGAGAGGGGCTGACACCCTTCGGGTGGGGACATCAGCAGGGAAGTGTGTGCAGGAGGGACAGCAGCCGGGCCCTGAGCTGGGCCGGTGACACGGCGGCTGTGCGGTCCTCAGCAGCGCGATTTGCACGGGGCTGATCGCGCTGAAAGCTGATAAGCCCGGCAAAGTGTGACCTCCTGTGGGTAAAACTGGGAATTACCGTGGGATAATTAAGCAAATCCTTTTCCTATCACGTGCTGGCATCTTAACGGGATGCTTGCCCAGTGGTGTAGATCACCCTCTTGTCCACCTGCAGCAGCCAGACCTGCTGCCCTCCCATGGGTGAGCTGTCAGTATTCCTTCCGGCATGGATTCAAACCTGCCCAGCTGGGAGTGCGCTGGTGGCTGTGCCAGCGTGGAGTCAGGAGCACTGCTGGTGTGGGCAGCACCCGTTCCTGTGGCTCCAGGAAGAGATGTGTGAGCATTGTGCTTCCCATTAGCTGGGCAGCTCGCAGCCCTCTCGTCCCGTGTCTTTGTTCCTTCCCTCTCCCCAGTGGTGCCCCTTTGGGACAGGCAGTCATCCTGTCACACCTCAGGCGCTTGAGGCACCGAGTGGTTCTCTTGCCACGCACAGGGGTTCGTTAGGAGGGGCTCAGGACCTCCCTTCTGGATGACTATAATTGCCCTCCATGAGAGGGATGTAGGTGTGGGTGACAAGTGTGGTACGCTCTCAGCATATTGTGACAAGGATTCTGAAATGCATGATGATTGCCTCTTAAACGTCTGGCTCTGGCTGCAGGCGTTGCTGTTGCATTGGATACTGTGCAGTGTTGGATCCATGCAGATACCTCTGGCTTCTGGCACCTTTGGGGCTCTCCTGATGGCCTCTGCATCATCTGGAGAAGGAAAGCTCATTGCAGAGAGACCTTGCACGTGGCGATTTGCTGCTGCCCATGCAGCCGCCACCTGCTGACCTGCAGGGTCTCGGGGCAGGCCTGTCTGTTTTCTCAGGGTTTCCCAGGGCAGGCAGCTTCACACCCAAACCCGTAGCACGGCGTGCTCTCGGATCCGTCTCTTTTCCCCCACGGGGCAGAGCAGATCCCACAGTTAGTGCTTCCAAAAGGTGTGAAACGGAGCCAGAGTGCAGGCAGGCTGGGTGGGTGCTGTGACCCGGGTCTGCTCTGTGCAGCCCTCACACCTGTGCTGCTGGTGAATCGTCGCTCTGTGCCGCTGCCCCTCTCCCCTCCGCGCGCTGTTTTCATTAGCACGCACTCTTGGGTTAAGGGCCGTTCTTGCTTCCAGCTGAACAAACACTTTCCATCGCGCGTAAAATCCAGCCTGGTGCTAATAGGCGTCTCCCCCGCCTTCCTCCTCCCCTCTGCCAACCTTTTGTGTGGTTGGCAGGACAAAAAAGTGCTGCTATTACCTGACTTATTATCGGCACGGGACTGTAATTTACGGCCTGTGCTTGGTAAAGTGCCATGCTGAAAACATTTACAGCCCACTTACAGCCCTGCGGGGCGGCGGGTGGGAGATGGCCGCGGAGGGGAAGCCAGTTGTTCCACCCTTACAGCACAGCCTGCAGCCCGAGAGCCTCCCCTGCCTTCCGAGGGCAGCCTGGTGGGCAGCAGGCTCAGCACTGCAGTGGGGAGACAGCAGCAGCGGGTACAGCTGTAAGACTCTACTGTTCTTTGGATAAACACTTCGGTGTGCCTCTGGGCACTTATCTGGTTCTCCATCTTTGTATCTCGGGTCCTGTCTCACCGCTCAGATCTCATACCTGGCCTTCCTCATGCATGTGCAACCTCCACCTACCCCCAGGCTCTGGTGCTCCAGGTTCTTGTGGACAGCCTGCACACAGCAGATCTGGCACAGGAGCCCTGCATGACTGCTGGAGGAAAGTGCCACAACAGCTCAGCTGCTCTCCAGCCACTAGCTCCATGCTCTGAAGCACCCCCAACGTTTAGGTCACCACCTCTGGATTTGACTGCACACAGTGCCCTGTCCCTGGAGGTGTTCAAGGCCAGGTTGGATGGGGCCCTGGGCAGCCTGGGCTGATATTAAATGTGGAGGTTGGTAGCCCTGCCTATGACAGGGGGGTTGAAGCTTCTTGATCCTTGAGGTCCCTTCCAACCTGGGCCATTCTGTGTGATTCTGTGTGTGAGAGAAGAGGGCAAGTGAATCATCACTGCTGTAGGTGGGCTGGGTTGGAAGACCGACCTTGGGGCAAAGGGAAAGCCATTCCCAGGAGTTTACACCCTGGTCCTACACAAGTTCAGTGTGGAAAAAGTGTTTTTAACACAAGGTGATTTGCTGATGATCCAAAGGTTTGTGTTTGTTGAATTTATCTCAAGGAAACATCATCATTCATCATTTAAAGGAGTTTGGAGTTTGTCTGTCTAGTCCTGTTGTTCTGATTCAAAGGATGGGAAATCAGAACATTGTTCAAATCATTTTGCTGGCTTCACGACTGTGCTTCCTCTGAGCCTGAGCCATTGGAGAGAGATCGGCATGGCCTGCAGTGCGCTGGGCTCTCTGCACACTGTGCAGAAGGACCCCATGGAAGTTTGTCCTTTTTCTTCAGTCTCTGCCTGCTGGGGAAGAACAGCTTTTATGAACCTTCAGCTTCGATCGTGCAGTACGTGCACCTGTGTGCTGGTGTTAAAGGGGGTGTTCTGGCTGGGGCTGTGGGGCTACGCATGTTTTGGGTGCTCTCTGCTTGTTGTGTTGGAAGCTTTGCAAAGATTGAGCCTTGGGAGCTTGAGTCTGCATGATGCCCACAATGCCAAGCTAGTGCCACTTCCAAATACATGTCACTCTCCTGCTGTGGTTTCTGGCCATCCTGTCTCAAGGGTCCCAGGGCTGAGGTTTTGGTCTGGGAGATTGCCTTGAGCTGGAGTTGCTTCAGTCATGCCGCAGTTGGGCAGAGACATGTTTTGAATGGCATTACTTTCCCCAAGCAGTAGCTGTCTCAAAGTTTGCCATCTGGTGTAATTTTGTCCTTTAAGCTCCATCTGTGATGTGCAGCAGGGAGAGACCACAGCCTACCGAGTGGACCGGCTCGTTGGTCGAGTGCTGGAGCTGGTTCTGTTTCTGAAGCAGCAGAGCTATTCAGGTGCCAAACTGAGTGCTGACATTAGAGGAAGGGGAAAGCCACCCCTTGGGCTCCAAGCGAGGGATGGTGGGCAGCTCACATCGCCGGAGGGATCTGAGCCCCCTCTTGGCCTTGTTCTGCTCATCCAGATCCAGACACCCCATGCCTGGGCCGAATCCCCACCCAGGGTCTGGGGGGAGACCCCTGGCTCGGGTGGTGCTGAGGGGATGGGTGGCAGTGCTGGGCCGGATCTTGCGGCAGCAGAGAGCTGCTGTGCCAAAATGCCTCATGTGCATCTGCTGGGTGAAAGCGGCTTGGCTGATAGCAACCCTCTGCTGAGCATGGGGGTATTCAGCGGGAAGGGAGGCGGGGAGATGCAAAAATACCTGTCTTGAGAGGGTTCACTGTATGTGCACCTGATAAAAATCACAACATGGGATCGGCTTTCTTCTCTGCTTGCTTGGCTTTTGGCATGCACAGCCAAGCTCTGGCAGGCAGGGCGAGTTTCCTTCTCCCCAGGGTCGTTAAAAAGGACCATTTCCCCATTTAAAGAGCGGGAGGTGGGGATGGAAAGCGGAGCAGAGCCAGGCAGCGGGCTCGACCTGCCCATGCAGCCTTGGCTCTCCCACTCCCACCGCTCTCCGCGGCATTAGGCACGTGGGATCGAGGGGGGCTGGACGGGTATGAAAGCAAACACACATCTGGAAGTTCCTCCAGTTAATTGGGCAATTATTCATACCACTCTTGCTGGAAGCAGCCTGCTACCGCCGAGCCAAAACCAACAACAACAGGCTGTGGGCGTGCTCCGGCCCGGCCAGGGCGCGTGCGGTGAGGTGGGGCCGCAGAGGGCTGGCGGAGCGTGGGCATGGCTGCCCTGGGCTGTGGGGTGGGTGGGAGCCCTGCGAGGGGCTGGGAGGGGGGTGTGGGCCCCAGCTGGGAGGGGGAGCAGTGGGAGAACCCCGGTCAACCTGCGTTGGGTTTTATTAGGAGCTTGGCAGGCCGCGGTGTTGGGGAAGGTAGTCCAGGCCCAGCTGTGCTCTGCAACACTTTGCTCCTCGTAAATAGTGGATTCGCTGCCATTTCTGCCCTGCTCCACCTGAACCAGGCTCTGGCAGCCGCCGTTCACCTTTTCCATCCCTCTTCCTCTCTCTCCCTCACGTCCCTGTATCCTCTGTGGCTGACAGCAGCGGTGCGGCACAACTTCGTCCCCTGCTCGTCCCTGCCGAGGTGGCTGCACCGACAGAGCGCAGCGGAAGGGCTCTGCTGGCTGCCCTTGGCCCTGACAGCCATTCCCTGCGCTTTGCCCTCAGTCAGGGCTGTGTGAGCGCTTCAGCGTCCCGCAGTGTCCCCCCAGCTGTCCCTGCGGAGCTCTACAGCTCCAAAGGGAGATGACGTGGGAGTATCCGGGCACCATCAGTTCTGAAACACTGGCTCATCTTCTTCTTGTCCCCAGATACAATGGGATATGGTGTTGCTCCTGGGGCTGAGTGCTCAGGATGGCCTATCAGTGGGACAGAGCCACGTCCTGCAGCCATTCCCCTGGCACTGAGGCTGAGTGCCGTGTGGATGCTTTTACTCCCTCCTCACTGCAGAAGCCCACAGGCAGCCGGTCCCCTTCTAGCAGCATCTCTGTCATGGATAAAACCCATCTCCCGTCCTCGAAGCCACACCAGGAGGTGGGGCCCAGCCTTCCTGCTCTGCCCTGGGGTGTGTCTTTGGCACTGGGATGCTTCGTGGCAGCCTCAGAAGCACACGCAGTGTCTGTTCCACCATCGCAGCTGGAGCCAGCCCCAGCCAAGCCCAGCTGCCATGGGGACAGAGAAGAGAACCCGTTGTTCCCTCTTTCCTTGTCTTTTTCCCTCTTCCATGAGCTACGTCTTCTCTGAAGATCTTTACTGCCGTTCACTCTAGATCTTCCTTAGGATAATGTCAATCAGACAGACAGTTTGGCTCCAGGGTGAACGTGGGAATGTAAGCAAGGCTACACTGAGTCACAGCACGGGGCTGCCTTGTGCAGGATACTCTCCCCAGCATTGCTGGAGTGAATGCTCTAGGAAAAGACTCAAAACAATGCATGCACGGCATGCTTTCTACTGCTCTTTCCTGGCAGTCCCCAGATGTGATGAAAGGTTTATCTAGTGGGTGATCAGCTAATATTTTGCGTCTTTGTTTGCCCATTTTTTGAAGTGTTTGAGAAGCAGTGGTGATGCTCGCTTGGGAAGGCTCGGGGATGCGTAGTTCTCTGCATGCGATTTTAGTAGTGCTCTCAGAAGTACCATGAGGACATCACACCATGAAAAACCACTGGAGAGAGGAGAGCACGATTCCCAGTTTCACAGGAGAAAAGAATTTGAGTGGCTTGACCAAAGTCTCAGTGGGAACCCATAACAGAGTGAGGTGTTGAAACCGGGTGCTTGGACTCCTGGTGATGGTTCAGCCTCCCTCTTTGATAGTCACCCACGCAGAGATCCAAGCTAGAATGGGAAGTGCTCATTGAGGAGATGGTGCAGAAATGGAACTAACTGGAGTGAAAGCCTTCCTCGCTGTCCAGGTGGATGAGTGAGCTGTAGGATGATGAAATCACCCAGGTGGAGAGGCCAGCCAACAAAACTTACTTTGTCATTGTTTAAGAAATGGAGATGTTGTTGAGGGTCCAGCAGAGATGGAGGTGTTCAGAAAATCAAGATAAGCCATGTGGAATGAATGAGAGAGGTACAGCATCAGGGAATGAGGAGTGAGCCAGGCCAGGATCTGTCAGCCAGGAGGAAGAGGCTGGAGCTGCCAGCCGTGCTGAAGGGATGGGAAAGGTAGCCCTTGGTGTAGGAGGGTGTATAGAGCTGGGCACTGAAATGAAGCAGCTGAGATACAAGCACCAAGGGACAGCTCTTGCTCTCACTGAAGGGAATGGACTGACTCCCATTGACGTCAATGAGGGCTGAACTGGGACCCTTGCGAGAAATATATTGAACACAGACAAATCCAGCAAAGTCAAAACAGATGATGCAGGCCGCTTAACACAGTCACAGGGAGCTTGTTGCGAAACCTCCTAACGAGGCACTTCTGTCAAGCAGCCATCTCCAAGCCCAACAGGCTCCAGCCTAGGAAGGGAACATGGGAGGCTGTGGTGCTGGAGGAGGCACGCCCAAGATGGAAGGCAGGAATGCCATGGGATGTGTCCTCATCGTGGTGGAGCATTACCCCACTGACTTCCATACCTACCTGATTCCGGCCCAGGGAGCTTTTTGTTCAGGCTTTGCCGTCCCACTGATGAAGCTTGTCATGGAGCTGGAGGTGCAGACAGACCGGACAAGTTACCACGGAGGAGTCTCTGCCATATATCAGCTGACAGCGGGGGGCATCTTTGTGCACGCCTTTAATCCATGGCACATGCAAGTCAATTTGAGTTAGCCAACATGACGGAACCGCACTAAGCTGGCTGGAGTGACCTTATTTGCACGGACTAAGCGAATGCACATGGACTGCAACGCTGACGCAGTTACCGCGTGATAGCCTGTTCCTGTGCTGCGCTCAGCCTCTGACTCATCACCCCATGCTCTTCCCTTGCTGGGCTTCTCAGTCCCTCGTTCCAGGTTCCCAGTTCCTGCTTCCCACTGTGTCAGCGATGTCTGCGGTCCTACCCAGCCCTTGTCTCTCCAGAGAGTGGTTTTGGCAGCTCTTGCACCCCGCTCTGTAAGGGCACAGCTGCCCCCCACGGAAGGCTGTCCTGGTCCTCAGCATGGCCGAGGGCACTCGAGCATCCTGCCCTAGGGATGCTGGTTGTGGCCCGAGCACAGCACACAATATCTCCACAAATATGTGACTCTTTCCAATCCAGCAGGCCGCTTTCAGCACCATGACCTGCCTCTCCTCCCTCTTTGCTTGTTGTCTCCTCCTGGGGAAAGCAGTCAGTCACAACAAGGTGCAATCCTGAAAGAGCCAGAAGATGCTGAGCACTCAGGTCGTGTTCATGGGAAGATCCTCTCTCTGACACTGTGGGAGTTTGGAAAGGTGAAGGAGTTTAAAGCAGAGACAAGAAGTTACTGGTGTGGATTATTCAACTGAAAACAGAAGGAGCTGAGTTTCTGGCTACTGCTATGAGTGTGGGCTCTGCAGGGCTTGTCTGCGATGAAGCCTGGCTCTGTCTGTACCACTGAGATGTTGGTGAAGCTGCCTTTCCTCTACACTATGTCAAAACAGAATCCAGTCCTGGAAGATCCATTCTCCCTAAACAAGGAGTAACATGTCTTGGCTGTGGCGTGAGAGAGGGGGCAGAACTCAATCTACTGATTTGCAGCAAGAGAATGGAATGGAAAGAGAGCTCTGGGATGGAGACAGGCAGGGGGCATTGTTGCTCTTAGAATGATTCTGTGGCAAATGTACAGCTGAGATATTTTGATCCCTCTCAGATAGACTGGGCCACAACTTTGCCTTCCTTTCCTCCCTGGATCCACCAAAATAGACACATCATAGGCAAGGTTGGGCTTCCTTGGTGTAGGAGCGAGGCTCTGGGGGGGAACTCGAGGGGAAGCTCCCACAGGAAGGTGGCACAGGGGAGAGCTGCCTGCAGTGACCAGCAGGGCTTTGCCTGAGCTCTCAGGGATGGAGTGAGAAGAGCCAAAGCTCGGCAGTGCTGGAGCTAGCAGAGGTGGCAAAGAAGGGCCTCTTTGAGTGTCCCCACAGCAAAAGGAAAGCTAAGGAGGGGGTGGACTTGCTGCTTTTTGGGGTAGAGGACCCAGGAACAAAGGACATGGAGAAGGCAGAGGTATTCAGTGCTTTTATGATGCTGGAACCGATGGTGTTTCACATCTTTATTAACGACTTCGAGTGCACTCGCAGTACACTTGTGGGTGATCCCAGACTAAGGGCAAGCAGTTGATATGCTGCGGGCACAGCTGCCATTAAGAGGGACCTTCACAAGCTGCCATCTGTTTTGTGATGTGATGTGCGTTTCAGGGCCCATGGCCTGGCTTCTCCCTGCTGCCTGGGCTGCTCATTTCCTTCTTGGCTGCATTGTGGGCAACCCTCTTTCTCTGGAAACAAGCTTCCCTTCCCAACACAAGCAGCTGAAGATTGTGTCAGGCTCGTCCAATCTCAGTGAGTTCCTCCTTCTCTTTATTCATGAGCACATTGTAGGGCGAAGTGTTATTATTTATAAGGCTGATTCTTCCCTTATCTCTTTCTAGCAAACACTATTCCCCTCTGCCTCCCATGACCATTCACCTCTTCTGGATATCTTTGTGGGGATGTTTATTGACATGACAGCATGTAGCAGCCACTGCTGCCAAAGTCAATGCATCCCCTCTCCATTCCAGGCAGACTGGGGCTGTTGGCTTCGAGTCCCCCGAGAGATCCCAAGGCTGTTTGTTGACTTTGTCCTTGGCCAGTGTTAGATAAACAGAGAACTTGTGTTATTTTGGTGCTTCTTCCTAGGAGCAGCTCAAGCACCACAGTGGCCACATCACTCACTGACATCAATCCTTTTCCCTGGGTTGTGTACTGAGTGTTTAGTGAAGCTGGGAAAAAGCTGTCACTGCAATTTGCCTCAGAGGGTGAGAAAATTACGGTCCTTCCTGCAGTTCTGGGGCCAGGGCATGCTAAATGCTACCCGATATTCCTGGATGCTGCTCTCCCAAGACAGAGGCTACTTCCCTGCATTAGGTACTGGTGTGCCAGGTCACTGTGTTGCTGGGTGTTAACCTCTGTGCTTTGTGCAGTGGCAGTCCCAGTGCCAAAAGAAAGGCAGCGAGAAACAGCATGATGAGTCCTGCTGCCCCAGGTCTGCCTCCTGTGCCGTGTCCTCTGTAGCCCTGCAAATCACACATCCTCCCCAAACTCCAGTGTGAGGAGGTATTTGGGGGAGCTTTCTGTACTGCACGTGTTTACTGGTGTCTAACAGAAGGTGAGCTCTCACTTCAGCTTTCTGTGTGGGCTCCTCCCATGCTCTCAGCTGCAGAGATGGACCTCCTATCGCCACTGGGCAGACCATGAGCTCCTTGACCCCGTGCTGGTTTTGGGTGATGGGGCCGGTGTGCTCCCAAGCCATTGGGGGTGGATGAACAAACACAGATTGCGTGATTGCATACGTTTCATTTCTCTTGGAAAGCAGTCTGAAATGGCCAGCTCCACCATTCCCTGTGGGATAGCCTGAGACCAAAAACATTGCAGAGGTAATGAGAACAATGTTTCCTGGTTCTTGGATGGGATCTTCTGATGGTGTAAACTAGTTCTGTGCCATTGGAACCAGCTGTCAAATGCTGATTTTCAGCAGCTGGCCTGAGACTGCTGCTCGTGCTGCACTGGGGTTTCAAGTGGGCTCTGCTAAGGCATGCCCAGGTAGTCAGAGGGGAAAAGTGGACTAAGAAGTGCTTACTTTTGGTCTCAGGCTCCTGCTAACAGAGAGCAAGCCCCACTGAACAAAATGGGGATGCAAAAGGGAGACCAGATCTTTTCCCAAATGCTGGGGACTTCCAATGTGCATCACAGCAGAGCAGAGCAGCACGAGATGTGCTGACCCGTGTGGGGTGGGCTTGCTCTGATACAGGTTCTTCTTGCTGGGGCAGAGTCCAGACCAGAGCCCAGAGTCCAGACTCTGCCCAGCACGGGACAGAGATGACAGGAGAGGTGACCCAAAGTGTTTCCAGACTGTTCAGCTTTCCTGGTTACCTGGAATTTTTTGTTTGCACCAGTAAAGTAGAAGCTAAGAACCAGCCTAGCCCTGCAGCACCGAGCCGTTCTTTGGTTCTTCATCATACATCAATAAACTGCCCGGTATGCTGGGTTGGACCATTTCACTGCTGCCTTCCTTTCCTTGTGCCCAGATGCCTTCCCACAAAGCTCGGGGAGGGAGGGGGCATCTCGAACAGCCTGTGGCTGCTGTGAGCAGCGGTTGGTACAAACAACGTGCTGTGAACCACAGAACCAGGGAGTGCAGCAACTGTGCCGGTGTGACCTGGGGCTCTGTAAGAGGAGAAGGGGAGATAAGGAAAACCAGAAAAAGTGTCCTTGGAAAGATAAGCAGAACAGAAGAGCAAGTCACAGTTGAGTTGGGATGAAAAGCTGCAGAGGGTAGCAAAGGTGTATGTGAATGAGGAACTGCAAACCTTTTAAAAGGGACTCAGAATACCCCCACTGAGCATGAAGGTGGTGGTCTGGGGGGATCCCTGCATGTCGCCTCCCCCTCCTAATGCTGCACGGGTGTTTGCCAGCCCCTTGAGACCTCAGCAAAGGCAGTGTGTGTGGCTGCTTGGGGCTGTGCGAGCCCAGGACACGTGCTGGCTGCTCAGCTTCTGCTGCCCTCACCTGCCCTTTGGCACCAGGAGTGGGAGGGGTGGCCATGCTGCCATTGGGGTGTGACTGATTCCCACCGAATGCTGGTGCTGGAAGGGGTTCCTGGGTCCTGCAGTTTAGGCACCACTGCTGCCTCTCAAGGCAGTATCATTCCTCTCAGTCCTCAGCCCTGAAACCCTCAGCAGTGGCACTGATGGAGAGCTGAGACCTTCTTTTTTGATCACCAACAATACCTTTCCTGGCTCCTTTCTCCTGTTCCCCCACCCTCTGTATGCATGCACTGCCTTTCTGCTCCATCTTCTCATCCCTTTTGTAGCATCCCTAGCGCTGCAAAGCTGGAGATCGGGTCTGCTCCCAGGTGGAGATGGCTCCTGCACACAGCTGCTGTTTGTGAGTATGGCTCCTCCTGCAGAAGCTGGCGCAAGGTCCTGCATGGCAGTGTGCACCAAAGCTGTGTGCGCTTCTGTGTGGGATAAGAAGTAAGAGTTGCCTCTCTGCAGTAAGGGTGAGCCCGCAGAGCTGGGCTGCAACATGGAGCTGCATTGATGCCCACAGGGCTGGTTGGAGGGCTTAAGAATCAAAGAGGAGTGCAGCAGGTCCTTCACCTGGAGCTGAGTTGTGTGTACACCTGCCTCTGTGGCTGAGAACCATCCGTGTAGGAAACCATTCTGCAGAGGGACAGAGGGAGACGGACATGCAAAGGTAATGCACAGGCATGGCTGGAGGGAACACACCCTGCCCCTGGCTGTCCTGCCCCACATGTGGGCTGTGGGCTGTGCTGGGCCCTGGATGCTCACTGTGCCCATTGGGATCTCTCTGTCAGCTCCCCCCAAGGCCGCTGTCTCCACTTGCCCTCAGATCTGCTGTGGCTTTTGCTCCCTCCCATCTGAGGCCGTGCACTGCTGCAGCATTTAGCTGGATCCTGGGTCACCTGCAAGAAGGAGGAGGACACTGCAGCTGATGGGGCAGAGGCTCACAGCAGGGCTCCTTCCTACCTCCCAGACAAAGCCACAGATGAAGGTTGGCTGGGAATATTTTGGTGTCTGAGCAAACCCAGGCAGTGAGTGCCAAGGTGGTGTGGGGGATACTTGAATCCTCCTGTGCTGCTTCAGGAGCTGATGGCTGACGTGCACTGAGGAGACCTGCTCAGCTGCAGGAATCAGCAAAGGATTCTGCCTGACCATGCAGGGCTCAGGGTCCCATGGTGTGCACAGGTGAGCTGGGTAGGGGTACAGCGCCAAGGATACGAGGTGACAGATCAAATGCTGGACAGAAAGAGGGCAGTCCCGGAGAGGAGAGAAGCAAAGGAAAGCTGGTAGAGACAGCAGAGAGCAGCTGCTTTCGAGGAGCCTGCTGACACGTGGGCCTGCTTGGTGACTGAGTTCTCATCCAGTGAACTGATGTGGGCATGGAGCTGCTTGGGGACCCCAGCATCTCTCAGCACACCTGGCCCAGGCTGTGCTCCATGCAGGCCCTGGGAGGGAGCAGCATCCCATACCACGCTGCTGGCAGCACAGCCTGCCAGGGAATTAGGGATTAATGTGGAACTGATCTGAGATGAAACACTTTGGATCGGGACCACGACCAAAAATATTTTGAGTCGGATCAAACTGAACCAAACCAATCTGTCTGTTTCCTGCTTTCCCAGCAGACAGTCAGCCTTAAAGGTCACAGAGCTGAGAAGTACGGCTGGGGACAAATACGTTTGTCTTTAGGAAAAGAACGATGACAGAAAATTCCTGACCAGATTTGCCCCAGGGGTGAGAAATGGGGGATTCACTCCTCCTTCCCCTGCCCCGATTCAGCCTGTTCGTGAGGAGCTGAGGCTGGGAACCCTCTGACAGGACAAGGGGAATGGCTTTAAACTAAGAGGGATGATATAGGTGAGATGTGAGGAGGAAATTCTTTACTCAGAGGGCGGTGAGGCGCTGGCACTGCTGCCCAGAGCTGTGGGCGCCCACCCCTGGATGTGCCCATGGCAGTGGATGGGCAGCTTTGCTCTGTGGGAGGTGTCCCTGAACATGGAATGGAACCAGATGGCCTGTGAGGTTCCGTCCAACCCAACCACGCTTGGTTCTATGGCTCTGTGGGTGCACAGAAGAGTGCCTGTGTGGGTTCTGTCTCCTCAGGGACAGCGGGGGGAGGTGGCAGCTGGGACCCCATGTCCTCCTGGATGCCAAGCAGAGGCTGGGGCTCCTCCAAACAACATCTGAGCCACCGGCATTGGGAAGTGGGAGCTTTTCCAGGTCTCAGGGACTGTGTCAGCGGAGTGTGAAGGTATGCAGACAGGTTTGGGCGGACAGGGACAAGAACAGTCAGACTTAGCCCTTTCAACATCCGCTTTTTGATAACTCCCTGTATGTTGAGCTGGCACCAGGCAGCGACCCAGGAGCAGACCATGCTGCTGGTCCCCGCTTCCACCTCAAGAATCCCCATACTCTGGCCAGCACCCCAAG
This sequence comes from Gallus gallus, assembly GCF_016699485.2. Classification (NCBI taxonomy): domain Eukaryota; kingdom Metazoa; phylum Chordata; class Aves; order Galliformes; family Phasianidae; genus Gallus; species Gallus gallus. The sequence continues at coordinate 13,965,810 of NC_052545.1, forward strand.
GGGATTCAGAGCTCCAGGCCAGGCTGGTGAAGGCCAAGCAACCTGGGGCTGTTCTCATTTAGAACTCTCCTGGAGGGGCCGCTGTGCGGTTGGGAAGCTGCTGGCTCCCCCCCGGTGCAGGTCCCCTCTTTCCCATCCTCAGCTCCGCGCTGCGATCTCACACGCTGAACTCTCCGCAGGTGGGAGCAGCCCAGAAAGAGAGCGCGGCCGTGGGAGAGCGGCGCGAGGAGCGGGCTGTGCCGCGAGGTGCGCGGCCCCGCACGCAGCCAGCTGCAGCCGCCGACCCCACAGCCGTCCCGGTTCCGGTGAGAGCCCGGCTCTCCCAGGCAGGTGCGTGGCCGAGCGGCCCCGGGGGGCTCCTCGCTGCAGCTGAGCCTGGCGTGGCCGCCGTGCCGAGGATGCTGCTGCAGGAGGAGCTGAGCGGGAGCCAGACACGTCCGTGTGCAGGCAGCCGTGTCTGCGTGGAGCTGAGCGCGGGGACCGAGCGCACCCCGCGTCCTTCGCCTGCGCCGCTCGCCGCAGCCTGGTGTGTGAGCTGAGAGTGCACGCTTTGCATTTGGCAGTGTCTCTTTAATTCAAAGAACGCTTCGAGACTCTCGGATGGATTTGGCAACTGTGGTCTGTTTTTATTAGTAAAATGATAGCATATGATAGCAAAGTCTGTTTTCGTTGCCCTTGTTGAAAGAGATGCCAAATGCAAATCCATTTAGAGGGCGGATTTATCAGCTTCCTTTTGCTGTGCCTACGAACGCAGTGGCGAGTCCGGGCCTTGCAGCGTCTCGCTGCCCAGGCTGGCAACTGGGCGGCCGCTTTGCAGCAGCAGAGGGTGCTCTTCGCCTGCCCGGAGCAAAAATCACGCAGCTCTTCGTGCCTGGAGCCAAGGGGGGAGAAAAGCCTCGTGCTTTCCCCGTGCTCGGGTGGAGGTGGTGTATGGAGCCGTGCTGCCCGTCTCGGGGCGGCTCTCGGTGCCACCTTGTGCCTTCTCAAGGGGTTTCCCGGTGTTATCAGCATTTCTGGCGTTCACAGTGTCCCCTTATAACGCCTCAGCGGCCGCTCGTCAGAAGGTCTATAGGAGATCCTGACCCCAAACGCCCGAGGGCTGCACGCACCCAGCACAGCAGGCGCAGGGGCAGCACCCCAATGGCTGTGGGTGCAGAGCCTCTGCACCGGGCGTGCAAGCCCAGAAGATGAAGTCGCACATCATTAGCAACTTGTGCTCGTCACACTGATCGAGAACACTTCAAGCTTATTTCTAGCACAGCTCTCTCTTTCCCGCAGCATCTGCAGTCCTGGGGACACCACTGCTGAGTCTGACCTTCAAATCTCTCGAAGGAGGCACATGGTGCAGAGGAGGGGATGTGAGAGCTGCTCTGCCCCGGATGGATGGACTGTGTGAGGGTGCATGAGGCAAGGTGAGCCCCAGGGAGCTGCGGACAGGAGGGGATGGTGGCACAGCAACCTTTGGGCAGGTGGTGCAGCCTGAGGTGCCAGCCCACGTCCTGCCCTGCGTGGGTGCCGCGCTCTGTGCTGGGCTGCAGGCAGCCAGGTACGGCCGGGGGCGGCCGCTGCCCCGGCACTTCCCAGCTGGAAATACAGGCGGAGGAAGTGATTCACTCAGAGCCACCCAGTGAGTTAGTGGCAGAGCTGGGAATGAAGCACAAGTCTTCTCCTGCTCAAACCACGAACTCAGCCAGCTCCTCCAGGGAGGTCGGGTGCGTTCAAGGGGACCGTGAACTATTCTCTCGCCTGCTTCAGCAGTTTCCAAAGAATCGGAGCTGTGGAAATAACCCAGTCCCAGCTTCACAGCAGAAGCTCTGCTCCAAACTGCACTTGTGAGATCAGTTGTTTAGAAAAACATCATGAGCCCAAGTAACAAGGCTGCAGCGCCTGCCAGGGCATAGCACGAAGGTATTTGGGCAGAGGAAAGCGCAGTGAGCCGGGTGTGCAGACCCGGGCTCCAGCGTCTGTGCGGTCTCATGCAAATCTGAGGTGCCTGGGGGCTTCCATCACAGTGCATTAATGATTCACTGCCCTTCCTCTCACCAGTGCCCCACGTGCAGTCTGCTGTGTGGCCCCTGTTGGAGCTGGCTGTGGTGCAGGGCACAGGGCTGCTCCCTGCTGCTTGACTGTGCTCAGCCTCACACAGCTGGGCACTGTGCCCCAGGGCCCACAGCATGACCATGACAAGGACACTGCTGCTCCTGCCCTTGGGCAGACACTGTGGCTGTGCCACCCTGAGCTGTGTGCCTCGCTCTGCTGACCAGGAGCTGGCAACACTGATCTGCTATGGGCTGAGGCCCAGCAGCCAACACTGCTTGGGGAAATGTGCTGCAGGCATGGTGCTCCCTTCTCCTCCTCCTCCTCCTCCTCCTCCTCCTCCTCCTCCTCCTCCTTCTCCTTCTCCTTCTCCTTCTCCTTCTCCTTCTTCTTCTCCTTCTCCTTCTCCTTCTCCTTCTCCTTCTCCTTCTCCTCCTCCTCCTCCTCCTCCTCCTCATTCTCCTTTCTCCTTCTCCTTCCTCCTCCTTTCTCCTTCTCCTTTCTCCTTCTCTGTTCTCCTTTCTCCTTTCTCCTCCCCCAGCCAGCACACAGCAGTTCTGCTGCCCTCTCTCCTTGCTCTGCTGCCTCGATGGGACCCAACTGTCGGAGCCGCTTATCTCTGTTTCCCATGTGTGGGCCTAGCCAAGCCGTGCATGTTTCTTGTTTGTTTGTTGTTTCAGCCCTCTCTCCACCAGCCGTGATGGCAGGCAGTGCATGCAGCTGAGCCCACAGCGACCACAGGGCTGGAGCTTGCGGCACCTCTCAGTATGGCTGTGCCAGCCAAGTGGCCATGGTGGCAAGTGGCCTCACTGGAGGGGCTGTTTGTTTACGCTGAGCCGCAGGCGTGCTCGCGGGGCACAGGCCAAGCCGCAGTGTCTGGCGAGCAGCTGCGATGAGATGGAGCATGCAGGACGTGGGAGCTGTGGTTTCTGCAGCAGAGGAACTGATGCATGGCTTTGGCTGCGGCCTGCTTTAGAAGCAGCCCCTGGGTTTGGGAAGGAGGGATGGGGACAGCCCTGACTATTGGCGGCCTTTTGGGTTTCAGCGGCTGCTTCCCCTCCTGCACTGTGGTGGTGAGCACTCAGCCCGGTGGGTCCCACTGAGCACCCCCAGCCCGGAAAGCCCACATGGGTGCTCTGGTGAGCAGTGACCCTGCTCAGCCATCCCTGGGCCTATGCTGGGTGCTTTGCTTGTCTGGAGGAGCCAATCCAGCATGGCAACAGCAATAACCCCTTTGTGACCCCTTTAGAAATGAACCTGCATGTGTTCAGCCTTGTAGTCCCCCTTGGAGAAGAGGAGATGTCACCATCTCCCTTTCACTGGTAAAACCAAAGTGCAGCTCCAGTGCTGGGTTGGGAGCCTGCTGCTGGCCCTGCCACCCTGCCCAGAGTGCCCTGTTGGCATCCCGTCCCCTGCAGCTGCCCGGTTCCTGGGTTGCTGTTGGACAGTCCCTCTTGCGCTGCTTCAATACCCAGAGAAAGCGGCTGGGGTTGTGGTGGAGCCCAGTGCCCTTGGGGAGGGAAAAGACAGAAGTCTACATCCTCTTCTGCACCTCATTAACAACAGGGTGTCTCATCACCAGCTCACCGCAGAGCCCCGCATGGGATCCCGCTGTCCCCGGGTCGCCACGCTCTGTTCTCTGTTCCTGACTGCTGAAAACACCGCAGGGTTTGCTCGCCATGCTGCCAGGCCAGCAGTGAGCTGGGAGGGCTCCAGCTGGCATGCTGCAGTCAGCCCAGGGCTCGGCACTCCTCTGACACAGGAACCCCAGTGGGAAAGTTATTCCCACCCGGGCAAGCGGTCAGAAACCGGGGCCAGGCTCTGTTCGCTCACCCCACGTGCTCTCAGTGTCAGGGTATTGTTACCATCAGTGCTCAAGTCACAGTCACCCCACAGGAGCTGGTGACAGCGGCTCCAGTTGTGCTTGCTTTGGGGTGAGGTGAGGGGCCCCGAGCTGTGGGTGCAGCTGCCAGCCCCCCATCCGTGCTCCAGAGATGTGGTTGTGTGGCACATCCCCAGGCACTGTTCACTGCAGTGCCAGCACCTCCTGCCCGTGCTGTGGCTGTGGTTGGATGGGACGGAGCAGCTCGCTGGGTGTGTGCTGTGGGGCCAGCGCCATTCCCAGCAATCTCTTTATGCTGATTTCATGCCCTGGAGCTGCCCAAGATCTGCCCTTTTCTACATGGAGAATAGCACGCGAGGGGCTCCTCCTCTGCCCGCAGGCGCTGGCTCTCCGCCACCGCATTCGGAGGCCGTGGCAAAGTCGTGCCACACTTTAATTACACTAATTAATTCCTGAATACCAGCCTTGCTGTGGCATGGGGGAGGTCAGGGGGGCCAGCAGCCGGGAGCATAAGCGGACCCTTGTATTGTCCTCCCGTCTCATCGCCTGCCAGGCCCCGCTGGCTGTCCCTGCCCTCAGAAGGGCTCCAGCAACCCTCTGGCTGCAGCTCCCCTCCATGTGGGTGCCCCGCACCGTTCTGAGGGCTCCTTGTGCTGGGAGAAAGGAGAAAAAACCCTGGGACCCGTGGTTGGATTGGGGAGGGCTGAGACAGAAGGATCGTGCCAGGTTCTCCTCCCCAGTCCCTCTGTCCCCAGGGCTGTGCTGCTTCCTGGGGCTGCTCCCAGTGATGTCCCTGTGGGACCGTCCTTCATCACACCCAGAAGCTTTGCCCAGAAACTCTCCAGGAAATCCTGCTCTGCCTCCACTGCTCCCCAGGTAGGGTTTGGCTGTTGGGAGCTGCAGGCAGTGCAGGACCGACCTCTGCCCACTCCAGGGGCACTCACTCTGGGTGAGCTGGGCAGGGTAAGGCCACCTCTTGCTGTGTCCAACTCTCTTCATCAGCAGGGCTGTGAGGATTGCCAGCAGCCAGCCTGGGCTGTGCAGTGCCGGGAGTGCTGCGGGCAGCTGCAGAGTGGCAGAGCTGCCTGCTGGGAGCCGTGCTGTAGCATTGCCAACGTCGTGGCTGCTGGTGGCCGTGCTCCCAGCAGAGAGCATTCTGATGAGGCAGCTTCATTCAGCCCATTGTAATGCTATCTGCCCGAGCGTTTTTGAGGAGAGTTTTTGCTCATTACACAGGGGCATCTGCAGGCATTTCCCAGCCCCACTGCTTCCAGTGCTATGAGGCACTGGGGGCTGAGGGTTGTGCTGCTGCCCCTCCTTCCTATCCCCCAGCACAGCCCTATGAACTGCTCTGCCCATGTGCTGTAGCCCTGCTCACAAATGGTGCCAGCAAATGATTAACGTGTGTGTGAAAGTCAAATGTGCTCTGCATGGATTGCATACAGCTGGACCAGAAAGGAGGGGGAGAATGAGAAGAGGAAGAAGAGGAAGTGAAAGAAGAGAAAAAGGAAAAGGAAAGAGAAAAGGAGAAAGAAAGGAAAAAAGGAAAAGGGAAAAGGAAAAGGAAAAGGAAAAGGAAAAGGAAAAGGAAAAGGAAAAGGAAAAGGAAAAGGAAAAGGAAAAGAGTTCTTGCTCTGACTTGTGCTTGGGCTGGCAGCCTGCATGCTTGGGGCCTGTGTGTAGATGTAGAGGTGTGATCCTACACGCGGGCTGTGGGATGCTGTGTGTATGGGGAGCCCCAGGGGCTGACCGGAAGAGGGGACACCCTGCTGCCCAAAGCCATCGCCTGCTCTGGCACAACGCCATGCGTGGATCAGCCCTTTCCCTGCAGCACTGGGCAGCCCCAGTGCCCTGCTGTGCAGGGAGGACTCACACCGGCTCTGATGTCCTTTCCCAAAAACATTCACCCCCGTGGTTCCCTCTGCTCTCATCTCGCAGAGCGGACGCAGTGTCAGCTCACGCAGGCGCCGGATCGCTCACAGCTACAACGTTCCGTTTGCAGCAGAGGCTTAGAAAACAAACAGCTTTTCCAAAACAAATGGGATTTGTCGGCCCAAGTGATGGAGACAGAGCTGCCAAGAGGTTGCTGGGAGTAAAAGGCCACGCAAACATTGGTTTAATCCCTCTGTCCTCCCGCCGTCATTGGGGATGCTCCAGCAACATCCCTGCAAGCTCATGCCCCGAGCTGCTGCGGGTTAATGTGGGCTGCTGGGGCTGCTCCTTGGTGGATCTCCTGACCCCTACTTATGCCTTTGGAGGGGAGCTGCCTGCTTAGGCTCATCAGTGAGGCCAGGGGCCCTCTTCCTCTTCCTCTCTCGCCCCCCTGCTCAGCTGTGTTGGAGCATGGGGTGCTCAGCACTCCTGGTCTGCCCTCATCCCTGTGATGTGTCCATTCATGCAGGAATGGAGCTGGGAGCATCTGGGCTGAGATGAGAGTGCTGGTCATCCACACAGGCCTGGCCCAAGGCTGCACCGCTGATCTGCAGTCTTGTGTTCGGGGTCCTGGGAAGGCCACTGTCAGGGGGGACAAACAGGGGAATAAGGGCCTGGAGAGGGGTGGGAGTCTCTCTCCTTGGAGATACTCAGGTCTTGGCTGGGGCAGACTGGGAGCATCCTGCTTGGAGCCAGCCTGGAGCAGCGGGGCTGGAGCAGGGACCTTCACCGAGACCCACAGCCTGGCCATCTCTGCATGGGTACTCCTGGGCTGCCCCACACTCGCAGCCCAGATGGGGTTAGGAGTAGGTGGGTGCAGGGACTGCTGCCAGCCCTTCCTGCCCAGCTGCAGCCCCTTGTCCTGGTGCCACGTCCTCATGCCTGGATTCACATGTGGCACTCATGGTCCAGAGACCACCCTCCTGCTGCTCCTCCTCGTTCCCCTCCAGCATTTTGCTCCATGAAGCCCTGCAGCGTGGCTGCCTCACGTGCACGGTGTGCTGTGCTGTTTGCTTCAGTCTCAACTTGAATCTTGATCATCAGAACCACAAAAAAGGCAAGTGTCCTCTGCAGAGCCCGGTATGAGGCTCAGCAGTGTCTGGCGAGGGTGGGATCTGCCTAAAAATGTTTGTGGAAGAGGAATAAAAAAATCAAAAGGTGGAGGAAAGAAAGAAGAAGACAGCTCAGCAGATAGACAGCAACCCCAGGAGACCCCCTCTCGGCAGCAGGAAGCAGGGAACATAAGGAGCCATTTATTTTAAGTAAACTATAAATATCGGACTACAACAAATGCATGTAAGAGAAGAAAAGTTGGTCTGAATCCAAAGATTTCCGAGAGGTCGCGAGCAAACATGTGTGATTGAGTCTGGCAATTCCGCGTGTGCGTGTGCGCCGCTGCACGTGCTCATCAAGGGCTGCAGCGCTAGAGACAGCATAATCCCCCCAAATTAAAACCAGAGCAAATTAAACATCGAGACAAGGCTGTGGCGGAGCCTCGTGGCTGCTGATAAGATCAGTGTGCTGATGGCAGGAGTGCCCCAAACAGCTCCGACCCCGAGCAGAGCCGTGCTGTGCTGCCCATACCAATGGGTGGTATCTCAGGGCTGTGGCTATGCTGTAGGCTTGGGGCTTGCTGGAGCAGCCTGTGGGGCTGGAGCTCAGACACAGCTTGCCCTAGATCTCTGGGGCAGTTGGGTATGGGGGCAGCTCCTGCTGATGTCACCCACGCAGCCCTGACCAGCAGGCTTGGGGAGCAGTGCCTGGGGCGCAGAGCTTCAGGCTTAGCGGCAGTCCTGCACTCAGCTGCACCGTATCAGCACTAGTGATGCTGTGGTCACACTTGGGTGGCTTTCAGCTGGTGTGACCAACTCTGCTGTTGGCGCCTGTGTGTGCTCGGGCCTTGGCAGCCTGCTCACAGAGCCCTGCTTTGACCTCAAGCAGAGAGTAAATCTGATGGGCACGAGGCGCTGGCCCTTGTCGCGCTCCCAGGCTTGATGACAGTTAACATATTGCTCCGTGAGCAGCGCCTGCTTTGTGTGACTGCCCTTATCGCAGCGAGCTGACATGTTTTGCCCTTTATTTTTGCCCATGTGAAGTATCACCTTGTCCCTGTGGGCCGGCCTGGCTCTCACACATCGCCTTCCTGGCAGTGGGACGCGCCGGCATTTCTGCTTCATTGTGCTGCAAAGCTCCAAGGCGAGCATGGCGGGGGGACAGAGACCCCCGCAGCACCCCTGGGGACGGGGCGGGGTCCTGCAGTGCACCCATGGCCCTGGCTCATCGCTGCTGGATGGCCACCAGCTCCCAGATTGGGTGGCCAGAACTGGGCCACCACTCCGCTTCTAATGGAAGCCACTGCAGAGAGGTCCCCGTGGCTCTGCCCGTGGTCGTCAGCGCTGCCTGTTTGATCCTTCAGGAGAAGCAAAGTGTGCTCAGTGCCAGCTGCGCCTGGGGTACTACAAGTAATCCAAGCAACAGATTACTGTGTCACCACTTGTCTGCTCTGTGTGCCACCAGCATTGTCTCACATCTCTGTGGTCACTGTGGCCTCTCCAGCTTGTCACCATCAGTCACACACACTACTCTCAGGCTTGGCTATTAGGCGGATTAACCTTAATTGATACTGCCCATCATCACTACTCACTATCTTCATTGTCAACTTCAACACCACCCATCGCCTACAATTTCCACTTATTAGGAGCATGGAGGAGTCACTGACACGTGCTGTGTCTGATCCAAGATCAGATATCCCATCTGAAAGGGACCTCCTCGCTTCAACACACTCTGAGAGCGCAGGTCCTTGAGTGGGTTCTCCCAGTGCCCATGGGATGCTGAGCAGCTCTGTCCCCTCGGCTTAGGAACTGCTGCAGTGATGCATCTCTGGTCTGGAGGGATGAGGAGATGCAGTGTCGGGGTGCCCCGGAGTTGGGGTGTCCCTGCACACCGCGATGCTCCTCCCGTGGCAGAATGCACAGCTCTCATCTGATGTGTGCCGGTCCCAGCGAGGGAGGAGCAGCTGCTGCGTGTTTAGGAGAGACCCAGAAAATATCGGGGTGGGCTACAGGGAAGGTCAAACAAACCATTTATTTTCAGTCGGAACAGTCAGATGTGAGCGTCTCTGTTTAGGAATCACATCCAGATGCTGAAGTTAAACATCTGGGCTTCACCTCTGTGTTTTGTCTACGCCCTGTGAGTGTGGCACAGCTTTTGGAGCCATCTGCGGAGGCGTTATCACCTCGTCCATCAGCTGCCCCTCACCTCCGGCCAGAGCTCCCAAATCCCCTCCATTTCCGCAGCTGTCACTGCTGCAATGAGCCCACAGGCCTCACGTTCATCAGTATTTCAGCCCTTTTCCAGGGGAGGTGGGGGAATAGCAATGCGGGAACCCTCCTGGTCCAACTTTAAGGCAGTCCTTTCATGTCCTGGAGAAGAAGAGTGCTCTCCCTGCCAGGAGGACCTGAGGGATGGGTAGAGCATTTGCACAGCCCTTCCTTGGGTCCGTGTGCTGCTCTCATCCTGTTGAGCAACTTGGCTGGCACAAAGTGCTCTGCAGGAAGAGGCCTTAAAACCCTGAATACAGCCAAGGCCAGAGCAGAGCTGTGAGCGGCTGTGGTGCAGCAAGGCCAGGAGCAGGCTGACCCCAACGGGAAGCTCTTTAGACATGTCTGCTGTGCAAAGAGCTCCTGGTTCTATGGACTGGAGTCCTTGCCTTTTTTTGATGGCCTATCTCTGCAGCAGCGCAGGAGGTGGACAGGATCGTCATACTGATGTTTGAATACTCCATGTATTCCTGCTGTGGTGACAGCCCTGCCTTCTGTGCAGAAGCCCAAGGCATGTCGTGTATGACAGCCTTACTCCAAGGATGCTCACCACCTCTGGAACCAGATGTCGGGCTGGATAGGGAAACCTGCCTTCTGGAGGATGGCCACCACTGGGCATCAGAAGAGCCGGGGCTTCAAAGCAGAGATGAACAAACACAGCACCAACATCTTCCGGGGTACCATGAAATCTTGAAAGCCCATATTTCCATTTGAACATCCCGAGCGATTCTCCCTTGTTCAGAAGGGGCTGGATGGCAGGAAGCCTGTTGTTCAGCTGGCATCCCTCACCCTCTGAGCTGCCTGGTGCTGAAGGACCCTGTGCCATCTGTAGGGGCTGTGCTGCATGCACAGGGACCCCACGCTTAGTGTTTCCCACCCAGAGATGTGGAAGAAACTCACCAGGAGACGTGCCTTCTGTTTTGTGTAGGGGAAAAAAAGCCACTGAGGCATATTCCCTTGCCTACGGTAGGTAGCAGTTGGGATCAGCCCCCAGCCTGCTACAAGGAGACCTGTCTGCCAGGGTGAGGGGTTCTGTGCTGCTTCCAGAGGGAGGAGATGAGCCACTGCCAGGAGCAGAGATCACAAACCTGGATGTGAAGTGCAGCTTCATGTTCAGTGCTTCTTTAGCTCAAAGCAACAGGCACACAAAGATCAAAGAGCTTTCCCTTGTTTTCCTTCATTCTTCTGCTGGGAAACGGTGTCCTGGCACAGATGGCCTTGGAGCACCTTCTCTGTGAAGACCAGATCCAAGGTCGTAAAAGTAAAAATCGGTTCCTTTCAGGCTTTCCAAGGGGAAGGGTGCCTGAACTGGATGCCGCAGAGCTCGGTGTGTTGGCAGCACCTCTGCTTGCAGCTCCTCCACTGGAGGTGGGGCAGCCGCCGGCCCCATGGCATGAGGGCTCCATCCCAACACCGTTTCTGGCCTCCTGCTCAGGCAGGCCACGCTGAGACATTTGGAGCCGATTAATTAGTCAAAGGCAAAGGGCTCTAGAAATAAGGAACAGCTGGCCACCTGGGATGGAGACCAGCAACAGGTTTATTGCAAGGCCAGAGGCAGCAAGCGGGAGCTGTGGAGGGCTCGGGGATTCCTTGCAGCTAAGTGCCGTCTGATAAACTCTTCTCGCCCCTCCTCACCCCCCCGGGGCTGCCCTGTGGTGGTCTGCAACACCTCCGTGCAGCTCCTGTTTGAGCAGGCCTGAATGAACCACGCTGTGTGCTGTGTTTGACTCCAAGTGGGATCAGTGAGCTGTGCTGTGCTGGTGGCTGCTGAGCATGGAGATTTGGGCCTCCTGGACAGCTGACTGCTGCTGGGAAGGCCTCTCTTCAACTCTTGTGATTTCCACTAAAATCCATGGTCAGGCCGTGCTGGACACAGCCCCACCACACAGCCCTCTGGTAGGGCATCCCAGCTGCACATCATGGGGCCTCATCCCACCACTGTGTGCTCTGCGGAATGGTGAGATGGGTCGTGGGGGGGTTAGTGCCAAGCTGACCTCAGAGCCTCCTGGTTTGGCTCTGTGAGGCACAACCATTGGAGGAAAACCAGGACTTTGTTGTGGGGAAAACAGGACTTCTGCAGAAGCTGTGATTTCCGCCCAAAAGCTGCTGAGCAGCAGTGCTGTGGGCAGATGAGGCTGGGTTGGCTGCAGGGCTCCCCAAAAGCAGGGAGAGGCTCTGCACAGCCCTGGGGCTCTGCTCCCACCCTGAGCTCTTTGGCTGCAAAGCACAGAGCCCAACCACCACCCGCCTCTGGGCAGCAGCTCCGTTCCCATCTGCTGGAACTGCATCTGTTACTGTCACACCGAGTCTCTCTCTGGCCCAGTTTCCCCGTGCAGAGGTGATGCTTCCAAGTGAGTGTGTCCGGTTAACCCCGGGCATCGCCAGTGAAAGAGGAGGAGGGCAGCTCCCAGCCTTCCTCGTACAGCTGGGCTCCCACCAGGTGCCACCCCCATCCCTCTGTGGGCTCTGCACCGGGGCCAGCTCTGGCTTTCCTTCACTGGGAGAAACAGCAGAGCGAAGTATCTTGTCTCCTTGATTCCCCCCCTGGGCTGCTGTTTCCGCAGCCTCCTGCACCCTCTCGGTGTTGGTATTAGGGCCAATTTGTGCAGCAGATTAGCTTGTTGCCGAGGTTGGAAAGATTTTCCCATTTTTCTGTGAAAACACATTAATTAATACCACTGGAGATGCTGTGACTTTGTCCATCTGTGGAGGAGTGAGGTCTGGCAGCACCTAACGCAAACCAGCTGGGTGTCGAGCTCAGGCAGTGGTGAACGGGCTGGAGATGGGCTGCAGCAAGTTGGGTTAGGGTTAGGGTTAGGTTTAGGGTTAGGCCGTGGGTCAGGGTTAGGGTTGATGGGAATGATGCACAAGGTACCAGGATATGGGGCAGGATGGGCTCCCAGTTTGGGGAACGTGGATTTGGGCACACGTTTGGCTGCACATGGATGAGCCTTGTGATGGATTGAAGGGTGCTGGGCTCTGCTCCTGGTGGGACAGACACCCCAAAGGTGGATGGGCACCGTCTGTGATGCCCATGCCGCACTGGGATGGGGCTGTGCAGTGCAGTGAGGTGCGGCCGCATCACAGTGCTTCCCAAACGCCGACTGCCTTTGCAGGAGCCGCAGACTGCAGAAGGAAATTTTCCAGCCGCCGTGGAAAACCCAAAATCATGAGTCAGAGGGCTCAGAAACCAGGAGGTGAAGAAACAGATGGGTGTTTATTAAAAATTTTTGCAATCTTTCAGTTTTTAAGCCCATCTTGTAGTTTTTCTGGCTTTTTGAGGGAGTTCTGTCGGAAAGGCGTGGGCACATCTTGTCTGGGTGTGTCCTTGGGGACTTTGTAATGGCTTGGCAAGTTTTAGACCAACTTTGACACCAGATCCTACAGGTTATGCAGCAGGATGCCGCCGCCTGGCTGGCTGAGACCCTTGACCAGAGCAGCTCCTCCTCCTCACCATGGGATGTGGTGGGAGATGGCTCCAGTCCGGCTCCTTTTTGGGCACTAGTGGATCCTGGAGATGCGGCCACTGCTGGGGCTGCTGGCATTTCCTAGGGGACTTGCATCTCCTGGTTTCTGGGCACATGGGCTGGTGCTGTGCTGCTCTAATCAAGCAGCGTGCATCCTGCCAAGCCTAGGGCTTTGCTCCCGTGCCTGGAGCACTACTGTGAGCCATGCAGATGGCTGTGCGAGCAAGTGTTCAGCGCAGGGAGAAATGCATCGGAGCTCTTCCAGGCTCTCAGTGCTGCAGGGTGAGGAGTTCCCTGCTGCCTTCCTGGCTGCTCCGGGGCAGCCGCTGTGCAGAGCTGGCCTGCGTGGCTCAGTGATGGCAGGGGTGGTGGCAAGGAGGGGGTCTTTTCTCTCAGCAGACTGCCACTTCTAAGCCCATCTTCATAGCGCGGGCTGACTTTGAAGGAAAGCTCCCAAGTATGTGTTTCATTAAGATTTAATAAAGCAGCTGCCTGCTCCTGAAGCACAAAATGATTATTAGGGCCTTTATTGAGGATTAATAGCTATGTAATCAGCACGTATCTGGTTCCTACAGGCATCTATTACATAGCTTCTAAACCTCAGTGAATATGTTTCTAATTGGCCTTTAAGAACATGCTGTTGCTTTATTAAACCCTAATTAAATGCATATTGGGTGAGGTCCATTCAGAAGTGGTTATTGTGAACTACTTGTCATTACCTAATGTGTGCGACCTAATGTGTGTTCAGCTTATTTGCTCTGTTAATTATTGCATTTTATGGCCTTTGTTTGGGCTTTGTGTCCGTAATTCGGATCACGTACGTCGCTTCCCCCCTCCATCAGAAGTGTTCTGAAGATGTGGATGCTACTGGCCAGGCAGGGGAGGATCAGGCAGGCTCCCCAGCAGTGCAGGGCAGGAGTCTGCAGGCTGGACTGTATGGGGTCATGGGCTGTCTCCTGCAGGAGCTGCTAGGGTGAGAAGCCTCCATGCTGACCACGAGCAGCTTTCCTCCCTGGCTTCTTCCCTGCCAGCTGGGGCTATCAGGACCCTTTGCTGCCTTTACACAGGCTCTAGGCTCTGTCAGACATCTCCTACACATACACAAGCCTGGGCGTCCAACTGCTGCGAGCACAAGCCTTGGTACAGCAAATACAAGAATTAGGGGATCTGGAGGAGAACAGAACATAGACTGGCTGATCAGCAAAACGATGGATGCTGATGGAGTATCTCAGTGGAAATGAAGTGCTGCAAGGGCAGCTGGTCAGCAAAGTGCTGATGGGCTGATGCTGGGAACGGGGTGGTTTGGCTGTGAGCAGAGTGCTCTGGGAAGCAACTCAGACTGGGTTTCGGTTTGGAACCTGTTTTCCATTTTTGTCTGGCAGTGTCAGAATATCTCGACTCAGCAGGTTGAGGACAGGACTTCTCCAGCACAGGTTTGGGAGGAAATGACACTTTGCTGCAGTGTGCCGTTGCATCATGTTGTCTGAGGCAGAATGGGAAAGTCAAAAATCAAGGAAAGTCGGAAGTGGAGCAAAAATGCTTCAGTTTGCCCAAAAGAAGCTTTTTTTTTTTTTTTTTTTTCCTTTCTTTTCTTTTTGGAGAGAGAGAGCGAGGAATTTTCCATTGTTGTAGAATTTCAAAACTCCACAGAGCCTCTGGGAAGGGGACGGTGCCAGTTGGGAGTGCTTTCCCAACAGCCAGTTCCTGTGCGTTGCTCAGCGCCGCTGCCATTTGCAGTGACATGTGGCAGCAGTCCTCCATGGACAGTGCCACCAGGGAGCCATGCGCTCTGCACGGCTGGGAACACACAGTTGGGTGTTTAATGGGAGCCACATCATCCTGGGCTCATCCCAATGGGCCTTCGGGGCTGCCACCATCTGCATGGGGCCAAGCTGGACTCCTGGCCCCGCACTGCCCTGTGTGGGTGAGGGCTGGCAATGCTCACATCCCACCCTTCCTCACTGCGCCTTGGGCCTTGGCATGGCTTTCCACTGTGATAAGTACGGATGGACACTCAGATTCCTGGAGAACCAGTAACTTGCCCCAAATTTCACCTCCGGTTTGAACCACCCCCAAGGCAAACTTGCTAATGTTTGAAAACGTTCTGTGAATTCCCCTCCCCCGCTTTTATTTTTTATTTTTTTTTAAAGGTTTTGCAGCCTTTGTACTTTCTACATCCCTTCTGGAAGCAAAGGTGCCAAAATACTTCTTGAAAGGCTGTTCTTGCAGTGTTTCCCAGACCTTCCCGCACCAGGAAATGCCGGAAATCGTGGGAGCAGGGCTGCTCTCTGGAGAGCCTTGACACAAGTTTTGCAGACCCAGAAGATCTGGAGAAGCCTGAGCTTCCCGAAGCATGGACTTCTCTCCAAAGCCAACAGGAACTCGGAAACTTTGGGGCCTCTCGGTTTTGCTGCTCTGTAGACCCTGAACCTTTAAACTCGACCTTTGTTTTATATTTATATGTTGAAGAATATACCCTTGTTTTTCTGATTAGGGAGCCTGGGTCACAAATTCATCCTAAAAGCCACCTTTGGGCCAGGATTTGACTTGCTTGACTTGAGGCCAAATCACAGATGTATTTGGGCTCAGGGCTGTATCTCCTTGCCTGCCTTCTGAGCTGGTGGAGAACGCCAGCCAACCCATCAGTTGGCTTGGGGAGAGCAAAGGAGTCTTTGTGGGACTGAGCAGCATTGCTTCTCAGGCCGAGAAGGATGTGCTCTTCCATCTGAATTTTGGTGAGAGCCCCATCCACGCCCCATGCAGGACCTCAGGTTTGAAAAGGAGATCATTCATCTCCCACAGAGAGGCCACCTTCTGCCCAGAATGCAGCAGGGGATCCATTTGCTGAGGCAAGGCATGGGTCAGATCCTGGGTCAGCTGGGGACACGGGGCAGGGTGCGTGGGGAGGCGAGGGGCGAGCAGGATGCGCTCTCCCCAGGAACACTGGCTCTGCAGGGCCGATTTGAGTTGAAGTTTAAGGAGAACAGCAAACTATTGTTTGCTCATTTAACAGACCATTTCCCAATGACTTTGCTCCAGGCTGATTCATTTCAATGAGTTTCCCCTTCCTGTAGATATATCTTGCCTTTCTTCTCCTTCCTAGAAAATGCAAAGCAGAGGGGAGAAGATATTTCCTTTGGAAACATCATTTCAGTGCTTACCTGCCCTATGGGAGGAGAGGGAAGGTGTCATGGGAAAGCTGAGAAAGGAATCTTCCTTTTGAAATTTCCCATGAAATTAAGAAGTAACAATTTTGGCAAAGCCTTCTGGCTGCAGCCTCATCCTCTTCCATAGCCAGACAGGGAGAGACATCTGGGGGGACCTTTTTCTGCCACACAGATCCTCCTTTCAATTTGTCCCTGCTCCAGTGCTGGAGTGGGGCCAAGCCCTGGCCCAGGGCACCCCCAGACTGTGCATGGGTGAACCCAGAGCACCCCGAGCCACCAGCCCAGCTCCCTGCCCTGCCCCCCACTGCTGACCGTGGCTGTTGGTAGCTCTAGAATGGCCAAATCCTGGCCAGCTCGCGCTGCGCGTGGTTCCCATCTGCGCATCTGTGGCGGCCAAGGGCTTGAGCAACGCGGTTTCCAGAGCTTTCCTGGAGTGTCTTCTCCCTGTGGAAGAGACCTGGGCTCACACGTGCGTACTGCGATGCCTTTGCCTGTCCAACCAGTGTGTGTGGGCAGCAGCACCCACACCGTGTCCCCGCGGTGCTCCTGTGCCTGCCGGTGGCCCAGCGCAGGGCAGAGGTGGCAGTGAGGTTCCACCTCTGAGCAGAACTGGAGCCCTCCCGGCCCCCTCCCTTGACGTTCTCCTTGGCTGTGGATCAGCTGGCGGGAACCAGCAAGTCTTGCAACAAAGATGAGCAAAAAAATCCCTTCATGCCTCTAAAAGGAAGAAGGAGAGCACGGCAGAGACGGGGCGGCTGATACAGCTCCGCTCTCCGCTGCGGAGGCGGGAAGCCTTTCGGACAGGATTTATTTTGTATAGTCTTCCATGCAAACTGGATCCCCCTCCCCTCCCAGCCCTTCCCAGCCCTAAATCATATCCTTTGTAATGACATTTCATGCTTGTGTGGCGCCTCGCTTCTGAGCATCCCCAAGTGCTCCATAAATAATGGATGTCTCCAGGCCCGCCGGGAGGACGCAGCACCACCCTCTCCGTGTCCCTGTCACCGAGGGAAGGTGACAAACCCTTCCCACAGCCTCACCTGGAGGCTGGGCAGGGATGGGGCGCAGCTCCCCTGCCTTCCTCCAGGCTCTCCTCCTGCCTTGGCTGCTCTGGGGATGCCTCCTCTGTCCACATCCAGGTGAGCTGTGTGTGGTGACCATGGGCGCACCACCATGCCTCCTCCCCGCGGGCTCAGGAAAGCCCTTGCCATACAGCAGGGCCAATGGTAGAGCCACACTCTGTTCTCCCAGCCCCACTTTTTAGGTCAGGGATGGATCTGTCTGGCACACTGGGTCCCGACTCTGGAGCAGGGCGGGTGTTAACCGCATGGAAGCCTTGCTGATGAGTCCAAATAATACAACGTCTCGGATTCCCTCTTCCCTGTCCAAGTCCTTTGCTGTCATCAGGTCCTTCTCAGTCCTGTCCAGAGGTTTGTTCACAGCTGCAGCATCCCAGGAGATGGGGTGGTTTTCACAGGACACCGCTCTGGCTTGGCCCGGCAGCCTCTGTTTGCAGATGTGTTCTGTAGCCCATGGGCTGCCTGCACTCCTCCTGGGGGCAGCGGGCAGGGAGAGCCACGGGGCGCAGCTGGCAGCGGGTGTCACATCTGCATGCAGGCGGCTTAGCACAGGATTTTTGCTGTGCTGGATGGTTTTGGAGGCCGACTCAAGCTGTCTACTGGATTCTTCTGAAAATCACTCCCCTGGGAAGAGGTTTTCTAACTTGCCTCACAGCTGCAAAGCCGCAGCTCAAGGCCCGACCCGTGGCGGGTCCCAGTGCCAGCTCTGCTGCAGTTTGCAGGGCTGCCCTCAACTTGGTGGTGGCCATCAGGGGCCTTCACCGGTGAGGAACTGCTTCCCTATGGCCTGATCTGTGTCAGACCTGCAGGGTGGATGTGGGAAAGACTGTCCTGGCTGTGAGTGCATTCTAGAGAAGCTTTCTCCAGCTCCTGCTTGTCTTGTCCTGAATCTTCGTGGACATGAGGGCTGGCTCTGTGTGCTGATGGGGCACTGCCGCAGCCTCTGTACAGAGTAGACCCCATGGCCCACTCAGCCCCGCGGACTTGGCCACGGGTCTCTGGACAGCCCTGCCAGGTTTGGGTTCCTTCTCCCAAGGTATCCTGGGGAAAAAGTTGAAACGTGAGGGAAGGTTTGTGGCAAAAAGGGGAAAAGCAAGTGATGCTGTTACCTCACCTCACCTCATCTTACCCCATCCCATCCCACTCCATTCAATTTCATCCCATTCCTATCTGTTGCATCCCATCCTGCCCTATTCCACCCACCCCATCTCACCCTGTCATACTACATCCCATCTCATCTCATCTCATCTCACCTCATCCCACCCTATCCCATCTCACCGCATCTCACCCCATCTCACCCTATCCTGTCTCACCCTATCCTGTCTCACCCCATCCCGTCTCACCCCATCCCATGTCATCCCATCCCATCCCATCCCATCCCATCCCATCCCATCCCATCCCATCCCATCCCATCCCATCCCATGCCAGCTGATGCCATCCCATCCCATGTCATCCCATGTCATCCCATCCCATCCCATCCCATTCCAGCCCACCCCATCCCATCTCCTCCAGGCATCCATGCCAGCCACCCCTGGAAGAGCTCCCCTTGCTGCTGCAGACCCATTGGTGGTGGAGGTCCTTTGGAGCATTTTCTTATCCAGGATGTGTGTCAGTGAAAACAGAAACCTAATAAGTAAGATAAGGAGACGATTTATAATGGAGTTTGTGAACTTTAGGAGAGAGCTTTACAGCCAGTTTTTGCAGACCACACAGGGAGAGGTTATATTCTCCAAAACCTTGGAGATTTTTAAAAAATATTTTTATATTTAAAAAAAAAAAAAAGTTTCCAAGAATTAAATAACACGAAAGTGTATGAAATATGATGTAGGGAATGTTCCCATTGCACTCACATCTGAAGTTAATTTGGGAGACGCTCTGAATAGCTTTTTAAAGAGTGGATAAACATTGGCATCAAAAGTGTAAATAAAGTTACCAGACAAAGCGGCCGTTCAAAGGGAATTGTCTCTGGGATATTGGCCGGGCAGCTTTAATGACTGCATGCAGGAACATTTGAAGATAAAATAAGGGCCTCGCTGATTAGCTTGGGCTGAGTTTCTCTGCTTGGTCTCCCTCTCATGATGTCACATTCGAGCAGTGCTGGCAGCTGCTCGCCAATGGTTTCCTACCCGGCGGTGTCTCCGGTGGGGGTTCCCATGGCCACAGCACCCAGCAGCCATCCCACTGCTGCTCCGCACCTGCTGGTGGATCGCCCGCTGTGCCTCAGCAGGAAGGTGGGCTCTTAGTTTTATACCTTGTTTCCTTGTCCAAGCAGGAGCTGTGGAAGGTCCAGGTTTTCACGTGGTGAGCGCTGCTCCCAAGGGGACCTGGCTTTGTTGGGGTGAAGGACCAAAGAGAGCTCAGAGCACCTCTGACAAGCCTGGCTTCTGGATCACGTGGTAACAGTGTCCTCCTAGCACATTGCTTCCCTGCATCCAGGAGCTCCATGTCAAGGGTTGCTGTTGCACTTGAATTTACAGAGCAGAGTCAGAGCTCCTTCTTCACCTCAGACCTCGGTCATGGTGCTGATCGGGGAGGGGGCACCCCATGGGCAGGGTGGGGGCAGGGGCAATGAGAATGCACAGAGTGTAAATCCAGCTCTGGGTTGTCCTAGCAGATCACCTACTCTCATGGCTGGGTATATCACAGTAAATAACCAGCTCTGATTTTGTCTTTATGACTTCATTTTGCTTTCCAGAGGGAAAATGCTCAAATTCCGGCATGATGCTTCAGCCCAGTGGTCTGTGGTTGATCTGTGCTGCTGCTCCATGCTACTTGGCAGGTCCCACAGGGAAAGCATGCCTATTTTTAAGGTTAAAAACTAACACCTTGGTGGGATAGCAGCCTCTCTCTACACGGTGGGTGTGCTTCCATTCACCTCAGCTGCAGAGTAGTCCATCCATGGCCACTGCTGACAGCCCCAGCCCTGAGGACATGCACCTCACCCAAGCCCAGCCTGGGGAGCTTCATGGATCCAAAGGGATGGCACCAACCTGTCTCCCTGGGGCAAGGACCCCTCTCCCCAGCCCAGGGCAGTGCACACAGCCTGTGCTCCCTGTGAGCCCATGGGTTTTCACCTCTTCACTGAGCTGATTTCACTTGGAAGGTGTTAAGATGGATAAACCTGGGAGGACCCGTTTACTCTGTCCTTTCCCTGGGTATAATAGGGGTTAACAACATTCATAACTCTTTTGATCTTTTTGTTTTTGCAGCCTTGACTCCAGAGTCTCTTCCCCAAGTGATGAAGAGCAAACCTCGCTCTGGTTGGTCCCACAGCACTGCTGCTAACCACAGCAGCAGCAGCAGCTCTCCGCACTCCCACCACATGCAGAACCCAGCACAGCTGGGATGCTGCTCACCCAGGCATTGTCCAGAGGGAGCGCCATTCCCCCGGAGACCGTGGCATGGATTTTGTTGCAAATAACTCAATAATGACACTGCAACTCCTTCTTTGCCCAGGACTCGCCTGCACACTGTGGCAGACTCCTGCTCAAGCGTTGGAGGGCCGGAATCCCTGATGGAGGTTCCATGAATGCCTTTGGGGTGGAGGACCTCAACACCACAGAGCTGTTCTGGAGGAGGAAGAGGAGGAGGAGGAGGAGGAGCTCAGTGCAGGGCCTCACAGCACGGTGCCATCCAGGGGGGACAGGAGCTGGTCCTCCCCACCCACCCCAGCACTGCGAGCATCGGGAGGCATCAGCCTTCGTGCCACTTGTGTAAACTATTACAGCAAAGGGCAGAGGTTAAACGCAGCACATGTGTGGCATCAATTAACAGGATTTCAAGGTCTCTGGTGGAGTTTCTGCTCAAATCTCCTGTGGCAGGTTTGGTTTTCTTAACCCCTCGGATGCCATGCGGTTGGCAGCCTCGGCTCTGCGCTGCTCCCTGCTGCTGCGGGGGTCCCCCAGGGCCACGTTGGGAGCAGCCTCAGTCAATTTAGGCACAAGGGGACAGCACACAGCCCATGGGTCTGGGGGGTGAGTGGGAGGGGATGCGCTGTCCCCATAGGAATTGCTCCTCCAGGTGCCCCAGGGCCTTGGGTCTCGCTGTGCCTTTGGTTGCTGCACGTAAAATGGACAGTGCGGCCCCGTGTATTTTGGGGCAGCAGGAGGACAAAAGTGCTGTGAGGGATTTGGTGAGATTCGGGATTTGGGGTTGTGGTGCGTGAGGGGGTTCCCACTGTGCTTGGTTGGGGGGATTTGGCAGGGAAAAGGAAAGTTTTAGCTCCTGTGGCTGTGAAGGAAACCTGAAAACGTGATACAAGCATGGCCTGAGGGCTCATAAACTCTAAGGCAATAAAAAGAAACCCTCAGAAAAAAAAAAAAAAAAAAAAGAAAAAGAAAAAGAAAAAAGAAAAACCGACCCAAACCAAAGTGCCCCGGACTGGCTGCATGAGCAGCTTCTTCCTCTGCATGTATGAACTGTTCATCTGCCAGGTGTGGGTGCTGCAGATGGGAAGCCTGCCTTGGGGATGTGCTGCAGGGCTGGGGACCGTGGAAGGAGCAGCACAGAGCTCTGCCTGGGCTGTTTGCTCAGCGGTGCCCAGGGGCAGTCCCCACACTGCTGCAGGATGCAGCCCTGGGTCCGTTTGCTGTGTACACCTCTTCTTTTTGGAAAGGAGTAATTTCAGTCCTCTGAGTTAAAACCAAACGTTCAGAAGTGCTACAAAGCTATACATTTTAGGTACCATTTGAAGTGAGGTTTACATGCATTTTTCAGCCCCAAATCCTGTTTGCATGACCAAAAGGCTTTCCTAAGAGAAGGAGATACTGAGCTCCCCTGGTTCCCAGAGTCAGAGCTGTGGGGAGACTTCTGGATGAAAGATGGGTTTGGTCCAGACGACTCCACACAGATATCCACTGTTTGTTAGCAAACCTGTAAAAATCTTGGTAATCCCCTTGATCTGAAACAAATGGGCTCTGCTGTCTAGTGCTGATTTTATTATCAGACACTGCTTAGTATCATCACATGGCTTGGACTCGTGCCTAAGACTCAACGTCAAGTCGGTCGTGCGCTGGCCAGCAAAGGTCTGCGCCTTGCAGTGGATCAGTTCTGGTTCCTGGCATGCAAGTGCTGCCTGGGTGGTGCTCGGAGCTGCAGGGCAGAGCTCTGGGGCCATCACTGCCCTTTGGGGACATGGTGAGCTCTGGGTGGCTTCAGGCTGGGCAGGCTGTGGGACAGCCCAGCTAAGGACATGGGTTGCCCGGTGAGCAGCTGGACTCTGCCAGCACAAGTGTGGGCCTCTTGCACTTTCTGGGACTGTTTGAGTCCCCACGGCTGCACAGGGAAGGAGTGTCCTCAGGTTGAAGCCCACTGTCTTGGTGGTGACATACGCTGGGTGCAGTGTTGGCCTGGCCAGCTGTGCAGAGGGGTCACGAGCTTAAGGTGGCCTTGCCGGGGCAGCAGAAGGCTCTTCCAGAACTGAAGCTGTGGTGCCAAACCAAGGAGTGGAATGTCACTGTAGGTCAGCTCTGAGGGAGCTGAGGTCACTGCCTCTGGTCCCAGGTCATCGGAGCCGCTCTTCTTCTTCCCCAGTCTGCAGAGAGGTGGGGGCTGAGCAGGGTAAGCCCAGGCTGAAATGCCCACATTGGGCTGTATGGACCTCAGGCTTCTCCCATCAGGGTTGTGGGACACAGGGAGGGCTCAGCTGGGCTGTTCAGGACCTTTTGCTTCTGTCCTCGAGGGAGGCACTGGGGTGGGGGGGACATGGAGAGGAGGTCTCTAGACTCCAAGCTGTAGCTCTTTCCATGGGTGCAGGCCAAGCTCTATCCCCACATACCAGCTTTCTGGCACAGTCACGAGTGCCCTTTGTGCTGGAAGAGGGGTTCTACCCAGGTGGGACCACTGGACACACCGTGCGTGGGTCCTGCAGCACTTGGCACCTGTGGGCACAGCCAGCATCCTCCTGCTGCCCCCACGGTGCCGCTGCGCACCCATCCCGCTGCTTCGTCCAGCAGCACCACCCCTGATTGTGAACAATGCATTTATTTCTTTGGTTGGGAGGAAAGGTCACCCCTCGCTAGCAACTCATTACGTTGGAACAATGGGGATGGCAGCGGCCGGCCGGGTTCCTGGCGCTGGGATCGGCTCCTGAGGGTGTGTGAGCAGGCGCCGGTGGGTGGCACAGCAGGAGGGCCTCCCCAGAGCAGTTCAAGGCATGGCTGGAGGACCTCAGTGCGCATTTGGGCTTTTGTTTGCTTGTTTTGTGATGTGTGTGTGTGCGCAGTGTGCGTTAGCCCTGCTGTCATTGGGAGAAAAAGGAGTATTTAATGAAGATTTTCTCTTCGCCTCCTCCCAGTCTTCCCGGCTTTGACCAGTTCTGTTTCCTTCATGTGGGAGGCAGCTGAGTTTGTCTCAGTAATTGTGTTTCGCTGCTGCTCCGTACCACCAAGGGCTCAGTGACACAGTGAAGATAGGAAGCACTCCTCGTTCCCAGGCCTGGCGTTGGCGCTTGGCTCTGCAGGGCTGTCCTTCCTCCCTTCTCTCCGGTGCACAGTGTGCGGTTTGCTGCCCATCTGGGCATCTGTGAGGGAGAAGTGCCGCTCGGAGCCACCAGTGGCACTCAGATTGATGGGGAGCAGGAAGCGCTGCTCGGGGCGCTGTGCATTGGTGCAGCCTGACCCAGCAGAAGGCGGGTCTGAAGGACGGCCCCTCTGCATCCACCTGGACGCGATCCTCCTGCAGGCCTCCGGACACCCCAGCAGCCCCATAACTCCCTGTGCCCAGCGCTGCCCAGCTGGCTACGCAGCTCCTCCTGTCCCCTCGACGTCCCCAGCCGCGTCCTCTCTCCCACCGCAGCACCCGGCTGCCCGTCGGGGCTCTCGGGGACGGTGGGTGACACGGAGCCGGAGGGACTCCCCGCCGAGGACGGTCCCCGCGGGGCTGCGCTTCTCGGACGCGCGGGGAGGTGGCAGCAGAGGCCCTACGACGGCGGCGCGGGGCGGCGGGGGAGCGCCCGGGGCGAGCGGAGCGGGACGGCAGCCCGACGGCGGGGGTACGGCCGGGGCACCCCGGCACCCACTCCGTGCGCTGCCCGCCCACGTCGGGAGCCGGGCCCGGCTGCGGGAGCCTTCACAGGGCAGCGACGGGGAATTAGGATCATAGGATCGGGAGGTCAAGATCTGCTCTTAGGGCCGTCCGTGCTTCAGCATCCCGTTCCCTGCTCGACCCCAGGCTGTGTCCCGGTGAGGGTGTGGGGCGATGGGAATGCCACGAGAGCCGCCCGTGAGGCTTCGGAGCTGTCAGGGCTGAGTTCGAACCCTGATCTCAGGTTGGCCCGCTGCCCGCGGCCCAGCCAGACCTAATCTGGGGCTGTACGCTGCCCATGTTTAATGAGGTATTGTATACAGATGTGTCTGACTGTGTATATGCACACGTCCCCAGCTGCGGGTGTCTCGCGCAGTGTTTGCATCTGTCTGTTAGCGAGTTTGGGCATCTGGGGCTCTTCCCGTCGCTTGATTAAATGTCTGCCCGGCAGCATGTTTGTGTATCCGCGGATCTTATCGCATGTGTCTGTGTCTGCACGTGGAGGTGCTCACAGCTGATGGCATTTGCATACACATGGGTCACTCTGCGCTGCCGATGACACTTCTTCCACCCTGGGGACGAGTGGAGCGATGGGGCAGCTAGGAGCAGCCCAGCTCCCCTGCCTGCAGGGAGTAGGGGGACTCCAGCCCACCGCCCGTGTGCTGCCCACCCTGCCATTGCCCAAAGTTGGCTGGGGTGTGTCCTCCAGCTTCACACCCTCAGTGCTGGGGTGCCAAGCGTGCATACTGGGAAACACAGGCAGTGGTGGAACCGTCCCTCCTGGAGCAAGGCAGTCCTTTCTCTGCTCCGTGGCCGTGGCCGAGGGGGTGTTTGGCTGCAGGCTGAGCAATTAGCATTCAATTACAGAAGCCAGAAGGATTGGAACGGTTCTCCTTATGGTTTTCTCTCAACCAAAGCCAACTTGTCTGAATTATGACCTAGGAAGCATCACATTAGAGGCAAGCAAGGTCTCCAAAACACAGACCTCACAGAAGATGTTCCCCAGTGATGCAGGGTTGCAAGCTGCCTGGACTACGTGTGGGTGAGCATTCATCTGCATGCTATAATTTCATCCATGGTTGTCTTCCCCAGCTGAGCCCTCTCCCATGGCACCTGAGCAGAGAGATTTCTGAAGGCCACCAGCTTTCCACACAATGTCCTCATCCCTTTCCTTCTGCTAAGCCAAGGTCTGGACGTCCTCCTCCACCTCCTGCCCTCTTGTGGAGGTGCTGTGCGGGGCCAGTGGGGCCCCAGGGCTGGGGACATCATCTCTGCATCACTGCAGCAAGGTGAACGGCCAAGGGCAAGGTGTGGGGCAGGGGTTGAGTAGAGGGGCTGGGGTGGATGGCAGTGGTATGTTCTGCCCAGGTTTGGGGATGGCAGAGAGGCAGGAGTGCAGCTGGCAGCTGCTCTGTGAGCTGCGACACGGCTGCGAGGCAGCTTTCATACCAATGACAAAATGCCCTTCCAAAAATGTTTTCTTGGATAGAACTCACATGCAGTCTGCTGAGCCAGCTTCTTCCAGCTGCTGGGCATGAACTGTGCTGGGGAGGCATGGATTCAGTTGTGGGGCTCAGCGTCGCACACACCGGCTGTTGCTGCCATGCAGGAGGGGACTGGGCATGCTGGGTGCCGTGGGGACCTGTGCCACTGCCCTGAATGCTGGCCCTCATGCTGAGGACCTGCTGGCCCCTGCCAAGGACCCATCTGCTTCTGTACCATGGCCAGCCAGGGCTCCCAGTGCTGCCCAGCCGGGGACCCCACGCTTCCCAGACACCGAATGCAGGACCATGGACCCTGCAGCTGGGTGACAGCAGTGCCTGGGATGGGGCTCCTGCCTGGCCTGACTGTTCTGCTGTGCTTCCTTTCTCTGTTTCCTGGTGGCTGCAATTTCAAGGTTGAATTTGATGACCTTCAACTTCCCATCAGGTGATCTCGTGATGACTTTGTCTGCAGACCAGCCCCGCTCCTGCCTCCCACAGCCATTCCCATTCCAAGTGTTGCGCTGTGCACAGATCGCCCCAAGCACCACGTGAAGGAAAGCCAACCCCTCTGTGCCAGCCCAGCCGCCCCATGTCCCCATCCTGCGCTGGCCGCAGTGGCAGAGGGCCATCCAGGTTTCTGTGACATGAGTGGCTCTGCACACAGCTGGGCTGACCGGTGGTCTGAGACCACGCCAGGCTGCCGTGGGGCCCCTGCTGCTCCCGCACACCGAGAGGAGGAGGATTGCCACCTCCCCAGCTGTGCCTGGTGCAGCACGGATGTGGGATGCGGTGTTTCCATGGCGGGCCGCCCGCCCAGAGGGACGGATAGGTCCTCATGCGCTGCCATTGCGGGGAGGGCCAGCAGGGAGAGGGGACAGCCCCATGGCTGCTCCCGGCCCCGCAGCCCCACTCATCACCCCGCCATTCATCGGGCCAGACAGATGCCCCCAAATAAAGGCCGCCGTGATTGATACCCAAAGACAATGGGGTGGGAGGGGCCAGCGGGGCTCCGCATGAATAAACATGACGGTCTTTGGACAGAGCTTCCTCTCTTCACAAAATGGGACTGATTGTGTGGCAGGCATTTAACATTCAGCTGTGGTCGGCCCCTCTTCCATTGCCCCCCAAACCGCCGAGGTGCTTCATTTATTTAATAATTTCCCCTCCTCCCCTTTTGCGCTCGCTCAGCGACAGACCTGGGTCCTTTCACGCTTTGTCCTCCCTCTTTCTTTCGTTCTTGCTCGCGCTCTCTCTCTCTCCCTTTTTTATCTTCCTTCCTTTTCCTACTCCTTGTTTCTTTCTCTCTCTGGCTTTTGTGCAGGGGGCCGTGACGAATGGCTCAGAAAAGAGGGTGCTGTGAGAAACTGGAGCTGCGCTGGCGGAGTGGGTGGTGAGGACTTGGTGCGAGGGGCGAGGGGGGTCTGGGGGCTCCACGCGGAGCGGGGCCGGGGGGCGGTGGGGGGCAGGGGCTGTGCGCGGCCTCTCTCTGTGCCTCGGGGAAGCTCAGGGTGGTGGTGCTGGGGTAGGGGTGCTCTGTGCCCCCCGCCCGTGGGGACCCGGCCCTCCCTGCTCACCCTGCACCTCCACCGCTGGCTCTGTGTGGCCACCGGGGAGGGGCCGCCCTTCTGTGTCACTTAATGCGTTGAGACATGGCTCCAGGGGGGATGGTGGAGCTGCATGGGAAGGCGCAAGAGTGAGGTTGGGGTGGTTTTGGTGGAGGGTTCCCTGTCCAAGGCTTGTAGGAGTGCTGATGAGCTCCTGTGCCGGGACGGTGTGGTCTGTGCCAATGTCCCCCATTGCTGCAGCCCCTGATGTGTGAATGCGTCTGCTCCTACAGAGGGACTGAGGAACCAGCACAGAGTCCAGGGCTGGTGGCACTGTGATGCACAGGGAGCTGTGTGCCAGGTGCTGGAACCGCTGTGCTGCTCACCCCTGGGAAGGCCAAGATGCACGTGGGACGATCAGAGTGAGGGCTGCACGTGGGATGGCTCTGCTCGCTGTGACATCCCAGCCCTGCTCTCGGTGCTGCGGGCCCATTGCCGGTGTGCTCAGTGCCTGCAGGAGGACATGAGGAGAGAGAGCATCCCTGATGTGCATCCTGCACCTTGCCCACCCAAGGCCAGAGCAGCTCCACCAGCAGCTCCTCACTGACCCTTCCTCCACCCCGCTCCCTCAGGCCCAGCTCTCCATCCTCAGCCCCAGGGACGGATCCTGCTGTCCCGCTGCCCACAGCAGGGCCCAGTCGGCAGCCTGCAGGGGACGGGCCTGGCAGGCTCCAGCAGCAGGAGGGCTCATGCATTACAATCCAGTACAATCTGTCCCCCTTCCCACTGCCCAGCGGTAGGGGAGACGGTTACTGTTTAATCCCATTTGACAGCTCTTTCATCATCTGCCTGCCTCCCTCCAGCTTCCCCATGGTTCCTCCAAGGCTCCTTTGTGGCCATAATCAAAGCCTGGTGAGTGATGGCTGTTCGGGGGGAGGGAAGGAAGGGACAGCGGAGGGTGGTTCTCCCACTGGGGGGCGAGGGAGCGTGGCCTCACTGTGTCCTGGGGAGCTGATGGGGACAGGGACGATAGGATGGAAGGCGTGGGGTGCCTCCAAGTGTGCAGCTCCTGTGGGCATGGCTGTGGGTGGTGATGCTGCGGCTGGACACAGCATCCCTGGCACTGAGAGCTGGGCACTGTTGCCACACTGCTGATGGGCCCATGTGGCTCTGCTTCACAGCGTGAACTAACCACCCAGCAGTGCCACCAGGGAGTCATTGGCACCGCCGGCCTGGCCTGACCCTCGTAAAGTCACCGAGTTTTTGTCATGGGTTTCAATAGGCGTCGGGCTGCAGTGCTCTGCCTTTGCCCGACTATAAACTTTTCGGGGCTCTATTCTCCCACCTCCCACCAGGCAGAGATGAGCCACGGTGCACAGGAGGATGGCTCGGCACACACTTCGAGCGCCTCCTGGACTGACCAGACAACCTGCAGGGTCTGTACCAAGGCATCTCCTCGCTCAGGAGTGGCAGAGCTGGGAGGTACGGGAACCTCCCCAAAAGGTACCGCAGCGCTGCTCCTGCAGCCCACGGCAGGCAGCCCAAGTGCCATGGCCACGGGTAGGATGGAAGCAGGGCCCCGTGCTTCCCAGGGAGGGAGTCTGCACGCCCGTGGGTTATCGCCTGCATCAGGGCTCGGTGACGGCGCTTCCCCAGAACACATGTTCCCTCGTAAACCCGGGATCCGCTTATCTCAAAGGGCACATCCGACAATTAGCTTATCTGCTGTGAAAGTGAGGAACAGCTTTAGTTATCTGCCCGGCTTCCGCAAGCCAAAAAAAAAAAAAAAAAAAGGAGAAAGAGCCCCTGGAAGGACGAGGCGCATACACAGCATCCTATAAATAAAGTGAGTGCGCTGTGAGCGCGCTGCAGACAGGCTCCATGTGCTCGCGGTGGGAGCTGGAGATGCCCCCGAGTTTTAAGGACGCTTGGTGCTCCCTGGTGTCAAATGCTGCCTTCGGCTGCTGGCAGCTTTGCCAAACCATTCCAGGCTGGGTGGTAATATTTCAGGGTGGGTTGCGGCTTCTTATTAAATTTGGGGGGGGGGAAAGTCTCATCCAGAGAGCCAGGCTGTTTCCAAGAGCGAGGGTACAAGGAGATAAAGCATTTGTCCTTATTTTGTTTTAAAATTCTGCCTTTTGAAGCAGGAGCTTGAAATTTGGCAAGTAGGGAAGGGAGAGAGGCTGAGATTTGTCTCGTGTCCCTGGAATATACTCAAATTTGACCAAGTCAGAACACTTTATTTGGGAAAAAATGCACTTAGCACACACTGGCCGTGGAAGTGGGCCCTGCTCGGAGGTGCAGGTCCCCCCCTGCATTTCCCACCCAGGTGGCACCAGGGGACATCTGGGGATGCTGGTGCTTCTTCCCCGGTGCTGCTCTTTGCTCGGCTCCCACAGCAGCATGGCAGTGCTGGCTTCCCAGATCAATCTTCATGGCTGCATGGCGTGGCTGCGGCTGTGCTTGCTGAGCCCATAGGACCTGATGGAAGCCGTGGCTTCCCAAGTGATTGGCCTGAGGCAGCCTGCAGACAGGTGAGCTCCCTTCTGCTGTGTTGTGTCCGATGTCATTTTGAGTGCCCCACAGCTTTTTTTCTCTTGTCCCTCAACAAACCAGCCTCAATCACACATGTATAATGAAGCAGAGAGTTTAACCAGCCCTGCGGTGAAGCCATGCTCTGCGCTGATGGACACTGGCAGTGCAAACTGCCCAAACCCAGGGTGCTGCAGGAAGGGACACTGTGAGTGTGGCCCCTCTGCTGCTGCCCCCCGTGCTCTACTCCCTGTCCCCATCACTGCCACGGGCACAGAGATGCTGGCAGGAGCAGGAGCCGGGGCTGCCGGGCAGCTCCTTGGCAGTGATAGGCACCCAGCAATGAAAGGAAATGGCCAACAGATGCTGGAGAGAAGGCTGCCAGAGTGCTCACGATGGTTCGGAGCCCAACCGTAGGGCTGTATGATGCTGGTTGGCATCACTCACCTCCCTGCCAGCACTGCCACCACTTTCCGGTGCCTGCTGGCCCGGCTGGCACCTTCCTGCCTGCAGGGCAGGGACCTTGCTGCTCTGCCCAGCCTGGAGCACCACCAACACCAACCACCAACACCAGCTGTTGGACAAGTCACTTTGTTGCAGGTCACTGCTTGAGGACTCCTTCCCGTGGAGACCTCAGGAGTGCAGTGGTGCAGTGCCCGGCCTGGGGGGAGGCAGGGATGGCTCTGGGGCCGCTGCTATCTGCTTATGGTCACTGCCCACTGCCCCCTGGCCCAGCACTTTCTCCCTGCTCTCCCCAAAATGCTCATGAAGAAACAAGTATCTTGTTTGCAAACTAAAAACTAGAAATGATTTATATGTTTATAAGCCCAGCTCTGGCTCTCTTTATTTTGGCAAAGGGATTGTTTGCATCTTTGCAGAATTCCTTCACCCAAACCACTCATTAGATATGAATTTCAAAACAGCCGGAGGGAGCGGGTGACTCAGGGGAATTAGCAAATGGCTTCCCAAAGCCTTTTACGTCAAGGCCAGCAGCTCCATGCCAGTGGCCCAGGAGATGCTGTCACTCGACATCTGGTCAGCGCCCTCAAGCCGGAGGGTGCGTTAAGAAGCTGGGCCTCCACTGCCCCGCTGGCAGGTGGCTCAGCTGGGGAAGCAGTGCAAAGAGAAGGGCTGAGAGCCACGGATTCCATCGCCAGGGCTTCAGTGACCTCCAGGCAGCGGGGCCACGGGTGCTGCTCGGGGCGGAGATGCATTCCCCAACAACCTTGCACCCTATTGCAGGGGACTTCTGGAGGAGCGGGCCTGCAGCCTGGGCATGGGATAGCAAACGGGAGCTGTGAGGGCTGCGGGGAAGCGTAAGGGCTGTGTTGCTGGGGAGCAAGCAGGCTCAGCCCGTGCCCTGAGCCGTGGGGCTGAGCTCCTCCCCGAGCACTGCTTGGCCCTCGTCTTGCGAGCAGAGATGAAAATAAACTCAGCTGAAGGGTCCTTTAACTTTCTCTACTCGAGTGAAAATAAATGCGATTTCCCTGCCACCCGGCCCTGTAAATTCCCCTCGCTGTGAAATATCTTCCAGATATAGTAAAGAGACGGCTTTCGGCTATTTTTTTAAACATCTTTAACTGCTGTATATATTTCCAGGGAGACGTAATAAGCGCTGCAGCTAATTTATCTGCATGTACTGTAAATATTTTCAGGAGATAGCAGAAAGGATTTCAAACACATGGCTGGAGGACTGGCACACAGCGGACGCTGGGTGGGAAGGATGCCGTTAACCCTCCGTTTGCCGCTGCCCTCCGCAGGCCGTCCCCGTGCCCCCGGCTGCATGCGGGGGTACCCACAGAGGGGCAGAGGCTCTGCATCCCCCTGCCCCCCCCTCCAGATGATACCTGCCCCAGCCTGGGCGGTGCTGGGAGATACGGTGCTGATGCTGCCAGCATGGGGTGGGCTCTGGGAAGGCAGCGGCTGCGGTTTTAACCTCTGTGAGTGCCCAGCAGTGCTTGCAACCCTGTGTTCCTGCAGGGCTCCCAGCCCCACGGGAGAGGCCAGGGTGGCTGGATAGCACTGAAGTGGGCTGTCAGCCTTCCAGAGGATGCGTTTCATGCTGTTCCTCCTGACTTCAGACTGTTCTCTTCCTAACGGGCTGACCACATCACTGCTATGTGCCACCACTGCACGTCCAGCTCTGTCTGCAGCACTGTAATCCGCAGTGGAGAGAAGTCCCAGGGGCAGGTGAGGGCAGGGCATGTCACAGGGCAGATATGGGGTGAGCGGCGGGGCGCTGGGTGGGAGAGCAGAGCCGTGTCATCCTGAGAGCCTGTGCCTGGTGTCAGCAGGAAGCATCACAAAAAGCGCATTCAATTCAATGCCTGCTATGGAGCTAACAGCCCCGTGTCACGAACAGCCTGTCCTGAAGCTGTGGGTCATTGCAGTGCAATGCTCACCCCTCAAAGGGGCTGCACTCTGGCCAGCTGGGCAAATCTGCTGCAGGCATCCCTTGCTGCTATGGACACCCCTTGCTGCTGGTTATCCTTCATTGCTATGGACTCCCCTTGCTTCTACGGACACCCCTCACTGCTGCCCCATCCGTGGGGGAAGCTGGGGAGACCCTGGCCCTGCATCCTCAGATCTGGTGGCTGTGTGTCCCCTGCCACATCGCTGCCCACTGCTCCTGCTGCAGCTGCACAGTGTGGCTCTGGGCTCTACTGCGGCTTTCTGCTTCCACCGAAGGAACCGTTCTCTCAGCTCATGATTTGTTCCCAAGCCTCATTTTTGCATGATGCAATTTAACACAGAGCAAGGACACAAAGTACCTGTTGGCTTGGAGCCCACCCTAAAAGCCGTAAAAAGGAGATAAAAGCCTTTAAATGCTAAGCCTGTCCGAGGAGACAATAAAAGGCAAATGTCTTCCCAGTTTTATGTCTGTGCCTTTTACTTGATTTATGGAGATTTTGCCATATTCCTTCATGCTTTGTGACTCCTCAAGCAGTTTGACTGTCGTAAAAGGACCATAGAAGCAAACTGCACCCTCCAGGGGCTGCGTGGTCTCCAGATCCAGGCTGGTCCCACTGCGCAGGGCTGCGGTGCCCCGGGTTCCTCTCTCAGCAGAGGGCACCGCCAGCGGTGGAGAAAGCATCGAGCAAAGAGAAAGGGCCAGGATGCTTCTGCTCAGCCTCCTCATGGTCGGCAATGTACTGGGGAGAAAGCTGCAAAGAGGATCCAGATGGGGAAGCTGCAGCTGCTCCCCATGAGCAGTGCTGCGTTTGCTCTGGGGATGCGTGGCCCCGTGGGAAGGTTGGGGTCAGCACAGGGCCGTGCGAGGGGCGTGGGGCCAAGAGACCGGGGTCTTCATTGAGCCAGAGCACTCAGATCTGGAGCTCATCAGCCCAAGGGCAGGATGCGTGCATGCCTGTTGGGGCAGGGATGTGAAAGCAATTTCTCTCAGTAAAACAATGCTTCCTTCCACTGCTTCTTTCAGAAGCGGAGCTGTGAGCCCGAACGTCCTCAGCTGACTCTGGTAGTACACGGCCTCCTCAAGGAAGGCTCTGTGGGATGCTCGGGGAGCGGAGCAGCTGTGGAGGTCTCAGCCGGAGCGGGAGAGCAGTGCCTGACTGCTCAGTGTGCTGCTGCACAACGCCAGGATGGCCGCCATCCCCGCGAGGGCTGCCTGCACCATCCCTGTGCCACCAGGTGCACATCTCATGGTGCTTCACCCAGCAAGAGAGAGGGCTCGGTGCATGTGAAGCAGCACTTTTTTATCCTACTTCTGACACCTCCAAGCTCCAGATTCAGGT
Organism: Gallus gallus; assembly: GCF_016699485.2. Taxonomy (NCBI): domain Eukaryota; kingdom Metazoa; phylum Chordata; class Aves; order Galliformes; family Phasianidae; genus Gallus; species Gallus gallus. The sequence goes on from NC_052545.1 coordinate 13,998,990, forward strand.
GGTGACCGGGGTCTCCCCATCCAGCTCTGTGGTCATCAGCCCTGGCTTGCTGAGCCTATCACGCCTGGGGAAACACCCGATGTGCGTTTGTGGTTGGGGGTGCTGGAGAGCAACGTGGGGGAGCAGAACTTGGCTTGTCCTTAAAAGTCTCTAAAAATATATATTCTTGCCTGTAAAAAAATTAGTGATTTTAAACCACAGGCGAGTGCTTCACATTCCTGAGGAATGCTGCCCTCTGTTTACTGCTCGTATTGTTCTCAATGAGCTGGAACCGTGGAAATGAATATTCGCTCTGACGCCATCCTTCGCCCTGAGAAAGAAAGGAAGAAAGAAAGAAAAGGGGAAAAAGAACCAAAACTGCTGAAGGAAAACAGAGTCATTCTCCCCATGACTGAATGAAAGAATAACATGGGACCGTGGAAACAGAGCTGCCAGGGCGCAGCAATTGATTTAAAGTGGGCTCTGAATGCCGTCACCGCGGTGGTGTGAGGGCTCAGCCCAGCCGGGGGTCACTGCTGGGGTCCCTGAGCCCCTCCCCAGCATGGAGGGCACACGTGGGGTGAGGCACTTGGGGGTCTCTGGCTGGGACATGGTGAAGGGGGGAAGATTTAAAGCCCAGCCCAGGGCTTCCTGTGCTTAGGTTATCTCAGGCTGGGGCATTGCTTCAGACCACACAGGCACATGCCGAAATAATTTTTACTGGTTCCGCAATATAACGTGCAGCACATGGGGATAGGAGCCGTGCTGTGCTGACACGCTGCCTCGGCACGCCCGCGTGCTGTGGGGCTGCCAGTGCACGGGTCTGCAGGAGGTCAGGCATTGGGATGCAGGGGTGGTGTTCACTGGGGATGCAGGAGGATGCGCGTTGGGATTCAGTAAGGATGTGCACTGGGATTCAGGGGGATATGCATTAAGGTGCAGTGAACCTACTCAGTAGGATATAGTGAAGATGTGCATTGAGATGCAGGAGGACACACACTGGGATGCAAGAGGATGGGATGCAGTAAGTATGTGCAGTGGGATGCAGTGAGAACGTGCAGTGGGATGCAGTGAGAGCATGCACTGGGATGTAGGAGGATGTGTATTGGGTTGCAGGAGGATGTACATTGGGATGCAAGGGGACATGCACTGAGATGTAAGACATGCATTGGGATGCAGTGAGGAGATGCACTGGGATGCAGTGAGGACATGCACTGGGATGTAAGACATGCATTGGGATGCAGTGAGGACATGCACTGGGATTTAGGATATGCGTAGGAATGCAGTAAGGATGTGCAGGCTTTGCAGCTTTATCCTGAAGTGGAGCAAGGGCTTCCAGGCTGCTGTGATCCGGGAACTGAAAATCTTCCTGCAGGATGCAGGCCTCCTTGCCCAGGTTTTCTCTCTCCAGAACATACCCTGAGGGCTGGAAGGAGCAGCAAAAGCAGCTGAGCATTTGGGCTTTGCCCCAGGCAGCTCCAGCGCCCCGTTTCTGGGCAGGCAGGGACAAGGGAGCACAGCACCGTGGCACAGCCAGGGAGGGTCTGGGGGGGGTCCCACGCCACCTGCAGCTCGGGACGAGGGCGGCGTGCTGCTGGCAGGGAGATATCCCCGTTAATCATCACGGCGGGTAATTGCGCGAGTGGCCGAGGGGTGGGCGCGAGGAGTGGCCCGCAGGTGTGGTGCAGCCGGGGGCCCCGCGGCCGTGGGCCGGCTCAGAAGGCTTTCAACTGGAATAGGGTTACCGCCAGGCAGCCCAGCAATGCCAGGGATGTGAGGAATCCCCTATCTGCTTCAAAAGGACGCATTCTTTATCGGCTAATTAAAAAAGGGCAGCGGTGGGGGGGAGCCGTGCGCACCTGTTCCAGCAAGTGCACGGCCAAGAAGGGGGCGAAGGGGGGCTGGGGAGGGCGGTGAGCAGGGCAGTGCTGGCACCTGGCAGCACTGCTGGGTGCGGTGACACCGTGGTGCAGCGCTGTGGATGCTCCTGTGTGCTGCAGCCCGGGTGCTGCAGGGACACTGAGCCCCATTGGGTCCATGATGAGCACAGAGGGCTTGGGGGCTGTGGCCAAGTCTTCTGCATGCTCATGTAGCTGTCATCTGCCACCAGGGTTTGGTTGAAGCTGTCCCATAGGAAAGGCTCAAGCTAGAAAACAACGGCACTATTGATCTATTGGCAGGATTTATCACTAATCCATAGAGATGCCTCCGCTGGACGGTGGTGAGGCACATCTCCCTGGCACTGGCCAGGTTTTGTGCTGCCGCTCTGTGGTTGCTGTTTCCTCTTTCTTGGTTGTTGTTACTGAGTGGGAAGAATGTTCACAATTTGGGTTTTGTTCTGAATTGCTCCCACAGGGAATCAATCCCAGCAGCATTGATCTGGGCAGCATTTTGAATAGAAGAGAGGAAATAATTGTTCTCAGAGCTGGTGAGCAGTGAGCCACAAACGGACCATTTATGGGTCCTGCTGCGTCCTGCTCCTTTCCTCACATGGCACATGTGGGGACAGAGCATCTTCGAATTCTCCTTCTCTCTCTGAATTTGGGTGCAATCAGTTGGTGTCCTCCAGTCACAGGGCTGGAAAGTGAGGCATACCCACAGACACCATGGTTGCACCAACCTCATCTTCTTTGGAAACCGAGCCAAAAAAAGAAAGAAAAAAATGGGTGAACCGTGGTGGAAATGAGCCAAGTGTAAGCTGTCAGAGCAGTTTGCACACACAGCTCGGCACGGATTTAATGAGACCATTTCACATCTTCAGTTAAATAGGTGTGACTGGGACTGGAGGAGCTGGGGATGGAGGATCCCGGTGGAGGCCTGGGGCTGGCTGCTGTGATGGAGCTGTGACAAGGGACCAATCTGTTGCTGAGTGCACAGGAGAAAGCATGGAGGAGCGGCTGGATGAAGGGGATATCCTGGCTGCACACCTCCATGCCAGCACAGACGGACTCTACACAAGGGCAGGCGCTGTCCTCAGGCCCTCATGGGATGCTGGTGGCACCTGATCAAGTCCGGAATGGGACAGGTTACCCTTGCAGAGATGTAGGAGGGACCACGGAGATGCTAGAGGCCAGGGCCTGGAGCCTGGGCTGGAGATCCGGGCAGCAGCTGAAATCCAGCTGAAGCAGGTCTGGTTTTTGCTATGAATCCCCACTCTGAGGCAGTGAGGGTTACTTGGGGGGTCCTGAGGACTTCCTCCCCCACAGCCAGGTGGATATTGGCAGCAGGGCTGGGGACTGCCCTGACATTGGCAGTGGTGATAGACAAGTCCCAGCACCTGAAACACCTGACACTGTCCAGGTTGGGTATGCAAGGGCTCATCCCATGGGTCACATCCTGCACCATGGCTCAGACCACAGGCACACTTGGCAGGGGCACAGCTGGACACATAGGCAGCAGCGTGTGGCGGCGTTTGGGATGGCTCCTGAATCCCCTTCCACCCACATGCAGTGCAGTGCATTCACTGCTCTGCCCTGCTCCTGGCCAGACCAGCCCTGCTGGCACATGGGGACAACACCATCCTGCATCCCTTGTGGACAGGGGATGGATGGATACACCCCGAGCACACACATGCTTCCTGCCCTGCACCTTTTCCCTCACTCTTGGCTCAGCCTCCCCTCCTCTCTCCGCCTGGCAGCCGGGCTCCGTGTGGCCCCATGCCAGATGAAACCTAATGTCCTCCTGTCCCTCCCCAGGGATGCAGGGGGCCGCTAGCAAAGCTGGGACCCAGGTGATGGCAGAGGGAGAGGAGGCTCTTGGAGTCACACTGGGACCACACACTCCAGTGGGACAGGCTCCTGCCTCTGTGCTGTACTGGGGCCAGGTGACAACATGGCCCTGCCATGGGGACACTGCCGAGCCCTTGCTGAGCCTCTGCTCCCCCAGCCCCTGCTGCAGGAGTGGAGCTTCAGGACACGGAGCTGAGCCTTGGCAGCAGCCCCACAGTGGCCGGGAGGGGACAGATGGTGTTCGGACATGGAGAGGACACAAAAGCTGTCCCAGTGCTGTGGTCACCTGCACTGGGGGCAGCTGCGGGCTGGCAAATGGCCTGGTTGCCTCTTGCTGAGCCAGCCCTGGGCACACCATGGGATGCATGTGACTCCCAGAGGGCTGGTGTGTTCCTTGCTGGGCCACCGTGTCTCCCAGCTTTCCAGCACTTCCCACTTGGCCACGGGATATGGATTCATTGCCACTCTGAGCCTTGTTCCTGCTGGCAGCGTGGCCAGTTGCCTGTCCCCATCCGTGCTCCCAAAGGACAACATACTGCTGCTGCTTGTGCCAGCAATGAGAAGCTCCTGCCACCAACCCCTACCCTGTGTGTGCAAACACATGCAAATGTGCTCCCATGGCCAGTATGCCAGCTCCATCCTACAAACACCTGCTGGCCCCCTGCAAACGCAACACATGTGCTGCAGCCTCAGGGCACCCAGGACTGGGCTGGTGAGTGGCTGGGCAGAGCAGAGCTTCAGGCTGTATGCCTGATCCATCCTCCCCCCCCCCCCTTCACCCTGTGTCAGGGGACAAGCCCTAAAGGAAGATTTCAGGGTGAGCACACGGGGAGCTCAACTGTTTTCCCAAGAAGAGATTGAAGCCGAGCACAGAATCCAGCTCTGTGGTGTGCAGAGCTGCTCACATCTCCCAGCTCCCAGTTGTGAGTGCTCACAGCTTGGCACACCTGCACACCAGAGCCGGAGACACAGTGCAGGGGGAAAGCACCAGGTCTATCTGCAACCAATCTGCAGCGACCTCCGTGTTGGCACTGGGATGGCACAGCCTGACAGCCCCGTGCCCCACACCCATCCATGGCTGGGGACCCCGTGCCGTGATGTCGTTGGATTTTCCAGCACCAACGTGAGAAGCTGAGCTGCCCCCAAGGAGAAGCCGGGGGTGGGGGAGTGGTAGGAAGAGGGAGGGGGAGCTTCCCCTCCTAATTTCAATAAACTAAATGAAAGGGGTGGAAAATTGGTATTTCATGCAAAACTTGGCGAAGGTTAAACCACTTCCAGATGCTGTCTCAGAAGGTTTCGCTCCAACCTGATCTGTTGCAGATAAAGCTGTAGACACCCCTGCCAGATATTGTATTGCATGCCAGTGGAGTTTCCAAGCGGCGCTGAGATCCATTCGGCCTTTTGTGCTGCACTGTCCCATAAACGAAACAGGAAGGACCCCGCAGCGTCCCTGTGGCCACGCACCTGACTGGAGTCACACCAGGCATCTCTGGGGAGCTGCAGCAGAGCAGGCAGTGCACTGGCTGGGCTGTGACAGCCTCAGCGCGGGGAACTGGGCACAGTGTGGCTGCTGCTGGGTTTTAAGGTTGGGGAAACTGAGGTACAGCCAGGCCAAGCCTGGAGAGGGGCTGCTGTCCCCCTGGGCTACCGCCCTGCTCCTCTCCTTGCTGTGGCAAGGAGCTGCTATGTCCAGCACGGGGTCAGCACACCTGCCCATCACTGGCATTCCTGCCCCCTCAGCCCGCTCCCTCCTCCCCCTGCCTGTGTTTTGCCCCCGCTGCCTTTCAGCCTCCGCTTGTTTTCTTAGAAGGCGGCTCCTGCGCTCACCGAGCCCAACAATTTCCTGCCCAGGCGAGTGCATTCCTCTTCCATGTTGCAGGTCCCTCCCACCGCCTCCCCACCTTGGGAGCGCAGCCCAACCCCGTGCCCCCCCCTTCCCTCCCGCTGCCCTGCCTCAGTTTCCCCAGCTGACACCCCACGCTGTTTTTGGGAAGCAAATCAAAGCTCGGGGATGCAGGGTCCTGTGAGCTGGGCTTGGGGTTTAGTGGGAGGTGCCATCTGCCCCTCCCGGCATTGCTGGAGAGGAAGGGGCGGTCAGGATAGTGGTCTGCAGCAGATCCAGTGTGCCAGTCCGGCCCCAGCCTGGGCATCGGTTCAGGTCACACTGCTGTTCAGAGGTTCCACTGGCAGTGCCGATGGCACCGGGATGTCCCTTGGCTCTCCAATGGGAGAGCATCCCCATTTCCTCCCACACACGGCACAGGAGGGTGATGTGGTGAACAGGACGGAGCTGCTGGCAACTGTGGGGCGATCCCGAAGGCATGCTGCTGCCCTGCCTGGGGCACTGCTCAGGTTGTCTTCCCGCTGTGAGAGCTGGGAAAGCCCAGAGCGGTCACACAAAGGTCACCCAGGACAGCCAGGGTTGCTGTCACCTTGAAGCACCCATCCTGGCATCCACATGAGACCGGTGCTGCTGGGGAGAGCATGTTGGCTCCCCCTGGGTGGCCACCACCAGGTCCTCAGTGGCCCAGTGGGACCTGCTTCACCAGAAGGACACCGGCAGAGGGGGCTGGGGCTGCGATGGGTGCACGGGGCGGGGGCCGGGGGCACGGGGCAGGCAGCCCAGCAGTGTGGGCGCAGTGGCCGGATGCGCCCTTCCCTGCGCAAGCTGCCAGCCCAATACCCACCCATGGCCCGAAAAGAAAGAAAAGCCCCGGCCCGCCTGTCAGGAAACCTCAAATCAGGGCCAATGTTTTTGAAAGTTTTTTTATCCTCTCTCTTTTAACACATCTGCCAATATAATCTGACCTTTTCCAAATAAATAAAGCCCTCGCGCTCCGGCTTTGATCCCGCACTCCAAATTTTCTATTTACTTAATTGGCCCATCCAAGGTCTGAGCGAGCCGCGGGCCCGCAGCTGCCGCCGCCGCATTCCTGGGGGCTTATCGCCACCCGCTCACCTGGTTGTCATTACTGCAGGGCCGGCTGCGCCCCGACATGGCCCCCCCAGCCCCGTTCTGCCACCCCTGGGGCTCACGGGGACCCCCCACTCGTGTGCCCGATGCAGGTGCCGCTCGCCTGTCCCCAGTGCCCTGCTGGCCCCGTGCCACCAAGGGTAGGGGAGAGGCTTCCTGGGGCAGTGCAGGAGGGGTGCTGGCGGGAGGGGGGACAAAGCCTGATGTGCTGCTCTGAGATGCAGATCGCATCCCGGTGATCCCCTCTTCCTTCAGGTTTGGGAATGAGTGTGCACTGCAGGAGGGAGCGCTGATCTCGGAGTGGCGGTGATGCGGTGTCACAGCAAAGACCGGGCTCTGCTGGGCAGCTGGGACAGCTGTGGTTCCACATGAGGAACCACATTGCCATGAGGAGCAGCCCCAGGGAGGTCGGCAGCGCTGGGGACTGCATCGTGCCGGGTGCCTCCATTGGGGTCTGTCTGCCCCCTGTCTCTCTGCAGACGTGGCTACAGGACCATGGGAGGATGGGGAGCCCCAAGGCTGGGGTAACTCATGAGCCTTCAGCTGTCATTCTTTTGTTCAGGAAATGGAAAAATGTGCAGTGAAGGCTGTAGACAGACCCAGACGTGCTTCTTGGTCCTGCATCTTTCATCCACGTGTTGGCTAAGCTCGTCCCTGCCCTGAAGAGACAGAGGATGCTTTTTCTGGCTTTGACTTCCCAGCATCTGCAGGCAGGAGGCAGTGAGCAGACGGAGCCCTGGGAGGATGCAGACAGCCGGGGAGTGGGCTGCTCACCATCAGGAGAGCCTCCAGCCCCAACCTGTGCGCCACCCCCAGGGAGTGACCTGCAGTGGCTTTGCCCAAAAAGCATGCTCTGTGCAGGGGATGTCACTCCTTAGCAATGTCAGTTTGCCCCAATGTGCTCAGCATCTCCCCATGTCCATTCCCTGCCTGCCCAGCTGGCTCTGGAGCCAGGAGGAATGCTCACAGCCCATTAACGCTGCTCTGAGTGGCTCCCCGGGTGATACCATAATTCAGGTTGTGCCCAAGAACTCCTTTCTCCGGTGAAGGCTGCCTGCATCCTGTGACTCACTGGTGCCCACCTGCTCTGCTGGGTTCACCCAGGGACTGAGAAAGGTCTTTGCTTTCCTCGCTGAGGCGGTGACTGTCCCACTGTGGCGGTGTTCTCAGCTCTCTGGAACCACAATGGGTGTCTCCTCCGCTGCCCAGCTCTGCCCCATCCACCCCACCCAGCTCAGCCTGCTGACCTGCAATGCCTCCTGGTGACACCCAGTCCCCAGACTACCCCTTCCTCCTCCGTGGCAGCAGCAGGAGGCAGAGCAGAGGGCAGGGAGGGAAGGAAGGTGGTGTAGGGTGGGATTTCCACGTTTGACGTGTTGATGTTTCCCAAGTAGAAGCCAGTCACTCAACATCTGGCCGAGAATATTGCGTCCTGCTTAAGAGCAACTCCAGATGTTCCCAAGACCTTTTTTTCATTATTTTATTTCTTTCTTTCATTCTTTTCTTCTCCCCTCTCCCTCCCAGCCACTCTTGACTCACTAAATCAAGGGAGACAGGCTTTTAACTCTCTGGAACGACTCAGTGGTGAGATGAAACGAATTCTCTGGAACTGTGTGAGCAGATGTGTGCTGGGGGAGGGAGAGGAGGAGCAAGGTAAGGCAGAGCAGGAGACAGAGGGGGTACATGCATGTGGACGTCTCTTTAGCACGAGGTGCCCCACTTGGATCCATAGTGTGATGATGGCCAGAGGGATGAGTGGCCTGCGAGGAGTGTGCAGGGCTGGCAAAGGCAGGACCTGAGACTGGGGGTACAGGGGATGAACCAGGTCCTGTTTCACTGGGTGAACTGGTGATCTCCTCTCCGGCATAATTGGGTCCAGTTCTTACCTCCTGAAAGTGGCTGAGAGCCGAGGAGGTCAAGAGAAGGATGGGGCTGGTATGTCGATGACGCTCATCCAAAGAGGTGATTTATCATCGCTGACGGGAATGGGAGAACGACAGCCAAACAGCAAGAGACCTGGGAAAGGGAAAGTGTGATGGGAGGAGGGGAGAGGTCAAAGGTGAGAGAGATGAGTAGCAGAAAGATGGAGGAGGGTGGTGAGAACGTGAAAGGAAGACCCAGAGATGCAGAGACATGGATTGCTCTCACATTTCTTGCCTCTTGCTGAGGCTCTGTTCTGGTTGGCCCTGCAGCATCAGTACCAATTGTGGGCCATGCAGGATGGAGCCTCAGGTGCCTCTGAAGTCCTGGAGCTGCAGTGCCCAAAGTCTCTTCAGGCAGAGAATCTCGAGCATGGTGCCTGTCTCCCATTAGCTGCCCTGTCCCCTCCTGAGCCGTCAGGTCTGTCTGCAGCCATTTGTCAGAGCCGCTCTGTCGGGGTTTGAGTGCTCCCTGGCAAACTCACCCCTTCCCAGCGGGGTTCTGCACACTCCTCAGATAAAGCCAAGAGGCCTAAACCATCTGCTTTCTTCTCTTTCTACATCTGCAAAGTTACCCTGACAAAAGGTGAGGTGGGGGGAGGGAGCACGAGAAAATCTCGCTTTGCTGCCTTCCTTTAGAATTAACGAGCTAAAATGTTAGATGAGCGTTGCAGTCAGCCAAGAGGAGCAGCCTGATGGCATACCTCCATCCAGTGTGAGGCTGCACCGACTAACCCAGGGGAGCTCATCCCAGAGAAATATCCCACGGAGGGAGTTAGCACGGCAGGACCAGCCCCACAGCATCGAACCTCATGTCCCCACCAGGCTTGGTGTCACCAGGGCTGAGGCTATTGCCACCCCTACTGCTCAGCGCCCAGCCCAGCGATGGCCCCGGGTGGGCTCGGTGCTGGCTGCAGGTGGCCACTGTCCTGGGGATGGGGCTGGGAGCGTGTCCCAGCTTCCTGCCCTGCACGGGGGTCTTGGCTTCCGGCTCCTGGCTCCGGAGAGCGAGGCTGAGAGGCCATCCTGGCTCTCAGGAGGACCTGTGCTTCAACATTTTCCAAACAAATCACTTGGATTATTTCTAACTGACGTTTTTTGGAGGGCTTTTCCTTCTGCCGGAAGGGAATGACTTGATTTATTTATTTCTCAAAAATTCCCGAGGAAGGGAAGTTCTGACTTTGGACAACTCCATGGAAAGCTTCACCCAGCCATAAGCAGCACCTACATCACCATGTGCGCTGCTCCGGGGCGGCCTCCCCCAGGAGGAGAGCAAACTGCATATCCCCAGCCCCATAGCGCCTGAAGGGGCATGCCTTGCTGGAGGATCCAGGCTGCCAGACCCCAGCCCCAGCTCTGTGCTGGTCTGCCTGTGCTCAGGCTGCCTGTGGTAGGGACAGCCCGGGGATGGCCGCGCCATGGCCCCATGGTGGGCTGGGGTGGGATGCGAAGGGCTGACACCTGCCAGCTCAGCTTTTAGCAGCAGGCATGGGGCAGATCTCAGAGGCTGCGAGATTTGGATGGAAAAAAAAATACCTGTTATTTTTTCAACCATTGTATGTCGCAAAAGGAGCTGTTCGTCTGCTTAGGACGTAGGTGACAAGTACAAAAGGCATTTGGCGTCATAAAGCAGGCCAAATTTTCAGGAGGTCGAAGATATATGGCATGCAACCGAGTCCCAGCCTCAATCTGCTTCTGCACTGTAAATTCCAATTACATCATGCTGCCTTGTTTAAATACCGTGAAACCTGGCTCATGCCCGAAGTATGTTTTATATATTGCCACATCCATTTGAAATAGATGGGCAATGTGTTTTACGACACATGTGCAAATATCTCCGTATTTTTCCATCTGGGGGTTTATGAGATCTTTCAGAAAATTAATAATGGGGCTCAGAGGAAATGTTCGACTCGGAGGCAGTAGCGGAGATTTATGGCCGTCCCAGTGGATGCCAGGGAAAAGTCTGGGAGCGCCCGCAGCAGACAAAGGCCCGCGGATTCGCCAGGCGCTCCCCGAGAGCTGATTTGGCAGCAGGGACGGGCGCGGGAGTTTCCCCACGTGAGCCGGCAGGTTGTTGGCCAGGGGCTTTGCTGCAGGCACTGCGCAAAGGTTGGGCTGGGAGGAAGGGATGCGGCCGTGCCTGCAGGCAGTGGGATGGGCAGGGGACGGCACACAGCCGGGCTCTGTGGACAAGGGCTTACCCCTGGCACCCCTGGGCTCCATGGGGCTGCACGCTGCCCAGGGACCCCCGCTCTCTGCCAGGCACCCCTCTCTCAGTCTCGCAGTACCAGCCGTGCTCTGAGAGTGCCGCACCTCTCCGGCTCTCACCATAAACAAAAGCCTATTATTTCCCCTCGCGTGGATCCTCCATGTGGGAACCGTTGGCTGGTATTTATTTTGACAGCAGAGAGGTCTGTTCTGTGAGCGTTCTGGGTACTGAGTGTTGTCCAAGATGAAAAAAAAAGGGCCGTTTATTTGAGTCTCACATTGTCTGTGTAAATAGAGGGTTCCCTACAACAGATGCCGGCTGGCGGATCAGCGGAGTGAGACTGATCCTGAGCCATGACTGCCAGCACTGAGGCTGGGACATGGCACACTCCGGGTAAGCACCACCCAGCCCTGCACTGTGTGGGCAACACGTGCCTGAGGATGGACGAGGGCTGAGGCTGCTGCAGGGTTCTGCAGAGGAGGCTTGGGAGAGATGCAAGGCTGAGCCCATCACTGAGCCTGCATCACTGAGCAGTGTGTCACCATGCCCATCACTGAGCCACGTCACCAAACGGTGTGTCACTGAGTCTGTACCACCAAGCCCACGTCACCAAGCCCTGTGTCACTGAGCCCATGTCACCAAGCATCAGTCTTGCTGCTCAGGTGGGAGCTGTGCTGACCTGGCCCCACTCCCTGGAGGACAGGTGTCCCTTTGCTTTGTGCCACCACAGCTCCCATGGGCTGTAGCACAGCCTCTGTACACCAATACGTTGCAGCTGTGCCATAGGGTCAGTACTGTGCGTCGAGGGGAGGGGGACCCCATTTTCAGCACCTCACCGAGGGGACTGAAGAGCGGGGGGCTGCCCACCTGGTGCCATCAACTCAGAGCCCCATCCCTGCACAGCCCTGCCTGGGATCTCCTGTCCATTGGGACCACAGGGACCACAGGGACCATAGGGACCCCTCTTCTGCTTTGCAGCCGCTCACCATCGCTGCTGAGGTGGGAAGCCCCGGCAGGAGGGGCCCGACGGGCTTCTCCAGATGGTGCCCCATTGACCTCAGCCGTTCTCCGTCTTCGACTCTTCCTTAGGAAAACACGATGTGGGCCAGCCCATCGATTAATGGTTTCCGCATGTTCCCCCTGTGCGGCTGCCATGGGAAGCTGCCTCCCCAAGCCCGACCTGCTCCCCGCTCCCAGAGGGGGGGTCCCCTTTTTGGGGTTGGCTCCCTGCACCCAGGGTGGGTGCGCAGCTGCTGAGGACAGCGCATGGGATGCTGAGTGCTCTGCCCAAAACACGCCCTGGCAAAGATGAACAGATAGCTGGGATGAATGAGTGAGTACACAAACGTGTCAGTGACACAGTGATTAACTCTGATGTAAAACACGCCCTGAAAGCGTGTGAGAATGAGCTTTGGAAAGCAGCATCTGGGAAACGGGAGGCAGGTGAAGCGCTCAGTGCCCACGGCATGGCTGTGAGCTGCGTGCCCAGTGCTGGGGGGCCTGGGGAGCCCCATGAGTGCTCTGGCTCTCAACAAGGGGCCAAGCGGCACTGCTCAGAGACGGTGATGCCCTGAGCACAGCACTGAGCCATGGGAGCGGGGATGGGAATACGCTGTGCGTGCATCCGTCTGTCCGGCCATCCGCCTGCCTGTCCGCTCAGATCGGGGCTCAGCTGTCAGCACTCGCATGATCTCTCACGACTGGAGCTGGCTGGAGAATATGGAAAAAAGTGAATCAAATTTTCTTGTAGTATTCTCACATTTTGCTTCTTTCCTTGGCCAAATTCCGTCTTTCCATGACAAAAAAATGTCCATCAGCGTTTTAAAATGAGAAAAATTTCAACCAGCTGCAAAATTCGGCCCCAAAGCAGGGGGAAGCTCACAGACTTGGCCTCGTTCAGAGACAGTTTGCCCCCGCTGACTGCACAGCGCCAGGAGAAGCCCCGGAGGTCTGCGCAGGGGAGCGATCCCAAGAAACACTCCTGGCCGCCTCGCTGGTCCCGGTGCAGCACTGCCCCACACCTGGGTGGGAGCCACTCAGTTGGATGCTCATTACCCCGTTTCTTCCATCAGCTGCTCTCAAAGCAGCTAAGCCTACTGGAAATTCGGTTTGATTGTGCCTTGTGTTAAGTGTGGCTTTGTTTAAATATTAGCGTTATGAACAACAGTGAAATAATGACATAAACTATTAATGATCATATAAAAGTAGTACCTAAATAAAATAAACAGCAAGTAATGTTGTTAGTGTGCCTGTTCTGCTCGGCTACAGCTCTTGGAGTTGGAGCTGGAAGACTCTGCGTGAGGTCTAATCCTGCTCCAGGAGAGCACCAAACAGGGACATGGCTCCTGCAGCACTCATGGGACACCCATGGAAACCCATGGGACATGCATGGGGCACCTGTGGGACACCCATGGGACACCTGTGGGACACCCATGGAAACCCATGGGACATCAATGGGACATCTGTGGGACACCCATAGAAACCCATAGCACACTCGGAGCTGGGCACAGCAACACCGTGAAGCCCTTTGGCTTCCCAGCACCCACAGAGAAGACACAGGATTAGGCAGTCGATACTTATTAGACTCATGTTATTAATAATAATAATAATAATAAAATAATAATAAAAACAAACGTACATATATATGTTACACTGTGGTCCATAGCATCCGCTGGCTTTTCTTTGTACATATTTGACACGGCTTTCATGGGTGCCCCAGTTGGTACATATATTGCACATCTCAGCAGACCAGAAAGCCCAGCAGAGCCCCCCAACCCACATAGGGATCCCCAAAATGATCCTGCCAGCCTCCTGGGTCTGCTTCACCTGGTGATATGCTACAGTTATAAAGCAAATGGGAAGCGGTGACAAAAAGGCATGCAGACACGGGGGAGTTACACATACATCTCGGAGCACCCCCAGCAGCACTGCTGGACCCCCAGATGTGGGTCCCTGCCTGCAGCTGGTGCCCAGCTCTGGTTAATGTGATGGCAGCTGTGCAGTGATGCTGGGCTGCACGGTGCAGGGCCCCAGCAGGATGCATGTGAGACACTGCTGGGATCACTGGTCCTGGGGGCTGCACTGAGGGCAGGGTAAATCCCACACAGCAGCTGCCAACACCAAAGTCCTCCCAGAGCTTTAGGAGCTGACTTCAGGTGAAGAGGAGAAAGAGGAGACAGGTGCCAAAGGAAAACCTGCAGCCTCTTGTCCCGCTGCCAAAGGAAAACCTGCAGCCTCCTGTCCCGCAGTATGTGTGGAGTGGATTTTGGGGAGCATGGGATCTTCACACCTCTGCCCGAGGCTGTGCGTGCTTGGAGGTTGCATGCTCCTTCTGCAGTCCTGTCCCAGGCAGCATTCATGCTCTGCTGCTCTTCAACAGCTGCGGCTGAGGAGGAGAGGGCCCGGCAGATCCCAGTGCACCCCGGGGCAATGCTGAGCCCAACCGGTGAGTGACCCCAACAGGAGTCCCTCCATGCACAGCTGAGGGTGCCTCTGCCTGGCTCCAACATGCAGCTATGTGGTCAGCTGGGGGTTGCTGGGTGCAGGCAGCAGCGAGGAAAAGGAGGGCTGGGGGTCTGAGTAGTTCAAGGGACATTTTGTGGCAGAGGTTGATGGCCTGTGACAACCAGAACAAGCAGCACTAGGAATGGGAGAGTCCCTTCGACTCGTCCAGAGCAGGGAAGGAAGCTCTGAGCTGGAAGTATAGCACAGGAGCAACTCATCCAAAACCACACGGTCCCAACTCGTGCTTTGCCCCTCTGCTACTCCAGTTCTACCCATGCCCTGCAAGAGGACTGTAGCATCCGCAGAGCCAGAGGGACAGCACTGCTGGCCCCATGTGTCTCTGAAAAGCAATCATTGGTATCTTCAGCAGCTTCTCCAAGTGCGTAGATCCTCGCTCCCCAAACTCCCCTGATCTGATCCCCCAGGGCTGTGCCTCTGCTGCAGACACCCCTGGGATGGGGTGGCCGCTCGCAATGTGATGGGCTCGGAAGGCCAAAGCATCCTCCTAACACACGAGGGGACTGCAGCACAGGCTGCAACACCTTGCTGAGCCTCACAGCCTTCCTAAACAGGCAAGGTTTGTATGGAAAGGAATATCTATTGTCAGATCAACTATTATTTCCATTCATGTTTATTACATCGAGACCACTATAACCTCAACGTGGAAAGAAACTGATGTCTGTTTGAACTGGAGACTAATACAGTATGCAGAAGAAATGAAAGACTGGAGGTTGGTCAGCGAAAGCTCTCCTCTCTTCCTGCCACCTCTGCCTCTGCACCTCTGGCACGGCCAAGGTCACAGCAGCATGCAGAGCTGGCACGAGAGGAGAATATGGGTATCTGCAGGTCTTTCCTGATGGGTCACCTGGACCACGCACCAGGACAGGCAGACCCCTGCGCCCTGCTCAGAACAGCTCTGTGGGGTGGTGGCCAACAGCCCTGGCTGTCCCCAAGACTTCCATGGGCCCTGCCCCTGGGCGGCAGCACCAGTCCATGTAAAGCTGAGGTCCTGCAGGATCAGGCCTGGAGAAAGGTCACTTGGTTCTCCCAGCGGAGCTCCTGGGGCCGGTCCTGCAGCGCTGGATGGTCTCCACCCAGCCGGTCCGTGTGTGCAGCGGGATGGAGGAAACCGACCTCCCGTCTCTGCTGCACAAGAAAAGGGGCACAGAGAGCTGAGAGCAGCACATGTGCAGCACGTGAGAGGGACCGGGCTCTGCAGCAGGGAGAGCCGCGAGCTCAGACAGCAGCACTGGGCAGAAGGTTTTGCTCAAGGGGAAAGAGAGAGTAGGACAGAAGGGTGAGGAACAGCACGCCCGGAGCAAGAAACCAGCCCCTCAAGCTCCTTCAGGCAGCAGGCACCCACAGGACCCCCTCTGCTTTGCTCCTCATTAAAGGTTTGTCATTACCGCCTTATTTTTAATACACACTGAGAGGAGACACACACACACACACACACACACGCACACACACGTGCACACACCCACGCGTGCACACGCACACAAAAAGGGGAACCGTTGCCAAAATATACACTATAGACAGAAGAGTCCGTTCACACGATATGTATGTACAGAGTCTCTGGGCATGGTCTGCGTGTGCAGTGGGGCCGGGACCCGCGTGGGGCACGAGGCCCTCAGGGCTTCACACACTTCCCTTTCTTCTCCCTCCGCTGCAGTTTCCGAAGGCGGCGAGTCCAGGCGTCCCTCCACTGGATGACCAGGCTGTTCTTGTCGGCCATCAGTCCCGGCCGGTCGGTGGAGTTCTCGCTGATGCCCATCACCAGGTACTTCTTGCTGATCTGGATTTTGGGGCACTTGCAGGACAGGTCCTTGAGGTGGATCCACAAGAAGTTGTCTCCGCGCTTGACCCGCTCGTCGCGGCACTTGTAGACAGAGAGGATGTTGATGGTGAACTTGGCCCAGTTGGCCACCGTCTCCATTTCCAAAATGTTCACTTGGACCACTGAGGGAAAAGAGGGAGAGGAAGGTGATGGGGATGCTCTGCCAGCTCCTGATGGAACCGCCGTCCCTGGGGACGCAGGGCAGCCTTACCGTAATCCTTCTTGCAGTACTTCTTCATGTTAATCTTGTAGTTGCCTTTGGCTGGCTTGCAGTAGGAGTCACAGTCTGCAGGGGAGGAACAGAGGGTTTAGCATGTGGCACAGCACTTTGTATGGGGCCCTGTCCCACTGTGGGCAAAGGTGTCTTGGTGGGGGCATGTCCAGAGTGGGCTTCCCTGTCCCAGCATCCTCCAGAAGGCTCAGAGCCAGGCCCGGGATGCTGCTAACAGTGGGGCCCCTGAGCCCTGCTGTGTCCCCCTATTATCCCAGCAGCTCTTGCAGGCTGAGACTGGCCCCACTGCAGCCCCCAAAACACAGCACTAAAGCCACAGCAGTGTGGAGGAGAAGCCAAGTGCCCTCGGGCCTCTCAGGCTGGCCACAGCCCCTCCTGTGACGACAGTGACAATGCCATGAAGGATTATTCAGGACATGGCTGGTGGAAGGAGCCTGGGGACCCTCCTCTGGGAGGCAGG
Source organism: Gallus gallus (assembly GCF_016699485.2). Taxonomy (NCBI): domain Eukaryota; kingdom Metazoa; phylum Chordata; class Aves; order Galliformes; family Phasianidae; genus Gallus; species Gallus gallus. Next base: position 14,015,832 of record NC_052545.1, read on the forward strand.
AGTGGGTGGAAGAACCCCAAAGGAGCATCTGACTCTACAGCAAGGGACTGAGTCCGGACCGTGGTCCTTACTTTTGTGGGGCCCGAAAGCCCTCAAGGGGTCTTAGGAACAGGGGAAGCTGGAAGGTGAGGTCACTCCCTGCTGCCCAAGCATCTCCTGCTGGGACTGACCAAGCACGGCCAGGGAGGTCACCACGCTGAGCTGAGCTTCCTTCACACACCCACACAGGCAGCGTCCCTCCCTGTAACATCCCTTCCTATAGCATCCCTCCTTCTCTGCAGCATCCCTCCTTTCCTGCGGTATCCTTCTCTTTGTGCAGCATCCCTCCTTCCCTGCAGCATCCCTCCCTGCCATTCCTTCCCATGCTGGGGCAGAGGCTCATGTCCTCCAGGAGGCTTTTTTTCTGTGCATTTCTAAAGGCTTCCGATTTGCATCTCAAGCAGAGGGAGGGCAGGCCAGGAATGCCTCTCTCCTTCTCCCCAAAGGCTTTGATCCCAACAATTGCCCGAAGCAGCCCAGTTCTCCTCCTTTCTTTGCCCCTGCCACCTTCCTTTGAACATCTCAATTTGTCTCTTTCCAAATGGCATGTTTTTCTAAGCCCATCTTTCTTCCTTTCTCTCCCTCTCCCAGGTTCTCTGTCCAGTTGGCAGAGCCCTCACCAGTCCCAGGACAGAGGGCAGCCACTGAGCTGCCTTTGTCTGCGGGTTGCCACAGCGATCGCTGGCGATGGAGGGGGACGGTGGGGAAATAGCAGCACTCTGTGCCAAGGGGAGGAAGGAGAGAGAGGAAAGAAAGAAGCCCAGAAGCACAAACTCATCCTGAGCTCTGCCGCTCCCCTTTCTGCTCAGCTCCCTTTCAGTGGGGACTTTGTGCCGCCTGTTCCAAATTTGTCACCGACAGAAGCGGCTCAGCACGAAGCCAATTCCTGGCACAGTGGGGTGAGCTCTGCTTTTCGGCTCAGCCCCACTGCTGAGCACCGTGCCCCTACTGAGCTGCCCCTGCGCTGGGCTGCCATAACCGCCCCATCCCCATCCTTGTCCCCATGAGGGTCCTCCGTCCCCAGCACCACCGAGCCACACGGGGACACCACACAGGGACAGGAGGGACCTTGGAGAGGCAGAAGGGACTGAGGAGCGCTGCCAGAAACCGACCCCCCCATGGGGCTGAGTCTTTCTTGACCAGAGTGGTTTTTAAGTACCACAAGCTGTAGAGTCATCTGCGGGGGCAGAAAACACATTTTGTGGATTGGAGTGATTTTTCTCGGAGAAACCAGAATGCTTCCAGGGGGAAAGAGGGGAGGCATCATAAAGGGAAGGAGGAGCAGCAGGAGTGATTAATTGCATTCTTCTTGCAGCTTGACAGGGTGCCCGGCGGCCGCATCCCCTCCTGGGAGCTGTGCACAGGGACGGAGCCATTGGTGGCAGCGGGGACAGAGCCCGGGGGCACGGCACGCTGCGGCTGGCAGTGCGCAGCATCTCCAGAGCGGGCCACGCTTTAGGCTCCTGTGAAGCGAAAACCCCGCTGGGGCCGCTTTCAGCTCCTTGCAAATCTGGCCAGAGCCGAGCTGCAGTTTCACAAGGACACACAGGACCATATGGGCTCGCGGTCCCCTCCGCTGCTGGAGACGGGGGTTGGGAGCAAAGCCACCGCAGTAGCAGCCAGCGCCGCACAAAGCGGGGCCAGGCGGAGAAAGCTCCGCGGAAACCCTCCCGCGTTCAGCCCCGCCACAGCCGGGCTATGGGGCGGCGATGCGCTATGGGGCGGCGGTGCGCTATGGGGCGGCGGTGCGCTATGGGGCGGCGGTGCGCTATGGGGCGGCGGTGCGCTATGGGGCGGCGGTGCGCTATGGGGCGGCGGTGCGCTATGGGGCGCTGCGCTGCGGGGCAGCCCTGGTCAACCTGCCAGCCCCAGCCCTCCGCCGGCTCTGTGCTTGGGAACAAAGAAAAGGAAGAAAAGAAGAAAGGAAAACAATAAGTGCCCTGGGCTCCCGCTCATGATTAACATCATAAAACTGCGATTCTGAAAAGCCAGAGACGGCATTTGGAATTAACAGTTTGGGATTCGTTTGGGGACTTTTAACCTCAGCTTTGTGCTGAGGAACGTTCCTCAAAAATAAAAACAGTTCCCGCTCCATTTATGTAAGAATCCTGGGGGGAAAAAATAAATGAAGAAGACTCGTGTGTGCCTATGGGCCTCAATGCGCTGCAGAACTGAGCGTGGGGTGCCAGGCGGGATCCCAGCCCCACGTCCCCACCGGGCTATGGGATGCCCAGCGCTGGGGTTGGGGGGGGGGTGGGTTTGCACATCTGGTTGACTTCTCCGTGCCTCGAAAAAAAAAAAAAGAGAAGGAATATTTGGTTTTAAGGGAGATGTAACTTAATTAGGTGTTACGGCTGCAAATCTTTTACTGCTGACTTTGAATTCCTTTAAAGCCCTCTTTTGCACTCCGCTGGTTTTGTTAATTCCACTAACGGGGAACAAGGTTGTTGGGTTGTTTTTTTTTAACTATTATTATTTTTTTGCAAAGTGGAAAATATTTGGGGCTAATAATAATCAAAAATTACAAGAAATGGGGGCAGAACGCTTTGCTGTAAAGCCGGCCAGCTTTTGGGCAGGGATCAAAGCCGGACCCCAGCGGCTGTGAGGGGCTGGGGAGCAAAGCGTGGGGATGGGATGGCGGTGTCAGCGCACAGCCCGGATGCAGACAGGGCCGGGATGTGGTGGGGGGGAAGCACCTGAGCGGCCGCTGCCCTGAACAATGTGCCCCTGTTCCTGCAGGCACACCTGCTGTGGGGCGGAGGGGAGGGGGCTCTGGGGCTCCAGGGAGGTAGCAGGGGTGCAGGCAGAGGGAGGGGATAGGGCGAAGTGCACAGCCCTGGACAGCCCCTGGCCGTGCCCAGCCATCCCAAGAGGGTCCTGATGGACCCCTCAGGTGCAGGCTGTGGGCAGAGGTGGGCTATGCTGCACTGGAGCTAGAAGCCAGAAACCCTCCAACAAGGCACAGGTACAGAGACGGGCTGCTGAACACAGACCTGCTCCATCAAAGTGAATGCTTTGGTCTCCACTGAGTGCCATTTATTTTCATGCAGCTGAAAATATCAGACAGGATACTAAGAATGCTCCTATTTATAAAGCACTGGAGGGAGTCACCCCGATTAACTCTGCCCCACGCGTCCCTCTCTGTTTACAACAAAATCACTCAAATCCACTCCATCTTCCTTTCACCAAAGCCCCTTCTCTGGCATTCCCAGCTTCTGCTTGGATGCTTCATGGCCAGAAAGCAAAGCAAGCTGGAGAGCAGCCTTCACCTCCACCCGCATCACCCTCCATGCCCAAACCAGAGCAAGGAAAGACAAGCACCTGTCCCCTGGCCTGCTGCAGACCCCAAAGGCCCTGAATGCACCTCCTGGTCCCCATGAAAGCAGGCACAGCCCATGCACTGCCAGCCCTGGTGCTCCCTGCGTCAGCAGCTCTGCAGGCTTTTGGTCCCTTTCCAGAAACACAGAGGATTTCCACTCTTGTTCATTCTTTCACTACAGGCAACCCTGTGGCTGGTGATGTGGGTTTGGAGAGGTTTGGCACACCTGATAGGTGTGCTGTGGGGCAGAGGGTGGAGGCGGTGTCTCTGAGCAGGCTGGGGCCGGGTGTGCAGACCACTTACCTGCAGGTGCCTCCGTGCTGGTGACAAGAGAGGTCGGGTTGATGGCAGGGATCTCTGGAAGAGAAAGGGGGAAATGTCTTAAGGAAGGGGGTCCCCGGCCCTGGGCAGTTGCCATTCCCAGTCCACCATGGGTAGCCCTTCCTTTCCAGACAGAGGGGTCTCCCAGCCCTGGCTGCTTTACCAACAGCTCTGGGGTCTGCCTGAAGCTGGCGAGGGTTCTGGGGGTGGCACACAGACAGAGCCCTCTGCAAATGGGGTGCAGAGGGGATTTAGTGCGTCACTTCTAGAGATGTGATGGGAGCTCACTAAGAAGGACAACAGGTTGGGTGAACCTGCCCTGAGTAACACAGGCCATTAAGTACCCCTGGGGACACTTCATCTGGCGCAGGACTCACTGATGCAGGGGGCCACAGGCGAGCGGCTCTGCTGGAAGCCCTTGGCGCAGCGGTTGCAGGTGAGGCCGGTCACGCCGTCCTTGCACGGGCACTGCCCTGTTGTTTGGTTGCAGGTCTTGCCAGCAGCACCAACTGGGTGGCAGTCACAGGCTGGACAGGAAAGGGAGGAAAGTCTTTGGTTAAATGGGAGGCAACGCATGGTAGAAGCCCACCGCTCATCTATGGTACTTCTGGACGACCACCCGCTGCCAGTTCTAGGGGACAGCAGGGAGAGCCCATGGGGGATGTCCTCTGAGCCTCCTCTCCATAGAGCTGAGTCAACGTGGAGTTGGTACACCAACATGAGCCTTGTTTTGTTCTGAGATGGCCTGAAGTGGGTCTTCTGGTAGTGATAGGTCAAGGGGGAATGGTCTTAAACTAAAAGAGAAGAGTTAGGTCAGACACTGAGAGGAAATCCATTACTTGGAGGACAGTGAGGACGTGGCACTGCTGCCCAGAGCTGTGGGTGCCCATCGCTGGAGGTGCCATGGATGGGCCCTGGGCAGCTGAGCTGGTGGGGGCAGCCAGCCCATGGCAGGGGTGGGGCTGGGGGCTGTGAGGGCTTTTCTAACCCAACCATGCTGGGATTCTGGGCTTCTCAGTGCTGCTCCAGCTCATAAGCCCTAACGCCCATCCCATCTCCTGCAAGCCCTTGCTGGAGAATGCTGTTCTAATGGCCTTCCATCACAGTCTCCCCAGGAGACAAGCCAAACCTGATCTGAGTGGAAACCTGGTTTCCAACCCTGAGATGGATCTGAAGCAGATCATCATCACACTGGATATACCCATACTGGATGATGGAGCCAATGATCTGCATGATGGAACCAGGGATGTGGAAGGAAGAACACAATGCTTTGTCAGGAGAGAACCCTCCCTCTGCTGGCCCAGAGCTGGGCCTGACTACAAGCTGGAGGAGGTTATCTCGGCCTCCATCGGTGTAAGAGTTGAACGTGATTCCAAAGCAAAACAAAAACATCTCCCCCCACCCATCCCCGCAGCCCCCCGATGTTATCGCTTCCCTAATTTTCACCAGATGGGACTGGTCGCAGCACCACGGCACGGCTCCCCAGGCTTCTCCTGCACGGCCAGAAACAAGAGCGAGCAGCCTCTAATGGGGACCAGATGCTGCACGCCTTATCAGATCCTGGCTGGGGCTGGAAACGGACGTGTTTCTGACAAGGATATTCTGGGGGCTCAGCTGTGATAACAAATGGCAGTGAGTGAGGGAGCCTTGGCATGACGCGGGCAGCAAGGGGCCTTTCTCCAGTCATAGCCATGCTCTTTCCAGGGCGGTTGGGGCCATGAGCACCACCTGCAGCCACTTCCTTGAGGCTGGGGTTAATGGCGTGCCACAGTGTCCGTTCTGTGCAGGCCCGGGGGGCACAGGTGCCCTTGAGGAGCTGGCAGGTATGGCTGTTCCTGGAGAGCGGCCACCGCTTTGTCTCTGCCACCAGGAAGGCTTGAATTGCTGCGTGATGCTGCACACGGAGCCCAAGCAGGGCTGCAGTGCCAGGTGGGCTCGGATGCAGCCATGGGCACTGCGCACAGGCTGTGTGCACAGAGAGGGATGGTCTGTGCCCTGGGAAATTTATGGCAGAGGGCACACGGCCAGCCAAGATTTATGCAAGAGCTCAGCTTCACGCATTGTGCATAATCTCCCTGGTCTCAGCGGTGTATTCCTGGTGTAAAGTTTAAGGAGGTCCATAAATCTCGGCTCGGTCAGGATCCAGTTCATCCAGCCGGGTCTTCCTTGTGCTGTGAAGAAGGCTTCCAAAGACTCGACACCTTACCTGGAGCAGCAGGTGAGCTGGCTTTGCTCATGCCATGTCTGGGAGACGGGTCTGTCCCAGCAGGTTGCTGTGTCTCACTGTGCCCCCTCCCCTCCCAGGACTGACCCCTGCGTGCCCCCACCTCTGTGCCCATTGCCCGCAATGCCTGAGCTCCTGCTGGGTGCTGGGAAGGAGTCCCCAGCCCAGGGCTTAACCCATGGAGCTGTGCTTGCCAGGAAGCATGTCTTGCACCTAATATCGAGAGTAGCTGTGCTTCTTGAGGCTTAGCTGCTGCCGCTTCATCATTTTTCACTGGAGAAAGCTCATGTTTTACAGTTTTGTTTAAATCACGAGGATTAATGCCCAGCCATTCTTTATTTGACTTTCCAATTACCACCGTTGGATGAATCCTGCACACTGTCCTGCGTGTTCCACTCTCCCAGCTCCTCCGTGCTGCAGTGCCCTATGGTGAGGCTGGTTGCTGGCTGCTGGTGGCCATTGCTGGGCTCACCCCTACTCCATCAGGTGCTGTGGGAGATGCAGGCTGGTGCAATCCACAGGGAGCATCTTTGTACCCATCTTTGAATCCCAGCAGAGATGAACCATACTTGATTTAATAAAAAAGTTTGGGTTTGTTTAAATAACTCCATTCTGATAATGCTGGCCTCTGGGCTAGCATTTCAAGCCTTGAATATGAGCTGAGCTTTCTTCCAATGTTTCCCTTTGCTAGGCTGCTCTGCTGCTGCCCCGGACCAGCACTGGATGAAGATCTTCACTCAACGCGTGCAGCTCTCATTGCTCTGCTGTATGCTCTCCAGACCTGCTCTCATGGGCCTCGCCTTTAATTCTCCTCCTTTTTCCTTGCAGAAATGTAGTTGCTCAGAGCAGCAGGTGCATGGCATAGCTTTGGAAAAAAACGAGTCCAAACCATCCTATTGCATCCCCACCAGCTGGGGCAGGCACTCTCTGGAGGGCACGGATCCACACGGATCCACTCCTGCATACACACAAGGAAAGGGGAAATGCTCTCTGCTTTGCGAGGGAGGGACGGTCAGAGGAACAGAAGCGTGAAGGATTTTATTATTGACTCGGATGCCTGGGACAGAGCCAGGAGCTGGCTCTGCAGATCCACGCACTGCTCTGCTGCAAGATCCTCTCCAACATATGCCCCGTAGCAGGGGACGGGCTTTGTGCACATGTTCATCTGGCTGGGCTGAGCCTTTGCAGCGTTTCAAAACCACTCTCAGGCACTGCCAGCCTTCAGGAAGCGGCACCACGGCCCTGCATGGCACGGGGACCTGCAGGAGAGCTCCTCTGTGCAGGGGGACCTGCTGCAGCACCCCGCTCCTATGCTGCACTGGGTCGGTGGCTTCGCTCGCTGGGCTGGGTGCTGCAGCCCCAGGGCAACCCTCTGCCAGGGCAGGAAACACACCGAACCTCTCCTGCAGCTTAGTGCCTGCATCCAGAGACCGGATGGGCCCTCAGCACCCTCATGCACACCTGCACCACGTGTCCCCATGGCTGGAGGATGCCCCTGCAGCCCCAGGCACTACGGGATGAGCGGGACGTTGCCCCAGAGCTCCTGGCACAGGGCAGTGCAATGGGAAGTGTTCCCACAAACCCGCAGCCAGCTCATGCTCACGCCTCAAGGCTGGGCTGTGCTGAGCCTTCCTGTCTGCAGCACCTAGCAAAATCCTGATTCTTCAGTTCCTATTTTTCGTTCTGTAAGCGCTCTTCCCTGGATGGACCAGCACTGGGTGATGGCAGGGTGAGAAGGAATGCAATGCGGGGCGAGAGTGCACGTGTGCCAGATGTGGGGATAGCAGCTGGACTGGGGTCTTCACTGCAGCTCCATTTTAGGCAGCCCCCTGCCTGCCCTCCAGAGGAAATGACTCAGGGCTTTCCCTGAAACCGCAGGCTGATGAGGCTGCTGCCTGCCTGGCTGCTCCTGCACATGGAGGGCTCTTGCCTGGGGCTGGGGGCACCCCTGGGGATGAGGGGGGACCGAGCACAGCTCCAGTGTGGGGAAATCCTCGTGGAAAAGGCCACTGTGCTGCACCGCTCTAGCCTGACTGTGTTGCAGCAGGAGCTGGGGCTGCTGCTGTCCTGCTCTGTCCCATCCCATCACATCCCATCCCACAGCTGCTCAGTCATGGCCTCGGTCTGTGCCACGACAACACCTCTGGCTGTTTCCAGTCCCAGCAGGCTGGCGAGGCTGTGGGGAGGTGCTGCATGCTGCAGGGGAAGAGAGCAGCCTCCTTTTCCTCTGCTTCAGCCTCCTTATGTGCAAATACATGGAATCCTCGGAACAGTGGGAAAGTTGGGGGCCATCCCCAGCAAGGATCCTTGGAGCCTGCCTGGCACTCCTCAGGATCAGAGCACTGCCCATGATGCAGTGTACAGACCCTCAGGATGTGCTCCTCATCCTGCATCCTCCTCTTCCTCTCCCACTGTCACCCCAAGGACGCATGAGCTCTGCCAATGGGAAACATTCATGTCCTGGGACTCAGCTGTGGGACTGCTGTGCCCAAAGCTGATTTCCCTTTGCCTCATTCTGCCAAAGTCCCAGAGAGAACAAGGATGGGGAGAAGCCAAGGTGGTTCATACAGCATGGACAACAGAGGGTTTTTATTTATGACAACACTGGATGCATTCTGGCCCCAAACGAGCCCAACCTACCCATGAAACCAGCATGCCATGGAGCCCTGCAAGCCAAATACTTCAGTTCTGTGGCCACAGAGTTGCTGCACAACACCAGCAACAGCAGCTGCTGTAGGTCCCATATAAACACACAGAGACCCGGCCAAGTGCTCATCTGCTTTGAGGGCACTGATGGGCTGGGGGGGGGTTGGCAGCATTCCACCGCCACCCCAACACATCCCCAGAGCACACGGAAGCAGCTTTCCCTGCTATCTGTACAGTACCACTGCCAGAGGGGAAGCCGCACTCCCTTCCGGGAGATACTTGCAATCTCAGCTGGAAAAATGGGATCAGGGGTGAGTTCCCGGCCTTGGAGAAACCATGGCAGAGCTCCCATCCCCGCTGGTGGGGTCAGCACAGCAGCAGCAGTCCAGGGGGATGGTCAAGGTGGCTTTTTGTTATCTGACGGCCACTGGTGGGACCATTGTTTGGAGGATCCACAAAGGATGGAGGCTGCACAGAGAGGGCTGGGCAGGAGAGATAAGGGAGGGCAGCCCTGGGAGAGGAGAGCCTCGGGCTTGGCATGGGCAAGGACCTGTGGGACCAGGCTGTGCTCGCTGCTTGGAGCCAGAACGGCTCCCACATGCCTCAGGGCAATGAACCCTGCCCATGGGCGGCGCTGCTCAGCACCCCACAGACGGAGCCGCCCACCAGCAGCACCCATGGCAGTGCAGCAGGGAGAAGGGAATCCCTGCCAGCATCATCCCAGCCCTCCCAAGGTGAGGAAGCACCACAAATCCTTTTGTGATGCAGCGTGAAGACTTCCAAGTATATCTACAGCCAAGGCTATGCTGGTGTCAGCCTAATCCCCAGCAAGCTGCCACAGGCATTCTGCAGCACCTGCACAGCTCCACACCTCCCCAGCACCCAACACCAATGGCTGTGCCTGCAGCTGTGCCAGGGCCAAGGGCAGTTCCTCGTGGGGCAGAGGGGTCTCCCTCCCATCCCTTGGATCTGGGCACCCGCAGACATGCTGGGCTCAGGGCCATTCCCCACCATTCATTCCCTCGGGGCAGCAGATCGCTCCCGGCTCACCTTTGCAGGCCTTGCGGTCCGTGATGGACTTGCTGAGGTCCCGGTAGAAGCCCTCCTTGCAGTAGTGGCAGTGCCTCCCAGCCGTGTTGTGTCGGCAGTTGAGGCAAACGCCGCCGCTCTTCCTGCCGGACAGCTTATACAGCTCCATGTTGAAGCGGCAGCGCCGAGCGTGCAGGTTGCAGTTGCAGGCTGCAAAGGAGCAGAGTGTCAGCAGGGGCAGCTCACCATCAACGCGTGTGCCAGTTGGTGGGGTCAGGCACAGTGCTCTCTGTGCTCCACGGTCCCCTCTCCGTCCACACAAACACGCAGGCATGGCTTTTACCCCGTGGAGTCCTAAAAGCTGGGGCTCGTGGTCTGCTGGGATTCTGCTGCACCAGCACTGCCTGAGCACATGAACAGGGAAACAGGAGGGGTAAACCCATGCCAGGTGCACAGTGTGGACCCCACAGAGGGGCTCCGGGTGCAGGGCCAGAAAGGAGGAGAACATGGCTGGAGGTGGCAGTGCTGCTGAAATGCTGGGCTGTGGGTCTGCACCGACCCCAGCAGCACCACAGAGGTGAGGAGCGGTGTGGGCAGAGCTCGGCGCAGCCAGCCCCAGTGTGCCATCCACATGTGCAGCGTCTGCCTCCCAAAGGGGCCAGGGCTGGAGGTCAGTGAGGAGGAGAATGGGTGGGTGTGGGCATGGAGCATGGGGCTGCTCAGCCAAAGGCAAGACAGAGGGGTGCAGCCAGGGAGGGGATGGGGGGGCAGCAGTGTTGGCCGGGCAGCACCATCCAGGCACCTGCAACCTGCTGCCCCACAGGCTGTCAGCCTCAGTGCCAGCAGCACAGCCCCCAAACTGCTCTTAGTTAAGGCTCTGCTCTGCACACACGCACTCAGAAGCCCACAGTGACACACGCATGCACAAATGTGCAGAAGTATGTATGCACTCTCACGCGTGTTCACGCGTGTGCATGTACGGTCACGTCAGAAGCACGTGCCCAAGCATGCATGTTCATATCTGTACAGTGGTACACATATGCACAAATACACACAGAGATGCATGCACGCGCCCCCCCCCCCACGTGCACAGCGATGTAAACACACACGCTATTTCTTTCATTAGCCACAGGAACTGAGAAGACCCCCCCGCCCGGTTCCACGTGTGCGAGATAAAAAGGAAAAGCGGTGCCAGTTCCTGTTTAACACTCTTGCAAAAAGATAATGGGAACAAGATTTCCTTTGGCAAAACACAGCGCCCGCCCCCAGCCCCCTCCCCGTGCTGGTAAATTGAGGCTGGGTGAGAGTTTTTCCAGGCGTACTGTGAAATTCATTAACATGTCAGCCCAGATTTAACTGCTGGGCCTGCTTGTCGTTTGTGTGAAGTTTCCCCCTCTCACCCCCCCCCCCTCCCCGGGTCGCCCAGGAGCACACTGGGAGCCTCAGCCAGTGCAGATCAAACAGTCCTGGCGTCGTGTGGGGACAGCAGCAGCACACCCCAAACCCGGAGCCCCTCGGAGCAGCCCAGCCTGCTTCCAACTCCCACGTGGCCCCACACACCCCACCCTCGGCTCCCTCACATTATGAGATTAGTGTAGAAATCCCAGGGCAGGCACAACACCAACACTCCATTGGGCGGTGGGTGCATCCCGGGGTCTGTGCCTTCTGAGCTCACTCTTTACTGGTGCTGGTGGGGAGAACTGCCACGTTTGGCTGGACAGTGGGATGTGGTGCCTAAAGGATTTTGCTGGGTGGTGAGGATGCAGCTGCGTGGCAGGGATGGTGTTGGAAGAATGGGATGGTGTCAGCATGGTGGGAATGGTGTTGGCACGGTGGGGGTGGTATTGGTATAGCAGGGGTGGTGCTGGAGTGATGGGGACGTTACCCCAGTTGTTACCCACTCAGGAGTTAGTACATTCAGGAAGCAAATGCCTGATTCTGTGCAGAATTAAACAAAGACCTTCATGGGGGCCCCAGCTCAGTGTGCTTGTTGACTTGGTGCACCAGGAATGGACCAAATCCCACTTCCCGACTGGGATAACAGTGATGCAGTGGGCACAGTGGGGATGCGGTGCAGCGGGATGTGGTGCAGCAGGGATGTGGTGCAGCAGGGATGTGGTGCAGCAGGGATGGGATGCAGCAGGGATGCAGCTGCTCTGCCAGGCTCTGTGCAGGGCCAGCACCAGAGCACGGGCTGCTGTTCTGTCCCCAGGCTGGGGACTAGCTGGCCTGGGTGGCTTGTGCTGCTGAGCAGAGGCACCTGCAAGGGAATGATTCTGGGGGCAAAGGGACACTATTTTTGCCTTGCTCACTCAGAAGGAGAAATCCTGGGCCCCTGCAAGCTCCTGCATCCTCTGGGAAGCAGAAGGGACATGAGGGCAGTGGAGGTGGAAGATCAGGTAAATGATTCACCTCGGCCGTCACAGGTCCCTCTCTGCCCCAGTTTAATTGGTGATGGAGTAACTAGCCCGGCCTTTCTGTGGCATTGAAGCAGGGCCAGGGGCTGGCTCGCTGCCCTGCCGCTGTGTGGCATGTCCCCACCAGCCCCAGGGCCACCCCTGCACAGCCATAGCACTGTCCCAGCACTGAGAGCTGCTCTGTGGGCACCAGGGTGATGTTGGCCATCACGGGGACCTCAGTGTGAGGATTCGGCCAGGCTTGGCCGTGCTGGGATGGGGACAGGGTCACAGTGTGGCACATGAGAGGCGCTGCACTCCTGGGCATGCAGTGCTAATCGGAGCGGACGGTCCCTCTCGCACTGCTAAATGCTTGTGCTGTTCTCAGAGCCGACTTGATTGCAAGCTCTGTCTGTCTCCTGTTAATCACTAATTAAAGGCTTGAATGCTCCCTGCTGTTTGGGGTATTAATAAGAATTTAATTGCACAGTTTGGGGCTAATTACGTGGCGGTTTGCTTCTGCCCTTGTACAGTATGCCCAATTAAACAATCATATGATCAATTAAACAATCACAAGATCTAATAATTTGCGATAATAGACTAATTAAACATCAACACCTTGAAATGGGGCCGCCGCCTGTCCCCCTTTTCAAGGCTTTGAACCCCTGCCCGGACTTTGGCTACCCCAATACCTCCTCCCCACAGCTCCCCATGGGTCAGCAGTGAGGTGATGGTGGGAGAGGTGCAGGGCTGGGGACCCCCTGGGGGACACAGGACGGGCAGCATCGTGCGTGGGGAGCACACGTGCAGCAGATGCTGGTGCCAGCAGGACATGAGGGGGTTCGCCGCACCCACGAGCTCCCTGGGAGTGATTAGTTAATGGAGCTGGCTCAGCGAAACCCTAGACTGGCTGCCGCTGCCAACCCGCAGCGGATTCGAGCTACGCCCCTGCTTTGGCTGGAGGGGAGCCCAGCCGGGAGGCGAGGCGGGACGGCTGCACCTCAGCCCCGGAGAGGAGTGGGGCAGGAGAGCCCCTGCGCCCAGTGCCAACACATGGACCGTTCCCTGCCTCTGTGGGACAGCGATGGGGACGGGGATGGGGTGGCACGGCTGGAATGACACTGCCTCACAGCAGCCCCGCTCTCCAGCCGGCTGCCAGCAAGCGCCCCAGGGCCTGTGAGCCCACACTGAGGATGGCATGAGGCTGAGCCACCGCAGCCCATCCCAGGAGTAGGGCTCGGGGCTCCCAGCTGAGCACTAATGCCCTCTGTTGCAGGCAGACCCCAGGCCCCGGCTCACCCAGTGCCCCACAGCCGCTGGGGACAGAGGATGCTGGCGGGGGGTGTCCTCTGCCCTGCTCACCACCTCCCAGAGCCACGTCCTGCCTGGCACCAGTCTAAAGGAGGCCGGGTCGGCTCACTGGGCTTAAAAGGGGGATTTCTGAAGGAATTCTGCATCAGGAGCACTGAGAGAAAAACAAGAAAACATACACAAGAAGGGGACAGAAGGGACGAATGAAGGAGAGGGGGGCCTGCAAATCCCATCAGCACTCCTCCGTGCACAGGCATCCCAGACTGATGCCCTCAGTTCCTGCCTGCTCCTCTGCCTGGTGCGGGGGGAGAGTGATCCCACTGGGAGCACACAGAGCCCGGATCAAAGCGAGCCCCGAGTGCTCTCCGTGGGCTCCGCAGGTTCTGCTCTCGGAGCAGGGTCTCCCCTTTGTGCCGCGGGCAGAAAGGCACTCCAGCCGCGGCGGCGACAATGGGAACAAGAGCTCCAGCATTACGAGCGAGTGGATCAATTACTTCCAGTGGCTGCTTTGCACTAATCCGCTCCCCCCTGCCTTGGGGACAGCCTCCCGACTGGGGCACCGGGCTCTGGGTGGCAGCTCCACGGGAGCGGCAGCGGGGACGGAGGGCACGGCAGGGCGGGACTGCCAGAACAGCGCTAATGCGTCCCCCGGGGGGCTCGGAGGGCTCGTGGCCGTGCTCCTGCCCGCACCTCTGTGGGGATTTCCCCTCCCTGAGCCCATCCCACAGGTTGGGAGGGCCCGGCTGTGCCCGGGGGACAATGGCACCGCTGTGCAGCCAGCCCGGCGAGCACGGGGCCGTGCGCCCTGCAGCATGGAGCTGGCCTCACCCCCGTGCCAAGCTGGCAGTGTGGCAAAGCCACTGTTGTTGGCCCAGCTGCGACCTCCCCAAACCTGCTCTGTGAACAGCACTCACTCCCACAGCTATACAGCGTGGCAGCGTCTCTGCTCCCTACAGACACCACAGCACCTCCACAATGCACACATCTCTGCCTTTGGTGGCTGTTCTCACCTCTGCACTCCTTAGCGCCAGTGAGAAATGGAAATTCTCGTGACATGACAGAAGCAGAACCCATGGGAACCCCCGTGTGCTCCCCTAAAAACAGCGCCCGCCTGCCCAGACCTTCATCCTCCTCCACACGCCATGGGGCAGCTCAGCTGCTGCACAACTCCCAGGAAGGCGTGGATGGATGCACCAGCTTTGTTTTGACCCAGCCCCGGATGCACACTTGGCCGTGCCTGTATTCCACCGTGGGGCAGGACTTCCCCTCATCCTCTGTCCACAGCAGCTCACACAGCTGGGTGAGCCCACAGCCCCACTCGGGGCAGCTATGGGCAGCACCAGGGAGCACAGGGCAGAAACTGCACCAGCCTCTGGACTCCATCCCCAGCTGCTCACATGGGGATGCAGAGCACTCCGGGGCACTCAGACCACCTTCTTCCTCCTCCTCCTCCTCCTCCTCCTCCACCACAGGGCAGCGCAGGGCTGGGGCGTGGGACGGAGTCGGAAACCCCACAGCCTGGACTGAGCAAAGGGAACTTCCCGGGCGGCCTCTCCTTTTAATTGGTGCTAATTGCTGCGTCTGTTCGCGCTGGCTGGGGAGATGTCATTGTTGAAAGGCACAGAGGGGAAGGCTCGGGGAGCTAATCCAGCTTTCAGCCGCTAAGCCCTTCGGAGGCGTGTGATGGAGGAGCTCTTTCAGGTCCCTTCAGAGAGGGCACAAAGCCCGAGAGGGAAAAGGGAGAAAGAAGGGGATCGAATCAACAGGAAAAACCACTTTCACACGCAGCTTGGCTACGGGCCTTTGTGTGCGGGGTTTGTCAGGGTGTCTTGAAGGGACCGCTCCGTGCCCCCGCCTCCTCCCTGCTCTTCTTTTCTCTCCCTCGTTTATCTTTTCAGCCTCATCTGCCAGAAGGGATGCCCGGCTGGGGGAGGCCCTTCGGTCTCCTCTGCTCACCCGTCCGCAGGGCTGAGCGAGGGGCACGGCGCAGCACGGGGCGGAGGGGCTGCTGGGTCGGGGTCCTCCTTTTGGTCCTCCTCCAAATTTTGCTCCAAAATCATCAGGGCTAACCCACTCCCATGGGGCGTGAGGTGCTTTGCAGAACGGCTCAGGCCGTCCCTTTGGACCAGTGGACTTTTTTAGCTTTTTGAGCCCTTTTAGCCTTTTTTTTTTTTTTTCCCCGGAAGAAATCCTCTCTAACACACACAGATTGAAGCCAGCAGCTGGGATCTCAACAAGCCATCGATCACGAACACTAACAGGTCCCCTGACCTCTGGCACATCCAGCAGGCCATTCGGGGGCTGATTGATGGCGTGGTTCCCTTGTCCCCATCCTGCCACCCCCTGGGACCGGGCGGGGGTCCAGGCAGGGCAGGAGCCGGTCCCTCCCTCTCCCAGGGCTTTGTGGGGCTCTGGCATCCCCCACGCTGCATGGACAAAAGGCAAAAGCCTCACAGAAACCCCAAAGAAACAGACATGAGTGCTGGGCAGGCGAGCAACGTGGGGTCGATATTTGTGAAAAGTTTCCTTCAGGTTACACTGCCTTTAACCCGCATAGAGCTTTATGAGGAGAGGTGAGCCGAACCCACCATATGCAGCACCGTGCCAGACTGACTGAATGATGATGGAAAGCTTGGACCTTCCCTTAAACCCTGCTAGGTTTTCTCTGCCCGCACCAAACCCAGTGCCCATCCCTGCCTTATCCCAACCAGCTCTGGTGGGCACCACTCCCCCCACGTGCTGATGTCCCAAAACACACCCTCGTACCTTTAGTGGGGGCTGAGTGCTCACAGCCAAGCCCACACATCCTGTGGGGCGCAGGCAGCAGAGGCTCACACCTGTCCCCATTGCGGCTCAGCCCCGTGTCCCCTCCCCCTGGACTTGCCCCATGGGCAGCACGGTGGGCACTTACCCAGGCACTCGTTGGCCTCGCGGGCGCTGGCCCGCTGCCACGGCCGGTCGTAGTGGAAGGGCTTGCAGCGGTCGCACTCGGGCCCCTCGGTGTTGTGCTTGCAGTCACACACCAGCTTCTGCTCCTTGTCCTTGACGCAGCGCGAGGCGTGCCCGTTGCACTTGCAGCGCCCGCCGACCTGCAGCTCGCCCACCGAGTAGTAGTAGGGGGTGGCCCCGGCCCCCCCGTCCTCCTCGCCAGCCTCGCGGCCCCCCAGCTCGCGGAAGAGGTGGGGACGGCTGAACACCACCCGGATGTCGGTGGCCGTCACCCAGTCCTGCAGCACAGGGCTGCTGTCGAAGTCCTGGGCCGAGGGCCGCCCGTCGAGCGTGCTGAAGGCGATGAGGCCGCCAGTGAGCGGGTAGAGGTCGGTGAGGCCATCGGTGCACAGCGCCTCCTGCTCGTTCTGCTTGGTGACGGTGGCCTTGCTGGGCTTGCCGTAGATCTTGCGGCACTGCGAGGAGTAGTACTGGTAGGGCACCCACGTCTTGCCGTAGTCCATGGACTTGAAGATGGCGGTGGACTCCGGCCGGGGCGAGCAGAACTGGAGGCTGACGTAGACCACCTCAAACTTCTTGCCGAGGGAAAGGGTGAGGGTGACGTTGTGGGGCAGGTGGTGCAGGGTCTCGGAGCGCCAGCACGTCATGTTGGCGGCGGTGTTGAGGTCGGTCAGGTAGGCGGGTGGGTGGGCTCGGCGGGGGTCCGAGGCATCGCAGTGCCGTGTTGGGGGCTTCCCACAGGTGCTGGAAGCCTGCACCTCCTTCCCAAAGGCGGCGTTGACGAACTCGGGGATGCAGCGGCGGGGAGCCCCGCTCTCATCGTAGCAGGGGTCTGGGGGTGTCTGCTGAGCCACGAAGGGGTTTGCAGTCTGTGCCAGGCGGAGCACGCTGGTGGTGAGCAGCAGGCGCAGGAGCTGAGGGGCCTCCATCCTCCCTGGGATAAGAGCACAGAGTGAGGGGTGGCACGGCATGGAGCACCCGTAGCGTGGCACAGCCCCTGCAGGGGGCACAGGGTGAGCTCAGCACCTGGGCATTGAGCTGCAAATGTTCTCCCACACTGTGCCCTGCCACAACACCATCTCAGGATGCCCTACCGACAGCATCGGAAGGAGGAGGTCAAAACCATCCCCTTCCCACACAAACACCCTGCAGGTTTCAGGCGAGATGGGGACATTCACACCCATGGATATAAACTGGGCTTTCATGCACAGCCCTGCATGCATGAGGTGATGCCCATGAGCTGAAGCTCCCCACAGCAAGAGCATGAGGATGGGAATTAGCCCCACACTGCTGTCACAGCTTGCTGGGGTCAGCACCCCATTCCCCTCTGCCTCTCTGCGAGGTGGACCATCACACATCTCCCTTGTTGCTGACCCTGAGGTGGCTGCAAGCCAGTGGCCAACCTCCCTGCAAACCCCACTGCCACACAGCCACAGTGTTTCCACTGCCAGAAGCTCCTTCTGGCCTTGCTGCCTCTACCCAGTGGGGCAGGAGCCCCCACCAGCCCTACCCCTGTGCCCCCAGCACAGCACTGCAGGATGGCTGGGGCTCTGTGCTGCACTCCCAGGAACGAAGTGTTGGTCCTCAGCCCCTGTGCTGCTCCTGGCAGCATGCTCCTGCTGCTGGGGACAGCCCTGTTTCTATTGCTCTGCGTTATTTTATTCTCCTTTTTCTGTGGAAGGGAGCTCACCCTAGCCAAGCTGCCAAACCACTAATGGGGGAAGCTCCTCCCTGCCCGGCCAGGCCCAGCTCTGCAGCCCCTGAGCCAGCAGCAGGCAGCGGGGAGGGCAACAGCAGCTGATGCCCAGGGAGTTCCCCACTGCGGATGGGCCCTTCCCTCTGCTCCACCACCACAGATGGGAGAGGGGTGTCTGCAGCCAACTCGGTGGCCTGCATCACCCAGCAGCACATCCTCTGCTACCTGCACAGCCTCTCGGGTATAGCCCTGTGTGTGGCTCAGTGGCCGGGCGCTCAGCAAGCAGCACCAAGAATCCCTTGTGCCACGAGCACAGACAGTGGGTGGCACTGCTAGAGCAGAGGTGGGCCTGGGGACAACCCTAGAGAGGAGAGCGCTGCCCAAGGCCATGCCCAGCAGCAGGACCTGTGGGCAACAGGCACAGAGCCGTCACCACAGAGCAGGAAACGCTGTGCCACTCTGCAAGCACTGCTGCACTGAAGCTGGCAGAGGCTGGAGCTACAGGAGATGTGCCTCACCCCAAACACTATTGTTCCTGGGCAGACTGTGATGGAAATGTACTGACCCTAAGCCATCCACCTGCTTCTGTGCACATGGCATCACTGCTGCTTGCAGGACACCCACAGTGAGCAGGGGAACAGCATCCGTGGCGCGGCGATGCAGGAGCACGAGGACTTGCACACAGTGGAGCCCTGCCCATGCCCCACCACCTCCAGCCAGGTCTGCACCATGTGCTGCACCACACATAGTAGGACAACACCCATGTGTTCCTGGGTTCCAACAAAACCTTCCCCATCAGGATCTTTTCTGATCTTTCCAAATCATATTTTTCCTGGTCTTCCCCTGCAAATTTAGCAGCTCTGTGCTGGCAGCAAGCTGCTGGGCGCTCCCTGAGAGCTGCACTGCAGCTAAGCCACGTTCCAAGCTCCCCAGTGCAGTTCAGTCTGTTTGCTTGCTCCCTGCACGTCCACCCCATGCCCTGCTGAGGGGACAAGGCTCATGCTGTGCACAGGGGGAGCTGCACAGGTTGCTCTGGCCATCACCTGCCCCACATGCTGGGCTCTGCTGCCCACGTCTGCCCAGTGCACGCTGGTGAGGTGCCCCCCCAGACCCCAACCACACGCACACCTGCAGAGCACAGAACAGCCCCATCCTTCCCACGAGCTTCCAGCTCTCCCATTGCTCACATCCCACGTGAGCAGGGAACTCCCCCTCCTGCCCCGGGGTGGGAACGGATGGGGCGCAGCCACCACGCTGATGTGGCACACGGGGACAGCTCTGAAGGGATGGATATCCTGTGGGATGACACCCACGGCAGAGGCCTTCCTGCCCTACGCTGTGCTCTGGTGCCAAAACTTTTGGGGCTATGCTGGGTAGCAGCCGTGGGGGATCTGGGCCCCGGCGCTTGCCGAGCGGCGTGTCGGCGCTGCAGAGGCACCGTGTGAATGGAAATCATTATCATCCGCCAGACCACACACATGCACACACGCCCCGTGCGCAGCTCACCCCATTATCCCACTGAAAGGGAGCCGGGGCCGGTGGTCTCCACGGGTCTCACCTCTGCATCGGAGAGGAGGGCAGCTGCAATCTGCTCCCTTTTATGCATATTCAGCGTGACCCCTGGGCTGCCGGCAAGCTGCCAGGGAGGCCCAGCAGCGGGTATTTCTCTCCTAGCTCCACCTGCCCCCCTTCCACTTCCCATCTTTGGTGCCCTCGCTTCAAACCTAATGGAGACACTGCCGGCTGAGCGCCGGGGAAGGCATGCAAGCAGCAATGCTGACCCTGCATCAGGATGGATTTGGCCCTCCGTGGCCCCAGGGCGAGGCTGAGGTTCCCTCATGCCTTCCAGCTGGATGAGGACACGATGCCAGCTCCAGCAGGAGCGTGGCACACGCTTTGCCCTCCCTGAGGCCGCAGCCTCTGTCCCAGCTGCTGCTGCAGCCATGTTCCTCCCCAGTGGCGCTTACATTTTTGAGGTGGGTGATTTCCTCACTCCTCTGGTTGGGGAATGCTAACAGCCATGCGGTTTGGAAGGAAGTCCCCATGCCTTCACACTCGGAAGTGCTTTGCACTTTAAAAATTAGCTGCTATGCACGGCATCTCCACACCCCTGAGCCCCAGAGCAGCACTGCCAGGGGCACCCGCGGTTCTGCACCGCCTGCAGCCATGCCAGGGGCTCACTGGGACGACGCACACACCCCATCCTCTCCCTGTAGGCACCGTGCTGCAGGTGTGCTGGGTTTGGATGCTGAACACAGCTCCGAGTGCTGGCTGGGTGCTCATCTGCCTCAGTGCAAAGCCCGGATGCACGAAGGCAGGTGCAGCAGGTGAGCGGCACGGGAAGAACACACTTCCCAGCGCTGACCCCGGTGCCTGCAGCGGGCCTGGGGTCACTGGGGAGCAGAGCGAGGCCGCGGCAGCTTTGCAGAGGTAATTATAGGATTAAGTGGAACAACATGGGGAGGGGAGGGAAGGCGGTTATTAGCCAGATTTGATCCCAGGACCTTTGCGGCGCTGGAGCAGCCTTCTCCAATTAAAGCAGCGGGGAAGCTGTGAGCAGCCAGAGCAATGGCCACACCATGCGCCGCAGCCCGGCCACCGCAGCAGCACTACAGGGTGCAATGGAGGCCCAAGTCATGCACCGGCAAATGCCATTTAGCACATGGCTGACAACTGCCACAGCCGGGTAATGAGCCCATAAAGGGCAGGGGAAAGTGCACTGGGCTCACCCAGCCCTATCCTCTCAGCCCTGTGCTTGGGCAGAGGGTGCCCGGTCCCTGCTGGGTGTGGGCAGAGAGGTGAGGTGCCAGCCCCACAAGGCTCCCTGCAGCACGGCACAGTGAGGGGTGGAAGCATCCAGGGGAGCTGAGCAGATGAGGGTCTCCGCCCCACGGCCACATGTGCTGCAGGAGAGACCCATAGGGCATCCGTCCAATTCCATGAGCTGGGAGACCATGGGGCCCCTCTGTATGTGCCTACCGAGCCAGTGCCAGCTGTGGGCTTTGGGCCCCCAACAAGAGGCGTGCACCAGGACCAAATTGGGCTCTGGACACGGATAAATCATTCCATGTGTCATTAGGACAAAAACACAACGGAGAAATATTTAAAAGGAAATGAAAAATCCCATGCACTGGGACCAGGCTTGGCTTTTGGGTAGGAAAGAACGAGGCAGAGGTGAGCGTGCCACAGTGGAGCTGTGGGCATCAGGAAAGGCTGGGGCTGTGGGCACTGGAGCAGCCGCCAACCAGGACAAGGCTGTGGCTCCCGCACAGCACAGTCCTGGCCGAGCTCCCTTTCCCCCTTCATTTATGATTTCAGAGGGCTGTCAATGCACACAGACCCACAGCCACTTCCCTACTGTGGAGCTGCTCACTCCTTGCAGCCCCTCAGGCTTCCAGCCCGTGCCCCACACTGTGCACATGGCTCATGTGGGCGACGCGAGGCAGCGCGCTCCCGCAGCAGGCGCTCGGCGATAGCTGTTGCAATGCTCTCTGGCAGGCCGGAGGCAGCATTACACAAGCCATACGGTACCCCAGCAGTGCCAAGAGACGCATACATATTACCCCGCACACAGGAAAGGATGGTCCAGATTCTGACCTCAGCCCCTCTGGCATCAGACAGAAGCAGCTCCATTCAGACCAGGCCAAGCAAGACGTAAGCGACTCCATTCAAATTTACACTGGCATACCTGTGGTCAGCATCTGGCCTGGCTTGAATTAGCTTCAGTCTGACGTTACAAAAGGGAGGAACGGAGCCCAGATTTCCTAGGTTATCGAAAACAAAAAAAAAGAGGAGTCCACCCAAACCACCCCAGGGCCGCTCAGACACGTGCACGGAGGTGTCAAAGACTCTCGGATGCATCACCCACTTTGGGAGCTTTCGGTGAGCTGCCCCCAGGGAGGACCTGCTGGGGCCATGCGGTGCCCCACGCAGCCCTGGGCAGAGCCGGTCCCATCGCTGGGGTGAGGCTGAGCCCACTTCACTGTGACACTAAATTCACCATAAGCTGGGGTTAGCGCTTCCCACCAGCACCAGCTGCAGATCTCCTCCTCACGCAACGCAACAGCAGCCCACGGAGCCCCAGCCTT
The DNA here is from genome assembly GCF_016699485.2 of Gallus gallus. Classification (NCBI taxonomy): domain Eukaryota; kingdom Metazoa; phylum Chordata; class Aves; order Galliformes; family Phasianidae; genus Gallus; species Gallus gallus. Next base: position 14,037,850 of record NC_052545.1, read on the forward strand.
GTGGGAGCAGAGAGCACAGCTGCCTCCATGCTGCCCTGTTGGTTCATCGCTGCTCCCACTCGACCCTCTCTGTCACACACTGTGGGCAGAGGGGACCCTCCCATCACTCCCCACGGGCGCTCGGCCCCATCGCAGAGCCCTCACGGCTCCTGCCCTTTCCACTCCATCTGGGAATAAAGCGATCTGGTTTCCATAACGGCCCTTGTTGCCTTTTCACAACATGCCGGGCACAGATGTTGAAAATAGTCTGGATGAATATTTAAAATGGTATTCAGAGATGAGAACATTTGGCCAGCTTTGAAAGATCTCTCACATCGGGTACGGGATGGCTCACGACAACGGGGCCGGAAGCGCGCTGCACTCTGACATCTCGTTCTCCCTCTGTCTGGCTATGGGTACCACGTTTCATGCCCCTGGTGTCACACTGCCTGTTACTGAGTGCCAGCCAAGTCTGCAGCATTTGGAAGAGGCTGTCACGTACGTTTTTAACATCACGGGGCAAAGTGGAATATGGAAAATCTGTCGCATTTCCATACTGAGCCTAAATGTCCTGCGCAGGCTCAGGGAGGGACTCGTGGGGGCACAGAATAATTGCTTCCTTATGGAGCAGGGCCTGGGTGGGAGGTGGGGGAACAGGAGGCAGAGGTGCTGCTTCCCTGGAGAGGGCAGAGGGAGGCAGCCCCATTGGGAACACACGTCCAGGGCCTGCAGCACCACTCGCCTCCTCCCAGGGCCCTTGCCCAGTCCTGCACCTCTCCCAGCTGCTACCCAAGGGAGCCCCTCAGCACACCATGCCCAAAGCCCTTGGCTGCCAGCACCCCTCCACCTGGGCTCCTTGGCAGCTTGCAATCTGCAAGGCTCCTCGACGGAAGCTGAATCCCCACACACAGACCCTTCTCTCCGGGCTCACTCTGCTTCCTGCCAAAGCCAGCATGGCACCTGCCATCCACAGCCCTGATGCCTTCCTGGCTGCACATCGCACCTCACTGAGCGGTGAGGATCCCACAGCTCTGCACACCCAGTGCTCGAACAGCAGGACCTCCACCGGGTGGTCAGAAAAGCACAGCAGCTCCCTCTGTTTTATAACGGGAATACTGCAGAAAGGAAAGGTGCCACCATCCATCACAACACCTCGAAGCGGGTGCCTGCAGCGTGGCTCAGGCCCCGTCTCTGCTACACCGGTGACAGGGAGCTGCGGTCCCTCCTCGCCTTGGGAGTGGGGAGCAGTGAATTCAGTGTGGGAAGAAGGACCTGTGTCACTCCTGGCTATCCAGAGGCTGCACACCCCCAGAGTACCCTCAGCACCACCGTGGGTCCCTCACAGACAGCATGGCCAGAGGTGGGGATGCTCAGCCCAGCTCACACCTCACCTCCTGCCCGTATGCATCTGGGCACTCACCAGAGCTGAACACACACACGAGTGCTGCCCAGCAGGACCCGCACTGCTCCATCCTCGGCCTCCCTCACCTCCCTGCTCACAGCGCGGTGAAAGCCGGGCCGTGCGAGGGGCTGCCGAGCACCACATCCCCAGTGCAGCAGCCAGTCCTTATCCCAGCAAAGGTATTTCCATCCACCCGCCCACTCTCCAGCGGCACGGGGAAGCTGTGGGAGGGACGGCGTTTTGAAAAAATGAGGGTTCAGCAGCAGCTCTGGGACAGAAAGGCGAAAGGAAAACCACCGAACGCAGCCGGGCTTCCCTTCTCCCCGCCTCACCCCCTGCTCACACACCGCGCTGTGCAGGGGCAGCTCTTCCCCCAACTGCAGTGTGGGGCCAAGGCACGGCGGGGGCGAGGGGGGAGGGGATCCGGGGGTTCTCCAGCCCTAACGCGCCGCAGCTGAGAGCAGCCCGCGGGAGCCTTTCCCGAGGGGAACCCCCCCTCCACCGTGCGGGATGATGGTCCCCGACCCGGGCAGAGCCGCACCGCCGAGGTGCCAGCGCCGGGTGCCCGCAGCAGCCGGGCATTGCTCCCGCACGGGAGGTCGGGGCTGCGGTCCCTCCCCAGCAGCGCGGGGGCAGCGAGGCCGCGGAGCTTCGCGCAGCGCCGGGCACTCCCTTCCCCCCCCTCCGCGGGGCCGGGCCGGACCGGGACAAAGCGCGGAGCGGCGGAGCTCCGTGCCGGGGGTTCGGCCGTGCCCGGTGTGGGCACCGCGGCGAAAGTCCCGTTTTTCGGCGAGCCCGGATAGAAAGGATGAAACGGGGGGGAGAAAAAAAGGGCGGGTGGGGGAGAAAGGGGAGGAATAAAAGGCAGCGAGGGAGGGAGCGGTGGGAAGGGACGCGGGGAGCTGCTTCCCGCGCCGGGAAGTTGGAGGAGCAGCTTACCGCGGCCGGGCAGGTAGCGGGCTCGGTCCGCCGGAAGGTCCGGGGCCGCGGCGGCGAGAGGAGCCGGGGCCGCCACAGCAGCGCGGGCGGCAGCGCGGGGCCGCTCCCCTTCCCTTGGCTGATGGCAACAGGAAAAAAAAAAAAAGAAAAGAAAAAAAAAAGAAAAAAAAGAAGGAGAAAAAGAGAAAGGAAAAAAAAAAAAAAAGCAATAATAATAATCGTCCAGGAAATAAAAATAATAGTAATAAAAGAAAGAGAGAAAGCAAAATAAGGCGAAATAGTACGAAGCGGGAGCGCTGCTCCGGCGCTGCGGGCGGGTCCCCAGCGCTGTGCCCGCAGCCGGCAGAGCTCCCGCCCGCTCCACCGCACTGCCCGTGGCTGCTCGGGGGGCGGCGGGGAAGGAGCGAAGAAGAAAAGGGAAAAATAATAATTTAGGGGAAAAAAATCCACCAAAAAATAAAAAAATAAAACCCAAAAAAACAAAAGCCACGAAGCGGAGAACCCGAGTCCCGGCCGCTGCCTGGAAGCGGAGTAATAAGGCTCCAATAAATCCCGGGTTGAAAAGAAGGGAAAAGTCACCTCCCCGAGGAAATCAGAAGCAGATTTCGAGCCATTTAATCACATGCAGGGAGGTGTGTGTGCGTGTGTGCGCCGCCCGCCGCGCCGCTGCCAGCCCTGCCTCCGCCCTCCCGCCGCCGCGGCCGCCCCGCCGGGAGCGCAGCGGGCCGGGAAGGGGCCGGCCGGGGGCTGGGAGCGGAGCGCAGCGGGCCGGGAGGAGAAGGGAAGGAGGGGAAGAGAAGCGAAGGGCCGCCCCGCCGGGAGAGCCGTCCCCGTCGGGGCTCCCACCTGCCGCCCGGCCGCGCTGTCCCCCCCTTCCGCCCCCCCCCCCGCCCCGGAGCCCCGGGTCGCTCTCCGCTCTCCCCCCGCCGGCAGCGCGCTTCGACCGACGTGCGCCCATCGGCGGGGTGCGCTCTGCGAGCCGCCCTGCGAGGAAAGCGGCCCGTAATCCTCCCCTGCTTCCCAGAGCAGAAGCAATGAGGGATTTACCGGGCGAGGAGCAGCCTCCCCTTCCTTACAGGATCGGCTCCGTCCCGTGATGCGGGGGCTCTTCACGCGTTGCCGCACCGGCGCTTGGCCCGTGGTGGTTGGGCAGGAGGGAGGAGGGACGTGGGCATCTCCGCTGGCACGGGCTGCCCAGCGCGGCGGCCCCGGGCCCCCCAGCAGCTGCCTGCCCCCAGCCATCCCGGGCCACCTGCGTTCCAGCTGACTCCAGGAGTGCCGGCTGCGCGTGTGGGGGGGTGAAACTAATTTAATCAGCGTTTGCGCGAGGCGGTGGAGGGGAGCAGAAAACCCGGATCTGGATCCCCCTGCTCCCTGAGCCCACTGAGGCTGAGCTCACGGCAGCGTGGTCCCCAGGCTCACCCCCACGTCCCACCCGCGGATGCCGCTGCAACGAACGCGAGGACCGAAGAGGGCACTGCGGAAGGGCGCGGCGATAGCGCGGTGCTGGAGCTGCCCGCCCGCTGCACCACCTGCGCCAGGCCCCAGCCCGCATCACCCGCTCCCGGAGGAGCCGGTTAGCCACATCCTGTTGCTTCGGGGAAGCAGGTTGCAGGGGAGGGGTCTCCCCCGCCGGGCTGGCAGATGCTGGAGGAGGAGACCCCAGCTGGCCGCAAGGCCCAGGGGAAAGGCTGTTTGCAGCTTGCAGCCTTGTAGCACAAAGTGTATTTCCCCAGCAGAGGGAACAGGGATAAACAAGGGCAAAGCCACCAAGTGACAGCAAAGAGAAGTAGGAGATGGACAGAGGAAGCTTGGGACTCCTGAAGTCGGGTGCCATAGGTGTGTTGTGTTGTGTTGTGTTGTGTTGTGTTGTGTTGTGTTGTCTCTCTTTGGGATTTGGACAGCCAGGAGGCTGCAAGCTGCAAAGCCCCAGCAGTGCAGTGCAGATACTGGTGGGGGAGGCAAACACAGGGCTGGCGTTTTTGTGTGTGAGCCAGATGTGAGCGTGGTACAAAAGGAGGGTGTCAAGGAAGTGCAGGACTTTGTGCAAGGGCCTGGAAGCAGAGCGGGATGGCTGAGGAAAAGGGGCAGAAGGGAGTACAGCTCCAAGACACAATGCTGGAGTTATCCCAGCAACTGATCTGAAGGCATTTTCCCCACCAGAATACACAAGGACTAACACAAACATGAGCTATGATGCTGAGCCAGCCTGGCCTGGTTGATGCAGTGTGGTGCTGAGCAAGGCTGGGTCGCCTCCCAAAGTCTCTGTTTTCACAGTCAATGGAAAGCGTCGGCTCCCTTGTCCCGGGACCCACAGGTGACATGAGAGAGGTTGTGTGGGGAGTCCTGGAGCTGGTGTGCACAGACCTCACGAAAGCCCAGATGAAAGAGTCAGAAGCTGGTTCCCCATTTCCACTGCTCCCTGCACATTCCCTCTTTACATGAGTAGACAAGGGCTCAAGAGAAAACTCTGAATCTGGGCTTGGCACACTGGGTGCTGAGGAGGGCAGCAGGAACGGGACTCTTGTTGCAGTGGGAACCGGACGGCTGAGACCCTGCTGGGTGCTGGTGTTTGTCTGCCCCTTGGCACAGGGGTACCCAAGAGCCCAGCGGTGCTCAGCCATCACACAGACCCCTGAGCTGGGAAGTGGGCGCATGCGGTGTGCTGTTCCTGTCACCCTGCTGCCCACGAGGAGCTCTGCCCATCACACCCACTGCTCCCCGTGTGCACACCTGCTCCTCTCCTTGCGCCAGCCTGGCGGAACGTGAAGGAGACGGTTGGTGCCAGGCAGGCTCCTCACTTAGTGATGCAGACACGGATGCACACGGCCGACGGAGGAACGCCTGCTCGGGACGGGCGTCCCGCACCGCCCGCGGGTAGCCCAGGGCCGGGCACCTCGCTGCTCCCGCAGCTGCCAGCTCCCCGCCCGGGCCCCGCCGGCAGCGCTGAGGCCGCGGTCCCGCACCGAGAGCCGCTCCGGGGGTTCCCGGCGCTGCGCGGCGCTCGCTCGCCCTCTGCTGGTCCCGCATCCCCCGAGCAGCGCTGAGGGGCGGCCCCGGCCGGGGCGAGGGAAGGCACGGAGGAAATACTCGGTGCGGTGCGGGCTCCGGTCCCCAGGCGGGGTACTGCCGCCCCTTTCTCCGCCTTTCCCGAGTGCTCCCTTCATCTCTTCCCAAGAGAGGTTTGCTGCCGGAAAGGAGGACTCGTCCTGCCGCTGCTCCCAGCGGGCTGCTGTCCCGGTGAGTGGGAGAAGAGCATCCTACCTCAGCCACCAGGTTGTCCTCGGGGCGATTCCACAGTTGCCATGTTTCCCTTCTCTCTGTGCCGTTTACTCTCTGAAGGATGCTCTGCCCTTCACGTGCCTCCCCCTTGCCAGGCTGCCGTTCTCCTGGCACACACATCTCCCTGCCATGCTGTGCTCAGAGCCTGCCCCCACACCTGGTCTCTTCTGTGTGCAGGTCATCCCCGCAGTCCCTGGGAAATGAAGCGTGGCACTACAGAGGGCTATGAGCTCTGCAGAAGGGAACGTGCCTTTGCCTCTGCCCTCCCACGGGAGCACTGAGCCGCTGCGGCCCAGCTCTCATTTACCCACAAGATGTTTGCTGCTGACATAAATACCCATTTTCAAGCATGAGCAGAAGTGAGAACCAGATCCCGCTGGGGACAGGGACTGGTGGTTGAAAAATGTGCAATGAACTCTTGGGGAAAAAAGAAACAAGGTGTGACATCAGTGCTGCAGAGCGATGCTGTGTGGATTTTTTCCCTTCCCACCCAGCTCAGAGGTATGTAAAAACAAGCACAGGTCAGGTCAGGTGTCCTGCAGGCTGCTGCGAGAGGAGGGTGCTGGGGCCCAGACAGACATGCAGAGAGGTGGGTGAGCAGTGGGCTGTGACCCCCCCACGCCCCAGCACCCATAGCTCTGCAGCCCTTCCAGAGCCGTGTGATTGATTGGTACCTGCCCTCACCCTGTGACAAAGCGACCCGTTGTGTCCCTGCTCACATTGACAGCCATGGGGAAGACGTGTTCTGGGCCGTGCCGAATGCAATGAGTGTGTCCTGTCCTGCCCAGCTGCCAGTCCCAGCCCCGGCAAGAAATAGCGTGGATCAGCAGTGAGCGCAAGGAATTATTTTTATACCTCATTCTTTCTCTGCAGCCTTCTGAGCTGCAAGCCGCGGGTCTGCCCCTCTCCAGCCGAGCCCAGGCTCATTCCCAACTCACCTGGGCGAGTGATGCGGACGGTACGAGGCCGGATCCGGCCCCGGCGCTGCCAGGAGATGGAGCCGTCTCACCGCTGTCGGCTCCGGGCTGCAGCCCCGGTCTCTCCGCCCGGCACGGCGCTGCCGCTGTTCCCCCGCTGCCCGAGTCCCCGGGACCTCTGCTCTAAGCAAGGGGCAGAGCTGGGTGCTCGCTGAGCGGGGCTGCGTGGGTGCAGAGCAAGGGCTGCTCCTGGGGGACACCTTAATGAGCTGCAAGGGATGAGCGCTGCTTTTCAGGGGCCCAAAAACTGTCCACAGGCCTGGAGCGGTCAGCAAACCTCGGCATTAGCATGAAGAGCAAGAGCTCTTTGAATGAATTTCAGCATCCCCAGGGGCTCGGGATGCCCCCCGTCACCTCCAAGCAGTGCCCGCCAGCCCCAGGTCTGCAGGAGCAGAGCGATGTCCCCCTGCCTCGCACACTGCAGGCACATGAGTTGTGCTGACAGCTCGTCACAGTGCTGGAGAGTGGGTGTCCAACACAGAGGGTGGCTGCAGGCACTGCCGTTGGAGCACACCACGCTCCTCATGCTGCAGGGACGTTCTGAGAGCTCCCGCTGCAGATCCCCCACAGAAGCCGTGCTGCCCGGTGTTGCTGGTGCCTGCACTGCACCCTGCGCCTGGTGGATGGAGCCATCCTATGCAAGCTGGGAGCAGCTCACACAGGGCTCTGCCATGGCCGGGGCTGAGGTTTGGTTCAGTTTGCTCCAAACCGATCCAACCTTTGGTGCTGGACAGGCTGAGGTTGGGATTCCAGAAACCCTCAAGTGCTCGGGCCATGGCTCTGCTGCTCAGCAGGCACAGCGTGGCACTGCCAGTGTGGCATTGTGGAGAGGGCAGCTCATGTTCCAAAGCGTCACAGCCAGTGGCTTCTCCACTGCTGCCTCCAGCAGAGCCCTGTGCTCTCTGCTAGCACTCTGTGGCTACAGAGGCCGCACGGTTGTGAGCAGCAGTGTGATGTCAGCAAATCCCTGAGTGTTGAAGTGCTGGTGGGATCCAAGTGCCTGCTTCCTTGGCTTCTTTGGGACTCCTGGCACACAAGTAGGCTGTAAGGCTGAGAGTAATCCCTAGGAGGATGCAGGAGGAGGGTGAGAACTTGCTCAAGCAGGCATGCTGGGAGGAGCAGCAGCCTCATGCCCAGCAGAGCCTGGGTAGCATGATTCTCCCAGAGCTGGGCTGTGCAGGAGGGCTGCACAGTCCTCTTCCAAGCACAGCTGCATGGCCCCTCACCTTGGCACCCACACAGGCCAGCATGTCCCTTTCCCAGCATGTCCCATCCCAGCATGTCCCATCCCAGCATGTCCCTGTTTAGAGTGTCCATCCCAGCTTGCCCCCATCTCCTTGTGTCCCCAGCCTAGAGTGCCCTCATCTCAGCGTGTCCCTGTTCCAGTATTTCCATCCCGGTGTATCTGCATCCCAACACTTTCTATCCTAGATTGTCTCCATCCCAGTATGTCCCACCCCAGCATGTTCCCATCCCAGCATGTCTCCACCCCAGCATGTCCCTGTCCCAGCACAGCACCAGATAGTGCTCACAGAAGGGCTGGTGCTGCTCTTGCACCTGGGCTTTGCTCTGGGACACTGCCTGGGGAGGTCACTAACCCCCAGCCTTCACCCCTGAGCACGGAGCTGAGTAGCCTCTGTGGTACAGCCCCAAGGAGTCTCATGGCATGGCAGAATGGCACTGAGCAGCCATCCTTGCTCATCAGCTCCGGAGCTTCATTCAGGTCTGTCCTGGGAAGGAGGCTGGGCAGTGCTGGGGGTGTCCTGCCAGCAACCCCAAGGGGCTGGGAGTAGTGGGGCCGGGGTGATGGAGGGGGGGGGGGGGTGTGGGGCGAGGAGGCAGGAGAGGGAGAGGAAAGGTGGGAGAGGAAGGAGGGGAAAGATCAGAGGAAAGCAGAGCATGAGGGGGAAGAGAAGCAAGACGAGCTGGGGGGAAGAGAGACACACACATAGAGACAGAGTTTTGTAACAACTTAAATTCATTCCAGACAATGTCCAAGGAGCCCTGGCAGCACGGGTTGAAACAAACCCTGCCTTTGATTTTATGAGTTCATTATATGTTGTTTGGGACAGTGATTCAAGCGTCTTGGCTGCTTCATATTTTCCCTTGTGTCACAAATGAAGAGGGGACCACGAGATGGATTCCTTGGGTGGAAAATATTCCCTCAATTGTTAGGTAGACGTCTCTGTGCCACGCAGAGGTCCCAGGAGAGCGGTCTCCTGGGCTGCTGAGCTATCCGCACAGCACATACAACCTCCAGCCCTGCTCCTTAAAGAGAAAACACTGGGATTGAGCAGACAGGAGCAGGCGAGAAGTTGCCTGGTGGTGGCCATGCATGTTCTGCACGTTTGCATTGCTGCAAAGCATTGGATGGGACAGAGGTCGCACACACAGCATGTCTGCTGAGGGACCTCACCATGGTTGCAGTGTAATGCTGTGGTCCCTTTGCTGTGCTGGGTCACTTCTGTCCCCATCCCTGCAGCACTGCAGAGCTCAGTAGTCACTGCTGCTGGAGGTGTGAGGTGCTGGATGAGCTCCATTCCATTCAGGAATGGGTTGGTGGCTTTCCTTGGTCATTCTGGCTGGCCGTATTCACAAACCTAATATAGGCCCTGGTCAGAAAAATAACAAATCCTTCCCCAGCCAACACCAAAGTTTGCATTGGAGCTGATTGAAAAACACCAATGCCTCGGTTGGGCATTGTTACTATTTTTAGCTCCCTGTGTCATTTCAGGTTTTCCAGCAAAAAGAGAGGGAAAAAATGCACTGATTTTTAAAACATGTTGTTGGTAGAGAAAATAAAGGCCTCGGAAACTGAACACCAAAAGCTGTTTGCCCAGCATTTTCTGGTTTTGATTTATAATTTCTCTCCCAAACTCAGGCGAAGTCCACAGAAAAATTCTGTGTTGACCAGAAAGTCATTTTTCAGTGTGGTCAGCCTGAGCCTGAGCCTGGGGAAGCAACAGTGCTACCAAACCCAGCTGCCATAACCCAGCCTACACCACCAGCCAGCACCGGGGCTGCAGAGCTTCCCAAGCTGGTGCCCTCTGTACCGACCAGCACAAAGGTGATGCAGAGACCCCTAAGATCCTTATCAGGGCACAGAAACATTGTTGGTCTGTTTCAGGCCTCAGAAGGTGTGAGGGTGCTGGTGGAGCCTGCAGAGTCACAGAATCTCAGGATCGTAGGGGTTGGAAGGAACCTCTGGGGGTTGTCAAACCCCTGCTAAAGCAGTTCCCTACAGCAGGTTGCACAGGAAAGCAAGGTGGGTTTTGAATATCTCCAGAGAAGGAAACTCCACCACCTCTCTGTGAAGATTGTTTCAGGCTCTGTCACCCTCAAAGTAAAGAAGTATTTCCTCATGTTTGTATGGAACTTCCTATGTTCCAGTTTATACCTGTTGTCACTTGCCTTGTCGCTGGGCACCATTGGAAAGAGCCTGGTCCCATCCACAGTGATGAGCTTCCCCCTCAGCCTCATCCCTTCCCTTCCCTTCCCTTCCCTTCCCTTCCCTTCCCTTCCCTTCCCTTCCCTTCCCTTCCCTTCCCTTCCCTTCCCTTCCCTTCCCTTCCCTTCCCTTCCCTTCCCTTCCCTTCCCTTCCCTTCCCTTCCCTTCCCTTCCCTTCCCTTCCCTTCCCTTCCCTTCCCTTCCCTTCCCTTCCCTTCCCTTCCCTTCCCTTCCCTTCCCTTCCCTTCCCATTACAGACATGCTGCAGCCCCTGACCATCTTTGTGGTCCTCTGCTGAGCTCTCTCCAGCAGTTCCTTGTTTTTCTGGGGAGCACAGAACTGGACCCAGTGCTCCAGATGTGGCCTCCCCAGGGGAGGGCAGAGGGGGGAGAACACCACTGGCCCTGCTGGCCGCACTCTGCAATGCATCCCAGTCTCCCATTTGCCTTCTTAGCTCCAAGGGCACATTGCTGGCTCATGGTCAGCCTTTGGTCAACTGCTGGTCAACCATTGGTCAGCCAAAACACCATTGGCCTTCTTTGCCACGAGGGCACACTGATGGCTCATGGTCAGCCTGTTGATCACCGGGGCACCCAAGTCCTTCTCCACAGAGCTCCTTTCCAGCAGGTCAGCCCACAACCTGTACTGCTGCACGGGGTTATTCCTCACCATGTAGGACCCTACACTTGCCCTTGCTGAACTTCTATGGTTCCTCTCTGCCCAACTCTCAGCCTGTCCAGGTCTTGCTGGATGGCAGCACAGCCTTCTGGTGTGTCAGCCACTCCTCCTGGCTTCGTATCATCAGCAAACTTGCTGAGGTTGGACTCTATCTCTCCATCCAGAAGGCCGAGTGGTGCCTGGAAAGGAAAAGCATCATGTGGAGGAGATGGGTTGGGCTTGGAGAGTGTGAGCAGCCCTCCCGCTCTTCTTTGGGTACTGCTGGATCTGATCCCACGGCTTGGGCTCCAGAGTGTGCTTTTGGTCTGTGAAGAAGCAGAGGAGAAAGGAAGCTCCGGCCAAAGGCGATCAGCCCAGCCCTCCAGCGGCGGAGATGCCCTGCTCTGAATGAGTCCCTGAGCCAGAGCCACCCCGTGCTCCCCTCTTCCCTGCAGCAGGACCAGGGTACTGCCAGTCCTGCACGGAGTCTCTGATGATGATAAAATGCAGTCTTTATTCTACTGGGATTGCAGGCCGGCATCCCCAGCACAAGCTTCACTTCAGGAAAAGGAGAGTTTTTTTAGCTTGAGTGTTGTTGTTTTTAAAGAGAATTCTTAGGGAAAACACTCATTGGGACTGATCAGCTCATTTTCAGAGTTTTCCTGGGGCAAGAGACAGAGGGTGTGGGCTGCAATACACACCCACATCTGTACAATAAGGAAGGCAACAGCGCATAGCAAAAACAATTGCATGAAAAACTTTCCAACAACAAAGTTTGCAAACCAGCAGAGCCCAGGCTATTTCTTGTGGTCGGTGGGTACGAGTTCCCAGATAATGGGGCCTGACAATGGAACAGTGGGGGCTGAAAGACACAGCTCATGATTAGGAGTTATATAATGGCGGCTGGCATTTATTAATAACACTCGCTTGTACTTTATTTTCTTAGTTAGCACTTTTCAGGTTCAGAGCACTTCACAACTCCCTGGCTGTGCTGTTTTCGATGCTCGGCACGAGGTGACTCGGAGGACATGTTGGCCTGGAGCAGTAGGAATGTCCTTCATGCCTGCTTCTGGTTTAGACCTGGAAAAGGAGAATGGGGAAACACGAAGCCATGGGCTCGCTGACCATCTGGAGCCTCTCCCGTTCCCCACAATCTTAAGGGTGGTGCAAGAAAAATCACCTGGGAAAACAGGGCCTTCCTGGGATGAGTTATGGAACCTTAACATCTTCAGACTGCTCTTCTTCCTGGAGAATGAGCAAAACTAGCAAAGCTGGGACCTCGGCTGGGACGCAGGAGAGCACTCTGGTGGTGCTCCCAAATGGGAAGCGCAGCCTGCAGTGATGGATGGCTTCCACCTCTTGGCACGGCTTGGGCTGCAGGAGGGACACGTCCCGCTGGAACAAAGGCAGCCCTCGCAGCCGCCTACCGCATCATAGGGACGTGCAGACGGCCATGCAGACCATGGCTGCTCCTGCAGGACCTGCTCGGTGCAGACTGGGCGTCCTTCCCTCGGCACGCACGGGGCCTTGACGCAGAGCAGGAGTCATTCCGCCCAGCACAGGGATGAGCGGCCCAGTCTGAACAGGTTGTCTCCTTCTGGTCTGGGTAGGCTATTTATTGCTCCTCTGACTGTTGCTCGTGGTATGTGCTGACCGCTCAGCCTGCTCATGAAAAACAAGGGAATTCCCGTCCAAGCTCCGGAGCCAAGCAGGCAGTGACGGTTTTCTTCTGAACAGGCCTGGGAACCTCTTCTCAGCCCTGGGCGGCAGATGTCTCCCAGCAGCCCCGACCTGAGGAGCTGGAGCTTGGGTCCGGGCTTGGGACTCGCACCCAAGCAGCTCGTCTGATAGTCCCGTGTTCTGTACAGGCAGAACTAGCACAGAGAGGAGTGAAACCTGCCTTCGTGTGTGCAGGTGAGAATGAAGGTGTCCTCCTGGCCCCCACCTCCGCTTCTGAGCAGGACGCATTGGAGAGCTGCAGATTCCAACAGCGCAGCACTTTGCAATGAGAAGGTCAGAGCCAGAGTAAAGGCTGGGACCTTCTGCTTTGCTCCGTTGGTGGTTGGAGCTCCTGTGCCCCAGCAAACAGTCCTGAGGCATGGAAATTCACACTTCCAGCAGGAAAGGCCCGGGGACATTAAACAAAGCTGAAGGTGGAGATCCACCCTAGGAGCAGCGCCGTGACAAGCCTGGGGAGTCCTGGGGAGGTGTCCGTGCAGTGATGGCTGTGGTTCTCAGATCGTTGGCTGAGGGCTCTGGGCTGTGATGCTGAAGTGCAGCTCCCAGAGTGCACTGAGCAGCCAAACGGGGACATCCCGTAAGGAGAAAATTTTGTTCACTGGTGTGATTTTAATCCTTCCCATTTGTCCAGGAGAAATCTCGAGGCAGAGACACCACGGTGCTGCTTTTGTTCAACCTGGTCTCTCAGAGGCAGCTGAATCTGAGGTTGGGACCCCCTCAGCTTTGGAGAGGGTTGGAGTTTTGTTCCATACCTCCGACGTGAGACCTATAGCAAGAAATGATGAACAGCACAGCACTCCTCGGCACAGACGTAATTTTCATTACTCGCCCTGAAATTCTGCACAGAAAGCGCTTAATTACAAATACTCTTTGGAGAACAAAAACAAATAAATAAAACAAAGCAACACATATTGACACATGCAAGCTGATGAGGAATTCTTGCACTCGCTGGGCAACGATTGCATCCACCATCTGTCCTGAAATGACCTTGTGGTTCCTTTCTTGCCTTTGGTCACTGCCACATCAGCTTCATGATCTGAACCTTCAGCATGTTCCTTTAAGGTCAAACTGCGTCGAAAGGCTTTGGTCCTATCTGGAGGAAACCTCTGTAACACCTCATCATGAATTCCTCGCTACAGTTTGACTTGGTGGGAAATGGAAAAGACAGACAAATAATACGGTTTCAAGGCGAGCTTTGTCTGAAAAAAGCTTTCTGTCAACTGCAGCCGCCGCTCCTGGGACCGTTCCTTTCTGTGTGAGCCTCAGTGCTTGTCCTGCAGACGAGGTGCATTCAGCAGCATGGCTCTGGGTTGAAGGCATCTTGCCTGAAAGCCAACCTTGACAACCATTCAGGGGCCTCTTTTCTTCTTTTTCTTGATCAGCTCTTCCAGGCTGTGGGGTTCTGCCCTGTTGGAGCTTGTTATTTTGGACCCTCCAAGAGCTTCCAGGCACCTCGGAGATTCTGCACCTTGGGGATGGAGTTGAAGAGCAATTTATTGAGGAGCATGGATACCACATTCTCCAAAGCCATCCGTGGCACTGGGATTTCCTAGCTGAGCAGCAATGGCACTCAGGGCACAGTAGGGCCAGTCTTCCCCTCAAAGCTCAGTGCCATGGCAAGAGGAAAGGAAGATGCGTGGTAGGGGTGGTTGGATCTGTGGGCCCATTGGGTTTTCTGGTAGAAACTCTGCCATTCTTACCAGGACTCCTCTATGCTCAGGTGTACGTCCTCACGTCTCACGCACTCTTGCCCAGAGCACACCAAGTGCTCTCATTCTCATGCACGTATGCATCTACAGAAGCATCCCCAAACCTTGTTGCAAAGGGATGGAAGTCTGCAGACGGCCTTTCTTGGGCAGCAGATGTGCTGCATCCTGCCAGCCAGCATTCTTTAATGAAAACCTGCATCAAAATATGAAATCTTGATGAAGACCAGAGGAAAAAAACCTGACTGGATTTTCACGCTTTCTTTCCTGGCTTGCTTCAGACTTGGTCAAAAGTTTCTAAATTCAGCAGCACTTCCAAATTTTCGACCAAAAAACACGAGGATTTTTTTAGAAGAAGGTTTCTCAATTTTTCCTTCTGGTTTGGCCATGTGTCCTACTCACTGAAAGGAGACTCCAGTTGGTTTTTCTGACTAGAACCACACTTTAAAGAGCGCAACCATTCCCTTAATTGGGGCTGGTAAATCTTTCAGGCGTAGATGAAGATAAATCACATTTTGAGCCCAAAGTACAAATTCTCAGGGTTGAAACATCGTGTGGTATTTGTTAAGCAATTTGAAGGCTTATTGAAGTAACTGAGCTGGACAACAGGGCTGGACCTGGACCAGGACAACAACTGTGTACAGACACTTGGAGCACAGGCAACAAAGATGGAGAGGCTCTGATGTACCCTGGTTCACTCGGGGCACTCATGGTGGATATCTCCTTTCTTCTATGCAGGGCTTCTTTGGTTGTGTTTCTTCTACCACTCCCATTGGGAGGATAGAGGGCTGCTCACTCAGTCCCCTCGGAAGCCTTTATATTCGAGGCACGCTAGAGTTTCCCATGATGAGCAAATTCACTTCAGCTCAGAGGAAAGCTGTAACAGCACTTTGGGCTTCTTGGGTCTCTCTGTTGGCCAGTGACTGCTGGAGAGGCCGGAGGGAGGGGATGCATCGGCTCCAGCAAGGCTGGGCAGCCAGATGGGCCCCCCAGGAATGGTGGCAGCGGGACAGAAGCCAAAGCGTCCAGCCAAACCCTAATCCAACGTGTACCCAACATCCATCGCCCAACCCGGCCTCAAAGCTTTACAGAACCATAAGATCATAAATGTTGGAAATGATCAAGTCCGAGCATCACCCAACACAACCACCTCCACCACGAAACCACATCCCTGAGCGCCACGTCCACAGCTCTTAAATATCTCCAGGGACGGCAGCCGCCGCCAGCTCCCCGGGCAGCCCCGCTGCCAGACCACCCTCTCCGTGCAGAAATCCCTCCTAACGCCAACCGAAACCCCTCCCGGCGCAGTGTGGGGCCGCCTCCCCAGGTCCGCTCGCGCCCCACCCCCCTCGTGGCCGCCAGGTGGCGCTCGCCCCCCGGTTAAGGACCCCGCGGCGGCGCCCGGCGGCGCTCCGCACCGAGCCCCGTCCGCCCGTCCGTCCGCCCCGTGCCGGGCTGCCCGGTCCTCGGGACGTCGGCCTCCCCAGCCGCTGCGGAGCACGGGCCCGGCGCCGGGCAGGCGGGGACGGTCCTTCTCCTCGCGTCCTGTCCGCCCGACCGGGGCAGGAGGAGCCGCTCTGGGAGCCCTGTCGGGGATCCCAGGATTAATGCAGACCCTGCCAGTGTGCCCGAGCTGGCTCTTTAGCCCAGCAGGAGCCCTGCGCCAGGGCAGTACCTGGGACCCCGTGCTCCAAATCCAACCCCTGTGATGCAGAGCCTGCCCTAACCCTAATTCCAACCCCAAACCAAACTCTAATCCCAGCCCCAAGTGTAACCTCAACACTAATCCCAACCCTAACCCCAACTCTAACTCTAATCCCAGCCCCGAGACCAACCCTAACCTGAATTCTAACCCCTACCCAAACTCAAGCCCCAAACCTAACCTCAACATTAACCCCAACCCTAACCCTTATTCCAACCCCAACCCTAAGCCCAACTCCAACTGCAACTCTTAACTCTAATGCCAGCCCCAAACTCAATCCCAATCCTAAATCCAACCCTAACCCTTATTCCAACCCCGAACCCAACCCTAATCCTGAGCTGCAGCCCAGCCCAGCTCAGCAGTGGCAGCTCAGGCTGAGGAAGCACCTCCTGGTACCCACTGAGTGCTGCAGAACTGCACCCCCCGCCTCCCCCCCATGCCTTCACAAAGGTGTTTGGTTACAGCCATCAGTGCCCAGCATCACAGCTGTGTGCTGACCTGCACACCACCTTCACTGGGTCAAAGAGGTGTCCAAGAGGACTGTTGGTTGCAGTTCCTGTTGGGAAGGCAGGAGACAAAGAAGCCTCTTTCCTAAAATGTGGTCCAAAAGAGCAGAACGCCGATCCCAGCCTAGTGCTTCATCTCAGCTCTAGGATGAAATATGGTCACGGCCTCAAGAACGCATAGCTGAGCCAGGGCTGGCGGCCCGGTCCTTTGTGAGCACCACCTCCTGGAGAGACAGTGTCTTTTGGCAGTTAATGGCGTGGAAGCAGACCAGGCGATGCCTGAGGACACCAACAGCCTCAAAGGGATCTGGTGGCTCTTGCACAACGCTCCCAGAAACACACGGACACCAACGATCCCCCAGCATCTGCAACAAAGAGTTCCCCTCCAGGGCTGCTGCTGCCCCTTGCACCCCCCTCCCTCAGGCCCAGTGCCCACTCCCTGTCTTGCTCTGGCACTCAGAGATGCAGCTGTACCTCACGCAGACTCTCCAGCACAGCCAGTGCTGCAGATCGGAAGCATTGGGTGCACTTGCTGCTTGGTTTTGGTATTGCCTGTCCTGGGAGCTGCAGGACCTCCGTGCATGCCCCCAGCAGCTCCAGTTCCAAAGTCCTGGATGGTTGTGGTTTTTTGTTGTTGAATTCAGCAAACTTTGTAGTGGGTTGAAAGGATTTTCCTGGGGAGAAAGATCTGGACCCTAATTAATGGGGATGGACAGTGAGTTGGTCTCCTGCCCTCTGGTCTGCAGCATGGGACAGCTGGACGGGGCCATGCGAGGTGTGATGGGACGCGTGGCATGGCTCACCCCCAGCCTCCAGATCCTAGGAGGAGCCTTACCCATCATTCGTTCCATTGTTTCTCTCAGTGTGTGCTACCCAACCTGCTCAGGACACCCAGATGACACTGGGGAACAGACCTCGTGCCACACCTGGCTGGTTGCCCCTGCGCTGGCGGTGCTTTCTGGTGGTCCCCAGCTCTCAAAGACGTGCAACTCACTCCAGGTAGCTTGGAACAGGGCACAGCACTGCCTGGGGTGGAGTGCAGGGCCTGTGCAGGCCCTGCACTCCACCCCAGGCAGTGCTGTGCAGGCGGAGGGAGCCAGAATTCTCCCTCCCCAAATCCCTGCACCTATGCACAGCTTGGGCACGGCTGCACCATCCACATCCCACACAGCTGCTTCAGGACTTCGGTGTCTCCCTGGCCGGCTCACCCAGCGCATGAAAAAAAATATATATGTAGACTGGTTTGCTGTTTGCAAACTGGACCTGCTTTTTTGTGAATGGATTCATTCACCATCTGCCTGAAAGAGCCATTTTAGCCAATGCTCTGCCTGCGAGCGCGTCCTCCCCACCAGCCGTGATTTGCTCTCCCTCGCTCTGCCTCTCGGATTGGGCTCCTGGGTGCCACGTGATGGGCTCCCTTCTCCTTGACGGCACATCTGACGTTTTTAAGCAGAATAACAAGCAGCTAACACCGAGGAGCAGCCATGCCTCCTGGGTGGCATTGCTGTTAGTGTTTGCTTTCAGTCATCAGAGGGGAGGGAGGCTCGTGGGCACATTTGCAGAGGAACTGCTGCCTTTGGGGTGGCTGAGGGTGAAGCCCCAGAGAACCCCTTTGCTGGTGGAGGGGTCTGTGCACAGCTCTGCCTAGGAGCAACTGGGCACGTGGTTGGGTTTGCTGCACGTGGAGACACAGGGAGTGATGGAGCACGGTGGAGCAGGGAGGAGGAACACGGCCTGCGATGGGTCTTGAGCAGCAGGAGCAGAGCCCACACCCTTGAACCTGACAGCCCAGGAGAGATGGTGGGAGAAGAGCCCACCGCTGCCTGCTCCCATGGGGCACGGATGTGTCAGTGCTGGCTGCTGCCTGCTGTCGTGGGAATTGAGAAAATCCCTGTTTAGCCTCAGCTTGAAAGTTCAAAGGAGGCCAATTATTGCCAGCAGACTTGCTTGCCTGCTCTTCTAGGAATGACAAATGATGGGCTTAGGTCATCACCCAGCCTGAGCCGGGTATCTCAGGAGCTGGCTTTAGGGGCCTGTGAGCCCCAGCCCTGTGAATTCAGGCCAGCTTGGCAGAGCCATAATGCCAACAGAGGTGGTGTTCCTAGAGTACAGCCATAGGCAGAGCAAGGTCTGCCCAGAGCTGAGCTAAAGGGGGTGAGTTGGCACAGGTAAGTGGGGTGAGATAACCTTGGGAAACAGAGACAGAAGAGTTAACCTGCTGTGGTGCCAAAGCCAAATAGGATGTGAAAAGCAAAGAGAGAAGTCCTCTGGGCCACTGATTCAAATGTCAGAAGACATCCTGAGCTCTCACTGTCTCTCACCTGGCAAACCAGTCTGTGCCTGCAGCTGGGATCATCTAGACCTGGGGTTGAGGCAGAGAAGAGGCCGCATGCTCAGTGTCAGGGTGACCCTATCACTGCAGAGCAGTGATGGAAGCCTCAGCAAACCCAAAGGGCTCTCTGCTCCAAACTGACCCTGGTAGGGACTGCAAGGGGGGAAGTTCCAGAGGTGATGGAACCGCTGGAACTGCATAACACAGCACACGGGGTCGGAGCAGATAAACACTGCAGTGCCAGGTTGGCTGTGCAGGGAAAAGGTGCCTTTGGTTCCCTGCTGTGACAAAGGGCAGCTGCCGGGTCCTCCACCGTGCATCCTGCCCTCCCTGCCCTGCCCTGCCCAAAGGAGGATGGGGTTTGGCCGCTGAGTCTCCCAAATGCTGCACTGTGGTCACCGGCACTGGAAACTCACTTTGAAATCACAGTCCATGATGGTGAGCACAGAGATGGGGAGCGGTGGCCATTCCAGAGGTGGAAATGCCTCCTGGAGCAGGGAAGGGCATGGACTGCAAGGCTCCGCAGGGCGAGGGCAGCATCAACCCGTGAGGCACTGTGCAGCCAGAGGTGCCATCCAGACACCCAGTGTGCTCATGCCTGCACGTGTGTGGCCACAGCCACCTCTCGCCAACACGATGACAAGCGTGACCCAGCCTACAGGATGCCCCCACCCCTGGAGCCCTGAGCTCCTCTCCCTCCGGGTCACCACCCCACAGCGGGGGGGGGGGGAAAGAACCACGTCTGCAGAGCTAGCACCCGCCACACCGCGGGTCTCACAGAGGCCTGTCGTGCCCCCTCTCCCCTCCAGCCCGTCCCTTAATCACAAGCAGCTTGGTGAGACAATGAAGCGACCGCACCAAAGAGCCGGGCTCGTTCCCCTTTGTCTTTCTCTCCTTTGAGGCTCAGGGACGGGTGAGCCATCGTGCCCGCAGCCCGGCTGTCGCACGTCCGACTCATTTTGTCTCCGGGCAGCAAAGGACACCGCATCCCGGCGTGGCCCCCCCCGGCCGCCCGCACCCCCAGCTCCTGCCCGTGCCCTGCAGCAGCCATGGGGCACCTCGGTGCTCGGCACGCTCCCTTCTGCCCGCAGCCGTCGCATCGCTTTGCGCGGGACCACCAGGCGCTCCCCTGGGATGCGGGCAGCCCCCTCCTCCCAGCAGCACATGGCACAGAGGCTTTCAGGCTGGTTTTCTCCGGCGTTCACACAAATCTCTCCTTCCCCGCTCCCGCCCCCCTTCCCCACACAACTGAACTCAGCCATTGAGTCCAGCGAATGGTTTATTTCCCAGGTTAGCACAAAGCCGGGGTCTCTGTGTGCCCCTGGAACCAGCAGAACAAAACGCACAAAGACGTTAGAGGGCCATTTGTAACCAAATCTCAACACACCAGATACTGTTGGGATTATGTCAGAAATATTTTCCCAGAATGCCCTCCCCCCATGCTCCCTCCTACAGATGTTCGGCCCCCACACCACAGATGTTGTTCCTCTTGCAAAATGAGCTTTCCCCTTCCTCTCCCAAATGCCCCTGATGTTTTGCACATTGCCGTCGCGAGGTCTCCTTTCCACCCTGCCCTCCACGTCCCCTCGTCCCCGCTCCCTGTGGGAGGCTGGCAGCCCCGTGGGAAGGTTGGCCTGCTCCATGGGGACGGCCACGCACTCCCTAGGGACAGCCACGTGTTCCATGGGGACGGCCACACACTCCATGGGGACGGCTACAGGCTCTGCCTGAAGGGACATCAGCTGCAGGGCAGCCGTGCGACTCTCACCTCTGCCCATCAGAAGAGCCCTCTCCTTCCTGTTCTGACCTCTCACCTTCCGAGCGTGACCTCTCTGGCCTTGCCAGCCCTGGGTGGGCTCAGCAGACCCCAGTCTCTTTGGAGGGACCCCCGCCGGCATCCCACTGCCTCCCCACGAGCTCCACACGCAGGGCACCTCGGCGGTGGTTCGTTCCTCAGGGACGCCAGGCAGATCACACGCATGGGATGGACGGCGCAGACCTTCCCCTCACCACCAGCAGCCCCCACGGAGCGCGCAAGAAGACAGCTGGCGGTGCATCAGGGCCCCCCCATGGCTGCAGTGCCCGGGCTCCTCCCTGCTGGCCTCCAGGAGCTCCCGCTGGAGCACGGGCAGAGCGGTGCCAGAGCCCAGCTGGAGCGGGTGCTGCTTCAGAGCCCCGCACCGATGGGGAGATGTGGGCGTGACGGCTGCTCCGCAGCAGGCACGGGGCTGCCATCCATCCTTCCCTGCTGCGGCCGGGTCTGTTGTGAGGCTCAGGGCTGTGCAGCCGGGTGAGCCGGGCTGGGATCCTCAAGCAGAGCCGGGTCCTCCAGCCACAGTGCGTGCAGGAGCCCACGATGGCGAAGCAAAGCAGGAACCTCCCAGTGACTTCAGACGGCACCTCCTGCCCCACGCAGCGCACTGCGACCGCAGCTCTCCTCCTGCAGTGGGTCCCACAGCACGGAGCAGCCGGCGCTCCCCATGCAGCTCCACGGGCTCTGCTCAGCCCGCGCTCCCTGCGTGACCCCGTGGGGCTCCGGGCGGCGTTCTTCAAAGATAGAGTTTATTGCTAAAAATGTTTCCATCACCGATAGCTCCTATTTACATTGATATGTGTTTTGTTTTGTTTTAAAGGAATATTCAAGTAAACATTTCCAATAGTTTCTGGCATAATCTCTAGCTCTTTTTTTTTTTTTTCCTATACACAAACGTTAGAAATAAATAAACTGTACACAGAAGATTTCCTTTAGCATCTCTACGTGACTATACGTATTCCCACACAACAAAAACGATTCCACTCTCCCATAGATTCGTACTTCTCTTTAAAACTTCCTCCTTAATTCATTGTTATACACTTAACCCCCCTCCCCCCCCCCCCTCCCCCCGGAGCCGGAACACCAATGACAACGTCTGAAGAAGACAAAATAAAAAGGAAAATACAGCACAGAGGAACGGCCACCTTCAGGGCTGCTGCCGCTCCTCCCCGGGGTTTCCTTTCCCATTGTTAAAACCATCTTGACAAGAAATCTGTGCCCCCCCCTCGGCGGGCGGAGCGCTCGGGTTCGGTGGGACGGGTTTAAAACGTGGTCCTATGTTTTTAAAATAATAATAATAACAATAATTATAATAATAATAATAATAATTAAAAAAAAAAAACCCAAACAGCTGCGATTTCCCCCTTTCCTTTAAAATCTCTCTATTTACACGGCTGGGATTTTTTTTTTTATTTTTTTTTTTAGGTTTTTTATTATTATTACTTTATTTTCCTTTCGTTAGAAGGCTATATACGTATAAAAATAGACATCTGATTGTAGTGCTTTACTGTGCCTTTGGCCTGCCCTGCAGTTCCTGGGTTCGCTTCTCCCCCTCTCAAATAAAATAACATTAAAATAAGTCAGACCCGGTTCCTCCCCCCGGCCCCCCCCATCGCGCCCCGCGCTCGCCCCGAGGGGGAGGGCGGACGAACCCCCCCTCGGAAGATGCCGACGAGCAAAGAGAGCGGCGCGAGGCCCGGGGCGGCGCGGGGCCGTGCTAGCAGGAGCACTTGCACTCGGAGATGAGCGGGTACTGCACGGGGATCCAGGTGCAGTACTTCTGGCTGGACCAGCCCTGGCAGTGCCAGCGCAGGAACGTCTTGGTGACCGACTTGACGGGCTTGCAGAACATGCCCTCGGGCAGCGAGCAGGACTTCTCGGCGAAGCAGTTGCCCTCCTTGATGTAGCGCGGCCAGAAGCGGACGCCCAGGTCCTTCCAGGTGTAGAGCACGGGGCAGTAGGTGTACGCCCAGAGCCACTGCAGCACCTTCCGCCGCGCCTTCTTGCCCACCCGCAGCCGCGGCCCGCCCCGCTCCAACCGCCGCAGCTCCGCCGCCCGCGCCCGCCCCGCCGCCGCCTCGGCGCCCGCGGAGGCGTTGGCGGGGCCCGGCACGGCCACGGCCATGAAGCCGGGGTCGAAATGGCTGCCCAGCTTCTTGCGCAGAGTCCGCTCGTCCAGGTCCTGCTCCTTGGGGTCGTACTCGGGGTCCGGGTGCTCCACGATGTCCTTCACCGGCAGGTTGTCGCTGGGCGAGGGCCGCAGCCGCAGGAAGGGCTGCCCGGCGCCCGGCCGCAGCAGCCCCAGGCAGGAGCAGAGCAGGAGCGCCCCGATGGCCGTCATGCTCCGGGCGGGCCCGGCCCCCGGCTCGGCGCTGGCGTCCCCGCGGGGCTGGCGCTGCGGCGCGGCTCCTAGCGCTGCCCGGCGGCGCCGGCCAGCTCCCGGGGACTCATAAATAGGCAGAGACAAAGTCCGGCGAGGCCCGTTACTTTAAATAGCTCGGCCGGCGTTGTGTGACAGACGCATCTGAGGCGCTCGGCGGCCGCTGGCTCCCCGGGGCTCCCCGCTGGGCCGGCTCCAGCCGCGGCCCGGAGCGCCGGGGGGTCCGTGCCTCCCTCGCGGGCGGCGGCGGCGGGCAGGGCAGGGCACGGCGGCGGCCGAGCCTTCCTCCTCCTCCCGCGCCTCCTCCTCCTCCTCCTCCTCCTTCTCCTCCGCCGCCGCTCTCGCTCGCTCTCGCTCTCCCCCCAAAATTCACAGCGGACTCGTCTCCATCGCCATGGTGACAGCTGGGCTGAGCCCCACGACAGCTCGTCTAGACGGTGTGACAGGGTTTGGCGTGAGACCGGAGCCCGAGAATAAAACCCTCCTTTATAGCCGGGCGAGCCGGCCGAGGGGGCGGGGAGGAGGGTCACGACGGCGCGGCCCGCTCGGGCGGCCGCTGCGCGGGCACCGCCGGGGCGCGGGCTCAGGCGGCGGCGGCGGGCGGCGGCGGCGGCGGCGGCAGCGCCCGCGGCCCCCCGGGGCTCCTCCTCATAGCGGGCGGCCGGGGCGGCCCGCGGCCCCCCGGGGCATCCTGGGCGGGGGGCTCCCCGGCTCCCGGCGCGCTCTCCTCGCCGTTCAGCACCCCCGGCGGCCCATGCCGCGCGCCGCTCGGCCCCCGCCGCGCTCAGAGCATCCGGCCGCGGGCGGCTCCGGGCGCCTCCCCGCTCCGCGCCGCCGGCTCGGCGCCTCCCGCTTCGGCTCGCTTCGGCTCCGCTCGGCTCGCTTCCCCGCTCTCCCCCGGGCCCGCCGCCCGCCCGCCGCGCACTGCCGCTCTCCGCTCGCCGCCCAAGTTAAATACGCGCCCGGCGCGCGGCCGCTCCGCCCCCGCTGTCACTTTCGCCGCGCGCTGAGTGACAGCGCGGCCCCGCGCGCTCCGCCGGGTCCTGCCGCCCCCCGGCCGCCCCACCTGCCGCCGCCCCGCCGCCGTGAGAGCCGCCGTTCGGCGCGGTGCGGAGCGCGGCGTCCCCGCGGTCGCCTCCCACCTCGGGGCCAGGCGGCTCCGCACCCCCCGCCGGGAGCCCCGTGGCCGCCCCGAGCATCCCTCCCTCCCGCCGCTCCCCCGTGACTCCGAGCACGGCGCGGTGCTCTCCTCGGGGAACGGAGACCCGTCGGGGACGTCTGCGTCCACGGCCTCCGAGGCGCAGCGGGTGGGGTGGGAGCCCGGCGAGCGTCGGTGTGGCAAAAAACCGAACCCTTCTTACCTCCTTTACCTCCACGTTGCTCGGCGCTGAGCTCACGCTTGAACCCCGTCCAGAAATTGGACACACAGCTGGTTCCTCCAGGCTGACAGTGTAAGAACATTCCTGCCCGTGCCAGTCACTCTCTCCCAGAGGCATGAGATAACCATAGACCCGTGGGGCCGGGGGCAGCGGGACGGCACGTTGCCCTGCGAGCTTCTCACCATGGCGTGCTTGGCACCCACTGGGTGCACTGGGGGCTGCAGCTGCCACCGAGGTCGTGCCGGTGCCAACCAACACACCCCGCTGCTGGTCATGGCTCTTCGTCATCCCAGGAATGCCCAATTTCACCGTTAGGCGAGAGCAGAGAACAAAATGCCCAAAGGATAGCTCAAAAACCCAGCCCTGAGCCTGCAGAGAGCCAGAGCTTCATGTGCCGGGCTGGGAGCCGGGCCTGGGGTGCCCAGGGGTGCTCACACCATGGGGTACAACAGCCCCCAGTATGAATGTGCTCAGCCTTCCTGCCCACGCTGCCTCGCTTCGTGGAACTCTGTGCCTTTCTTCACTCCTTTGGATCACACAGATGCACTCAGAGGAACCAAATAGCACAGATCTGTTTGCACTCCAAAACAATTTACAAAAGTGGTTGGTATCGTTCACCCTCAGTGTAGAATGCAGCCAGCAGAGCGTTCCCACTGCCAACTCCCTGAGCCCAGCACGAGGTGGTGGCTGAACCTGAGCCCTCCTGGCAGCACAGATGTGTGCTCTGCCGCTCACTGTGGGGTGGGAACACAGAGGGGGGGTCTCAACGGTGTCAGAATTAAAGCAAACAGCGCTGAGAAGCAGCGCCGGGGAGTGTCAGGAAGGGGGCAATTACTCAGTGAGATGTACTGCTGTTGGCATCGCCGTGTTAGCAAATCCCGGTGAGGGGATTAACATCTGACTGTAATTGTAAGAATAAAATCCGACGTGTATACAGCATTTTTCATCCTGAAGGATCCCAAAGCACTCGAGTAACTTAATTCCTTCAGCTGTCTCCTGGACTTTATAAACATGCTTCTCCACCGTTCGCAGCAGGGGAAGGTGGCTTTGCTCTGGGCATGACTGTGTCCCACCGACACGTCCCCTGGGAGCGGGCAGTGTTTGGGGTGGGGTGGGGGTGGGTGGGGGTGGTGGCTTGAAAAGTTACCCTTTTTGAAGGCAGAATCCTGGGAAAGTGGTGCTTGGCACATCGGTGGGGGGAGAGAGCCAGGGCAGGGCCTGTCCCCTCCCAGCAGCATTTCAAGGTGGTGAACTAATGACAGACCCCTGGACAGGACACTAAAGGGTTTGTTCTGTCCTCGGGGTCCGCTGGAACAGCCCCAGGTGGCTGCTGAGGCTGTACCCCGTTCTTGTCCCTCTGGGAGCAGCGTGCTGGGGCACAGTCCTGTTCATGGTGTGCGCACGGCCAGCAGGCTGAGTGGTGCAGTCCCCTCCTATCGGCTCCCTTCTGCTGCTCTCTGTGCAGTCCAGCTCACAATTTAGCCTTTAATTAGGGGATCTGAAGCTGGAAAGGCCACGTATCACCCACAGAAAAGCGTTATCAAAACTATTCCTTATAAAAAGAAAGATATGATGTTAAAGGAATAGCGTTTTTGTTTCCCATTTGGAACTTAAGCAGTGCCTACTTGGATCCCTCTGACAGGCTCCACAAGGAAGTGAGTTCCTAGTAACTGTAAAACACCAGAGATACTGTCTTGGCAACACTGTTATTCCACTGACAAGGTGTTTCATCTTCTAGTTTGTTTCAGGTAGCACTAGTGGAACTCAAATGTCAGGGGTAACCGGGCAGAGCACAATTGCCTTTGCTGAGAAATTGTTCCTGCTGCTTCAGCTGTGGACAGGAAAGCTTCAAGTGTGAGGAGAGGAGAAGAGAGGAGAGGAGAGGAGAGGAGAGGAGAGGAGAGGAGAGGAGAGGAGAGGAGAGGAGAGGAGAGGAGAGGAGAGGAGAGGAGAGGAGAGGAGAGGAGAGGAGAGGAGAGGAGAGGAGAGGAGAGGAGAGGAGAGGAGAGGAGAGGAGAGGAGAGGAGAGGAGAGGAGAGAAGAGAAGAGAAGAGAAGAGAAGAGAAGAGAAGAGAAGAGAAGAGAAGAGAAGAGAAGAGAAGAGAAGAGAAGAGAAGAGAAGAGAAGAGAAGAGAAGAGAAGAGAAGAGAAGAGAAGAGAAGAGAAGAGAAGAGAAGAGAAGAGAAGAGAAGAGAAGAGAAGAGAAGAGAAGAGAAGAGAAGAGAAGAGAAGAGAAGAGAAGAGAAGAGAAGAAGCCAACTCCCAGTCAAATGTCCTTTGTCTTTTTTTTGGTTTTCTGTTGCTTGCTATGTGCTTGTTTAAGTTTGTCAGGCTCTCTTTATGCTTGAGAAATAATGCTGATGGGCTGTCATGGCAAGCATGGGGGAAGGCTTGGGTCTGACAGGACGAAAGCCCTAATCTTCACTTAAAAAAAGAACTCAGTGATGATGCACCAGGTTTTCATTAGAGATATGTTTATTTTCCAGTAGAAATACATTACCCTGCTCTCGTCAATGTGTCTAAAAGAACGGTTCCCAAAGTATGCCATGGCAAGTGGTTGGCAGGGGGCCATGGAGCAGACCCACAGAGCTCCCCACCAGCAGCAGGGATCCAGCGGCTGGAGCGGCTGCCCCAGAGCCCAGTGCCAGGGGACACGTCCTGCTGGGGTGGGCTGTGCCTTGCTGTGCTTCTGTGTGCCAGAGGTCAGGAGCAAGAATCAGGTGCCCCAAGTTGGCCGGATTACCCTGGGGCAAAAATGTCACCATAAGCATCAAGTGGACGGGCTGCAGGAGGGACACACGAAGACACACATCATTTCCTAGGTATCATTTCTGTGAGCAGTTTGGCTGTGGGCAGCTGAGCTGATGGCATTGGGTGTCCTTCCGAGGGACACCTCTGCCACTCTCTGGGCTCAGCAGCTGCTGTGCACCTCCCTCACACCGAGCACAGATGTGCCAGAGTGCTCTGGGAGGGAAAAGCATCCCTGGGGCTCCAGGAGAGAATTACATGTGCCTCAGAAATACATCTTCTCCATACCAAGTAGGGTATTTCAGCTATTCTGAGCTTCCTACATTCATTCCCCCCCCCCCCTCTCCCCCCCCTCCCCGTATCATGAAGCATTTTTCTGCTTTTCCAGCTTGTGATGCCTTTATTCTGCTTGGCATCATGATGCTGCACCCCATCCCTCCCTGGCTCACCCAGTTGTGATCCAGACTGTTCTCCTGGACTGTTATCAGCCCATTTCTGTGCAACTGTGCCATGCAGCCCCACAGCCACTGGGGACCTGCCCATCACATCGCAGCCCTGCAGTGCCAATGCTGGCGATAGCACCATGCCCTGCTGTACCACTGCTCCCCATTGCAGCCCCATTGCTTCTGCTGTCCCCGAGAGTCCAGCAACTGCTCTGCTGGTCCCAGCTGAGGGGCTGCCCAGATCCTGGCATACTTCCAGTTGCACCAGATGTACCAAATGCTGCAGAAAAACCACCCCTATCTCTGTTACATGCAAGGAAGTCCAAGGGGGTTTGCCTCCCTCCTCCCTTGCAGCCTGGGGTTGATTATGTCCAATCTGTTAGGGCCAAAAGTCTGGAAAACCAGACCAGGTAATGCCCAGATTGGTGGGGGAGGCTGCACTGCACAGAAGGCTTTATCTTGTCGCTCCCAGCCCATGAGTAGTGAGTACATCACCAGCTGACAGCGCTGCCGGTGGCCTCTGTGCAGCTCCAGGCAGGTCTGGACATTGCAGTGGGGAGAGGAGGCAGCTCTGTGCAGCTCCCAGCTGATATCCTGCTGTTCACACATCAGCCGCTGTGGACCATTGTGGTTTTGCCCTCGAGTGAGCCAATTCCAGCACAAAGGTCCCCGTGGGATGGCTTTGTTTCCCTGCAGCCCTCGGGAGCTGGGCTGTTTGGATGTGTCCTCAGCACTCACCCTCCTCTCTTGGGGACAGTCCTCTGCGCAGGGACCTGGGGCGGCCCCTGGACAGACTCCAGCAGCAAAAAAAAACAACAACACGGAGCTTGGAGATTTCTACCCGCTTGGCATACATCTGTCACCACATGTGTTGACATGGAGCAATGCTGCCACGTCACGGTGTACGTGGCAGTCGCTGTCAACACTTGTCCAAGGCAGAGAGAACCGCTCAGGGCAGCTCGTTCTTGAAAATGTCCCGAATGAAAGGGCCGGAGCACACCTGGGGGATGTGGCCCACCACAGAGAGTGGCCGTGCCAGGGAGTCCTTCTGGCTGGAGAGCTCCTGAGCCACTCTCCGGGAAGAGCACATTGCTGCCAGTGTCAACCAAATGCAAACGAGCTGCTGCGGGGCAGCCAGGTGGCACGAGGCCCTGCTGGATTTGCTGCTCCTTCATTTCCCTGCTTCACCGCTCTGAGGAGCGCTGATTGCCCCACGCCACCCGCGGGCAGCCATTCCTGAATGATGCACCTGGGAACATCGGGTTGTGGCTGCAACCACTGTGCGATGGAGAGGCACCCAAGGGAGCTCCAGCTCTGGTGACAGCCAGGGGACAGTTCTGGGACAGAGCTCAAACAGTGCTGTGGTGCACAGGGAGAGCTTGGGGGGCTCAGCCACCTGCACTCAGCTCCACAGAGCCTGAATTGCTGGCACTGCCTAACACACGGCTGACTTGGGAGACCTCTGTGCTGAGCTCACAGGGGACAGGATGAACTGCCACGCTGCATCTGAAGCCCAGCTCTTCCCCCCAGCTCACCACAAGTGAAGTGTGATGGCTTACCTAAAATGGATGAATTAAACCCTGTGCTATGGCAGAGCATCTCACCTGGGCTTGTGCACACTTCAGTTCTCTGCCTGTTGCATAAAGAAAGCAGCATTGCAAGGCTCGTGCCTCCTGCTTTCCTTCATAGCCATGCTACCAGGAACCTCACTGCTGCAGGTGCTTCCCCTGGTATTCTCACTCCAGTCTGCAAATTCCATTTACTTCAGCCAGGAAAGATGAGGCTATATGGTCCAACCAAGGTCCTTCTAGCACAAGGCTGACGGCAGCACTCCAGCTTTCTAGGCACAGGCTGGAGCTCCTACAGGTGGGTGCAGTCCCCGCAGGTGAGCACATCCTGGATCCCCTTTAGGTGCACCATCCCCAGCTGCCCACCAGCACAACCCATGGTGGTTCCTTGGGGCTGCAGCTCCCTGGTGCTCATCAGACCCCTGCCAGCAGCATCACACCCACGTGGCTTTCTCCTGCAGCCACGTCCTGCCTGCAGATTTGCTTTCCCTTGCTTTGCACCTAACTCTGCTTGTTCCCCCGCAGCACGGTGATGTCAGGGGATAACCCCAGGGCTGAGCTCCTCCTGCAAACCTGGGGACGGAGCAGCAAAGCCGACTGCAGCTCTGGGGGCAGGTGCCAAATTCTCCCAAGTTCCTGATTGAGAAAGCCCGGCATTGAACAATAGCTCCGCATCACATCAGCTCTGACCAAAGCGAGCAGCACTACGCACCGGGATTTTCTCTCCATGTCCCCCACTGCTGCCAGAGCCACTCCCAGGGACACCCAGCCCTGCTGGCGTGGGCAGATCTATGGAAGGCGTTTGAATTTTGCCCGTACTCACCCATAAATCGGGAACCATCAGTCTAGTCGGCTGCTTATTTTTTTAAAGCATTGAAAGATTTCCCAAATCCAGCCGGAGCTTGGGTTACAGGCGCACAGAGCACCATCAGTCTCTGTCAGTCATCCCCTCCAGTGCGAGCAGAGCAGGGCCAGGCTGCCACCAGCCCACGAGCAGGGACATGGGGACATGGCACAACCACCACGGGGCCTTTGTCTGCACAGATGTGCTGGGGACAGCAGCACTGGGGGGGCACAAGGCCCCGCACACCGTGGCTCTCATGGCCTCGTCCTTCTGCACCGAGAGCTCCGGGCTCAGCGACTGAGACACAAAGTCACGGGTGGAAAAGCTCTGGGTTTTCTCATCCAAACGAGCACTTCCTCTCTTTCCAATAAAAGGTCTTTTCACATGGAAATGGTCCATTAAGGTTCTGGTTTCAATTTTCTCATTTAAATATACACAAAAAAATGCAGCTCGATCTGGTCTCAAAATATTGTTTCGAAACAGAAATATGAATTATTTCTTTTCTTCTTTATGTCGAAATGAAACTTTCCCAGACTTCTTTGTTTTCTCCCGAGGAGAACCATTCATTGATTCGATCTAAATTCGGGAAAAGCCTTCGCATTCGACAGCAAAAAGCAGCCCGGTGCTCATCTCACACGTCATTCAGGGCATCCGGACCTCCCACTGCCACTGCCTGCAGGGATGCTCTGAGCAGAGGGGCTGCAGGGAGGGGCAGTGGGAGCACACTCTGCTCTGCACTCTGCAATGCACTGATGTGAAACCTGGACTTCCATCTCTGCGGGCTGCAGCTTTTGCCCAGCGGGTGAGTAATTTACTGGATGTGCCTCGTCTGGCTGCACCTTGCCACGGAAAGCATTAACAGCCCCCAGATTATCCAAGTCAACTTACAAGTAATGTGTTGAATGAGATAATGCTATAAAAGCGAGAGTTGTACTGCACGGCCCGCAGGAGCCCAGCGCTCCACTGGCTTCCACTGGAATCAGGAAGCTGAGGTTACAGGGAGAAATAGTGAATGAATGAGCCCAGCCGGCCCGAGGTTCCATGCAGGCCAAAGGCATCGCTACCCGACACGGTGTGTAATCAAATGGTGGGACTCGCTGCCACAGGATGCCGCGTGGGCCAAAAATACACACGGCTTTGAACAGAGATCAGGCAAATTTACAGAGGGAGGGCTGAGCGGCGGCCGGCACATGGGGTGGGGTGCAGAATCTGCAGCTCGGAGAGCCACCACAGCCTGCATTGCTCAGGAATGGAGGGGTATGGCAGTGCTCCTAGCCTGCGTCTGCCTGCAGTACGTCACTGCCCCTGGCCAGGACGGAGCCACCTCAGCTGCCCCATACGCCCAGGGAGCGTGGCCCCGGGCAGCCAGGCACCCCAGCTGTGCTCCTGCAGCCCTCTCCCTTTCAGCAGCTCTGGCCTGAAGATGAGGCTCTGTCCCCCCTCTCCCCCCCCCCCCCAGCTGTGTGCTGCCACACAGGGGTGCTGATATCAAAGTGTTCCTGGCAGCTGTGGTGGAGGATTTGCCCCAGGTTCCTGGTGCAGCCAAAGGGATGGGTGAGATTTTCTCCCTGCAGGCACAGGAAAAAAAAAAAAAAAAAAAAAAGGCAAAAGAAGCAAAATCAACAAAAAGAAAGAAAGCAGAAAATTGAGACAGAGACAAAGAATGCAGGAAATCAGAGATGCTTAATGTAAAGGTGCTTAAGGAAGATGGGGATGCAGTGTAAGCACTGCTGGGCAAAATGCAAGGTGATCTGGGGCTGATCCCCATCTGCATCCAGCCCTGGTCACTGCATGTCACAGCCAGGCTGGTGGCACAGCGGTGCGGATGGAGGGCAGGGCTGGTTGGTGGGGGGAACCTTCAGATGACACAAAGCAGGAGCACGGCTGCTGCCACAGTCATTGCCCCACCACACAAGTGGTGTCTGGAGGCTGTGAGGCTATTGCTCAGATGCTTTCCCTGCTGTTGGCTTTTGGACAAGGCTCAGGTTTGTCGTTTTGAGGCAGGAGATAGAAGTGCCCTGCACTCAACAGGAGGGGGAACAGCACCACTGCTACAGTGAGAAGGTGGGCACTGAGATGGGAGGGGGGCTGTGCAGACACAGCGCTGTGTGTGTGGGAGCACCTCCAGCCCTGTGTGCTGGCGACAGAGGTGAGACTGCAGCCTGGGCTGAGCTATCAGTGCAGACAGAGATGGAGGAAAGTGACCAAGTGTGTATTTTGCTGCTCTCTTCCCCTTCAGTCACTCAGTTATGTGGGTTTTGGTGTTTTATCTATCTATCTATCTATCTATCTATCTATCTATCTATTTAAAATCATTATTTATTCTGTTGTAAGTAATGACATTTAATTCATTAAAAAAATTAAACAACAAAAATGTAATGGTCACAAATTCGCCATAAACCTCTGCACTCCTTGGAACTCAGATTGGACCCCCCTGCCTCATCCGCATTCCATCCCCATCTGACCCCTTCCTCATCCCACCCTCCTATTCCCACTGCCATCCCCATCTCACTCCCGTTCCATTCCCATCTCATGCTATCTTCATTTCACCCCCTACCCCCCTCCATATCCCCACCCCTATCCATATCCCCATCATCATCTCCACCCTCATCCCCATCCCACCCCGTGCAATCCCCATCCCCACCCCACTCACCCCCACCCCCAGATCCCCATTGCCCCCCATCCCCACCCACCTCTCCCCTTTACACCCCCCGGCTGCGCCCATTCCCACACCCCACTCCTCTCAGCCCTCTCAGCCTCCCTCCCAGGCCGAGCCCCCTGCCCCCTTCCCAGGCCCGGAGGTACAAATGATTAGATTTTCAGCCCAATTAAGGCAGGCTGTCTCCAGGCCGGGACAGAAAAGGTTGGCTCTGGAAGGTGGGAAACAAGCTTTGACAGGTCCTGGCGTCCCCAGTGCCCTCTGACGGCCCTGCCCGCTGGGCTCCTTTGTGCTGCGCCAGCAGCGGGGCCAGGACGCAGCTGGGGGTGCTGAGGGTCTCCCCGTGCCCCCCCGGCCCCAGCGCAGCCAGAAGAATGGCTAATTAAGAGGTCTCAGCGCCGGCACGGCTAATTCCCCATTCAGCCCTCCGCTGGGCAGTGGGAGGCCGGGGGAGCGGCAGGCGGTGAGCTGGGAGCGTGGCATCGCCGGAGCCCGCCGGGTTAACCCTCTCGGTCCTCAGCCGGGGCCTGCGAGGAGGAGCCCAGTGCTGCTTTCTGCGTTCTCGTCTCCTTGCAGTGGGCCTGGTTTGTCCCCAGCATCGTCCTCTGATCCTGTCCATCCCGTGACACTGCCCTGCCCACCCACCGGCTGCTGTAGGGCTGTGTATGGGTGCGATGTCCCTGCTGTGGGGCTCCTGGGTCCACCGGCCCCATGCTCTGCTCCAGAGGTGGGACATGTCAGCCTGTGCAGCACATCAAGCATCCCCAGGTGGTGTCCCCATGACAGACATCATGCAGAGAACACACGAGGCCGTGCTGTCACATCAGGCTGTGCTTCTGCTCTCTCCAAACCCTAATCCTACACAGTGCCGAGGTCAAAAACCCATGCTGCATAGGGCTGCCATGAAGAAGTGCTCACAGCAGAATTTGGGGACGGAGCTAGGAGGGCAGGCAGGGCCTCCTCTGCATCCCCTCTGCTGCAGGACATGTGTTTGGCAGAGCAGGCATGGCGGCCTCCAGGACGCGCAGCCCTGCATGTCCCTGTCCTCCAGCAGCAGGAACCAGAGGCTACCCAGAGGGGATGAGTCAACTGGAGGACAGTCATCCTCCTCCCAGCATGAACTGCTGCCCTGTTGGGAGTGACAAATTGTGCCAAGAGGTGATCTAAAAGCTTTGGCTCCCAGAGAGTCACCGGGGCCAGGTAGTGGTGAGGAGGAGTGTAGAGCCTCCAGAGCTGGGCTGCCCCAATGCCTGCCTCACAGTGGAGCAGCTGGGAGCCTTGTCCCCAGCACTACCCCTTGTCTGCAGCACTTCCCAGCACCAGCAGGACTCAGAGGAAGCTCGGGCTGGCTCTGGTCAGCAGGCATGCTGTGGCACCCAGCGACAGGCTGGGCTCAGCCAAGCTGGGCATAGGGTGCAGACAAAGGGATGCTGCAGGTGGAGCAGCAGGTGAAGCTATGAGTTTCCTGCAGCTTCCTTGTCTGTAGAACTCTCTATTGTTCCATTCTTGCTCAGCCTTTAGCTGAAGCACTGATGGCAGTTTTACTTGTCTTTTCCAAAGGAAGCCCTCATCTGGCACATGCTGGGCAATCGGATCCCATTGCGCTGTCACGGTTAGCAGCACTCAGAGTCCATTCATCAGCACCAGCGCAGGCTGTGCCCACCGCGGGCCCCACGCACACACAGGGCTGACTCTCAGTCACTGTCAGCCCGAGGAACGGGACAGGCAGAGGGTGGGGGGAGAGACCCAGCCCTCTATTTTTCATTAAAACCGAATTACTTGCTTTGAAAGAAATGGAGGGAAAGGCATCGAGGAAAAGCTGGAGGCTTTCCACGAGCTTTTCACAGCATTGCGTCTGTCAAAGTGATTGCAAGGAAATATTATGGGCGAGCGCCTTTAGTGAGTGCTGCTGGAGAGCCGGAGGGACGCTCAGGTGCCGTTCCATCTCGAACCCTTCAGGCTACATCCTCAGCTATCAGGAAACATCAGCCGACGTCCTCAGCCCATGGGCGGCTGCCGGGGGATGCAGCAGGGGTGCAGGAGTGCTGCATGGCACGGTGCGGATGGTGCCTCGGTCCAGGCCCCAATTAAAAGAGCCAAAAGGAAAGGACTGCAGAGAAAGAGTGAAAGAAACAACATTTCCTGCCTGAGGAGATTAACTCTCCAAATTACATGTGAACAGAGGGGGAGGCGAGAGGGGAAAAGGAAACCCAGCTTCCACCCCAATAAAAGCCAGTTCATTTAATAAAGGAGGAGCGAGGAGGGGGAAGGTGGCTGAAAGAAAATGAGGCTGGGGGGTGTGGAATTAGCCTTGTCAAACAAGGGACTTTGCTGTCCCAGAACTGCTTCTTTATTGTTCCAATTTTTCATGCTTACTTAGCTCTCAATGCTGCACAAGACAACAGCTCATTATTGGGGGGAGGACGGGATGGCTGCGGCTGCGGCAGCGCTGAGAAGGGGAAGGGGAATATAATTTTAGAAAAAGGAGCCCCGTCCCCCCTGCCTGGAGTCGCAGCCGTGGTGGCTGGGAGGAGCACGGCATGGCCGGAGGTACGGGGCCTTTCTGCAAGCAGCGGAGGGACAAAAGAGCTGACCCTGAAATGCCACCCGATGGCTGGGGATGGCACGAGGGGTGCTGCGGGTGGCACGGACTGTCCTCTGCCCACGTTCCTGGTTGCATGTCCCTGCAGAGCTGCTGGCCACGGCATCCCTGCCATGCCCTCACTGAGTTGCTGACTCTGAGAAGATCCCTCCATCCCCTCCCAGCGCTCTGTGTGTTTTTCTCCCCAGGATTTTCTCGATCAGATCATCCTGGCTGACAAAGTGAAGCTCACACCTGGAAGGCTTCCAGGGTGTTTGTGGGGAGGAAGGCTATGTTCACTGCTAGTGATGCTGCCTTATAAAATCCTGTTTGCAGAGGCTCAGAGCTTTCTGAAAAGATGCTCCTTTTTAGGATCGGAGACCAAGGATGGCTCTGGGAGCCAAGCAGGGAAAGAGTGATGGGGATCACCAGCTGAGGCCAGCAGCAGCCAAAATGGGGAGTTTCCTGTGGTCCTTGGTAAAGAGCAAGGCAATGAGCACAGGGTGACCTTCCAAATAGCTTCAGTAATGAGGAGATTTCAGCCACTGTCCCAGGGAAAGGGATGAGAAACAGAAATGCTCCTGAATCAAAGTGAAATCTCCAGAATTTGCCTGACACCGGCAGTGGACAGAGTGAGCTCTATATTTTCACATGTGAGCATCTGCCCACCAACCACACGTAGCTCCATCCAGCAAGGGGTGACCAAGAGCTCTCTCACTGAAGCTGATCAGATCACAGAGCCTCTGTTTGTCCCCTCTTTGCCCCAATCTGCTCAAGGTCTTATCTTTGGATGCAGTTCCCACTGGGAAGCTGCAAGAGCGGTGAGGTCTGTCCTGGAAACAGGAGTGAACTTCCCTCTGGATGCTGTTACACTTCAGCATCTTTCCCTTTTCCTGGGTACAGGGTGCTACACGGGACAGAAAAGCCTCAGAAGTGTGGCAGAGATTTTGGTGCTCAGGAGGAAAATATGGCACCTTTGTAGCCCATAAAGTTCCTGATGGATGTGACTCCAAACCCGCCCCTGCTATGGTAGGGAGTGCATCAAGCTTTTGGGCACCACCAGGTCCCTTCACTCTGTGACATGGTCTGACCCTGGCTACTTGCTCATGTAGCACTGGGATATTAATCCTGGAAACTATTCAGAAAAAGCCCCTTTTCTCCAAAAATTCAGGGCATGCCTCACTTGGAAGGCTGCATGCTGTCCCTCCCATCATGGTAGTAACAGTATGTGGCAACCTTACAGGGAAAGCAGTGCCACAGGAGCCTCAGCAGCACACCTGAGCCACTCCTCGCATGGATCCCAGTGGCAGCAAGTGGGAGCACAGCGGCTCTGGGCAGGCTGGCAGACCAGGGGCCCACTTTGGCTGAAGCTGGAGCTCACCTAGGGGACCCAGGCTGTGCTGCAGGCACCTGCAGAAGCAATAGGGCAGGATGAAGAGCTTGTCTGCAGCCTTCCCCCTAAAACCAGGGCAGCTGCCCTGCTCCAAGCCAACATTCCCAGTCCCCTGCCTTCATGGAGCAGGCACCTGCCGTGCTCGCCCACCGCAAGTCAAGAACTGGGAATGCACAGCGTGGCAGGTGCTCGGTGCGTGCAAGGATGGATGCTGGGTCTGAGGATGGAGATGTGCTTAGCGTGGACAGATGGACAGACACACTACATCAAAAGCCCAAATCCGGGCTGAGATGTTTGATCTCTGCTCAGAACCTCGCAGAACAACCACAGCAGTGGAAATCTGCTCCTCTGCAGTGCCGCTGTCCCTGCTCAGGTGAGCTGTTCTGGCCAGGCTCCAGAAAGCGGCCTCACTTTCACCTGGAGTGGGAGCTCAGGAGCACAGCCTGGGGTCAACACCCATCCACCCTGGGCTGGCACCTCCTCTTGCTCCCCACCTCTCCTCTCTGCACCCCCCTCCCTCAGCTTTGCCTTCAAACAGTAAGGAACAAATTTCAGGGATTTTGCCTGGGGGCCCACGGAGTGGGGATGCGAGCTGGTCTCCATCTGACTGCGACCGAGTCTCTCCCCCTCACTGGAAATTGAAAGCAGAAGCTGTGGAGTGGTGACAAAAATCTGCATTACGTTATGGCAACTGTTTTTTTTTTTTTTTTTTTTTTTTTTGAAGATTTTATAATACATCGTTTTGAAACTCTGCCAGTGATCATCATCAAAGTCAGAGGAGCGCCTTGGAGAGAACAATGGCAGTGGAGGGTGGGGGTGAACAGGGTGGCTGGTATTGATGTGTAATCCTTTTTAAAGCCGGTTCTAGAGGCAGCATGGGCTTTTTTTTCCTGAAGTGCAGATACAATTCAGTCTGGCAGCAGCAGCCAGCAGTACCCGCGCTGCAGAGAGGCACTGGCTTGCATTAGGGCTGCTCCGCAGTTAACCCACCCCTCCCTGCCCACATGCCCCTGCAGCTCCATCCCGGGAGGGCAGGGCGCAGAGCTGGGAAGGGATGGGAAGTGCAGAAGTGTCCAAAACAGAAGCTCA
The DNA here is from genome assembly GCF_016699485.2 of Gallus gallus. NCBI lineage: Eukaryota > Metazoa > Chordata > Aves > Galliformes > Phasianidae > Gallus > Gallus gallus. The sequence continues at coordinate 14,075,417 of NC_052545.1, forward strand.
GGAGAGACCAGATGGAGAGGAGCGGGAGGGAAGAGCGGCACGAGTTGTTCCAGGCAGGGCCAGGCCTCGGGATCCTGCTGGGAATCAAAACCCAGAGACATCATCACCTCAAAGGGCAGCGGCTCAGCTCTGCCAGAGCGTTCTCCCAGCTCCGCCGTGCTGCAGCCTCCTCTGCCTCACTGCCTTACAGCCTGCTGCAGCACGGGTGGCTCCTGCAGCTGGCATTCCTGCACCGCAGCCCCGCACCGCCCAAGCAGCCCCTTCCCTGCCCCAGTATCCCACATTTGAGTGATGTAAAACATTGGATCTTCCCTCCCAAAGGCAGAGGGATCACAGCACACATCCCAGTGGCAGTGAGCGCTGCGAAGACCCCATCGCTGGGGTGCCGGGGGGGTTCCCCTGACCTGTAGTTCTCCTGGCTTGACAGGAAGGAATAAACACAAATCACTCATCAGCTGTAATTTTGTCACAGCAACTATGTCAGAAGCACCCACGGCTCTGTGCAGACTTGTAAAGACAAAGCTTGTGGACTTGGCATCTTCACGGCACCAAATGCCAATACATGAGGCTGGAAAGTGATGCCACATCCCATAAGACGCATTTCTGGCTAAGCTGGGAGAGCTCTTGCTGCAGAGATGCTGTTTTGCATCTCCTGCTCTGGAGCTCAGTGACCCAGCCACTGCTGTCCCACCCATGCTGAACCTGGAGAGCTCGTCCTGACTGGCCAGGCTTCCTCCTGCCCTGCTCCGGCTGAATCTGGCTGCTTGTTGCTGCCATGGAACACCCACATGCTCTGCCAGCAGTGTCCAACCCCAGGCCGTCTCACTCAGGCTTCTGCTCGTGTTCTCCATCACTGAAGCACGGCTTCATAACCAAACGTTTCCTTCTGTGAAGCACGCCCAGCACTTTGTGCTATCGTGTTTTCTTCATCTAAGGGACTCGTGCAAAGTCCCTGTTCCCAGCTCAGTATCAACATGATTGGAGCTGCTTGGAACCCTTGAGCAAACCCATCTGACGTTCATGCACTGTGCCTGGCTCCCTCCTCCTCACTGCCTGCACTGTGGCCTCCCCAGTGCCACAAGCAGGCACCAGCCCCCTGCTCCTCACCAGATGTTCATGGTGTTACATAGCAGCAATTGCTCAATTCCCTCATGCCGCGGAGAATTGCACTGACCATCAGGAACCACAAATCATCTGGGCAGGCTGCAGCCCACCTTGTTAGCAGTGGCTGTGGCACCGGCTCAGAGCTTCCCAGCTTAGGGTATTCCTTGCTAGCTAACGATGTGCTGATAATTGAGTACAGTCCTCTCCAAGGAGCACCTCCCCTAGCAGCTAATCCCTACAGCAAACACTGCAGATTGACTTTGCCCAGCCCTGACACCTCCGTCCCATGAGCTCTCCACTGCCTGCCCTGAGGGGTCCCTCTGCACTGCAGGCTGTCTGATGGGGACCAGGTGCAAAATGCCTCGGGGAGACGTGAGCTCAGTTGGGGTTCTGGCCACCCCATGTACTGTGGGACTCAGAGTGCAGCAGTGTGGGCACGGGGCTGGAGCTCACTTCTCCTGTCCTTGCTCCCTGCCCTGTTCTGGATGTGAATGGCTTCAGCAACTGGGACAATACCTCGCTCGAGTGCTGTGTTCAGTTCTGGGCCCCTCACTACAAGACAAGACACTGAGCGAGGGCCTGGAGTGCGTCCAGAGAAGGGCACAGAGCTGTGAGGGGTCTGGAGCACAAGTCTGATGGGGAGCAGCTGAGGGAATGCCTTTAGTCTGGAGAAGAGGGGAGTCAGGAGAGACGATATGGCTCTCCACAAATCCCTGAAGGGAGGTTGCGTTGAGGTGTGGATCAGCCTCTTTTTGCTGGTATCAGCAATAGATTGAGAGGTAATGACTTTAGTTTGTGCCAGGGGAGGTTCAGGTTGGCTACTAAGAATTTTTTTTCTGCAAAGTATTGGTGATGTCTTGACATAGGCTGCCCAGGGAGGTGGTGGAATCACCGTCCCTGAAGGACGTGAAGGTGTTCAAGAAATGTGGAGATGAGGCACTGAGGGCCATGGATCAGTGTGCGTGTTGGAATGGGTTGGCAGTTGGAGTAGGTGACCCTAGAGATGTTCCTCAACCTTAATGATTATGTGATTATGTGATCTATGGCAAGGCACATGGGGAGCTCGAACTTGCACCATGGCAGAGCCCAGACCACAACTGACTGCCCGCAGTGACGATGCCACCGCAAGGCATTGCTCTGGCAGGACTGGGAAGGACCCCAGCAGCAGCAGCAGGTCTGTAGGGATGGTCCAAAACCATGGGAGTAATCCCTTTGCCTTTTTATTCCAGACCTCTATCCTGACCCTCTCTGCCGCTCCTTCTACCTCTTGTGTGCATGCAGACATGATGTTGGATGCATGTCCTGCCTCTGCCCCACCACCTTCCTGGTGGTCCCACAGATCCCCCCCACCAGCCCACACTTCCTCCTCCCTGCTCCAGGCAAAGGTGCACCTCCTGCACTCCCACTGCAGGGATGCGATAAGGCTGCCTCTGCTTGGACCTCCAGGTCCCTCAGTCTGCAGGCAGGAGGTGAGAGGGTCTCCTCCATTGGTGGATTTGGCTCATTTCCCCCATGGCAGCTGGGAAAGGGTCCAATGTGGTGGGGAACTGTCCCCCACTGCCCCCTGTGTTTGGTCCCACTGTGGCACAGGGAAGTCAGGGGGTGCCCAGCCACTCCCTGAAGTGCCCCATAAAGCTGCAAAAAGAGCAGCAACAGCATTTGGGTGCTTGCTGAAAGAAAGAGGCTCCTTAGCCTTCCTCCATTACCCCCCCAGGCAGAGTCCTCCTCCTCCTGCCCTCCAGCCTTCACTGCACTGTGAGGGTGCAGGTCTGCGTTCCGCAGGGCTCAGTGTGCCCCATCTCCCTGTGCTCTGTCCCACATCCCCACCACAACGATCGCACCTCGGAGGCACCGTTTGCACCCCGGGAAGGAGCAGGCTCCCTTTGATGAAAAGCAACAGATGGGTGTAGCTGGCAAGTGCCGGCTCTCGGGGTGGGGCGCTGGGGGCATTTAATGATGTCTTTAAACATTGTGAGCATGTCTGTCTCTCACTCGTGTCCCTTCTGCTGTGCCGTGAGGATGCCTGTCCCCAGGCCGGAGCCTTGGGAAGCGCCCTCGCGGCGCGGGGCAGGTCAGGGAGATGAAAGCATGCTTGCGAGAGCCGGCTCCCACCTCCTAGGAGACGGACATCGGCGCCCGGAGCAGAGGACAATGGCGGGGTCCCATCCCTCCGCGTCGTCTCTAGGTGATGTCACATCTATCAGAGCGGCCGCACCGAGGGGAGAGCAGCCAACACGCACTCACACAAAGGGCTCCGCTTTGAAGTCCCGCACGGGAGCGTGCCTGCTGCCCACAGCCTGCGTGTCCCCGCGGCCAACAGACGGGAGGGCTGCGGCCCCCGCGCCTCACAGGGTGCAGAGGGATGGGGATGCTGCTTCCCGATGCCCTTGGCATCTTGGCTCGTCCAGGCTCAGGACGCATGTAGGGCAGCGTCTCAGGGGCTGTGGAGTTTCTCTGTGCCAGGGATGCTTGGGGGTCACAGCCCGTGGTGCTGCTCGGCTACTGGTCCCATCACAGGCAGGACACGTTAAACGCATTTGGGTCCCTCCCATTTCTGGGCCAGGTGGGAAGCCTGGGAGATGACCAAATAAAAATGGAACTCCTGCAACGCTGCATGGCTCTGGGAGCTGGGATGGGGTGGGACAGCACCACCGTGGAGCTGTGTGCACTGAGAACAGTACTGCTGTGTGCCAGCATGGTGCACGAAAGCCTTCAGCTCCCTGCAGAGCAGGAAAGAAATGGGCCTTTCAGTATCTGAAGGGAGGCTGTAGGAAAGAAGGGGACAGACTCTTTAGTGGGGACCATTGTGGCAGGACAGGGGGAAATGGTTTCAAACTAAGAGAGGGAAGATTTAGGTTGAACATACGGAAGAAGTTCTTTGCTATAAAGTGGTGGTGAGGCTCTGGCACAGGTTGCCCAGAGAGATGGTGGGTGCCATACCCAAGGTCACGCTGGGTGGGCTCTGAGAACTGATGGAGCTGCAGGTGTCCCTGTGCATTGCAGGAGGTTGGACCTGATGGCCTTTAAAGGTCCCTTCCAACTCAAACAATTCTGTGTTCCTACGATTCCACAATTCTGTGATTCTGTATATGTAACTAAATGATAGCCACAAAACTAAAACTGCACACATACCAATACCTATACCAACTATAACTAAAAATACATATTGCATGACAATTCTATACTTCCATATCTGTCCATAGAGTGTATCTACAGGCACACTCTGCACCAGGCCACAGCTACTCTGCTGGCAGATTTCCTCCTGTGCAGCACAGACTCCCATCCAGCACAGAGTGGCACACAGTGCCTGCTGACCCACACCACGCCTATCCCTCTCCCTGTGCAGCCGGGACTGCATCAATAGGGCTGCTGGGCCCTTCAAGCTGCTGGAACCCAACACCCACAAACCCCATGGGAAAAGTGTGTGGATGTGGCCCCAGCCCTGCCACGGGATGGGAGCTCTTCCCGCTGGCCTCGCGGCTCGTGCCAGAGCTGCTGCAGCTCCTGGGAGAGTGACGGCCGCACTGGGGCAATTTACACCCATCTCACACACCCACTGAATGCCAAATCAGCGCCAGTCGCCCTGCTTCCCCACCTCCGCCCTGAGCAGAACTGCTGGCCCCGGTCACATCACAGCTGAAGGAAGCAAAAGAAATGCTGGCTACAGTTTGTGAAAGTGACTAATTGTTTTCAACATCTTCCTTTCAATTAAAAAATTAGGGATAAAACCGAAAACACCCGAGAAGAATTCAGTTTTTAGAAGGAGCGCAGCACTTGTTGTCATCTGGAAAAATCAGACAGCAGGCGGCTAAAAATAGAGCTCTGCAGAAGTCCCGAGAGCTGTGCCCACTCACCCCAAACGCCTTCCGCTGCAGCCGCACACGGAACCATCACCGCTTTTCCCTCCGCTGCTGTTTGGGCCCTGCTTTGCTTTGGCAACGCTGGGAGCGCCGCATCTGCAGCGCCGGGGGCTGCGGGTGAGCACTGACACCACGCCGTCCTGCTGCAGAGTTTGTTTACAGCATTCAATGGCCATGAAGGTGACAGAGGTATTTAAAAGCAATGCTGTGTTTCCGCCAGCTGCACGGCGGTAGCAGCAGGGCGATGCCAGCACTGTGCCCATGCAACGCCTGGGGAAAGCGCGCGCTCCTGAAGCACCCGTGCAGATAGGGGTGCCCACGTGGCATGGGCACGTTGGAGAATGGTAGCACACATTTTCCAGGATCTCCTCCAGTAAAAGCCCCCTGGAAGCACAGTGCCAAAACATCAGCGCCAGCACAGCGGCCGGCCCTGCCCTGTGCCCGTGTGTCCGCTGCATTGCACGAGCAGGAGGCGGCTCGCTGAGATGTGAGGAATCAACCCAAGGGAAACCCCAACCAGCAGAACCATTAGGGCAGCTTTAGAAAGGAGGAGCTGAAAGGCTCCCACAGTGACATTCTCCTCCCATTGCAGCCCCTGTGCTCCCAGCAGACCTCTCTCCTCCGACAGCACGGTGCGTTATTGCCCCTATATACTAACACACACACCCATTGACCAAGCCATGGAAAACGGTTGGGCTTTCATTTTCCACCCTGAGGGTACATTTCCTTGGCATCCTGGATGTCAGGCATTCCTGAGGCAACGCGGTGCAAACACACTGCTTGCAAACGGGGGATCAGAGCTGCAGTAAACACCAGTGCTACTCCCTTTTGGGGACTTCTCCTCCCCTCTCCGTAACCCAGACTGTGCCACAAAGGAGCAGATGCTGGCACTGCTGCAATTTATTTTAATTCCAGTCCCCATCTTTTTCTTTCCTCCTTTTTTTTTTTTTTTTTTTTTTTTTTTTTTTTGATTTTGCGTGTGTCTGGGTAAATTTAGTTCCCATAAAAGTGAAGGACTGTCAACACCAGCTTTGGAGCCAACCATACTGCCGGCAGCTGTTGTGCGGGCTGCACACACAAAGCCCCGGGTGCACCTCAGCCTGTCCCCGACTCCCACAGCAGGTCCTGCTCCTGTCCCCCCCCAGCACTGGCCCCTGTGCCCCTGCATGGTCCCAATCCCACAGACCCCTGGCCTCACAGCCCCCCCAACCCCAAATCCTGACTCCATCCCCCTCACCCAAAGCCTGTCCCTAGGGACTCAGTGCTGGGCACCTCAAGGTGCAGGGCAGGGGTGGAGGAGCTATCCCATGTTCTCGCCCAGCAGTGGGCGCAAACCTCTGCCATTCAGGTGTTGAGGGACCCCACTGGAGCAGCAGGAGGAGGACCCGAGGGCTGTGAGCCTCCAGCCATCCCTTGCACCAGGATCACTTGGGTTTTCCCTTTCCTCCCCACACCAAGACACGAGGATCAGTACCCGGGGAAGCTCTTGGTGCAGTTGTGCTTGAAGTTGAGGCATGCGGATGCAGGATTTTGATTTGGGTTTCAGCACAGCTTTGCCGGAGCCTTCTCTCTCCATCCTGAGAGCAACACCCTTTCTGAGCAGCATCCCACTTTACGCAGCCACCAGCCATCATCCACCTCTGCCCTGCATCGCTCAGCACCCATCCTGTCCCTCTGCACCATGATATGTACAGCCCTCTGCCTTTGCCTTTATGCCTTCTCCTGCACCCCACAAGGCTCCTGGACACAAACCTCCTATCACCTTGCAGCCCTCAGGGCCTGCAGCAGAGCCTGGGTGCTGCTCCTCCTGTCCCTCTGTCCACATGGAAATGTGGGTTTGGTAGGTGAGGGGTGGGTTGCCCTTGGTGACCGCCCTTCTCCAGGGCAAATGCCTCTACCAAGACCCCGAAGTATCTGTGGGACTGCAGAGCTGGGCTCAGGAGGACATGTGCAGGAGCAGGTGATGCTCAACACCAGCAACTGTGGGACACATGTCCCTGAGGCCACCATCCACTCCAGCCCCTTGTGCTGCAATCAGGCTGTCCCTGCCCAGGGGCGCATCCACCTCCTTATCCTCTGGGAAGCCAACTGCAGACTGAGCTCCTCTGTGCTCCCGCCAGACAACCAGAGCCCGCTCCAGCAGCATCTCCTTCCACTCACACTGCCCTCCTCCATCATTATCCCTGGGGAGCCGGGCAGCTCTGTGCTGCAGAGCCAGGAGGGCCTGATGAGGTGGGACGTTCGCCAGGGCTGGCGCAGCTTCACCTTGTGTGGAGGAAGCGGCTGGGAAGCGGTTAACACTTTGGTTCTGGATTGATTTCTCCTGGAAGGAAGGAAGTGTCTTCACGCAGAAAAAATGCAGAAATAACAGGGTTGGGGATTTTTTTTTTTGTTGTTTTTTAAAAATAGCTATTCTCTTTTTCCAGCCATCTGTGCCATTTGCAGCTGATGGGAGGGGGGACGGTGCTGGATGGGGGGAATCATTTGGGTTTGGGACTGATGTTGCATTTACAGTGTGCAAAACAAGAGAGGACATCTGTCCCCAGAGGAGCATTACGCACAGATCTAGGATTTTAGCATTGTGCTCACGTCCAGTGCTATCATTACAGATGCACGGAGCGGAGATGGTCATGCACAGCTCTGCACTCCTTCCCCTTGCCGTCCTCATCCACAACCACCATGGTTCCCTGTGCCCCTGGCAGCTCCCAGGCCCTTGATCACTTTCCAAAGGTGGCATTTGCAAGCAAACCTGCTGCTGCTTCTTTCTCCATCCCTTTTCCTGCGCACTGATGGTTCTGGGAGCAGCCTGCCCAAGGCTTGGTGCTTCACATATCTGTGAAGCCAACCAGGGAGGAGGGCTGGGGTGACACATAGAGTGTGCAGCCATTCTGCAACCACCTTTGAGCAGTCCATGAGGCAGCATCGTCCCATCCACTGCTTGTGCAGCACTGCAGCTAACATGCCCACCAGAAGTGCTGAAATTGTTCATGAGCACTGAAATGAATCGAGGCACTGCTCTGCTGACTCAAGCCAGCAGGGACCTGACTGTGTGCAGAACAGCCTGGGCAGCGTGAGAGCTTACAGGGAGAAGGGCCATGGGATGCGGCTGCTGGAGTGTCCCTGCTCTGCTGCACCTGTCCTTGGCCACAGAAGGCAGGGAGAGACAGAGGGGGATCAGATGGGAGCAGGGTGGTGGGGAAGAGGACAACACTGGCACTGGGTCAGGCAGCTCCAGGAGGGTTGGGAATTCAGCAGGATGGGAGCACGCACCCGGCGGCCACTGCCTCCCTCCAGGGAGCTGAGTTCACTCACCCTGGGGCTCTGGGGGAGAGAAGCAGCAGACTGGTGGCTATGTCCCATGATTTACAGCACATCTGATAGAACTAGCCCATTAATAAAACATGCAGTTGGCCATGAAAGGCACATCTGCCTATTTTAAAGTCTATAATAATGGTGAAAGCTCTGACACATGGATTTCTGTAAGAAAACTAGCACTGTAAATAGCATTCCAAAATGATGTATTCCATCAAATTCAATGGGACAGTTATTGTATGGTAATTAAATACTACTGAACTATTCAGCCGTTGGATGGCGAATAGAGCCCCGATTGTGGAACGCTACACGCGCCCGCAGAACACCCACAGACCGCGGCCCCGAGCCTGTGTGCAGCGGTGGTGGGGACGGGACCGGAGGGCTCCTGGTCCAGGTGATGACGGGATCACAAATGGAGGCTTTGTGCTGTTGCAGCTCCTGGGATGGGAGCTCTATGCCCTCACTGATGCCCTTCCCAAAAACTCCTGTCTGCGCTGCTTTCGGTGACTTTCCTCACTTGGGCAGCCCCACAGCGCACGTTGGGTGAGCCGAGCAGCGCGGGCACATCTCCAAATAGCCAATAGCCAATGTCTGCAAACAGCCAGAAGGAAAAGGGCCGCTGCAAGGGCAGCGGAGTGCTGGCGGTGGGAGGGAAGGGCACTGTGGGGCTGCCTGCACCCAGCTCTGAGCCCCACTGTGGAGACACGGGAGGGGAGGGCGCGAGCTGAGGCTTCCTCGAAGCCCTCTTTGTGAGCAGCCAGGCCCAAGGATAACGAAGTGGAGACAGACAGACACAGAGAGGTTTCCAAGTCCTTGCTGGTGCCTGACATTAAAACCCAGCCTGTGGGATCCCGTTCCATCCCGCGCCTTGTCCAGGAGCTTTTGCACGCTCCAGCCCAGGGCTGCCAAGCTCTCTGCACAAAGGCAGTGCGCTGATAAAGCCTGCGGACACTTTCAAGTCTGCTAAAAAGATGTTTCGAGGTGACAGATCTTAAGCAACACACAGAGCTGAGCGCTGCTCTGCTCTCCACACCCTTCCCCTCTGCCAGGGGAAAGCAGTCACTATCAGTGATAGCTGGATTCAATTTATTAGGCGCTTCGAGGAGACATTCATCAGGCGAGGAGATAAATAATCTTCAGATGGAACAATTAAATTTAATTGCCTGAAGATTATTTGTCTCCTTCCCTGATGATTGTCTCTGCTGAGCGCCTTATAAATTGGATCCAGCTATCAGCAATATTAACTGTGCTTCCCCTCAACGTTGGCTCAGCTGCCCGGACCAAAACACTGGGCTCAGAGGAAACTTTCACTGCTGTGTGCTGAAGCTGAGGTTGCCGCAGTGCTCTCGGGTGCTTTTGTCTCACATCGTGTCCAGGTGGCCCACGGCTTGGGCTTCTTCTCTGGGCACGTCCTGAGTTCGGTGGTGCTGTGCAGGACTGCTGATGCTGGGCATGGGCTGGTGTGGGGCTGGGACCCTTTCTGGCACTGCTCCATGGCTGCAGGGTCCTGCTGGGAAAGGGCTCGTGAAGGGATGGGGTGTCCCTGCAGGGCTGCGCTGAGTCAGATCTCACCATGACTGGAGGGGCAGAGAAGCCAAGAGGCTCCAGAGTGTGGTACAGAGCAGTGCCAGGGCACACGGGGACGTCCTTGAGCGGGCTGTGAGGGAAACAACAGCCAATGCACAGTGTGGGTAGCCACCATCGTGCTAAGCCAGGCCAGGACCAAAGCTGGAACCTCTTCAACAACCCAAGAGTCATCAACTCCCTCCTCTGAATGTGTCTGAAGTCTGGAAAATATCTTAAATATGGGAGAGGAAAGGGAGGGGTTTGATCCTCAGCTGGTGTAAATCAACGGAGCTCCATTGACGTTGTTGGACGATTACTGAGACTCATGTCCTCTGACCCCAAAAATTTCTAGAGAGGGAGGTAATGACTTCAGAGCATTCCAGTGTTGCAAGAGATTGTCCTCCAGCCCGGCAGAGGGGAGGCCTCAGTGCCGGGCTGGGAGGCACGGGGCCCCAGTGGGCAGAAAATCCCCGTGGCTCTCAGCCCTGGATGGAATTGGGCTGTGCAGCAGGGCTGGGCTGCAGGGGCTGCTGGAAGCTGCTGTTCCTGCACTTTGCTGAGCGCGGAGGATGGAGGACTCGGGGTGTGAGGATGGGTTGTAGCCAAGGTGCTATGCCTCAGCCACCCCAGGCCATGATGGAGCGCCCGAGTGGGACCGAGCAGCAGGATGGGACCAAGCCCACCCCAGCGGTGCTCCTCACACACCACGTGCCACAGGAGCTATCAGCTCACTGTGCCACCTGCTCTGCTTGCCCTGGGGCACACGGGCTGTTGGGATTTGCCAGGAGCTATGGGCACCTTTGGCTTGAACACAGCAGATCCTGTCACGCCCTGACGTCCCCACGCTCAGCAGCACACACAGGTGTGGGCCGGGCGCCAGCGCTGTGCTCCTCCCTGCGCGCCGCAGAAGAGCCCCTGGAATCAACATGTTTACTGACAGGCTCCTGCTCTGCTGGCCTGCTTTTCTAAGGAAATGAAGCTTGTGCAATCACATTGTCTGGGGGTGTCTGTTCCTAATAACTTCTGAGTCCACCAGCCAATTCCAAACCGATCTGATGGGGGGGGAGAGGTCTCGAAGCACGGTGTCCTCCCACAGCTGGCGGGGCTGCAGGTATCTCTGTGAAGGAGGGAACTGGAGCATCTTCCAGGCAAGATCACAGAGTCAGGAAGTGGGGCCACGTTTGGCTGCCACGAGGCAACCCATAGGCTGGCTGCGAGGAGCACATCCGCCAGCCACGGCCAGAGCTGGATGCTCTGTGCGCTCAGAGAAGCAGCGTGTCCGGAAGGGTGCACGCTCCAGCTGAGCGGGGCCTGGCGCTGCCTGGGGTTTGCACACGTCTGGGCAGGGAAGACAGCATCTGCAGCGAGCCATGGCTGCCAGAACGTGCGGAGCCGAGCACTGATACGTCTCCAGCTCTGGGGCTGTGGGCTCCTCTGCATCCTGGCTGTGGAGGATGCACGTTGCCAGGAGAAACCCCGTGGCCCCACTACTCATCTCATCCCGCCTTGGCCAGGATGGGACCAGGACAGCAGCGCCTTGTTCCTCCTCACACGGATGCTGGTTTAATTTGCTGAAGGCATTCAACGGTGCACATGGTGTCTCTGGCTCAGCACTGCCAGGAATATGAGCTTAGCAGAGCTGGAGAGGACATTTTTTTAAGCGCCTATACAAACATGATTTGTTTTGTAATAACTCTTCTGTTTTGTTTTGAAGGGGATGATGGCTCTGGGATCTGAGGGGCTGGAAGACAGCTCTGAGCAGCTCAAATTCCTCCCCACGTGCTATCAATTAACGTCTTCATTAAACACCCAGATCAAAGCTGCTTTCAGCCAGAGCATGACAGCGCAACAGAGCTTCGCTTTGTGAAGTTGCCTGCAATTGGTGACAAATTAAGAAAGGTCTTGGCTTGTCCTCTACCAGCTACACATGGAATGGGAGAAGGCTGCGAAAGGAGCAAGCGAGTATCCTTCCATCGCAGTCCAGACCAGAAAACAGGACCCAAGCCATGGCACACAATGAGGGACGTGCAGCACGTGGGTTTGCTGAGGGTCCCCTGGCTGGCAGCGTGCTAAAGACCACCTCAGGTCCTGCAGGTGCCCAGAGCATCTCCCTGTTGAGTTGCTGAGGCTTGACCTCGAGTTAACCTAGCAAAGCACAATGGCTGGAAAAGTCATCTGGAAGGAAACAAGACCACTCATTGTCCAGATGGATATTTCCTAGAGGCTCTCCAACGCATCTTCTGCCTCTACTTTACTTCATCCACGGGCTTCCAGGAGCCCTGTTCTGCTGGTGTCCCAGCTGCCATCTGCACCAGCAAATGGAAATGGGACCGCAGTTGTTCTTAGTGCTCGTAGAGCAGCAGGGATGGCAGAGTAGGGCCAGGAATGATGTGACATTTGGGAAAAAACTTCTCCCCACACATTTCCCCACCACAACGTTCAGCTGCAAACCACAGTAACATGTGTTTGGGGTTTGGTCTCCATCATATCCAAAAAGGCATGGCTGTCAGGTGAGGATCCCAGTGACTGGAAAGAGGGAAACATCACTCTCATTTTCAAGAAAGGTAGAAAGGAAGATCTGGGGAACTACAAGTTGGTGAACCTCATCGCTGTACCTGGGAAGATCGTGGAACAGATCTTCCTGGAAGAGATGTCAAGACTTTTCAAGATGCTGAGGTGACCCAAGACAGCCAGCATGGCTTCACAAAGGGCAGATCATGCCTGAGCCATCTGGTGGCCTTTTGTGATGGGGTGATGGCATCGGTGGGCAAAGGAGGGACAACTGATGTCATCTGCCTGGACTTGTGCAGGGCCTTTGATATGTTTCCACATCACATCCCTGTCTCTAAATTGGAGAGAGATGGGTTTGAAGAGTGTGCTATTTGGTGGATAAGGAATTGGTTGGATGGTCACAGCCAGAGCGTTGTGGTCAATGGCACCATGTCCAGGTGGAGGTTGGTCATGAAGGGTGTCCCCCAGGGGTCCATCCTGCGACTGATGCTCTTCAACGTCTTTATCAATTACACAGACAGTGGGACTGAGTGCACCCTCAGCAGTCTGCTGATGGCACAGCAGAAGGGAGGGATGGCATCTGGAGGGATCTCGATAGGCTCGAGAAGTGGGCACATGAGAACCTGATGAGGTTCAGCAAGGACCAGTGCGGGGTGTTGTACTTGGGTCGGGGCAATCCCAGATGGATCTCTCATTGGGGAGACCTCATTGTGACCTTCCAATGCTTGAAGTGAGCTTATAAACAGGAGCGGGGAGTGACTTTTCATGCAGCCTGATAGAGGTAGGACAAGGGGTGATGGCTTTAAACTAAGAGGGGATATTTAGGTGAGATGTGAGGAGGAAATCCTTCACCCAGAGGGCGGTGAGGTGCTGGCACTGCTGCCCGGAGCTGTGGGCATCTCAGGGCAGCCAGCCCACAGCAGGAATGGGACTAAATCCATTTAAAAGGTCCCTTCCAATCCAAACCATTCTATGATTCTGTGATTAATCTGGGGCTTGAGGGAAAATCATAGCAAAAAAAGTTGTCCCAACATATCATCTGTGGGGTGTTTCTTCTTTCTTCCCAGTAAAACTACCATTTTAGCCATAGTATAAATGCTCCGAAAGGATTGTTGGATTCAACAAATGGTATTCTGCAAAGTTCATGAGCTAGAACCAGCCTGTCGATATTCACACTGTCCTGTTCCTGTGCTTTGTGTATTTTTGGTGGGTTTTTGATATGAAAACGAGTCTGTTTAATGTCTATTCAGTTGTTGTTGTTCTTTAGAATTGAAAAATAACAGGAGAAAGCGAAAGAAAACAAAATGAAATAGAAAATATAAAAAGCAATCGTTTCCTCCTGATTTTTTACTTTTGTGTGTCGGCCCCTGTTCGCACCATGTTTTAGTTTCCAGGTCGCTTTGGGAACAAACCACTTCCCTGCATCCCAGGAGCCTTCCTGGGCTGGAAAGCCCTGATGCTGCCCAGCCCTCGGGCGGCACTGGGGAACCTCAGGCCAGGAATCCCAGACGCACAGAAGCAGCCGGGGCTTCCCACCACAGGACTCCCTTCTCCACCCTCCCAAGCGTCTCTGTGGTCGGGAAATTACAATCTCGGTGTAAAACCGGCGTTGTCCAGCCCGGCTGCCCATGGGAAGTGGCTTTGCCCACAGTGTACAGAGCTCAGCGGTGTGTGGCTTCCCGCAGAAACCCAGCCCGTCCAGGAACGCCAGGCTCTGTCCTCACGGGTATCTGTGCCAGGATGGAAAGTGTGGACACTGAGCAGCCCTCGGCTCCCCGGCGCACATCCGAGCACCCCACAGTACTGTGACATAGCGCTTCTGTTTATTACCTGGTAAGCAGTGGCTGCAACAAGAATTGCACAGAGTTCCTGCAACTGATAGAGCAATGATGAAGTTCATCATCGCGCGTGCCAGAATAGCCCTGGAACTGCCCCATTCCTTCAGGTGCTGGTGTGGCTCTCGCTCGCTTTCTCACCTCCTGTTTGAGGCAGCTGGAAGGAAGGCTTCCTCTGCAGCAGCACATCTTGGGGCTGGCTGCGAGCATCTCCTGTCTGCGGGCGTTGCAGCTGCCTTAACAGAAAGGGAAACTCCTCAGCCTTCCCCAGGAACCAGAACCAAGGCAAGAAATTCCTCAGTGGGAACACAAGAGAGAAGTGTCTCGGGGAAAAGAAACCCAAAGCAAACAACAACAAAAACCCCACGCCTCAGCCTCAGAGAGCCAAACCTTGGGAAACACAAAGCTGGATTTGTTTGAGCAACTCCCCTTGGATGGGAGAAAAGAAACGCAGATGCCTCAGAACTGGTGCCAACAAGCTCCTGATTTTGGGAGGGGGGGAAATGCAGAGTGTCACAGCTCAGGTTGACTTCTATGAATCTGTGCAACGCAAGCAAGGCACTGTGGGGTGATGGCTCTCCTGGCACTCTGAATTAATACAGCCCCATTTGCTTTTGTGGAACAATGCCAGCTTTCTCCTGCTGAGCTCCTGGACCTGGATCTACCTTCCAGCAGAGAGAAAGCATGCCTGCTGACCTGGCCAAGCCTCTCCCTGCACTGATCTGATTGCGACCGCTGCTGACAGGAGTGATGTGGATAGGGATGCAGGCACCCTCACCAAGCACAAAGCGTTCTGCAGTGTCACCTTTTGGTGCTCAGGGTGCCCAAGGGTTGAGCACCCAGCTGCTCTCAGGGAAACCCCAGAGCACACAATGTGTTGGCTGAACAGCAGCAGCCGAGCCGTGCTGCCAGCGGAACACTTCTCCTGGGTCCAGGTTGGTGCTTGGCGAGCTGCTGGTGACCTCCCAGCACTTTGCTCCCCTTCTCACCCCGGGGAGCGTTGCTCACATCTGCCCTCACCTGGAGGAGATGTTTAAGGATGTCTAAGATGTTTAAGGCCCCCAGTGGGACACAGGTCCGGGTGAGGTCTGTGTACACGTGCACGATGCCAGGAGGGGTGGCAGCTGATGGCCACCGTGCAAGGAGCAATCCTGGACTTGGGGCACGTGGGTGAGTGCCAGCCTTGTTGTGTGCAGCACTTCATCTGGGACACGTGTAGCCCACGGTGGGCAGTGCTGGGGACGTGGGCACTGTAGGGACAGGGACATCTTCATCTTGTGACACTGGTATGCAACAGACCCCTGGGCCCCTCCTGCAATTCAGCATCCTTCTTTTGTTGAAATACCAGAGAAAAGGGATTGCTCTGAACAAATAAATGATGCTTCTCCCAGCTCCAGAGCTTCCAAGTAGCAGGAGGAAGCAGAGCTGAGGACAGGTTTCTCTGGGGATCTGCTTCCATGGCACACATGACAGCACAAATATGGAGCTGGAACCCACTGGAAAGTGGCTTGCTGAGTTGGTGTCACCTGTGCCATTAGCACTGAGCAGGGGGACCTTTTCTCTAGGTCAAATGAAGGCAGAACATCTGCTCCACCCGCCCCCATGTGGCTCTGAGTGCCAGGAGCCACCATGCCCTGGTGCTGTGCTCCAACCACAAGACCACACCGTGTGTGTAACATCCCCAAAAGGTGTAACACCAACGTCACACACGCAGAGCCTGGCTCCAGGCTGGTCCTGGCTCCCACAGCACCCGCAGCTCTGAGCACTGCAAGTTTACCACGGAACCTGCCCCACATAGGGCCAACCCAGTGTCTGCTAGGGCAGGAGGGCACCAAAGGGCTTCAGGATCCATTGGGAAGAAAACATGGTGATGTGCCCGTGAAGACATTCAGGAAGAGCAAAACATGAGAAGATGTGCACAGCCCCGCGCTAATGCCGAGCTCAGCCCAGGGCTGCCAGGGGCCTTGCACCAGCTGTGCCATCCCAGCACTGCCCAGCTCTGGGGTGTCCCCTGGGGTGCATGTGGCCATGCTCTGCTCTGTGTGCTCACCCCGTGGAGGCTGCAGGACTGTACCATGCATTTAATGACATGTCTGCAGGGCTTGGGCCTGCAGCCATCGGGCTTCCAACACCAGACTGGGACAGAACACCTCCAATGCAGCTCCCACGCATACTGTGCACGTGGGGTAACACAAACCTTTGCTGGGGTGGGAGCGTCCCATTAAACACTGCTGGGAAGGATAAGCCCAGCCACTGAAAGTGGGGGTAATGTGGGGGTAACACGGGGTTAAGGAGCAGGCGCTGCCCATCAGGCCAAAAGGAGAGAGCGATACACGGTCAGCAGCAGTCACCTTTACTATGGACCACAGGAGATCAGAAAAATAACCTTGGGAACAAGAGACCTAGGTGCTAAGTGTCATGCTGTAGGACATACAAGAGGCCACTCACAATCACCAGGACAGAACGGCAACCGAGGAGGAAAGGCAGTCCCGCAGCGGTGCTGGCCGTGCTGCAGCCATGCCCCATAGCAAACCCAGTGTGGTGGAGTGGGCACAGCTGCATACACGTGTGTGGGGCTGTCGGCGTGCCTTCCTTCGGCCTCTACAACAATAAAAGGGTCCACACCTCCTACACAACTCCAGTGCCTCTAGCACAGGTTTTTTGTTTGCTTCAGGAAAAAAAAAAGAAAAAAGAAAAGCATTTTGTTCTGAGAAGGGTGTGCAGTGCAAGAGCTGCTCTCTGGTGCAGCGCGATGAGGACGGGGAGGAGATAAACCCCCATCCCAGTGCCGTCCCTGTGCACCAACAGCACAGCCCCCCCAGCAGCGCCCTGCAGGTCTTCCTTCTGCCGACCCCAGACAAGGATGTCCCGAAAAGAAAAGAAGGAAAAGAAGAAGAAAAATAAAATAAAATAAAATAAATAAAATAAAAGAGTATTGCTGCTTCTTCTCGTAACAGTTTGTCCTCTCTTTTTCCATCCCCCTCCAAACCTTCCCCTTAAAAGTGTTTGCTTTCAAAAATTCCACTCCTGCAAGGATTCCTCCCAAGCTCTGAGGTCTTCGCGCTCCACCCTCGCCTTCTGCAGTCAGAAAAACTGAGTCTCGATGTCTCTTTGGTTAAAAAAAAAAAAGAAAGAAAGGAAGAAAGAAAGAAAGAAACAACAGCAACAAGAAACACACGGCCCAGTATGATCCCATTCCACCCCGCGGACGCCTGATGGGAGGGTGTCTATGGAAGAAGGAAGCATCAGAGACGCGCCGTCTGCCGCAGGCTGTGCTCATACGGTGGTTGCCGGCCCGAACTGCAGCACCAGCGGCGACGTCTCCTTGATGCGGACGTAGAAGCGTCCCTCGGGCCGGGCAGCCTGCAGGGCCAGCGGCCGTGCTTCGTCAGGCAGCCACCGCTCGCCCTCCTCGGAGGCGAACACCAGTCCGAAGTGCTCCAGCTGCTCCTCGCCGTAGCAGAAGGCGGCCGAGCCGCCCAGCGCGCCGTGGGAGACGTCGTTCATCTGCAGCACCACCAGCTTCACCACCTCGCCGGCCGACGTCTGGCTGGTGACGTGTAGCTGCGGAGAGACAGAGGTGGGAGACGGGCGGTGAGGGGGGGACAGGGCAGACCGCCGGCGAGAGGCGGCGGATCCCTCGGTATGTCCCCAAGGGCTGCAGAGTGGTGCCCGGCCGGGTGGTCCCTCAGCCCACATGAACCCCGCAGCTCCGGGCGCTCATCGAGGGGCTCTGCTGATTTATGCCAGCCAGGAGCCTCTCCTTTGAACTCCGTTCTTCGAGAAGAACATCTTAAAACGCTGTCAGGCAGGCGTGTCCTGAGCTCTGCAACTTCAAACGCCACGTGGGCAGCCCGCCAGGAAGCAGGGGCTGCGCTTCAGTTGCATAGAAATCTATGGGACTTTCTTAAATGGAAAGTAAATTCTGCAAGTCAGCTTTCCCTCTGCTTCTACCATCCCCGCTGGGTGAAGAGAACCCGGCTATCAGAGCTCCCGTCTGCCCCTCTGCCTGCAGGGAACCGAGCGGGGCAGAGCCCTGCGCTGGGACACAGCCCTTCCTGCACCTCTGAGGGCACACACGCGTGGACGGAGCAGAGGAGCAGAGGCCGAGGAGCCCTGCGTGGCACCACCTCACCGCCTCCCCCCTCAGGTCCCTCACAGCCCAGCCCAGGCTCTCAGCAGTGTGGGCCGAGCTGCCAGGGCTGCAGGGACCCCCACCCAGCAGCAGGGGTGGATAGGAGGCAGGCAGCAGCCGGGGCACCCCCGGCACAGCGGAGGATGCGGAGGGCAAAGCCAGGCGAGGGCCATGCGTGCCCGTGGTGCCATCCTCCCCCATCCTGCCTGGGCACGGCACAACCGCACCGCTGCCCTCAGTGGGTGCCGGTACCTTAACACTGGTCTCTTTGGAGAGTCCGGTTTCGTACTGAGGGCAGACCCGCAAGGTGACAGAGCCCGGCTTCTTCCCACCGGGTTGCTCTGGCAGTTCCTGGGAGCTGGGAGTCCACTCGGCCGAGCGTGTGCGGCCGCGCTCGGGGCTGTGCGTGGAGACAGTCCCCGGCCTGCCCTGACTGCCGTGCCCGCCGGCCCTGCTCTCCGTCGGGGAGCTGTCGACGGAACCGGGACACGACTTCCTGGCCACGGGGCAGAGCGGCTTGGGGAAGTCCAGGCTGCTGGTCCGCACGCAGTAGGCCTGCCGCTTCTCCGTGACGCGCAGCAGCTCGATCTGCCGGCTGGGCAGCACGAAGTCGCTGTCATAGAGCTCAGGGGGCGGCCGGGGCTCCGGCGGGGCCAGCGGTGTGGGCTGCAGCTCGTGGCTCTGCAGGACGTCGGGGGCACTGTCCCGCAGGCTGCGCGCCGCACGCCGCCCGCAGCACTCGGGCCCCACGGACACCAGGTCGAGCTCCTTGGGGCTCTGCGCCCTGCTGGAGTCGTAGTCGCTGTCGGTGGCCAGGAACACCTCGGAGGAGCCCTCCTCGTCCGACAGCCCGTGCAGGTCTGCGGGGGAAGCACAGAGGGGCTGTTGGCCGCTGGGCGTCTGCGGCGTGGTGGAGCCGTGCGGTGCCAGGCCCTTACCGGAGCTGAGCTTACGGCTGCTGTCTGGTGAGGGTGCTGGGGAGGGAAGGAAGTCGAGGTGGGACGAGGAGGAGCGGGTTTTCTCCTTCGCGGTGCCACTGGAGGTGCTGAGGAAGCCATTGAGGGACAGGCCGCAGGAGGGCTGCTTGTAGCGGGCATGCTGCAGGGCGTCCATCATCCAGCGCATCTCACGCCAGATCTCCTCCATTTGCTGCCAGAGCAGGAAAGAAAGAATCCCTTTCATGGAACAAACCACCACCACAAAAAGCTGAGCTGAACCCCCCCTGTCCCCACACGCTTTTCCTGAGAGGCCCAGTAGAAGCATCCAGCTCTCTAACCAGGACTTGAGCACAACTACTGCAGGAAGAACTCGCCAGACCAAGTCCTGACACTGCCATGTCCCTGGGGCAGCGCAGCACACAGCCCGCCAAGGGATGATCCTGCAGCCCTCCCAGCACATCCCTGTCCCAGCCACGTCCCACACCCAGCCGGGCTCGCTGCTCTGGTACCTGGATGTACTCCTGAACCTGCTGGTGCCGCTGCTTGGCGGTGGAAAGCTCGCTGTCGGAGAAGGCTTCCCTGAGGCTCTGCTGTGAGAGGAGGGACTCCAGTTCCAGGAGGGCGGACACCTGGCAGTACTGCGTGATGAACTCCCGGTCGTACGTGAAGAAGTGCACTGAGGGATGAAAGAGAGGAAGGGAATGAAAAATATCACATCCCTATGGGTTCCTCCCCTCCCGCTCAATGCAGGAAGGAGGCAACGCTCTCCTCTAGCTGGTCTGGAGCAGTGGGGAGCTCCCAGCATCCCCCTCCCTCTGTCCTGGGGAACACAGCCAGCCCACCCCAAGAGGAGGGCAGCACGGACAGGTCTGGGCAGTGCGGGTCACCCCTCTTCTCACCCAGCTCGAATATCTGCAGTGGCAGTGTGAGGAAGCCAGACTGTGGAGTGTAGGGGTTGTTCTGGCCCGGTGCCGTGCAGACGTCATCTGAGGGAGGCAGCAGCAGCAAGAAGGAGACCTGACCCCCAAAGTCTAGCACCTCTTGGCTGTACAGACGGAAATCTTTCGCCTGCAAGAGTCCATCCAAAAGACACCACAGTAATGGCTGCAAATGTCACCTCCCGTGTCCCCGGCCCTCAGCTCCCGCACCTCTTGCAATGGGATGTTGACCAGGGCCATCAGCTCCTTGATGGCCACCTGGAGCTCCTGAAACAAGTGGTTGGGTGACGTCTCATTCTTGGACTCCACAGGAACGGGCTCCTCCATGCTGGCCATCTTCTGCAGCCATTCCCACTCTTCCCTGAAAGACAGCAGGCAGAAATGTGCTGGATGGAGCAACTGAGCTGAAGCTGTAGTGGCAGCAGGACACCTTGGTTTGCTCCATGCCCACATTGCAGGGATGGAGCTGAGAGGTGATGCTGCTGCTTCCTGGAGCCCATGAGCAGGAGGCAGAAGCCAAGGATGCTCTAGAGCTGGATGAGGCAGTGAGGCCCGGCTGCCCCTGGAGCCCCACCTGGAGATGTTGGGGTTGGAGCGGATCTTCACATGGCACAGGATGTTGGGGAGCTGCTCTGGCACCAGCACCCGGATCTGGTCCACAGCACTGCAGAGCTTCAGGTAGCCCAGGTAGAGGCCTGGAGGGAGGGCATGGCTGCTCCGCTGGTGGTAAGCCAGCTTGTCCTGGGGAGACAGGCATTGCTGGAGAGAACCAGCCTTCATGGCATGGTGCTCTCCAGCCCTTATGCCCCATGAAACAGGCCAGGACAGCTTTGGTGTGCCAGGCAGGACCAGCAGCTGTGCCCTCAGCCTGCTCTCTTGTTGTGGAGCAGCACCTGCACAGAGATGAGCAGTGTGTCCAGGGCAGTGGGCTCCTCCGGGGAGGACACGGACTTGCGGCTCGTCTGCAGCTTGCAGATGGGCACCCAGCGCACACTCTCGAAGGTCTGGTTGGTCTTCACCTCCTTCAGGGTGACGATGAGGATGTTGCCCTGCTTGTCTTTGATGGGCTCAAAGAAGACCTGCCCCAGGTCCTGGATGCCCAGCAGCCCCTGCACGCAGCAATGAGGGACAGGAGAAAGCAACAGGTCAGGGGACAGTGCTCTGCTGCTGCAAACAAGTCCCAGAACAGTCCTTGATCCCTCCCTATGCCATGGACCTAGCACGCCATCGTCCCGGTAAGGGGACACACTGGTGATGACAAGGTGATGGCATCGCTGCTCCTGCTGACCCAGCTGCGACCTGGTTGCACTGGGGACTTTCCCACATGGTACTTCAAAGAAGACGGCTCCCAGCACCCCCAGAAAGCACCCTGTGAGGCAGCAGGGACAGGGTGCTATGCTCGCTCCCAAACCCCCGTCCTCACCTGCATCTGTGAGATGGCCAGCAGCATCTTGAAGCGTGTCTGTAGGATGCAGGAGCAGGACGACTGGGAGACGGTGACGCACTGCCGCAGCCACAGGATCTCATCCCACATGCACGACACCTGCAGCACAGCCAGCGGCCATCACTGACAGCCAACCCAGCTGAGCCACCTCCCACAAAGGTGCTTTGAGGAAAGCCACCTCCTCGCCATTCGCGCTGGGATGGGAAGGTGCACATGCATGGATCACTTTCAGCAGCGGGGGTGCATTTTCTTACATTGAAGGCACCCCCACTAAATAGGTTTCTGCCAAGAGACTGTGCTCCCTCTTTCTCTCTTGGTAGATTAGGACCCTCCAGCAAGAGATTTTGGGCTTGAGCAGCCCACCTGCCTTTTTAGTGAGAGCTGAAGCTCAGACAGCAGCATCCTGCCCTGCATGGGAGAGGCAGAACCAAGGAAGAAGCTGCAAGGAAGGCACCCTGCAGTTCAAGACACCCCTGGAGAGCACAGCATCCAGTATGGTGGCTGCCACCATAAAACCAGTGCCTGGGCTGGTGGCAGCTGAGGGAGGAGACACAGGCTGCAAGCACAGCTGCCACACCACAGCGCACAGTGTGGGGCCATGGGGCCACCTACCTTGGTGAACCACAAAAAGTCCTGCATGAGCAGGCAGGAGTAAGTGTCATCGATCTCCACCACCGGTATCTGGTCTTCATGGGTCACCAGGATGTTGTCGTCCTTGTAGAAGATGGCTGTTAGGTAGAGGCCCCTGCATGGGAGGACAGACAGGCTGTGGGGTCACTACTGGCACTGCTTCCCAAAGGGTATCCCCAGAGGGCAGAGGAAGTGTACTAGGGTCTGAGCTCCTCTCCAGCAGCCCATAGGCAGTGCAGCAGAAGAGGCACTGATGGGAGAGTGGAAGCAGGACCAGGAACCTTGCATGGGCAGCAAAGTCAGCCTGGCTAACACCATGTCTGGCACGAGCAAAGGAGGTGTGGACAGGCTTGAAGGGAGAAGGTGGGAGGGTGGCAGGGTCTGGAGGATGGTGAGGTGTTGGGCAATGCATGGAGATGTTATAGGGATTTGGGTACAGGCGTAGCTTGGACAGTCCAAATGGAAACATCTGATTTCCAAGAGATGGGATTGGTTCCCACGATGGCACGGGAGCCACCCCGAGCCCTGGCTGGGTAGTCCCATGTCCCTGTGGGGGGAAGGGCTGTGACATCCCTGCACATGAGCCTCTCACCGCTTCAGTGTCTTGAGGAACTTGCTGCCGGGGTGGAAGAGGTGCTTGAGGCTCCTGGAGACTGAGTGCTTCCTGCTCTGGGGCTGGTTCTTGCAGGGCTCTGCGAGGCAGGAAGCAGAAGCATGAGACCAAGAGCAGCTCTACCATCCCAACCCTTTGCACCATACCAGGTAACACCCTGGGGGGCCACACCGTGCTGCAGACTCACCATGGCAAATGCAGTGCTGGTGGACGGTCTTCACCTGGCCCAGCAGATGGTCCAGAGCTTCAGCCTGGCCCCTCCGTCGCGGAGCCCGGCCATCATACTCTCTCCAGTCTGCAAGGACAGGGCCAGTGTCACCCCCATGCAGCCCTCACTGTGGAGCTGCCCCCTCCCTGGCACCGCAGCAGGGCAGGGAGGGGACAGTCCCCTCTGCTCTACTCTCTGAGCCCCCACCTGAAGCACAGCATCCAGCTCCAGCCCCAGCACAGGGACGTGGGGCTGTTGGAGAAGGGACGGAGGAGGACATGGGGACGTCAGAGGATGCAGCACCTCTGCTATGGGGACAGGTGAGGGCTGAGGGTGTTCAGCTTGGGGAAGGGGAGGCTCTGGGGAGACTTTACAGTGGCCCTAGTGCCTAAAGGAGGTTACAGGAAAGCTGGGAGGGACTCTTCATCAGGGATGTGGTGACAGGACAAGGGGGAATGGCTTTAAACTAACAGATGAGAGATTTAGATGAGACACGAGGAGGAAATTCTTCTCTCAGAGGGCGGTGAGGTGCTGGCACTGCTGCCCAGAGCTGTGGTGCCCCATCCCTGGAGGTGCCAATGGCCATGGATGGGTCCCGGTCAGTCTGCTCTATGGAAGCCCACAGGGTTGGAACCAGATGGGGCTGTAAGGTCCCCCCCAGACTAAACCATGCCATGAAGTTGAGGATCCACTGTCCTCCCCCAGGCAGCAGGACCAGGACACACAGCACATTTGGGGATCAACAGCCACCCTGTGGGCAGCGCTGCCACAAACGGGGCAGAGGGAGCTAAACCAGCAGCACCCCGGTGCCACCAGCTTCCCTGCAGTGGGGGGATGGCAGAGGTCAGGGACAAGGTCCTGCCTGTTGCTGCCACTCTTCACCAGGCTTAAAAAGTCAAATTCTTTCCAGTGCCTTTCTCCAGGTCTTCCCTGGAGCTGCAGCTGAGCACGGGGTTCCCAGGTAACATGGCTGGGCTCCACGGGACCAGGACGGGGCAGTGGCACTTGTACACAGATTGCTTTGCACACCCTCTATCCTGTCTGCTGCTGTTTTCCATGGAAAGTTCAGCTCTGTTAACTTTAGCTGAGGTTGGCCACTATTTTTAGGAGCTTTAAAAACACCCAGGGAGGTGCCTGACTATGTTCTGCTGGGCTGGGGAGGGATCCTTGGTGAGGGGAGAAATATTAATGGAGATAAAAGCAAGAAAAATCAGTTATGTCTGATTCATTTCAGCTGCACTGTGCATCTGTGCTGTGCAGATCTGACTTGTGCTGGACAGCAAAGGGGCTGCAAGGGAGCAAACATCAGTGGCACCCACTGCCAGCCTGCTGCAAGAGCTGGGCAACCCATTTATGCATCAATGTGTGTGCAAATGTATAAGAGACACCACAGGCTGGAGGCAGCATCCCCCAAAGGGCAGTGCTCTATGGCTGAGCCCCACAGCCACTCTGCCCACTCCAGGGCTCATCTGCAAACCCCAAATGTTGAATCCAGCTCTGAATCCACTCCTGCTCCATGAGTCCTAACACCTCATCCGCGAAGCTCCCCCTCCTGCCCCATCCCGCAGCTGGGTGCTGTACTTACTGGAAGGGATGGCAAATGGGGGCACCGAGGCTTGTGGGGGCCCCCAGCCCTTCATGTTGTAGGCAGACACCTGGACATAGTAAGCCGTGCCCTGCAAGGGGAAACAGTGCTCAGGATGGTGGTACTCAGCACACGGGGCAGGAAGGTGGGGAGGAACCCCAGAACATGGCAAGGAGCACAAAACTGGACCTCACAGCCAGGTACCCAGTTTGACCACCATTTGACCACCCCCAGCATCACTGCACATGTGGTGGATGGGCTGGGGCACGCTCCCTGCACAGGACCCTGTCTCGTGCTGTCCTTCAGCGGAGCAGGGCAGCGGCTCCCAGACTGCGGCACTGCTGGCTTGTCTGAGACCCCATACCTCATAGAGGGCTTCATCCCACTTCTTGAACCCACCAGTGCCTCCCTACCCCAGAGCAGGGAGTGCTGAACCCCCTTCCTATGCTCCCCCACATCTCCACTTCTCCCATCCCCACCCCAAACCCCCACTCTGCCACCGTCCCCCTGCCCACCGAGCTGCCATCGTGTCCACCCGTCCCGCGCACAGAGTGCAGCCCAGCCCCAAAGCTATTCCTGCTCTGCTCCCCCCACAGCCCAGCCCCCAGCTCACCGAGGTCAGCCCACGGATAGTGTAGTGCAGGCTCTTCAGCTTGTCCACCACGGCCTCCCCAACCAGCGGTGAGAAGGAGGGGGAGCAGCTCCACTCCACTGCAATGAGAGACCCCGAGGTCTGCATCCATGGACCACCAGAGGCGAGAGGGGACAGGGAGGTGACCAGCCAAAGCCAGGGGACACAGCCAGGATGAGTGAGCGGTGGGCCACCAGCTGGCAAGTGCTGATGGGAGGGATTTTCCCAGAAGCCAAAGTATCTGTTTAAATGGGTGAGTGGCACAGGAGCAGATGCTAACCCCACCTGGGCACTGCTCTGGCAGGACCCGGTCTGACAGTGACAGGACAAGGGGGAACAGTTTCAAACTAAAAGAGGGGAGATGTAGTTTGGATGCGAGGAGGAAATTCTTTACCCAGAGGGCAGTGAGGTATTGGCACTGCTGCCAAGAGCTGTGGGTGCCCCATCCCTGGAGGTGCCAATGGCCACAGATGGGCCCTGGGCGGCCTGAACTTGGGGGGGGGGGGGGGGGCAGCCAGTCCATGGCAGGGGTGGGACTGGGGGGGCTACAAGGCTCCTTCCAACCCAACCGTGCTGTGATACTGTGGTTTTATGGCTCAGAGGAGCACAAGCATGGCAAAGCCATGTGCCTGCAGGATGGGAGGGAAGAAAACAAGCAGCACCTTGAAGTTTGCTTTGGTCCAGGTGGGTGGTTTAATCCAGCTTGGGCTGTTTGGCTGGAGGACATGCGATGCAATGCCATGCCATGCCATGCTACAGCGTGCCAGGGCTGTGCCACAGCTCAGTGGGGGCTCAGCAGCCCCCTGCAAGGCAGCGTGGCGTGCACAGAGCGAGCCCCCATCACATCCCATTAGCACACCCGGGATGCTTGCTGTTGCCATGTGCTCAGCAATGACATGGGGACCAGGTCCTTACCCTTGTACTTGGTGACGACGGCCGAGTTGACACTGAGGGGCTCACAGAAAGTCACCTGCACCGAGGAGCTGCTGGCCACTGAAAGGTGGACATTAGCAGGAGGGTCTGGCACTCCTGGGGAAAGAGAGTGCAGGGGGTCACCACAGTGAGAGTGGCCGCTTCAAACCCCACAGCGTCCTGCTGGGGTCCCCCATCCACCCAGGGGCACATCCCCTCGTGCATAGCAAGCCAGTGCAGCCCCACACCTCCTCTCCGGCCCCCACACGGCCCCACTCCCTCCTCAGCCCTCCTGCAGGACTCACGGGCGTGCTCAAACCCTGCCTTCATGCGCTTGTACAGCCGGAACCGCCACTCCCAGGCCTTCAGCTGCTTCTCCTTCTCCGAGCAGTCGGCGTTGGGCGCCTCGTTCACCACCTGTGCTGTCAGCTCATTGACGCGCTGCTCCGCTTCCCGCACCAGCGTGGAGAGGTGCAGCGAGCGGCTCTCCAGGCTGACGACTGCACGGCCGCAGGGAGGGCAGCAGGGATGGAAAGGAGGTGAGGAGAGGGCGGTGAGGAGCAGCACCTCTGGGAGCAGCACCTCTGTGCTGGCACCAAAGCCCAGCCCTGAGGGCCGGTCTGGGTGGCAGCGTCTTGCTCCTGGGTGATGCTGCTCCCCAGGTCCCCCCCAGGCACGCACTTGGGCTCCTTGCCCCCACAGCACCATTACCAGTTGGTTCCCTGCTCTGAAATGTGGGGCCAGCGCCATTCCCAGCTGCTCCATGGCACATGCAGAATGAAAAACGGGCTCTGCTGCCCAAGCTGGAGCACTGGGGTGCAGCACAGCCCACCCCTGCCCACCACACACACACCCCCAGGAGGGGGAGGAATCCTCCCAGGCTGCCCAAAGCCACACACCGTCCCACTGCTTCTGCCTGTCCCCAGGCAACTCACAGTGCGGGCTCTCCTTCGCTCCCGCCTGCAGCAGAGCCCTGGCGATAGGCGCATTGTTGGTCATGATGGCGATGTCCAGGGGCAGCAGCCCCTCACTGTTGGGGGTGTTGAGATCCAGCTCCTCAGGGCTGTACTGCTTCAGCAGCTCCTGCACCCTGTCCAGGTCCTGCAGCTCCACAGCCTCAAAGAGAGCAGCATTGCTCTGAAACTGGATGGAGGGAGATGCGTGGGTCAGCTGAGCATGGAGCAACCTCCTGCGCCCCAACACCCCTAATCCCACCAGGAGGCTGCCCAAGGCCGGGGGGCTTGGGACCACCAGCCCTTGGAGACGCAGCTGACAATGCTGTGTGACTGTCCCACTCCTCAACAGCTCCACTTCATGCAGCCATGGGTTTCACGGCCCTCGCAGTGCTCCCATCCCCTTCTCCCCTCCTCCGAGGGACGGCAGCACTTACCAGGTAGGACTTGCGGGGCTTCTCCTTCTCGCCCCGTCCCGCCAGGCTGCCCTCATCGAAGGACGTGTAGTTGACACGGAACTTCCCCGAGAGGTTTCGGTACAGCCTTTTGGCCGCGTT
The DNA here is from genome assembly GCF_016699485.2 of Gallus gallus. Lineage (NCBI taxonomy): Eukaryota > Metazoa > Chordata > Aves > Galliformes > Phasianidae > Gallus > Gallus gallus. The sequence continues at coordinate 14,103,149 of NC_052545.1, forward strand.
CGGTGAGGATGGGCCCGGCGGCTTCCTGGCCTGTGCCAGCTGCAGGTCCCGCATCTGCTGCGTCATTTTGGGGGACGATGACCTGGGGCCGGGGGAGAGAAGGCAGTGAGCGCCCAGCCGGCAGGACGTGGCAGCAGGCACCGGGACCTGCACCAGGCACGAGCCAGGAGAGCCGGAGCCCCAACCCATCTCCAGCGCTCTACAGCCATCCCTCAGCTTCTGAACCTAACGGAGCTCAGTGGTCTTTTCTCCACTCTGATCTCAAACAGCAAGCAAGGAACGAGCACAGCAAAAGCCCCGCAGCCGTCTGGCAGGTCGTGGCACAGCGGTACTGCAGAGCTGCACCTGAGGCGATGGTGTTTACAAAGCCATCACCAGGAAGGCAGGATATCAGTACTGACACTGCCCTCCGCAATCCTGTTTCCTCAGGAGGCTGCCAAAGTCCTCTCATTTCAGCTTCTATGATCGTGCTGTCTAGTAGTGGTGTGATGGGGAGGCTGGCTCCTGCCCACCTCTCATCTCATCGGCTTCAGCCCACACATTGAGAGGTCTCCATGGATGGAGCAGGCAGCCATGCCCACAGAACCTCGGCTTAAAGCGAACGGCACTTGAGAGCAAAAGCACATTCCTCTGCCAACTACAACAGCAGGAAAACGACCCGGCGCAGGCAGAATGCACGGTTTGGAGGCAGTTATCTCAGAGACACTGGAAACAGAGGAGATACAGGGAAATTTCTCACTGTTTTCCCTCATCTGATTTGCTTCTAATGAGAAGTAAAGGGACGGAAATGATTCTGAGCTCCAGAGTGAACTCCTGTCTATATTAAACTGGCTGCGGTGCAGATAAAAGGGTTCCGTGCCCTGTGGCTGTGAGTCATCGGGACTCAGTGAAAGGCCCTTGATTTATCTAGAGCTAAACTCTGCGGTGGAGCAACTGATAGCTGCAAACAACGCCCACGAGCTACAACCGGCCGCAGCGTGTGCCCAGCAGCCAGGCTGAGTGCTGTGGGCATGCAGCTCCAGGTCAGGGCCGCAGCAGTGAGCTCCTTGCTGCAGCTCGGCTGCATTTATCCCCACTGCAATCAGGTCTGCCTGCTCAGCTGAGGGCTGCCCCAGGGTCGGCAGGTCGCGGGTGCAGCGACAATGGTTTTCAAAGCGTGTGAGGATGGATGTGCTCAGTGCAGCTTCATTTTATCCCTCTCTTCCGCTGGGTGGTTTACAATGCTGTCATTTCTGCATTTTCTGGGTTTTCGTGTTCGCAGTGCTGCAGATCTCGGCCCAGTAAGCAGTGTTAATAATTACTGTAATTATACAATTTTAAGCACACTTTGTTGAAGGGCGTGGGCTGCCCGGGCTCCAGCAGAGAACCAGCCCGTGTCGGACAGGGCTGCTCATCCTGAGAAGGAGCTCAAAAGACAGAGGTGGGGAGGTGTTAATCTTTGAAGGGATGCCTCAGCTTGGGGTGGCAAAGAGACAGGGGCTGGGGCCCTGCACGGCTTCCTGTGGCGTGGGGAAGGTGCTGGTGCAGAGGGCACTGTGCGATGTCTGCACTGGGTGCCAGGGCTGCTTTGCTGAACCACAGCCCAACTCGACGAGACTACCCAGCAAAGGAGCAAGCAAAGCCGGGGAGAAGATGGATGAGCAGCTGTGAGGGAACAGCCAACCCCATGCGGCCAACCTCACCCCAAACTAGGAGAATAGAACCAAAGGATCGGCCAGAACACTGCCCAAGGGCACGGCGTGCAGACCACTGCCAAAGGACTCAGGGAGCACTTGCGTCTTCCACTCTCATTGCCCGAGCACAAGCAATTTTTCAGGACTGCAGAAATAGAGAATGGATCTAAACTGGAGCATGAATGCCCTTCCAGAATAGTGGGATTTCATAACCCGCCCACAGGCAGCCTCAAACCTAGGACACAGCTCTGTGCTTGGCATCCCTGCTTGGCGGCACTGCTGCTGGGAATGGCGTGCCCCAGCCACCTGCACATGGAGCATTTCACAACCAGGCACCTGGAGCGCCGCTGGGCTCCAGCCCAGAGCCAAGGTGCTGCTCCGCTGCTGGCCAGGCAATTTGCAAGCACTGCCATTGCTGCCCAACCCCGTGGAAGTACAGAGGGTGCTCACCACACCGGAGCCCTTTTTCCCACGTGCACATACCCCAAAGGCATTCAGGTATTGCGCAGACGTGGGATGGTGACCAGGCCTGCAAGGATGGAGCATCCGCAGAGGCCAGGCTGCCTCTACCCACACTGCTGGGCCAAATGCTGCCATGTGCCACAGAAACATCTGCCTGCCTAGAAAACGCACTTGCTTATTGAAACCTGGGTCCAGCAAAGGCAGCAAACAAGCAGCGGGGCTTTGTTTGTTTGTTTCCTACAGATTTTCTTTTTCCCGCTTGGCAAACCCACCGGGTTTTGTTCTGAATGGAGCCAAAACGAGCATGCCTCTTTTGTTTAGCAACAACAACCAACTCATACAGATCCCACTCCCACCAGGACATTTTTGCTTGGGCTCCAGAAGCCCAGTGCTGTCAGCCCAGAGTCGGGAGGAGCGAGGTGTCCCTGCACTGCCACAGGGCCAGGCACACGGACGTGCCCCCGGAGCTCCTGTGTTCCTTCACACAGCGCACAGTGCGCTGTGAGGATGCTGGGACCTCCCACGGCACGCTCTGAGGCTGGGAGAGATGGAGACCGCAGGTCAGCAAAAGCACCGGGACTCCAAGAAGGGTCCGGAGCCAACCAAGTCCATCACTCGCTGGCAGCCACGGGAGGCCTCCCATAAAACACACCGCTCCCGCCAGCCGAGCAGTAAATCTGGGGCAGGAAGGGAGCTGAGACACTCAAGCAAATTCTGTTGCAACACAACCGCGCTGCCGACGCTTCTTTGGGGTTTTGGGTTTTTTTTTGTTTTGTTTTGTTTTTCCTGCGTTGTTTATTTATTTATTTGTCTCAATTAAGCATTCTGATCGAGGTTCTTAAACGAGCCCAGAAGGAGCCTGTGGCTTAACTCCCGCTAATGGATGACTGCAATTAGGCTTCCAGCTCCTCGCTCACCCATGAGAGCCTTCCACCGCAGCCGTGTGGGCAGTGGGTGCTGCTCTGTGCGCCCACACACAGCCCTTCCACACTGGGCACCACAGGGCAGGGGCTGCTCCCCTCTATTCCAGGAACCCCCGTGCCCAGAAAAGCTGCATTTCTGCTTTGGCACATCCGAGTTCCCGCGGTGTGGGCGCTGCAGGGTGCGCTGCCTCTGCCCCAAGGGGCTGCGGGGGGCAGCTCTGCCCCATCCTGCCTCCATCGAGGGCAAACGCTCTGCGCTCCTGCAGTGTGGCCCTTAATTGCTGCTTGACATGAAGTATCTGAGCGAGGAAGTCTTGGGTAAATGTTCTTGCTATGGGAACACACAGTGCTGAGTCTCTTTAATTACATTGTTTTTGTTTGGCTTTTTTTATTAGTTGCGCTGCGGCTTCCCCTCCCCGACGGGCCGAGCAGCTCACGCTAAATATGGCCGGGCTTAGCGGCCGCGCTGAAACCCGAAGCGCGGCACCAGCCTGGCTGGACGCGGCCGGACAGGGGGACGGGGGGGACGCATTCCAGCGGCCGTGGCCGGCTCCGACCCGCGCCGCTCCGGGCACCTCCACCTCCCTGAACTGCATCCTGTGCCCTCCCATCCCTCAGCCCACGTTCTGCACCCGCAGCCCTCCTGCCCCTCCGCGGCACCCCCCAACCCGTGCCCGCCGCTGCCCGCCCCGCTGCCACACACCTGCTGCCCTCGCGCTGCCCACCGGGCACGGCGCTTTCATCTCCCTCTGCCCCCGACCCCCCCCCTCCTCGTTATTTTAAATGCATTCCGGAGGATGCTGTCGGGCTTCGATGTGGTTTGGTTGGGTTGTTTGTTTTCGTACTGGAGGTTTTATGATCGCGTTGGGAACGAGCCCTAATTGAGCTGCAATTCGAATTGCAGTCCGTGGGTATTTGTTTCATTTTTGGAAGGGCTTAAGCTGCAGCACAGCTTAGGCTGGAGAACGCATTTGGTTTTAACTGGAACCTGATGGGGATGGGGCTGAGCGGGACAGGGCTCCGCGGGCCGTGGCCGACGCATGTTGGGAAACCCAAATGGGTAAGCAGCCCCACGGCCACCTGAACCCACAGCAGCTCACGGCCACCCCGCACACCCCACAGTGCTCCCAGCTGCTCCAGGAGCCGCAGCAGAGCCGAGCTGCTCACAGGCGGCAGGCGGGATCTAAAGGTCAGCACCCAAACTGCCCTTCATGGGATCGGCGTCGGTGTCAACTTCTGCTGACTGCCCAGCGCCGACTGCCAGGCCCCAGCACTGCGCGTACACAGAGCTGCTGGCACAGGTAGGGATGGGGAACAGAGGGATTCCCACAGTGTAGGGGTCCATCTGAGCACCGGCCCCGCACCGCAGCGTGCTCCCCGTGCTCCCATGGGTGCTGGGGTGCTGGGGAGGGCGGCGGTACTGGGGGGCCACCCCGACCCGCTGGCACCATCCCGGCTCAATCTGACTTCCGCATATCAAAAGCGGATGAGGAGCGGGGACTTAGTGCCTGTTTCAGGAAGAAACCCAATCCCTGCATGGCCTGCCAGGAACAGGCAGCGCTCTGTGCCACAGATGCATGTGTGCAAACTCTTCTCGGGGGTATCAAATGCAGGAGCTGAGTCATACGACGCCTGGGCTCAAAGATCACTGAAGGCAAAAGGAGGGGAAAAATTATCTCTGCGGGGTCACCGGGCCCCTGCTGGGCCCCCCCAGGGGAAGAGCCGGGATGCTGAGCTGAGGACACACAGCCACTGTGCTCGGAGGGGTGAGAAGGGCGCTAAGCCATGTGCACCCACCGCTGATGCCATCCCATGCTCAGTTCCCACTGGGGCCAGAGGAGCTGTGGGGCCAGCGGCTCCATCACAGCACTGTATCATTGGGATATAGGGCCATGGGGCCAGGCTGCAGGCAGGTTCCCCAGCTCCTCCCAGGCCGACCTGCAGGCTGGGCTGAGACCTGCAGAATTGTCACAGCAGTGCCAGGCACCCATTTGAACCCAGGCCCGTGGGATGCACAGCAAATCCTTTAACCTCCTGCGCCACCTGGTGCCACCAGGACGAATACGCGGATGAGCACTGGCTCCCATTGGAAACCTCTTCTCCCAAACCATGAAACTGCAGAAAATTGGTCCGAGGAGGATGTGGGGATGCCCTCTGCCCCACAGCTGGCGCTGGACCCCAGGCCCAGCCCAGCCTGCCCAACCTGCACCCCACCACCGCCCCCCACGCGACCTCCCCGGCCCTCCCTGTGGTTTCCCTGCTGGTGGAAGGCCACCTCCAGTCCCTCGCCCTACCCAAGACACGCAGAGAGATGGGGACCGAGCTGCTTGCTCGTGCCAAGGCTGCACGATGAAAACCAGCACTGGCTGAAGACTTCCAGAGCTGCACCCAAAGGGGTTATAAAAAGGCAGGCCACAGACATTGATCTCGGCGGGGAGGAGGAGACGACGGCCAAGGCACAATGGAAGAACAGACAAGCGCACACACCCGGCTCCAGAGCTGCTGCCCAGCTGGTAAATGTTACTGGAGTCAGAAAACCCCTTTCTTGATGGAAGGCAACCAGTAAGATGCAGCCGGCACCACCGGGCTCACTGGCCATGGCCCACATGGCAGTTGTGGCACTGTGACCAAAAGCAGCCACCATCCATCCCTTGGGGACGTCCCTGGCCTGCAGGACACCTCCTTGCCCTGCACACACAGGGGTCTGAAGCCAAGCTGGCCTGGCCAGGAGTTGTTACATTACAGCACGAGCGTTCCCAGTGCTCCCGTGTGCCCTGCAGTGAGGCTCGAGGCTCCTCCATAGCCTCCATCCTTCCCATCATTGGGTAAGGAGCACAAGGACAGTAGAGCATATGGAGGAATTTCTGAGGCCCTCAGCAAAGGTCTGCCTTCCACTCTAACATGAAAGAAGAATGCCAAAAGCCACAGCAACCACCAGGTCACACCTCCAGGGGATGGGACGCACTCATCTGCCCACGTGTTGCAATGGATGTGGCCAGCACTGCAAAGCACACCCATTGGAGACACAGGGGCAAATGCCCTTCTCCAAGGATTCGTAGGATGCAGAAGCATGTGGAGATGTTCTCCTCCCATCACACATCACCTGCGCTTCTCCCAGCTGCTGGAGCCCTGGGCACGGCACCCCAGGGGACTCAGCGTGCCTCTCCAGGCTTCACAAGGAGACCCAGAGGGCAGCTCCTGCCAGCAGCCAGGGCTTCAACCCATGGCCACGGGGACCAAGACAATGCCATCATCTGTGGAGTGCTTTGCACCTTCCCAATGACCCTGCCAGGGTGCACGCAGTCACAGCTCCTGACTCAGACCCACATGGGCTGGAGGTGGCTCAGTGCTCAGTGCTCGGTATCGTGGCCAGGAGCCTCCCTGCCTCCAGTGGGGACTCTGAGGAGCAATCCTGGCACGCACGGCCACGCTTCCCAGAGGCTAACAATTTGACCAAATCTGGGTTGATTTCCATCAGGAATGTCCCAGCCCTGCCAAATTTCGAGTCTCTTTTCCAAAGCATGGAGGCACCAGAAGTCCTTAAACAAAGAGACGGAAAAAAAAAAAAAACCCGGCGCTGGCAGAGCTACCGTTTTTCCCCAACCTTCTGCTGAAACTTGAAAGAAAAAAAAAAGAAAAGAAAAGGGAGAGAGAAAGTTCAGCCCGAGGCAGAGCGAGCATGGAAAAATTCAGCCCCAACAGTTAAGGTCTGGCAAAGGTATAAGCAAACAAACTTCCACTGGAAAGCATTGTATAGCCTCAACAACAGCGTCTGCTGGCTCCGGCCGCAATCAGCGCGGCGCACGACGCGCCCTCCGCGCCCCTTCCCCTGCGCTGCGGGGCACACGAGGACGGCGCTGCTGCGGCACAGACACGGCAGGCGCGGAGCTGATCCCGGGGCCGGGATGTGGCGGCTGTGGCCGCGCGGTCCGCCCGTGCTGCCCGGGGGTGGCTCCGCCTGGCTGCGGGCGTTCCTCCTCCCGGTGCTTGGGCTGCCGCTTGGGCGGCGCGTCCCCCCTCCCCGGTACAGAGGGAGCGCGCAGCAGCCTCGGGAGCATCCTCCTGCATTGTGGGTACGGGAAACGGCCGAAGGTCATCTCCAGAAGGACCTTCACGTGAGTTCACGTGAGGCTCGCACCAGTGGAGCTCCGCTGCACAAGCAGAGTTGCTTTTCTGCTTGCCATGAGGCTTTGGGGCAATGTGACCGGGGCAGAGCAGGGCCAGGACAGGAGGACAGGAGCTCCCGGCAGCATCTGCCTCCTCCTGCACAGAACTTGGGGCTCCAAGCATATGCACATGGCTGAAGCTCTCTCGCACAGCCCAGACACAGCTGCTCGACCCTGGGGAGAGCAGAAGCATCGGCTGAGTGCCACGGCGGCTTAGCAGCACCCAGAGGCATCCTCTTTGCTTCCCAGGATCCGGCAGGAGCCATCCCCCAGTGCAGGGACATCCAAAACCGAGCCAGGAAATAACTGCAGGCTATACCTGCCCACATCTTCTCTGACCTGGGAAGAGCCATCCACCCACCTCCGCTCTGTCACTGCCTCTGACCAGAATAACTGCCTCCTCCTCCCCACAAAGACACCGATGAGTGAGAACACCACTCAAGAGAGAAATAAGCCTTGCTTTTTATAGCACCCGCTGCCCGGACACCGCAGGCTTCTGCTACGTGGGACCCAGTGCACAAACCCTGACCTTGGTGCTCTTCGCAGGGGGGGAACCCACATTAATGGTGCAGCCAAAGCACGAGGAGGGGCTGCCCCTGCCCCCGCTGCTCAGCAGCTCAGGAGAAGCCATGTCCCTACACCCAGGCCAGCAATTCAGCCCCGGGCCCCAGCCTGGGCCTCACTCCTTGGTGATGGGTGAAGCTCAGAAACCCCCACGAGTCAGTTTGTGTTGTTCATCCCTGCCTGACCCTCCCCACTGACACCGGGAGTAAAGGAACAGATGAAAGTGGGATCGTAGGATCATAGAGCAGCTCAGGTTGGAAGGGACTTAAAGATCATCCAGTTCCATTCCCTGCTAGCCACTAGGTCAGGGGAGAGAAGGGAAAGGCCCCAGTGAGCAATCGTGGGGCACACCAGGAGAGATGGACACACACTGATGTGCTGGGGAGAACAGAGATAACAAAAAGGAAGAAAAGGGAACTTGGAAGTGAGCAGCAGATGGGAATGAAACTGCTTCTTCCTGACATCCACAATGCTCAATGGGATGCACAATGCTCAGTGAGATGGGGGGGTTCCCTTGACTCCCCAGAGCGGTGGAAGAAAGCTGGGTGGAGGGAGTGCATGAGAAGCAAAGCAGTGCAGGAGAGTGAGCTCACAGCCAGGGGAGAGCACGGGGCAGAGGTGAGGGAGATCCCAGCACACCCAGGGCACTGCTCAGCCGTCTCACAGCAGCCAAGCCAGGAGGTCCAGCACCGAGCTGGCACCTGGACACACTCTCCAGGAAGACAAACAGGAGGTTCCTGGAACCCTGGCAAGCAGTAGTGTCTCAGCCAGGAGGAAACTATCAAAGAGCAGAGAAAACCACGCAACACAGGCTGCTGCTGTCTGCGGGATGAGGGAGGACTACAGGCACTCACTGCCCTGAAGCAGCTGGGAGGTGGGGATGGGGAGGTGGTGGTGAAGTGAGGAGTGCTGCTTCCACATCTCAGCGTCCCCATAAGATCAGCAGTGATGCAGGACCCTGTCTGCCCCAGACACCAGCCTGGTCCCCCCCGCCTGCCCCACTGAGTGCTGGGGAAGTCATGCTCAGAGCCCACGGCTCCAGAGCCCCATTGTCGGGAAGCCAGAACTTCTATTGATATTCCCACTGCAAAAGTGCATTGACATCTATCTCGTGTTCAGGCTGAGGGCTGGGAGAGCTAAGACCCCCCTCCAAATGCAGTACACAGACACTAGCCAGCACCCAGTGCAGAGGATCCTGCAAAGCACACAGGAAGGGCTTGGCTCGCAGTAAGACCCAGATATCCACGAGGTTTTCCTTCACATGAGGGACTGTGCTATCTCTGCACCTTCCTCCAGCACAGCCACAGGGTCTGGGTGCTGCTACACAAACCCAGCAGCGGGCACCTTCCAGGCATGGGCGCATCCATGGAGGAGCACTGGAGATCCTGCACAATGGGGAGCATTTTCTACACTCCTGGTGGGGACCTAAAGCATCCATCCTGCTGTACAGAGCCAGGCCATGGGGGCTGAGAAAGAAATGAGATGGCAAACGGGCTGGAGTCGACGTGCACTGAGGATAATGGATATGCTGCACTGAGAAATAAACTGATCAGGCTTGGATGTGCCAATTACCAGCAGGAGGAAGCGCCCAGAACCACACACCGGTGCCATAGCTCAGATTAGTCTTTTCAATAAATGACATCTGCTCCCTGTGCTCTCAGCGAGGCAGGGTCCAGCCCGAGGGCTCTGAACGTGCACCTTGGTCTTCTCTGACCATTTTTCTCTGTCCCTTTCCCAGAGGGCTGCCTCCTTCCCACCGAAGCCACATGAGAAACAAGTGCCAGCTGCCTTCTCCTGTCCTCACAGACCCTGGCACCGGCTGCTCCCTCTGTGGCTCCCTGCCGGTGACGCTTCCTTTCAGATGCTTTCCTAAGGGCGACCCCAGCATTCAGGGACATTCAGGCAGGGATCGGAGCCACGTTGACTTTCAGGTCCCTTCCAACCCAAGACATTCTGTGATTCTTGGACTTTGAGGGTGCACTTGTCCCCACCAGCGAGTCCCTCATCGATGAGCTCCGGCCCTGGGGGCAGCCCCTGCTGTCCCATATCCTGGGGGCACCCCGCGGACACCCCCAGGTGTGGGGATGGGGCTGTGGGGTCGTGCGGGCGACCGCAGCCCTGGGGCAGGGCCGTGCCGTCATGAGCAGAGCGCAGTGCTGAAGTCCGGTTCCACACAGCTAATTCAATAAGTCCCAGATACCATTACTTCATACGGCAGAGAGGCTCCACAGCTATTAGGGGAATTGGGAACGGGGGGAGGAGGAGCTGAAATGGAGAAGGGAGAGAGACGGGGAGGGTGGAGAGGGGGAAGCTAAGACAAGCAGCAGAACAAAACATCCCATAAATCATGAGGAGCTGCTGAAATACCAGAACAAATGACCCCATAGCTTGGCCATTGTTCCTGAGCGATGGCTCAAAGCTCTCCCAGCAGAGACAAAGCGCCGCTCCTTCGTCCCACTGCCGCACTGCCCGGCCAGGAGCAGCACTGAGCCGGGAGTCAGGAGCCACGATGGGTGCATGTAACCCCAGCACGGCCACACGCCCCATGGCACCAGCAGGACTCATGTCTCCCTGCCTGCCACGAGCATCCCCGAGCTCTGAGCATCCCCATGGCCCTACAGACCCCAGCAATGCTTCTACTGGGTGCATCAGGGCCTGATTCTCCCTCCTGTTGCTCCTTGACCAGACCAAGAGGCACTGGGCTTGGGAGAAGTGGATCTCCTATTGGGCATGCAGTGTAAGGGGTAGGACTGCTCAGGAATGGCCACGCTACCCAGAGGAGCACGGAGCCCTCCATGGTGCTGCTGCTCCCTGGCTCCCAAAAAGTCACTGCTAACTCCCTCAGCAAAAACACAATCACCAAGCAAAGAGCCTTGCAAACCATCCACACAGATGGTCTGCCAGACCCAAAGCAACTCGGCACCTGCAGGGCCCTGCACTGAGAGCTGGAAGCGGGGCACCTCCCAGGCACGGCCACTGCGCCCCCATACCAACAGCTGCACGGGGAGAGTCTCCATCCCACTTAAACCTAAAGGGGGAATGTTATTGCATTAGGAAATGTTCAACCCCCGCTCTCCTGGCCAGCAGGGCTCCTGCCAGCACTGCTCGTGGTGGGCAGCCAAGGAGCGGGGATAGGGGATGGGACAGGAGGAATGCACTGCGCTTCTCCTCAACTGCTATGGGAACGCGCTGCTCTGACCACAGACACAGAGGGGCTGAAAATGTGGGGAGCCCACATGGAACCGGGGAGTGCTGAGATGCCTCAGGCCCCTAATCCTAACCCTGACACAGGAGGAAAGCAGGGGAAAATGAGAGAGCAGAGGGCAAGTAGAACAAGGAGAGCTGGAATGAGAGGTGGGTAGGGAAAAGAGGGCACAAACCTATGCCAGGAAGGCACAAATCAGTGGCAGGAGGGCACAACCTGAAGCTAGGAGGGCACACTGCTGCTGGGCACAGGAGCAACACAGGGCACAGAGCATCCCTCGCCCTGCACACAGCCAACAGGAGCGGAGGGGTGCAGCCCTCCTGTCTGCTTCAGGCTCACGTAATTGGGGAGAGGATCACTCCCGAGGTGACACACCGGGAGAGGAGGCTCCCACTCAGCTCAGCTCACCCCAAGGGGAAAGAGGGATGCTCACATTTCCCAGGGGGGCTCTGCAGACACCAGGATGTCCCCACAGGGGCCGTCAGGGTTCTGATTCGGAACTCACACAACAGGTGGTGCTGAGCTGCAAATGCTTTTGTCTCTCAGGCTTTGTCTCATTGAGGGTTCAGAGCTAGATGGACAACATGGAGCAGCAGAACCACGCCAGGGCCACGGCCGTGAGCACTCCAGGCTCTCCCCAGCTCATGCTGCACTGCCCAGTGTGCCTCCTCCCAACAGTGGGCACTCTGTGGTGCTGCCTTTAAAAAAAATACCCTAAAAAAAAATATCCTAATAATGAAGTATTTATTTGGGTAAACAACATATGAATGGAAGAAGTGTTTTCTCAAGACTTCACCTTTTCCCTGCCAGCTCTCCCTCCACTCCCAGTAATAAGCAGAACTAACGGGGCTCTGCTCGGTCACTGCTGAGCTCGGGATCAGACCCCGCTCACTCAGTGCAGCACCACAGCAGAGCAAGCCGAGCTGAAAGCCAACCTGTCCTCCCCCAGAGCTGTGTGCAGACTGCCCCACAGCCCCACAGAGCAGCACCATTTCCTGCTGCCGCGGTGCCACAGCTGTGCAAAGTGCTGTGCAAACCGCTGCAGGGAGATGGGCTCCCATCTTGCAGCCCGGGGGGCTGACAGGCATTAAAGGGAGAAGAGACCCACTGACTTCTCTCGTGTATGAGTGAGTAAAGAGAAGATGAAAAGCTGATGGGTTTTAATGAGCACTTTGCTTGTTTTCCTGCTTGCTGTGTTACAAATTCTCGTGTTTGGAAGATTGAGAGTAATTGAGGCACAGCTTTCTGATGACATCGGCTCAGCAAAAAGGAAGGTTGTGCAACGGAGAGGAAAATGATCTGATCCCACAGAGCTGAAATTCCTTGCCTGGCCTCCTCGGTACCTGCACAGCTCTCTGCCCAATAACCTCACGGATGGAGCAGCCTGGAGGAGGACCCACCGCCTCACGCAGAAGTGTGAGAACATACAGCGAATGCCAGAAAGTTCTCCAAAGAAAGCAGGGAAAGCGAAAACCAAACTTAGCATTCTTAAAATTTCTCAGCATTTCTTTTTCTCTTTCTTCTTTTCACTTTTTTTTTTTTTTTTCTTTAAGCCTTACCCTCCTTTCTCCTTCTAAGGAAGTAGAGAGCAATGCAATTTCCAGTTCTCTGAAATATCCTTAGCAGGTCACCTCCAGCGCGGGGTGGACCGGCTGTGATCTGCTTCCAAGGCTGCTGAATGAGCGCTCACCAAGCCGGGGTGGAGCTGGGCTGAGCATGGGGAAGGGGCAGCCCCACACCCCCGGGGCTGGGACCCAACACAGCGGGCTCACTGCTGCCCAGCCCCGATGGATGCCCATCTCGCTGCTCTCCCTTCACCCATCCGGGGCTGCCCGCCACTCCTGCGGCGGGGTGATGGTTTGAGGGGCGTTATCCCATGGGGCAAAGCACAGACAGAGTGGGGATGGGGGGCAGGAGGGGGCTGGGAGGCTGCTTGCCCTCAGCCCCGTCCTGCAGCTCTTACCATTCAATGCTCAGAGACCTGGGCCGGAAGGCAGACAGCTCGGCCGAGCCATACTCAGCTTTCCTTCTCTTCTCCTGCTTCTGCTTCACCGACAAGCGGTGGGCAAACCTAGAGAGGCTGCTTTCCGACCTGGGGAAGGGGAGAGGAAAGGCGTTAATGTCACTGAAGCTACCCGTGCTGGGGGCTGCGAGGGGCAGGGGGCTCTGAGGGGCAGCAGAGCGGGCAGCACAGCAGCACCGCAGCACAGCAGCAGAGGCCGAGCAGTGCTTTGGCTCCGGTGTCAGCCCCACAGGGCTGCAGCAGCGGCACAAAGCTGAGCCTCCGCATGGCACCACTGCGTGCTGCCAGAGCCATCGCTGCTGTCCTCCGGGGTCCTGAGCCGCCTCGCTGACCAAATACCTCTTAAAGCACAGCAACATAAAGAGAAGGGACTTCTCAGAAACGAGAGCTCTCGCTCTTTTCTCATAATAATTAAATAAACCACGAGCAGCTAACAGTCTTTTTCCTGATACGTTTTAAACACAGACATCTTCAATTCATTAACTCCGGTTATTGATTTATTTTTCAGCTTATGAGTTGCTGTTGCTCGGGACGGGGTGGAGACAGCTTTCTGGAGCAGGCGCTCGTCTCCGCCATCACCGCCGGGAAAGAGCGGTCAGCCCTTCCAGGGTCATTCCTCACATTCTTGGGAAGAAACGCGACTTTGATGTAAAGGATGAGGTTTGCCTTTAAAGAAACCCCAGCAGAAATGCAAACCCCAGCGTTCCCCCTCGGAGCGCTGCTGGGAAGGCACGGGGTGAGGAGTGCCCATGGGAGCACTGCGAGCAGAGCTGCTGCAGACGCAGCCTCTCTGGGGCTATGTGACCGCCGGGAGGAGTGATGCTCGGCGCCCATCACTGCTCTTGAGGGGCCTGGGAGCTGTGGGACCTGCCTGGAATACGCTCCCATTGGCTCTGCGCAGCCGGTACTTCGGCCTGCATCCTCTCCCGGATTGATGGTGCAGCTGAGGGGTGTGGGTGGGCATAGGAAGGACAGGGAGAGGTGCCCTGAGGGCTCCGAGCAGAGGCACGGGGCAGCCTGGGAGCGGGAGACCAGGGGCACAGCAGGAAGCAGGATGTGGGCACGCAGGGATGCTGCTGGCACTGGGGGAGTGGTGCCCATGGGGGGCGAGAGGGGCTGCGCTGGAGCCAGGTGACCACGCGTGCTGAGGCCACCAGACCCAACAGCTCCAGCACAGACTTCATTTCCTTTTCTATTTAGAAATCCAGGAGCACATTACAGTATCATCTGGCTATTTATACAGCACTGCTTTACATAAACGGTGCTGCAGAAGAGAGAATGAATCATACCTGCTCTGCCCCGGCTGCGTGCACACCATGCCCAAGCCTTTCTGCCCCCTCCCCTCAACCCCAGGCTCCATGCTGGGTGCACCCTCAGCCCCCCGAGCTCCAGTTCTGGGACACTGCTGGGTCTGTGCCCAGCTCCGAGGCGACACCGGCACAGCAGGGATGCTGCTGTCACACACATCCACTCCCCAGCTGCTTTCCAAACACAGCTGCCCCTTGTCCCTTGATCCATATTACGGTAATGACAGGGAAACTGAGGCACAGAGGCCACGCAGTAAGGCCAGCTCACCACTGGCTGTCAGCCCCATCCCCTTGCAGGCTGCACTGGCCAGCAAGGTGTGTGTGTCTCCTCACACCATCCTGGCCCCAGCTCCTGCCTGGCCCCAGCTCCTGCCAAACCTGCCACCAGGGAGGGACCCGCAGGGAGAGCCATCAATTGAAACATCAACCGCAGCGATGGGGAGAGCCGTCTCCTGACAACCAGAGGAGGTTGTTCAGCTACTGTGCTGTATCATAAATCACACCTCTCTGACTTGCCATCTGTCAGCCAGATTACACATGTTCAGAGTCCCATGTCAGCGTTTAAGTCCGAACACAGCATCTTTTTCCCAGAAATAATTATCAGCCCTGGAGATTCCTGCAGCAACACCGCCGAGCTTAGAACATTGCAGTGGAGCACGCTGGCAGTGAAGGCAATGGGGATGTGGGGGGGTGGGAGTGTTGGGGGGAGGGGAATGCAGCTACCCCCCCTCCCCACGAAATCACAGCTTGGTGCATGTGAGGGCCATGCATGGTCAGCACCCCTCGGCAGCAGCTCCTGTGCCTGCTCTGTCCCCAGCCTGCAGGGCCATCACAGAAAGGCAAGAAGGCACTCAGGGCACCTGCACCCACTAGGAGCAGCCATTGCAGGTGGCACCAGCAGCACCCCCTGCCCACAGCCCAGCCCCTCACCAGCATCCTGCAGGAGGGCTTGAGGCAGCCATGCAGCAGCGAGGGAGACATCTTAGCCAGGGCAGGAGCAGCTCCCACCTGTTGCACTCGCTGGCCTGAGACACAGCACGTGCTTGGACGTGGCAGTGAACTGACCCAGCTCCTGCAAGGCAGTCAGCATCCCCCCGAGCAGGCACGGGCGAGACAAGCGCCAGGATGGGGCACGAGGTGGCTGCAGGCACTCTGCAGTACCCGACGAGCAGCGCTCTTGGCTGTGCCTCCCCCCGGAACGGTCCCTGCACAACCAGCTTCGGAGCCGGGCTCATCCCCCGTGCTGGGAAAGGGACGGAGGGCAGGAGCCGGCACAGCTCCCGCACGGCTCTCAGCAGAGCAGTTGGGCTCCTGGAAGCGCTTTATTTGCACGGGTGCAGTCAGAATAAAAAAAGAGAAAAAGAACCACCTCCCGAGCAGGCAGAAGTTTGCAGAGGCAGCACGCACAGACCCACGGCTGCACGCACGCAGCCCCCACCGAGCGTCAAACACGAGCACGGCACCGGCAGACCCCATCCCGCCCGCAGCCCCGCGCTCCCTGGGCACGACCGAGCGCGTCCCCAAAGCAGCGGCCACGGATGGGACCGGCGGGCCGCGCACGGTGCCGCGCCGGGAGGGACGCGATGCCCGCGGGATGCGCACTCACCTGCACCGCTCCTCCGCCTTCCCCTCGCGCTCTGCCAGCAGCCAGCAGCGCTCACCCGCGCACAGCTCCACGGCTGCATCCCCATCCCCATCCCCTCTCCGCACACAGCCGCACGCACGCTCCCATCCCGGCCGGGAGCGCAGCCCCGCTGCCCCGCGCCCAGCTGCCACCTCCGCCTCCCTCACCCATCACCTCGGGCTCCTGCCGGCTCCGCTCTGCTCTTTTTTTTTTTCCTTTTCTTTTCTTTCTTTCTTTTTTTTTTTCCTTTCTTTCTTTCCTTCTTTCTTTCTTTCTTTTTTTTTTTTCCTCCCAATCTTGTTTCTATAGAAACGAGATTAGCAAAGGGGGAAATAAAACAGCCCCATGTGACTCGGATTCCGACACTGAAGAATCTCCTGGTCGCGCCTGTCAGTGCTTTACATAACAGGGAGCCTGCGCGGCTGGGCATGGGGACCAGGCACGGGGAGGTGGCCCAGGGATAACCACACACACTCCAATGCCATGACGTGCCCTGAGCCCACTCGTGCCCCCAGAGGCCCTGTTCCCTGCAGGCCCTGCTTTGCCACCCTCTTCCATCAGCAGCAGAAGGGGCAGTGGCACCGAGAGCGGCCCCAGCTCTCACCGAACCCCACGTACAGTTTGGGGCAGGTGACCCAAGTGCCCCTCATGCTGCTGGGCTGTCCTCGTGGCTCAGGAAATGGCTTCGGTCAGCAGTCCCCACTGGTGGTGGCCTCGCAGGTGACAAATGCCCACGGGACCTCCTGAGCCCCCAGTGCTGCATTCGCACACTGCAGGCGGGCACTGGGTGGGATGCTCAGAGCCTCGGGGGCAGATGCTCACTGTTCCATGGCTCCTTCCAGCCCCACATCCCTGGCCCCTCCATGCCCCCCTGGTGGTGCTGACCCAGCCGTGATTAACGTCATTAGTGTGATTAGCGAGATTAGTATGAGGCCTGATGGCACCGCAGCCCCGGGGCCACCTGTGGGCAGCTCACCCCCACCACGTGGGGAGGGGCAGCCGGACCGCAGATGGACGAGGCCCCGTGTGAGATCCTCTGCTTAAAAGATGATAATGGGGCTGCAAAAAGTTCCTCCAGCAGCACAGCTTTGATACGTGCAGCTAATTATAGCTGGCGTTATTGGGATGTATGACAAGTAGTGAGCCGGGGGATGCTGTCTATTTCTGACCCACAACACCAGGCGGGCAGGCAGTCCCAAGGGTGAGAGGAGAAGGGAAGCGTGGGGAGGAGGATGGAGATACCTTCCGTGCGTGGTCAGATGAGTGGTGCAGCTGTTTCCGAGCGTGGGTTTGAGATGTGAGGTGTTGATGGTGAAGGCTGGGAAGCAACTTGACATGTCCTGCAGCGCAGCCCCAATTGCCCGCTCGCTCCCCTCCCAATGTTGTGGTCCTTTGGGTGCACCCCGAGGTCCCCAGGCCCAGCTGTCCCCCAGGCTGACTGTGCTGGAGCCACGTTAAAGCCAAGAAACCCAACGCCCACCCTTTGCCTTTCACAATGCCCATCCCTGTCAGCCCCTACGGGATGCAGTACCAAGCCGGTTGCTGCACAAAAGAAGTGACAATCCTTGGAACTGGGTGGCATTTTTAGAACTTTTTCTTGTTTTCTTTGAGTTTTTTTAAACTTACAGCTTTTGCTGCAAAGGATTTGATGCAAATTCAAGCAGAAGGGACCGCCTCATGAGTCCTAAATTAAAATGTCCCTTTGTTTTGGCTTTCAAACACTATATTTTAATGCCCATCCACACTCGGAACGGAAGGTAAATTTGCATGTCGTTCCCCTGCAAATCCTTTGCCAAAGCAGTGATTTTGTTCATTTGTATTCCCCAGAGACAGCAGCTCTGCCCTCGGAGCAGCAGCTGTCTGCCCGCAGAGCAGCGGGGCTGGGCACGCTGGGGATGCTGAGTACAGAGAGCCCCAAACCCAACTTGTTGGATGGGCTGTCTTCAGCTGGCCTTGGACTGCCTGGGTCTGCCTTACAGACCACAAAAGAGCAGCTCCAAGCAGCACTCTCAGCTCAGGCTGGGGCCTCCAAGCACAGGCCAGTCCCATTGAAACCCCTCTTGGCGCTGTGAAGCAGCTAAAAGAAAATGGGAGCAGGGATCTGATCTTGCCTTATAACAGACTGCTGGCAGCACCATCTCATGGGCGTGCATCAGTGTGCGTCATCCTCAAAATCAGCCACATCAAAACCAAGCTCCAGTCAACTGCAGGGAACATAAGACAGGTAGAAACTGCCTTCCTTGGGTCAAATCCTAGCCATTTGGCTTGTTTTTAAGGATTCTGCCATGTCTCTCTATGGGAAGCAATGCTGGGCTGTGCAGGGCAGCAGGACAGGGCCTGGGCTGTCCCACGGCAGCTGTGTGAGCCTCGAGTGTCCTCATGCCACACGGAGCCACGTGTGTGCATCCCTTCCTGCTGGGGGACAGGAGCCTGGCACACACAGCTCTGGCACTCGGTCTTCAGAACGTTCCCTGTAGCAATTCAGGCTTTTATCATAACTGACGGGATACCGAGAGCCTGGGAAAATCGGGAATGAATTGCAAAGCAAACCCTGATAACTCCCTTTCCTCCCATGGATCCGCTCAGAACCAGGACGAGTTCCCCGGGGCTCGGCGTCCCCTCCCCACGGAACCCCTGTGGCCGCAGCCAAAGGTACCCCAGGGTGCAGTGCTCCTCAGCACATCCCCCACACCGGGGAGCAGAGAAGCCCTGCGGGACGCGCTCAGTGTCAGCCCCACAGTGCTGTCAGCCCTGCACGGCGCTCTCTGCCCAGCAGCCGGGAGCGCAGCCCACCGCCCGCTGTGGGACACGGACAGCCCATGGACCTGCCGTTGTTTAGTCTGACGGCGGCACTCACGCTGGAGCCAACCCTTGTTTTCGATGGCCCCGCGTCCAACGCTGCGCGCAGGAATGGAAAGACTTGTTATTCTGGGCTGCCCAACCGGCTGGGGTTTCCAAGTGCAGGAGAGGAGTGATGTGGTTAACGCGAGCTGGCCGCAGAGCCTCCACGGTTTTCCTTTTTGGACGGGCATCAACCTGCAGAGGACCACACCAGCTGACGCCATCGGGCACCTCCCAGAGGACGGGCAGGTGCCAGCAGCCACGCGTGCACGTGGGCATGTTGGTGCACATGGCACACCGCTGAATGCGGACACGCTGGTGCACACAGGCGTGCAATACATGTGGGGATGCTGTGCGCACAGGCGTGCTGGTGCAGGGTGCTGTGGGGCAGGGCAAGAGGCGCAGCATGGCCCGGGGTGTGCCCTCCCTCAGCACCTCCCCGGCCACAGAAGGTAAGGAGTCACCCGGGCCAGCCCAGCCGCACACCACAGAGCCCAGCCCCAGGTTGGGCAGTGGGAGGCTGCGGAGCCGTGGGGTCCTACGTGGGCTCACGCACAGCCTGGTCTATGCACAGATCCACACTGACACGGGTGGAATGCAGCAAGCACCAGCCCCACTCGGTCACAGTTACAGCATCTCCAGGCTAAAGGAAAAATTCCCTCTCCAGTTTTTTAGTAGCTCTCGTGAGCGTGTCACTATTGGAAACGCAACCCGCCAGGCTCCCTGCTGCCGGTGCATCCCCCACAGCACTGTGCCTCACCCCTTCCTCCCAGGGACGTGCAAAGGTTCCCCTTGGAGAAGGGACCAAGGGGAAAAAGGCACCGGAGAAAAGCCCTGGGCAGCCCCCGCTCCTCCCCACAGCACGGAACCGCCGCGGAGCTTTGAGGGACTTGAAGGGCTTTGCGATGCAATAAAAACATTCCTGCCTACAAAGCATGAAACCCCAAAAGTTTATGGGAAACCACTGTCTTCGGATGTCTGCATATCTTCGGGCATCCTGGGAACTGTAGTTCAAAGAAACCAAGAACAAGAAAGCGGTCGATAATGATGGTTTCTGGACGGAGGCTGTGTGACTATTGGCTCCCGGATGAAAGCCGCATTTCTGGGATGCTGAGTGCAATTCTGCAGCCAAGCGCAGAGCAGCTCCGCGGCGGCGGGGAGGGACCCAGGGCCAAAGGAACCAACAGCACAGCTCCAGGCAAGCACCACGAGAGCCGAAAGCTGGTTCCTGAGGGCACTGCGGGGCCATGGGAGCTGTGGGACCCCGAGGACACGGCACAGTGGCTCTCCCTGGGTCCTGCAGAAGCACAGGGCGCAGTCTGGGCTGCCTAAGCCAGGCCCTGTGAGCCAACAGCTTGGTGCCTGTTTCCCTATTAGCTCGTACTGCCCAGGGCTGCACAGACTGGTGTCACAAACTCGATGCCATCGGAGCTCCTGGGCCACCAGTTGTGTGCATCACACTGTGCCCGCCATCCTTAAATCCCCATCAGGCCCATTTCTTCAGACCCCAACAAAGAACAGCCATGCCAGCCAGGCTGCTGAAAGGCATTTCATTCGGACACAGAAGCCTCTTTGTGAAAGGCAGTCACATCCCAAGGGGTGAAGAACCAGCATGCAGCGTGCCCTCGCTGCCCAGCCTCTCTGTGGGGGGGGACCCACAGGGACACGGGGCAGCACCTGCCCACCCCACGCAGCAGACCACAACCACATGATGTGTGACACGGTGCTGCTGGCGGGGCTGCTGCAGGGAGCCTGAGCAGGTTGCTTCAGACACTCCGAAAGCAAACAGCCAGCAATGACAGATAAACCACAGGAAGGTTCTGCCGTGAAGAAAACCTGGTGCCCTGAAGAATCAAGAAGAGGTGCATTATTTGCGCTGGCAATAGCACCACAAACGCTTTCCACCACGCTCCATCCTCCAGCACAGAACACGCCGTAGGTCATTGCCAAAACCACATCTCAGCACATGACAGACACAGGTGGGACATGATGGGAAGCAGCCCAACCCCCACACAGCACCTTCACACTGCCCTGCAGCTTCCTCCGGGACGTCACAGGGCATGCAGCCCCCTGAGGTCCCAGCAGCAGATCCACGCAGTGCTGCAGCCATGAGCTTCTGGGGGGTCTGCAAAAACCCCCTATTGGCAGCAATGGGTTTGGATGCTGGAACGGCACCCTGGGCTGTGTCTGTGCCGGCTGTACTGCCACACACAGTAGAAAGGTGACTTGGAGGTGCTGAGAAATGAGCAGGGAACGGATAGGATGGGAGATGCGGTCGGCTACATTTCGGGCATCTCATGGGTGTCCACTGCTTTCTTACCCACGGCTGCCAAAGGCGCACAGCCATCTCAACCACGCCTGGAGCCAAACCCCAGGTGTTACCAAAAGCACCCCATGGGCACGGCCTCTCACCCTGCTTTGAGGTGACTTGGCACCGGGATAAGGTCCAAGCACAGCTCCAGTACTGGGCACTCCAAGCCCCAGCCCGGTGCGTTCAACAGATACAGGTGCCGCTGCACAGCCCTATAGGATGCTCCAGCACAGCCCCAGCTCAAAGCACCCCACAGCACCAGGGTTTGGGGCAGACAGCCTCGGTGCTGCCTGGACACGGAACGCGCCTTCTGCAGCCTCAAACACAGTTGTTGGACTGCGCCTCTCTTTGAATTAACGCCACTTTAAAGACCAGGTTGGAATTGCTGACGTCCATCTATTATATCCGGAGCCGTTCCCAAAGCTACTGTCTCTTTTTCAAAATGAGCCGAAGCAGCAATGGGTTATTAACCAAGGGGAAAACGAGGACAGGGAGGGAACGTGCTGTTCTTTGATCAGAACTGTGCTAATGAACATCATAAAGATCAGAAGACCTCAGTGACAACTTCCACCCCAGAACTGCTGCAGCCAGACCTATAGCAAACCGGATGAGAGAAGAGGGGAAAGGTGTGCTGGGTCCAGGGTGCTCAGCACCCCGTGGGGACTGCGCTCCCATGGCCTCGTGAGGGGCTCTCAGCTGGGATCAGCTGCTGGAGGGACCAAAGCATGTGGGTATCTGCCAGGGTGAGAGCGGCTCAGCAGAGTGATGCTTCATGAAGTGCACCTCCCCAGCCTGGGAGCCAACGCCTGAGTGGGACCTCCCGGTGCTGCCTCTCCCCTGGACAAGCAGTGACCCACACCGCATCAACCCTTATTTTGGGCGTTCAGAAATGAGCCAACTCGCCCTCCTCTGCAAAACAACAACAACAAAAAAAAAAACCCTGGAAAAAAACCGAGCACAAACTGTGCCTTCACACATCCCCCACCGAGCACGAGCCTGGGCCCGGGGAAAGGAGGCTGAGTGTGAGGGCAGGCAGGTCTGTGAGCGGTGACAGGAGGGGCGCTGCGGGAGCTCCCAGCGCTGCGCGGCTCTGCGGGAGTCGGGTCGGACCCCGGCGGAACGGATGCGCTAAATTAGGAACGAAAACATTCCCCCTTCAGCAGAAGGGGAGGCTCAAAGTGAGCCCTTGTCCCGGACAGACAGCGGCCGAAGCCGGGCGACGACGACAGCTCGATGGAGTCCAAAACACACTCGAGGCTTGTTTTGAATTACTCCATGCACGGCTTTTAAATGCTTAAAAATTTCCATCTGACCCGGAGCTGCGGAGCTGCGGGGGGACCCGGAGCTGTGGGTCACATTCGGTTTTGTTTCCACGCGGCTGAAAAGAGAGAAACCTCGGGGAGGGCAGCGCTGAGGGGGACGGTGCCCACGGCCACCCAATGCGCTGTGCCCACGGCCGCCGTCCCCACCGCATGGGGTGGCTGTGGTGGCCCTGCACAGCGCCCCAATGGTGCCGTGCAAGGAGGTGCTGGTGCAAGGAAGAGCAAACCAGGATTCCCAAGAGCACAGGACTGCCAGTCGGCGGAGGGGCTACGTGGCACCCTGCACACCGGTGCTGTTGGGCACCAGGGCTGTGCCAGACGGGATGGCGGGACTTGAGCAGGGCACACGGCTGTGGCTGAGACAGAGCCCACTGCCCACATGGCAGCAATGGCCAGCAGCACACTTCGGTGAGGAGCACAGGTCTCTGTGGCTTTTCGTCCGTGTGGTTTCCGGGTGCCTCTCAAGATGGACCAGCTGACTCCTTGGAACCAAGATGCCAAACTCCCTGATTCCTCCTAGGCTCCCTTCCCAGCTCCACAGTCAAAGCCTAACCTGACCTGTCCAGTGCTGGCCACTGTCTTTCCCACACAGACTCACAGCATAGTTGGGTTGGAAGAGCCTTCATAGCCCCCAGCTCCTACCCTGCTGTGGGCTGTGCCCCCCAGCTCAGCTGCCCAGGCCCCATCTGTGGCTGCGGGCACTTCCAGGGATGGGGCACCCACAGCTCTGGGCAGCCGTGCCAGCGCCTCACTGCCCCCAGGTAAGCAACTTCCCCCTAATATCCAACTCCTCTTTCGGTTCAAAGCCATTCCTCCTTGTTGTAACGCTATCAGACTGTATCAGGAAATGCGGTTCCCTTCCTGTTCATAAGCTCCCTTCAAGCACTGGAAGATCACGGTGAGGTTTCCCTGGACCCTTCTCCTCTCCATGCTGCACACCCCGGCTCCTCAGCCTGTCTCCATAGCAGAGGTGCTCCAACCTCTGAGCATCTTCATTGCCTCCCCTGGCCCCGCTCCAACAGCTCCCACCCTTCCTGTGCTGGGCCCCAGGCCTGGACGCAGCACTGCAGGTGGGGGCTCCCGAGGGCAGAGCAGAGGGGGACAATCCCCTCCCTGCCCGCTGCCCCCCTCTGCTGATGCAGCCCAGGATGCAGTCGGCCTTTGGGGCTGTGAGCGCACACTGCTGCGTTCCCAGTCTGCACACATCAGGGATTGCCCCCACCCACGTACAACACCCTACACTGGGCCTTGCTCAACCTCATCATGTTCTCATGTGCCCACTTCTCGAGCCTGTCCGGATCCCTCTGCAGGTTCACCCAGCGGGTGCACACAGGAGTTCAGGCACCCATCCTGGTGCCAGGGCAGGATCCCGCTGTCACCTCGCACGTCCCCGTGCTGTCACCTCAACCCACCACGCCGCAGCCCGATGAGCCCAGCACCCCTCACCACGCACACCCTTTGCATGCCACGCAGCCCGCAGCTGTGTCCAGAGGGACGGAGCAAGGACGGCCCATGGGAGCGAGGCACCGAGCGGGGGGAGGTAACTCGATGACTTTCACCCCCCGCCCCAGCGCCAGGCTCGGGTGACTAATGCTGCAGGAAGGGGACGCCGGGCTCCTGACACGTTACCCGCTGCTAATCCTATGGCTTTATCTGTCACTTCCGCGCGCCGGGAGCTGGCAGCACCTGGCACTGCCGCAGCACCCCCTGCCCCGCGGGGAGGCACACGGACGTGCCCACGGCCACGGGCACCGCGCCGTGCCGGCAGCCTGCAGCCGGTGATAGCCCACACCGTGCAACGCTGCGACGTGCAGCTGGGCCCTAACCCAGCTCTCCTGCTCAGGAATGTCCAAATAAATACCGAAACGTATAAAAAGGACATAAATAAGGTTGCCTGAGATGGCTGTTTGTCTCCTGCCTGGCCAGGACCCCCTCTGCCCTGGTACTGTTTGGCTTGGCAGATGACAGCTGGGTAATTTGTTTCCATTGCAATGAAGTCCCAATTAACTGGAATAAACTTTTTACACTAAGTGTGTTTGTTTAACAAACTGGCTCTTTCAGAGCCTCACCGAGACCTGATTGATGCATGCGAGGGGAGTGGAAACACGCTGGGTGCTCGGGCATTAAAGCTGCAGTGTCTGAGCAGGCCAACCTGAAAGGGCTCTCTCTGTGTTGGGAAATCTCAGCTGACACCCCCAGTGTCTGGGCTGGGGTGCAGATTTCAGCGTAGCCTTTGCGCACTCAGGGCTCCGCGTTCCTCTGAGGATCCCTGTGGGTTGCTGCAGAGGTTTTGCTGGATGCAGAGAGGCACAGGGACACAGCCGTGCCTTGCAGTGACAGCAGCACTCGTGGCACTGAGTGGGGACAGCTGGGGGAGTGGGGACAGCCTCATGGGCAGGGCTCTCCCAATGCTGGGCTGGTGAGTTCGATCTGAGGATGCTGGGATGCCAGGGGTGGGCAGCGGGCTGCCTGCAAACACCTGGGAGGGGGTGAAACATCTGGAACGGCAGCACATGAGCTGCACTTCCTGCAAGGAAGGCAGCTGATGGAGCAAGGAGCCTCGGGACGAGCAGTGCCAAACCCATGCACTGATGGCCTCAGCCCCTGCGCTGAACCTGCTGTCACAAGGAGAGGGACGCAGCAGGAGGTGACACCAGGACCACGGCCAGGAGGTGCAGCATGGCTGTGGGCAGAGCCCATCCAAGCCTGGGCATCAGCAAGCCCTGAGCTGCACTTCGTCTGTCTGACGAGACAGCAGCCCAAATAATTGCACTTCTGGCAAACAAAGCATCCATGACACGAGGGGAGAATGAAGGTGGCTGAGCCTTCCCTCCCTGGGCGATTTTCTTTCCTATCTATCTCCCACCGCAAAGAAAAACCTACAGACAGCCCCTACTCCACTGCTGCCAGGTCCAGCAGTTCTCTTGAGGTATTTGAGCTTCTTGGAGGTTTGCCTTTCCTATTTTTAAACGTGGGACAGTACACTGCCCTAGTGAGGGGAGGTCCTCGGGTTCCTTTGCCCCCCTATCCATGTTGCTCCCCTGGGCACACTGCAGGAACTCTATGGCTCTGTGGGTTGGTGTGAGGCCAGAAGTGGGGCTGAGGGCAGTGGGACCAGAGCACAGTGCAGTGCCCACCCCATACAGAGGGGTACCAGGGGGTTCTGTGTCCCCTTCCCACATCCCCTGCTGCATGACAGCCCTGGGCTGGAACATCTTCAGCCTGGGAGGGACTGAATTTGGAGTGCCAGAGCTCAGCACACCTCCTGCATACCCACAGTGAAATAGCCCTTTTCCATTGAGCAATGCACCTGTAACTCACACACGGAGCTCCTCAGAGTCAACCTGCCAGTGATGGCCACAGCTCGACTCCATCAGGTTTTCAGTTAGGTCAAAATATCACTGCCCAGTGACCCTTCAGAGATTATTACAGGCTCACCCTCTCCCCAGCAGCCCTTTCTGGATGTGGCAGAGGTATGTCCTGGGCTGGCAGCCAGGCTCCATGTGCAGTCTGGGCAGAGATGGAGCACTCACGGGGTGGGATCCGTGTCCCCAAGAGCTGCTCAGCAATGCTGGAGGTACTGCTGCCCTACACAGTGCCCCAGACCTGCAGGGACAGTCAAGCTGTTGCGCCCTCCCCTCTCCGCCCCACGTCGCAGGCAGTCAGCGTGCTGCTCTGATTCCTGCCTTTGCTAACGGCCAAAACCTGAGGGCAAGCTTAGAGTGTCAGATCTCCCCTTTGCTGCTGTTAGGGTGCAGCAAAACCAACGTACTTCCCTCCTTTCATGTCCTCAGACACACCGGTCCCAGAGCAAATTAGCACTATCTCCACATCTGTGCAGCACAGCCAGGTAAATAGCACATCCCGCTCGATGGTCCCTCATTTTCCCACAGCAAATGGCCCCACCAGAAGCACTGCATAAGGACAGAAACCCGGGGGCTCACTGCTTTCAAGGCCAATGCTATCATTTCCACCAGCACGGGCAGCTTTTGCCTTTGCAGCAGCAAACTGCTGTGCTACAGCACATGGCCCGGTGGTGACGCAGGGCGGTGAGGCTGAGTAAGGAGAGTGAGGCACTGGAAATCTTCACTCATGGGCAGAGATTTCACGCAGTTGACACCACTGAAACCTGCTGCAATGATTCCCATGGTCAGGAGATTGAAGCCTCTGCGCAGCAGGGGTGAGCAGCACCACAGCACGTGCATCTCCAAGCATTCCTGGGGCCAACTCCTCATCGTGCAAGGCTGGAGTCAGGCACACACAAGGCTGCTTGCAATCCTTGCAGACCAACAAGGGGTGGTGGCAGCCGGCTGGGCATGCATGGGGCTGCAGAATGGCTGTTCTTATGCCTGGGAGGTGGGATAAACCCACTGCAAGGAAAGGCTTTGAAAAAGTCGGGGGGAAAATATAGAGTTCCTTATGGTGAGTTTGTCGAATGTCTGCAAAGTCCAGTTTCACATGGTAGGAAAATGAGCAACTGGCTTAAAGCCCTGTTTGCCAAATGAGGGCTCAGAGTGGAAATGGAACACACAACAAAGAGAGGCCAATGGAAATGAAGAGCTACAATGTGCAGACACTTGATTAGGAAAATGCACAGCTGGGACAGGCAGAAGGGCACAGCTACCACTGGGTCTCAGTGTGCCTTGGGCAGCGCTCAGGCTGTGGGGCCGGGGGGCAGAGAGCCCCACTGCGCTGTGCAGAGCCTGGGGGAGGGGGACCCAGTTGGCTGCGGAGCGGCCAGGGCTGAGACCCGGAGCCTGGGCTCATCTGGAGTGAAATTAAGGAATGATTAAAGGACGCAGGCTGTAATTAAAACCCGCCAGCAGGTCTTCGTGGGAAAGAGATCTTGTCAAATGAACCTGATTTTGCTCTTTAGTGAATGCAGGCTGAGTTGTAAAAGCACTGCATGCACACGCAGCCTGTGCAGTCGGAGCGCTCAGTGCTTCGTGACGCTCTGGTTTTAAAAGATAGTACTACATGGTGCCAACGAAGCACACTGAATAGGCTGGGAGCTGGCTGGCAGATCCCAAACAGAGCAGGGAACTGCAGAGAGGTGTTCTCAGCGAGCTCCAGGGGAGCGTGCTTGGGGTGATGGGGGAGAAAACAGAATCCTCGCTCCGAAAATGAGTGGATGACAGAAAGATGGGTGCAACAGTAAACACTGAGGGGCAAAGAGAGAAATGTGGGATGCCTGATGGTGCTGAGTTGAGCGTGCTGAGGCTGCCCAGCACCGTGGAATGGATCCCAGCCACGTTCAGGGGCAGAGATTTGTCCCAGCGAGGGAGGGGCTCCGGGGGTCACCACGGGTGAACAGCCCTGCACAAGGCCCTAATGTGGTGCTGCGGCAAAAAGGGCTGATGTCGTTCTTGTGGGAGAGGGGAGGTACCTACGTGTGCTGCTGAGGGTGGCAGGGGAGCCCTCCTGCCATCAGGATGCTGTGCTTAAAGTGGGACACTGAAACCAGAGGGGCTGCAGGGGGACGGGCCACAAAATGGATCCAAGGGCTGGGAAAATGTCCTGCCTCTAAAAGCTCGAGCTGCATTCACTTTATTGACAGAAATCCTGCTCCTGTTGCCCCAGAGCAGAGCATGGGTCAGGGAGAAAGCAGCACGTGCCCCACTCCATGCAGAGGGGCAGAGCCAGCGGGCTGGCACAGGGATGGGGCCTCACCGGGCCCCTCGGAGCAGCTGGGAGGAAGGGATGCTGCTCAGAGAGCATCCACAGCCCGTGCAGTGCAGTGTGACAGCCCCATTCCACCAAACCCACAAAGCCAACCCCTCTGCGCCTGCCTCCTCAGCCATGATTAATGGCAGGTGTGGTGGATGTGGGAGGGCTGCAGTGGGTGCAGGGGGCTCCCAGCTGGTCCCAGCACGGCCCAGTGAGCCCTACTGCTGCCCTCAGGGCATGGGTCCCCCTGTGTGCCCTCGGACACGGCTTGGGACCCCCAACACATTGGAGTCCCCATGGGTCGGGACCCAGGGCTGACAAGGTGTGCCACCCCTAGGTGAGGACAAAAGGAGCTCCTGGTGCGGCAGGGGCCAAGCAGGTTTAATTGCATTGGAAGTGAAATTATGAAGGGAAAAAAAACGGCTTTGGTTTAAAGAAAGGGGCTGGGGGGATAGGAGAAAAAAGCCCTTCAAGTTTCTATGACAACCGGCACAGCAAGAGCCTGCATCGAAAGCTCACTTAACACATTGAAAGCTGTACAGAAATAACTGAAACTCAAACTTTGTTCTGCCAGAGCTGGCAGCAGCACAGAGCCAGCACGGAGCACTGCTCCTCCTGCCCTGTGGGCTGGAGCTGGGCAGCTCCTTGTCCCCTGGGCTGGGGCATTTGGGAGCAGGTTCTCATCCCTGGTCCCAGGCCAGGTACCACTGATGCTGGTGCCACCCGGGCACAGTGAGAGAAGGGGCCTCTGCCCTTGGACCTGGGGTACAGAACCCCTCCATGGCCGTCCCGCTGCACCATCCTCTCCTCTGCAGCACCATCTTTGCTCTCTGCAGGCACCCAAGGCAATCTCCTGCCATTCACACCCACTCCTGCTAGCCTTCCTCTTCCATCAGCTCCAGTCTTTCTCTGCTCTCCATCCCCAGAGTGACACTTGTTGAACCACAGTGTTTCTCAGAAGCACCTTGGAAGGATTCCCCTCCTTTCCCAGCACTTGGAGAGGCTCAAAGCTCTCCACCTGCCCATAACATAGGCTCTGTATCCACTGTCCAAACCCCCAGGGAAAATATATTTTTCATGTTCCAGTGGCTCAGCCCCGCCTCTAGGATACCCTGCCCAGCAGTGGAATCTTCTCTGCTTTATTACACTGCATGAGGAGGAGTGAACTCCTTGGCTCTAAAGCCAGGGTTAGGGCTCTGCCGCCCCTCAGCTGCCAGCCATGCCCTCAGAGCCCTTCCTAAGGCTGGGCGATGCATCCTCCAGCTCAGTGAAGGCAGGCTGGGGCAATTTCTTGCAGTGCTGAGAACCTCGTGGCTTCACGGATGGGCTGGGCATTGCCTCCCCTATCCCCTTGCAGCATCTGCACCACCCCTCACCTCTCCCTTCCCCCCGGGGCATCCTCCTCTCACTGCCTGGCAGCACTTGGCAGCACGGCTGCTCCTTGCAGCATCCCAGCTGAGCAGCTCTCTGGCTCTCGGGCACTGCAAGGAAGTCTAACCCAGCACACAGGTACGCTGCTGCTATTACTGCTGTAATGACAACGCCTGAGTTAAGGAGGCAGTGAAATGAACACCCTGCTTAGGAACACATCTAGATTATCACGACGGCTTTTAACGCTTCCAAGGTGTAAATACGGGTTTCCAGATCCCTAAAGATGCCAAGGAGTTACAAGGTAATGACTCAGCGATGAAACATTCACTTTCATCCCCGTGCTGGCAGAGAGGTCTCAGTGTAAGACATCCACCTTAAGAGCAGGGTGATAACAAATTAGCCGCAGACACTCTCGGCTTAATGAATACTGCAAGACAAAACAAACACGGGATGCTGCAGTTACATAAGGAGGTTTCAGAGGTGTGTTTACACCTCCGGGGCTTCGCACGGAAGGTGGGAGGCAGCCTTGAATGTGGAACGGGGACAGAGCCCCGAGGAGCACCCACAGGAGGGCGGCGGGAGCTCCACGGGCACAGAGGGCTGAGCACGGCCACATGTGCACGCAGGGCTGAGGGCAGTGTCAGTGCTGACACCTGAGTGCCTGCAAACCCCAGCTGCTCCCAGCGAAGCGGCTCCTGGCAGCTGAGCATTGCTCTCAGCAGAGGAGGGCGGTGAGCAGCAGCAGCTCCTGCAGCAAATCAGCGCCGCTTTAATTAAATATTTCGGTCCGCTCTCGCATGGGGCTTTATGACCATTATTACAACCAACATTTCTCCCTCGGTCTGAAGAAACCAGTCCACGCCTGACACTGAAGAGCAAACGCCTCCAGGAAGCAGTAGCTTTCCCCAGCCCCAGTGGGGCTCCCACAGCCAGCCCAGCACTCACCCGCAGTGCTCCGCACGCTGAGCCTGTTCTGTTCTGCTGCTACGGTCCCATGCTCTGCTCCACAGCACGGACAGAGGGCCTCTATCAGAAACACGGAAGGGGCTGTGGATGTCCTGGCACACACCCAACGTCACAGCCCGCTCAGCAGCTCTCTGTGCCAAGGGATGCGGTGGCTTTGGGGCTTTGGGGCAGAGAGGGTGGGAGCTGCCTCCCCAAACGGGATCGGGTGGGATTTGGTCAGGATGTGTCCCGCACACTGTGACCCCCCGCAGCCCGTTGGGAAGAGCAGTGTGAAGGTGTTGGTGCTGCTCTCGTGGGATGCAGCGTGGTGCCGGCACAGCCAACACAGGTGGTCAGACTCCTTCTGGTGCTGGCTCAGTGCTGGCCTCATGGCCACAGCTCCTCTCTTGGCAATGTCAGCACTGGCAGCTCTCTGTGTGCTGCTCCCCCCGAGGTGATCTCTACCTCCTTCAGTTCTCAGGTGATGTAATAGTTTAAGGGTAAGCCTTCCCGATCCAAGCAGCGTTCCTGCACGTAATGCAGAACAGGGAATGCTGCCTCCTGCACACAAAAGGATTCACCGCTCCTGAGGCGGGCCGGGAGCTGGAATGGCCATCACCACCCTCAGCAACCCCTGGACACCAGAGCTGCTCTGGCCTCTGTTGAGCAGGGTGGTCAAAAGCACACGCTGCACAAGCACACAGCAGCACTGCAGTGAGCAGCACAGAAGTGTCAGACCACGGTCAGCAGAGGTCACAAACACGTCTCTAAAATCCTTTGCCAAACGTGTGTCGATTTTGTTGTTGCATCCACGGCGACCCCCTTGGATGCCCCCGTGGTCTCCCTGAAGGCTCGGTGGGATGCAGCAGCCTTGGAAATGGCTCTGGCTGGGTTTTCAGCAGGCTCTTGCTGCCAGTGGTGCTGGGAAGCTGGTAGCCAGCCCTGCCTTCAGGTGAATGGACAGGGCAGCTCTGAATCAGGCCTTTCAGCTGGGAACCGTGAGACTCAACGCTGGGTTGTCAAAAGCCTCCGGTGGCATAAGGAGGAAGGAGCACATAGCAAACCCCAGACATGTGCACCAGCACTGGCACTGCACATCCCAGCAGCTCTGTAAGGGTTTGAGAACACTCTGCCATCCCAGGCACCGAGGTGTGCCTCTGTGATGTTAAGCATAAACGGGACAAGGAAGCAGAGGAGGACGCTGCCTCGTGCTCCCTGTGGGCTCAGCGCTGCTGGGAGCAGCGCTGCAGGAACAGATTGGAATGCAGCAAGGAAAGAAATACACCAAATTATGGAGGAGAAAAGATGGTCTCAACACAGCCCCTTCTGCATCTTCCAGAAAACCCCTCCCAGTGACAGTCCTGCATGGCAGAGCACTATTCCACAGTTTCAGAAACACCAATGCTATCTTTTTTCCAGTACAAAAAAGATGACAACAGAAGGATGTTCCGCTTCTCCCAAACAGAGCAGGAGCAGCGCAGGGTCCTACCAGCAAACACGCTCAGCAGCACAACACACAGCTGCTCGGTGCTCAGGGCCAGCACTGAAGCCCTCACCATCGGTTTTAATAGAGTTTGCCCCCATGCAGCTCATCATGCTGCCACACATCCCTCCAGCAAAGAGGCCGCCTTCCTGCCTGGAGGGTGCCGTGCTGCAGCGAGGCTCTGGGAATGCAGGGTGCAGCAACAGCACTGCCCGAGAGTGTGAGCCCTGCTGTGCACACTCAGAGCAGGAGAGTGGAGATGGGAGAGGTCGCTCCCAGCCCCAGCCCCACTGCACAGCCCCATGGGGTCCCAGTCCTGGCCGTGTGCTGTCAGCTCCTCCTGATCTGATTTAACGATCTGCATATGCCCCGAAGCCAAGGTGACTGACAGCCCTTCACTCTCATCCTTGCTCATGTAATTGCTGCAGCTATTCCTGTACACCGAGATGTCTAATCTTAGCAAGCCAGAGCTGCCTGACGATACGGACCAACCGGGAATTTCCACGCAATTACTCACCAACACCACTGGCACTTACTTGGACTGGTAGAAGTCCTTCTTGTCTGCTGACCCCAGGCTCTGCAAGACAGAAGACAAAACAGTTATGTTCCTTTAACCCATGGCCGAGCAGCGCCACTGATGAAGATGTGTGAGCAGGAAGGGCTGCGCCTGGGCTGTGTGTGTGGCTGGGCAGGCTGGGGGCACTCTGGGCTGTCAGCTCAGGACCTGCAGCCCCTAACACAGCGTGGGCACAGCCCGCACTCACCAGGGCTGTGCTGAGAAAGGCTCATGGCAGCAGCATGAGGATGCACTGGGTCTGAGCCCGGCACATCCACATCTATCACCGCTCGCAGCAGCGTGGCACCATGCATCAGGGCACACTGGAAGCAAGACAGGGCGTGGGGTCAGCAGAGAGACCCACAGGTATGGGGACAGGTCCACGACATTCTTCTGTCCAGAAAAACCCCAACAACGTGCAAAATGAGGACAGACCGATGCTCATGAGTTACCACGCACCCGCACCTGCACAAATGCCACTACTGCCACCAGCACGTGCTATTGGAAGCCCAGTGCCATCCCAGCCCTGAGGGATGAGGGGGATGGGATGGGCACAGGAAGGCCCCCACCAGCGGGGGGATGCAGTGGGTGCAGCGTGACACTCATGGTGTGACAGACAGACAGACGGATGGGTTGATGGGTGTGAGGACAGACAGACAGGTGTTTGCACAGACAGACAGACACACAGACAGACCCACCAGGCCAGGGCAGCAGCACAGCCACCGCACCTCCTCCTGCTCCCAGGGACAGCCCTGCCCTCGCGGCCCACCAGCGCGGGGTCCCGGGCAGCGGCAGCGGGTGGCCGTGCCACCGTCCTCTCCCTGTCCCCGTCACCACGGGCGTATGCCGGCTGCAAGGAGGCACGCCGGGCCCGGCAGCTGTTGTAGTTTTGCTCCGTGGTTGCCAGGCAATCGTGAAGGCGAGCGCCGAAGCGGCAGCGGGGCCGAATGCTAATGGGGACTGGGAGCGCTCCCTGCCCAGCCCCGAGGAGGGCTCCGGGCGCTCAGCACGCGGGGCAGCGCTGTCCCGCAGCGTCCCTGGACGGGTGTCCGTGCTCCGGCACATCTCTGGGGGCACCCACCCGCTCCCGGCCCCGAGGCTGTAGCCAAACCTACGACCCTGGGAGTGTGGAGCCGGGGCTGCGCTGCCCTCACGGCGTCCTACAGACCGGGCTGTGCCCGAGCCCTGGGCTGGGCTGAGCTCAGGGGGCACAGTGGAGCCCCGCAGGACGGGATGATGGGACACGAACGGGGCAGGAACCACGCAGGGCAATGTGATGGGAGCTGTGCAGCAGCTGACAGCTGCACCTCACACCAAGCAGCTCCCCACGATGAGGTGGCTTTCACTGAGGTCTCTTCTATACATTGCAATGCTCCTCCTCATTTTGCCTTCCTCCCGCCTCCCACATGCAGAGGCCCCTCTGCAAACTGCGTCTTCCTTAAGGAAACATCCTTGGACCATCCCCAACCAACACGTCTCACTCTCGCTCCATTCCATCACCAAAGCACACAAACTCATCGATGCTGTGGCAAAAGCGAGTCCCCATCCCGGGAACACCACCCGTACATCGGGCACAGCCCTCCCACTGGGTATGTCACTGCTTCCTTAAACTCAACACCTAAACCCCAGGGTGATGGATCCCAAACTATGGCTACAACGCAGTTCCCAAGCCATGCAAAATTCAGTTTCATCCGCTACCCGTGCCAGCGAGGGTCATGCAGAACTGGTGGCAGCAACACCGCCTGCTGCACAGGGAATCTGCACCCACAGCCAGAGCCTGGCACCAGCAGAGCCCTGCAGGATGGCTACCACTGTCCCAAGGCAGCTCAGAGCCTGGGGTGGCCCAGCACAAAGTTGGCACGGGCAAAGCTGGCATCAAGAGTCCCACAGCTGGCACTGAGATCCCCACAGCTGGCACTGAGAGTCCCATGGCTGGCATTGAGTGCCCCGCAGCTGGCAGCAGCAGCCCCAGAGGGCGAGGAAGGGGTTAATGCAAACACGTTGAGCAGCTGGTTTTTAGGAGTCATGGAAAACTCAGGGGGTATTAGATAGCTGGAATAGAACGGCGAGGCACTAGCTTTGGAGAGAGGAAAAACAAAACAAGAAAGCGGGGAGCTCTGTAATGATGGCTAGCCAAAACATCTCATTTGGAGCCTTATTAAGAAAATAGCAGTCGAGGAGGGACAGCAGAATTCCAGCACCATGTCCAAGGAGTCGGGCCTGGAGCAGGGCCAGCAGCCGAGGCTCAGCTCCTGGCTGCCCTGCACCCTGCTGGCTGACCTCCGCCCGCCCCGTGCCTCCCCGCGGCCCCACACAGCCCTCCTCACCCTCTTCCCAGAAGAGAGAGGGTCCGTGCACAGCACACAGCCAAAACTCCCCCTGCATTTCATTTCTTTCTCCTCAGCACGCACAGGGGGTGAGGATGTGCTCTTGGTATCCCATCTATGTGGGATGTAATTGGAAGCCCTTTGGTGAGGAGCAGCATCACCCCGGGGCGGTGACAACCCCAGTGCCTCTGCTCCAACAGCTCCGGCCCCGCTGTACTAACAGCCCCAGCTCCTTTTTACCAATGGCCCCAGTCCCACTGCATCACCAGCACCCGCACCTCTGCACCAACGGCCCTGGCCCCGCTGCAGAACATGGGGTGATCTCAGCTGAGGGCGACAGGTGGGGACAACTGTGGACAAGTGGCTGAGGGAAGCACCGCTGGGTGGATGGACTGCTGCAATGAAGCACAGTGGGATGAAGCAGGATGGGAACACAAAGCCTGAATCTTCAGAGAAACGTGCTGGCACTCAGCAGAGCTGAAGCCATCTCCAGAGAGGGGAGAGGATCAGCATTTCTGGGGGCTGTGAGGACACCAACCAGATGGGCCACGCAGAGCTGCTGGTGTGCAGGGGGCTGGGATGAGCTCTGCTTCCCCCACCTGTGCCGGGGGACTGAGAGAGGCAGAGAGTTCCCGAAGCAGAGCCGAAGATGGCCTGGCAGATATTCCTCTGCAATCTGGGTGGAAAGATCAATCTCTCCTGAATTGATATGGCCTATGGAAGTTTTTATCTCTGCAGTTATACAACACAACGTTGAACGCCTGCCGTCTCACACGCATTGAGACTGGGATCTGCTGGCTGCCAGGAGAGCCGAGTGCTGGCAGCTCAGGCACATCGATGCCAAGAGGGGGGCTCTGGGAGCTGCAGATCCACAGGCAAAACAAACCCAGAGCTACAGAGGGCTCTGCTGATTCCACGGGGAGAGCCTGGTGGTGGGGGGCATAGGGAGGTGCAAGCATCCCCGTGCTCAGCGCATACCCCACACCGCAGTGTGAGTCACGTTCCACGGGGCCGCCGTGCTGCTGCTGCTTGCTCATTTCATTGATGACTCAGGGCTTAGGAAGCACGTTTGAAATCCCTTAATGAAATAATGGAGAGAGTCATTTTTATCGGCATGTATTTTTAAAACAAATCCTTGAGTGAGGTTTGTGCTCAGCTCTGCCGTTCCGCTCCAGAGGTGGAGGTGAGCAGCTCTTGGACAGAGCCCGAGGCACTGGTGGGGCAGGAGCAGCCCCTGCACATGGCACATCCCAATGGAGGTGGTGGTTGGGAGTGAGGACTCTGCCTGGCTGAGATGGGAGGGATGAATAGCAGCATGGTTGGGTTGGAAGGGCCCTCCCAGCCCCCAGCCCTGCCATGGGCTGTACCCCTCCAGCTCAGCTGCCCAGGGCCCATCCACCACCACGGGCACCTCCAGGGATGGGCACCCACAGCTCTGGGCAGCAGCGCAGCGCCTCACCGCCCTTTAGGTGAAGGATTTCCTCCTCACATTTCACCTAAATCTCCCCCCCGTTTTTGGACTGCTGGCCAATGTGACTAAGAAAGTGCTGTCCCAAGCACGGCCGAGGCCATTACCAGCAGGACCCTCTTCCTTTCCCTCTGCCAGCATCGCAGAGTTGGGCTGCTGCTGCTGCTGCCGCCCTTGCTCTGAGAAGAGCACCGCTCCACACGATGCTCAGAGCCCGCCTCAAAGTGCAGCACCACCAGAAGCACCGAGAGGGAAAGAGGTGCCCGATGACAGAGCTCATCAAACATGAGACCACTGTAAGGGACAGCGCTGAGCTCTGAAGTTGAGCTGCACTGGGAAACAACAGCCACGGGGCTGGGAACCAGGCTGCACGGAGGGCCGAGGCAGTTCTGCACGATCCATTTATTCCCACCGACACACATCAATCCCGCTGCACTTTTTACTCCCTGAAATGGTGCCAAGCATGATCTGAGCTCATCCTTTTTCTGGGCAGTGTCCCTGGGAGAACCACGTTATGAGCGGGGCTGAAGAAGCCTCATGCAATTGTTTAGAAACGACACCAAAACGATCCCCAAAGACAAGCAGCTGCTCGCAGGTGGCAGCTTTCTCAGTCATCCCAATAAAATCAGGCTCAGCGCTCCCAGAATAACCAATGCCCACACAAACAAAAGGAGAGACAAAAACGGAGGGAGGTTATTTTTTTCCACGCTGGAAGAACACTCCACAAAACAAACTCGTGGGCTAATGCTGATCGAAGCCCACCCCCCATACCCACACCCAGCGTGGCACCCCAGAGCCTGGGCCGAGGTGATGGCAGAGCTGGGGTTGTGCTGTGCAGCCTCACACAGCACTGCGTGCAATGGGGAGCCCGGCATGCAGGTGCCGGTGGAGCCCATGTTCCTCTCTGCCCCGATGGGGATGGGGGGCAGCTGCTCAGCCCCTGGTGCCCAGCCTGACACACACGGCACGTGGCAGCTCCTCCCTGCTGCTCCCCTCTGCTGGCTGCAGCTGCTGGGACACGATGGCACCTGGGTCACAAAAAACCAGGTGATGTAAGGGTGGAGCACAGCCCTGCTGCAAAGGACTGGGGGTACTGGTGGGTGGCAGCTGGGCAGGAGCCAGCACTGTGCCCCGGTAGCCCGAAAGCCAATGGATCCTGTGTGCATCAAAGCAGCGTGGCCAGCAGGGCAAGGGAGGGGATCTGCCCCTCTGCTCTGAGCTGTGAGGCCTCACCTGGAGCACTGCGTCCAGATATGGAGTCCTCAGTACAGGAGAGACGCAGGCTTGTTGGAATGAATCCAGAGGAGGGCCACAGAAATGTTCCAAGGGATGGAACACCTCTCCTATGGGACAGGCTGAGAGCTGGAGCTGTGCAGATGGAGAAGAGAAGGCTGTCCCAAACCATCACTGCTGCATATGACCTTGTGAGCCCGTGGGAAATCCCCCCCAGGTGCCACACACTTCTCCAGCATCATCCCTCCCCCAGCAGCCCTGCAGGAAGGGGTGCATGGTTCCCCACGGGCCCCCCGTGCCACACTGCACTGCCCCACGCGCGGCCCCGCACCGCGCTGCCCGACCACCACTAAGTGCTGAGGCACCAAAGCCCATCAGGGAAGCGCGAGACACACTGCAGGATAATTCGAGAGCATTTTAAAAAGCCCGGAGGGGGAAAAAGCTTTTTGGAACGTGTTCTCAATCTCATTAATTGGGAAGACAGCCTTGGAGGGGAAAAAAAAAAAAAGATTATATTCCTCCCCAAATCATTATCCACTCTGAAGAGTGTATCATATGAAAACAGTTATATAAAAGAATAAATTATATTTGGAATGGCAGGAACCCCAGAATAAAGCTAAGAACTCCGATGTTCCCATATAAAGATAGGAGACAGTTATCTGTTCCAAATTTTGGAGTTTTCTGCTGTGCCAATTCAAATTCACTACATACCAGCATGGCCATATAAAGGGGACTCCACCCATGTAATCTTGGAACGAGCTGTAATCCCCCAAACTATCAATTTAATGTATGGGGATACAGTATGAGACAAGAATGTACTGACAGGGAGCGCAATCCATTAGCTCCGTGGCAGAAGGCACCAGAACGTGTGCGCAGGAACAGCTATTTAAAGCCACATTTGCATTTAAAGACCGGATCTGAAATTAAGATTTCTGCACGCAGACAGCATCGATCCTGCCAGTGAAAAGGCCATCTCTGAATCCAATGTGAGTTTTGTTTTTCCTTTTCTTTTCTCCTGTTTGCTCGGCGTCACGTTTCTTGGCCGGCGCTGGGAAGAAAGCGGCTCGGGGTCGGGAGTTTCCCATCTCGCCGTGCCTGTGTGCAGCCTCCCTGCCCGTCCCACTTGGGCTGCCCCGTGCCAGCACGGTGGGGATCACAGCTCCAGAGCTGCTGTTCTGGGCTGCTGGGGCTCTGGGTGCCCTCTGTGACGCTGATGCAGCCACATGGGGCACACACAGCTGCAGGGACGCAGCGTGCACGGACAGCTCTGCACCCCGCTGCCCCTCACCCCGTGCGTACACACTGTGGTACATCCCAGAGGGGCAGAACACCCAATCTTCCTGTGTTTCTGCAGGTGCAGTGTGGCTGCAATGAGCCCCATCCTGCACCGAGCCCATCCCCCCAGCCCACACAGGACCCTGCTCCTTGCTCCACCACTGCCTGCCTGATGGTGTGCTCCTGCAAGAGCTGCGCTGCAGTGCAGGGCACGGCAAGCAGCAGCACAGGATGGCACACAGCGCCCACAGGGAGACTCCCCGGCCCGGGGATGGAGGCACGGACAGGCCAGGTCAGCTAAGTGTTTCCATTCAAGCCAGACAGTGACTAATAGCTCCATTAATTTGTTACTCAGTTAAAATTTTCAGACCCACAACAGGCAAACGGTTGCTCCAAGCGAAGAACTCCTGCAAGACGCATTCCTTCCTGCTGTCCCAGGAATACCCGGGGATCCATCACTGCAGGACAGAGCTGACAGCTCTTTCATCCATCACAAAGAACAATACAGTAACCTTTCCTTTATCCCTTTTCCTCCTCAAATGCCATTTACTGACGGCGAGAGCTCGCGTCACGCTCCCGCAGCACTGCAGGAGGTGGGGGCTGAGAGAGCTCCTCGTGCTGCCACTGCTGCACATCAAACAAACGAGAAAACAAACATTTGTTTTATTGGCGTTAGGGCTGTCAGCACAGGGAAGGTCCGCAGAGCATCCACCTTCCACCCCTTCTGCATCCAACGTCACTGCACGCAGCAGCTGCACCCGGCAGGGCTTGGAGGCCCCTCTGAGCTCCCCGGAGGTGCGGCACACGGAGCTCAGCTCAGGCACCGGCGCTGGGATCGGTGCTGTTATGGGATTCATGGCCGTGGCCTTTTTATGTGTGCCTTCAGAAGACACGTGCCAAGAGCCTGCAGCACACACCAGCACATCCCAGCTGTACACGGGGAGCCTGGCGTTCCCCCGCTGCCTGCCTCCATGCCTGGGGCACGGCAGGGCCCTGCTCTGTGCTCTGCAGGGTGTTGTTCCCCTCCTTCCCACCTGCTCTAAATGGACCTGCTGCCTCCGAGACTGCACTGAGATTCAGCTGAGAGCCAAGCTTCAGGCAGGCCTCAGGAAGTCAAAATGGAACAAAACACGCATTTGTGACACGATATCACCCCGGTAAATCCTTGTGCAGAACACGGAGGATAAATAAGCAGGTCTTCTCTTACAAAAGCCCGGTGCTTTCTCTTGGCTGGTAAACGTGCAGCCCTGCAAAGCCCTCAGTT
This sequence comes from Gallus gallus, assembly GCF_016699485.2. Taxonomy (NCBI): domain Eukaryota; kingdom Metazoa; phylum Chordata; class Aves; order Galliformes; family Phasianidae; genus Gallus; species Gallus gallus. The sequence goes on from NC_052545.1 coordinate 14,143,159, forward strand.
CCAGCATCCCCACAGAGCCAGGTGCAATGCCACAGGGCACGGAGCAGAGCTGCAAACCACCCCACAGAACACCGTGCTCCCCAGTCCCTGCTGCTGCAGCGCTCAGCCTGCAGACCACTCGCAGCACATCACCAAACAAGCTCACAGAACCTCCTCAGGGCCATGGGGACGTGAGTGCCCAAAGCCCCAGAGCCACCAGGACCCCTGTGGGTGTCCCCAGAACATCTCTGGGTGGTGAGACACCGACTGCAGCACAGCCCCCACCCCAGCACTGTGTCCTCAGGCTCGCTCCATCCCATGCCCCATAAGGCACACCGGTCCCTCCAAGCGCAGGGCAGCACACAGTGCCCCCACACCACCTGGCAGCCACTCCAGCCCAGCCCATCACCTCCACATTAGGCTTTTCCCAGATGATATCTCGGGGTACCCCAGCTCTGCAAAGTGCACCGCTCACCATCTCTGCTATGCTCTGGTCTTCCCAGGGGCTCCAGCTTCCTCCTCCTCCTCCTCCTCCTCGTCCCCTCCCTGGCTGTGCAGCAGCCGCCCGTTCCGGCTCCATTCCACAGTCTCTCCCCACGATTACAGGGCAGCACAACCACCCCAGGTGAGCTGGCAATCACAGACCTGGAGGCAATTTCCATGGAAAGGTCCCCTCCCAGCTCAGACGTGGGTTTATCTGCCTGGGAGGAGCATCCCACGCCAGGACTCCACAGTGCCTGACCTGTGCCTTGCCATCCCAGGATGCAGCAATGCTCCATAAGTAACAAACTGCTCATTCACTACTTTCCTCCCTCTGTCCCACCGCAGCCCATGAACTCACCTCCTCCCTTGCTGGCCCCATATCCCCAGTCCTGACCAGCAGCACCAGCCCCATGGCACTGGGTCCCTGCAGGGTCCCCAAGCCCCAGCCCCAAGCCATCGATGGGCAGAGCTGCTTCAAGAGAAAAGCACACATCTATCTCCATGTGGAGTTAAAGGGGAAAAGACCTGACTTTGCTGGGAGAAAGAGATGCAATGGGCATTTATCAGTGCTGGGATGAAGATGAGGGTGAGCTCAGACCCCAGAGCCCAGCCCCATGAGCCACCCAGCCCCACACAACCCCAACCCTGTGGGCTCCAGCACAGCAGCCTCCACAGGGCACTGTGGCAGAATTTGTGGCAATAGCACAGAAAAACAAATGTGCCAAGGATTAGATGACCTGGCAAGTCACAAGCATTGCCAAGGATGGAAAACCAGTAGTCTCTGTCTCACCATGGCACCATGTAGTATCCCTGCAGGCATAGCACTACCCACCCTACAGGGGCTGTGATAAGTGCTCATCCAAAGCACCCCAAGAACGGCGCACAGAGCTGCAATGGGTTGTGGGTGTCTGTGCTCTGGAAGCAGAGCAGCTTCCAGGGGAAGTACAGCACCTCGTGCCCGGGCCCTGGGGAAGCCCACCCGCATCCAGGCAGCATTTGGGCTGCTGCGAGGGAAGAAATTAAAGAAATAAATCATATTTTGATCATGCTCAGTAAACACTCATTGGGGAGCCGTGATTCAGCCTTGCATCTGCTCCTCCCCGGCAGGAAGCCGTGCTGCTGGTTACTGTGGTGGCTGCAGGGCATGGGGAGCCCCGGGCTGGCATAAGGACAGGGACAAGGGATGGGAATGGGGACAGAGGGGTGGATGGCACAGCCACACGTTTGCAGTGAGAAGGCTTCGGTGGGGAGGGGGAGAGAGAAGGCAGCTGGGAGGAGAGTGGTTCAATGGGGAGAGGACGCTCCGGGCGGTCTCTGGGGAGCAGGAAGGAGTAAGGAGCTCAGGAAAGGAGAAACAGGAAAAAGAGACGAAAGCGCCGCTGGGTAAGGGATGAAGGAAGGGAAAAATAAAAGGGAAAAAAAAAAACAGTTGAAAAGAAATCCTTGGGGAATTGTGGAATAGAAGAAAGCGCGCAGACACGGCGGGCGCGCCAGAGCCAGAGCCAGAGCACAGGAAGTGCCTAACGAGGCTGGAGACAGAGATACTACCGTGCTGCTGACATCATGCCGCGCCGCAGCCCTGTCCAAAACAGCTCCGAGCTGCAGCGCGGGGCAGGCAGTGTGCTGGGAGATGTGCCGGGAGCTGCCCTTGGCCAGCACAGCCCTGGGGTTGGCAGAGGGGACTGGTGTGGGGCTGGGTGCGTGGAAAGGGGCATTGCCAAAGGTGTTCTCCAATCGATGCACGCGCAGTGAGACCCGAAATCCCCGCTGTGCAAAAAGGCGAATGCTGGATGTTCCCAACAAACAGAGCCAAGGAGTGAGAAACGGCAGAGACAGAGACCCAGAGGGCAGCGGGGCACTGGGGAAGATCTCCGTGCTGGGCAGGCAGTGGTGCCACGCAGCTCCCGGTCCTGCACGGGCTCTGCATCCTGCCGGGGTCTGCATGGGAAGCCCATGCCGAGGGCACCCAGCAGCCGCTCTCCCAGCACCTCCTGCAGGAGATCTGCCCACCACAGGGCTGGGCAGGTGGGAGAAAACCCATCGTGGAGCCTCTGTTGGCCCCGGAGCCGCCCGCACCCCCCGGCTCCTCGCTCCCGAGCCCTGGGGCTGCCTCCCTGCCCGGGGGGGCTGACTCACGCGCTGGGAGAAATTAATAAGCACGCACAGAAGAAGGCTCATCCCTGCAGCAGCAGCATGAATCACGGCTCTGCCTGCCTGTCCAACGCATTGTTCAGCACTGAGTCAGTACTGCCGCGCAGGTTAACAAGGGCAGAAATTAAAAGTGATGGCCTACGAAATGCAACTGCGCTGAGAAATTATAAGGCAGTGCTACTGTAAGAAAGCTAATGGGACTGCCCACAGAGCCCCAGAAAAGACACGCTCTGTACTCCAGCTTCTCAGCAGCTGCCTCTTTGCAGCCAAGCCCCCCCAGTGCCCACAGTGCTCCCCACTGCCCCTCAGCAAGGGACAGCTCTCCATGACCACCACCTCTGCACTGAGTGCCACACATGTGCAGCCCTGGCTGGGGGGAGATCCCTAACTGAGCAATGTGTGTCTCAGTGCTGGGGGGAGATCCCCAGAACAAAAGCTCTTGCCAAGAGAAGCTGCCACTATTTTCCACCCAAAAGAGCTCCTGCAACACAGTGATGCATCACCAATGCAAATAGCAACGACGTTTAGAAAGTACATTGGAACCTCAGCACAGAACAAGAGGCTCCTGCACCAAGAGCCCTGGGTGTTGCTGCAGAATGACTGCTGTGGAGCACCTTGAGTGCTCGAAGCCCTCACCTCCAACAGCCCTCGTGCTTTGCAACCTGGCAGGTACTGAGCGAGTACACCAATATGGGCTGTGCTGCACTCAGAGAAACATGGGAGCAGAACCCAACTTCATGGAGCAGAGAGAAAGAGAGGAAACACCCAGTTTGGGAATGGGGTCAGCTGCTGGGCTGCCCTGGTACGTGAACATGAGCGTACCCTGGAAACATGCGCTGTGCCTTAAGTGATCCCTCCTGATCATATCAGCCACCAATGACTCTCATCCCTCTAAGACAACAGCTGATGGATCAGCTTTGAAGATAGCGTGCAGCAGCAAGTTCTGCAGGTTACATCCTCCGGTACAAGAAAGCGCTTCCCCACGGCAGTGCTTCACCCGCTTCCTTGCAGCTCTGGCTAATGGACATAGCCCAAAAGAAAGACCAAAACATCTCCAAGGACGCTGTGACTCACGGTGCCATCCCACGCTGTGCTGGGATCCCAGGGCAGCTCTCCTTTATCACTGCAGGGCTGGGGGCAACGAACACAACGTGACACACACTGCTCCATCCCACCCAGCAGCCCCAGAAAAAGCTAATCTGAAGGAACCATCAACTGAAAACAGAACAGAATCTGCTCAACAAACCGTCGAGCACCAGAGGACCCATTTTCCCTGACAAGGATCCAATTCAGCTCTAGGAGGACAGTTATTATGTATTAAATGAATGGCAATCGATTATTAAGAGCGCATTCATCGGGACTGGGTAAATGTGTAAGAAGATACCCACCTATTACATAGCTGTGAAACCACACTGAATGCGCTCCTAATGACCAACTGGTATTTACTTAACATTCAATATCCATTGCTAGGGAAGGTCTCTCTAGATTTAATAAGCCTCTGTTATTTTATGTTTAATTAAATACCGTCCACTATTAAAAACATATTTAACTGAGGTCAAAACCAGTAAAAACTGTATCTTATAACACAGCTGCTAAACCTCAAATATCTCCTTAATCATTAATTGGGATTTAGCACGATTGCTGTCCGACTGAGAGCGCGTGGAAGCCAGAAGCTCCAAGATTCAAGGACGAAAGTGCTTTGCTTCTGCAAACAATGCTGCTGGTTGAATAGTTCAGCTAATAGAAACGTAGCAGGGCAGGGGGAGCCTCAGCCCAGCATAACCCAAGTTACAAAAATTCAACATACAGCACATCCACGTGCACAACGCCTGCGCAGCTGAGTGGGGAGCTGGGACACAGTGCCCCACATGCAGGGACCCCATGGCCTGGGACACTCGCAGGACCCATCCAGCTCAGCCCTGTCCCAGTTCTGCTGCAGAAGCTCCAGGGCAGTGGGCTGGGAGCCTCCCAATGGGACACATCCAGTTGGGATTGCCAGTGGTTGGGATTGCCAGCAGCTTGGGATTACCAATGGTTGAGACTGCCAATGGTTGGGATGGCCAATGGTTGGGATGGCCAATGACTTGGGACTGCCAATGGTTGGGATGGCCAGTGGTTGGAATGGCCAATGGCTTTGGATGGCCAATGGCCTGGGACTGCCATCGGGCTGGTTCCATGGTTCATCACCCACAGCAGCTCCTCCAGCAGGAACCAGTGGTGCCGGGAAGGAGCTGGAGATGGATTTGCTACGATGGCCTAAGCCCTGCCCTCTCCACTTCATTCGTCATCGGCGTCACTGGGCACAGGGACAGCTGCGGGGACTGGGGCCTCTCAGCTGGGGGAAGGAAGCTTGAACAGAGAGCAGGGGGAAGTTCAAAGCATGTCAGCGCTTGGGATAAAGCCATTCCACCTCAATGACCTCCTGCAAGAGGATTTGATTCTTGCTGTTTTCATTCTGAAATCCCTTCAAAGCAAAATCTGATACTAGCAAAGAATTAAATAGAGCAGCGCATACCCACACAGATTGCACAAGAAAACAACATTAAAAATAGAAACAGCGAGAACAAAAATGAATGCAGAAGAAAAGTTCAAGAGTGGAAATCCTGAGGGTCCTCTCATTCTGTAGTTCCCTCCTAACCTCAGGTATGTGGTGGCACCGGGGTTAGGCAGCAGGCTGCATGCTGTGATCCTGGGATGAGAGTTAAGAGCCCAGAACTTCAGATCAGCACCCGGCAAACCCAACTGCAAACACGCTGTGAGCTCACAGCACTGCTGTAGGAATTGGACCGTGGTTCGGGGATTTAGTGAGGTGTCTAGAGCAAATGTCAGCCCTGGGCAGCTGGATGGGGCTGAGACAAGCAAAGCTCTGCCTCAAATCATGTGCTAAGAGCGACTCATCATCCTGCCACGAATGTCATTCCAAAGGAATAAGAAGCCACCGCTGGCATCTGACAAGGCATCGTGCTGTGCACCGAGATGAGGCGGCTGCTAATATCCATACTGAGCAGGTACCTCTGGAGGAAAATGTTGAGATAATGAAGTGCTTCTGACACCTTAAGGGATCCTGGGAGTCCCAGCAGCGTTCCCTGAGGGAAGCATCACAAAGCGAGCTGGGCGCTTGCCTCTGTCTCATGGCTGCCAGGCTGGCAGCTGCCTCTCCAGGTGCTCCAGGGACAGGATGGGAATGAGAAGGATCCCGTGGGAGGATGCTGGTGGAATAACCATGTCACCAAAGCCACTCGCCTCCCACATCTCAGCACCAGGAGGAAAGTCCACTTGGTCTTTCTTTACTTGCTTCTCCAAGTACTGATTTATATGTATACATAAATGCACAGAGTGCCTATTTGCTCTTCACAAGAGCCCTCCCATGAACTAGCCATACCACAACAGTAAGCAATCCATGGCAGATACCATCTGCGTTACTTCAAAGCCACGCAACACACTAAGCAAATAGCAGAGGTGTCTGTCTGAGGAATATGGTGATGAAGGACGTCTCCATCTCCAGATCAGCCTTGGGGACCTGCTGTGACACGGAGTGCTGCCCCGAGATGCAGGGCAAGGAATGTAGCACCCAATCTGTCCCGTCTCATTCAGGAAAAGTCAATAGATACGAAGAATCAGGAGCAGCTCCACAGATGCCTCTTTGGTCCAGCAGAGGAAGGAGACACCTACTGCAGACGTGTTCATCCTGCCTGCTTCCCTTATCTCCAGCCAAGGCGCTCTGTTTGTCTTCCAGTGAGTCCATCTCTGTTTGATTGACTCTATGTAAGGATCCAAGAGCCCTGCTGAAGTCAACAAGCCAACGCTGAATGTTGCTATCTGTGAATGACTCCTGCAGGGGATGGGAAACCTCAAGAGCTGCACCTGCACAAGCACAAGGGTTTGCTTGCTTCAGTTCACCTCTTGGTATCCTTGCCACACTATAATTCCCATGAAGGATGACTAAGCAGTACCTCTTCCACCAAAAGAAATAGGGTTGCATGGATGTCTTCAGCTGAGGCTCCAGGCCACATGCCATAAAGGGCTGTGGGGGCACCATGGACGTGTGGGATGAGGAAGCATGGCTGAAGCAGCCCCTCTGCACCTCTGCTCCCATGGCAGCACAACACCAACTCGGCCAAGGCTGAGGGAAAGCCAGCCAAGGCCTTGGGGGTTGGGCAAACAGCAGCAGGGGGGTCACAGCAGAGCCGAACCCCACCCCCATGCCTGTTGCAGCTTTCTTACATCCCTCAAGTCACAGGTTTCACATCTTCCTCCATTAGCTGCCTGCAATGCACTCATCGGCTCCAGTCATCTCTGCAGCCACCGTTCCTCTGATGTCCTATGCTCCTACACCCATAGCAGCCTATGGCACACTGGAGATGCCCATTTCTCTCCGCCCCCCTTGTAGAAAGCCCGGACATGCAGCACAGACACCACTGCACGCCGAGAACTCCATCCTGCCCCAACCACAGCAGCACAGCACGGCTTAATTCATTACAGCCTGCAAACCGCCTTGAGATCCTCCCCTGCTCTGCAACCCCAGGGCTGCTATTTGCTTAACCCCGCCGAGCAGACGGGGCAGGCACCCAAAGCCGCAGCAGCACTGGCTGCTCCAGCCGGCCCCACGGAGCAGCAGCAGATGCATTGGCTGCTGCGGAACAACAACTTCCTTCTTTCTTTTTGCTCGAGTTAGCTGGGGTTTAGGCTGAGATTTCGGTTACGTTTTGCGGCCCGCCTTTCTGGAGACAACTGATGCTGGGTGAGACCGAGATGTCTGAGACCACGGGCAGTTGTGTTTATTTGGGTTCCAATCTTCCAATCACTCATAACCCTGGGAAAATGAAGTTATGTTGCCGGGGTGAAGCTTTTGGTTTGAAAACCGGTTTCAACCTGGGGGTGACGCGATGTCCGCCAGCCCCTGCCCTGCGCCCCCCGCAGCTCCGTGCAGCACGAGTCTGCAGGGACAGCAGCACCATGCAGCCCCCGAGACATCCGGGGAGCACGCACTGAGCCTGCCCTCTGCCAGAACCCGACACCGCGCCGGAATGTAGAAAATTGCAAATGATACTTTAATTCCACAGTCACTCACCGCCAGTAGCTCCGGCCATGGGAAATACTGGGGCAGGCGCATGGCTGGGAGCGCCCGCACGGAGCACAGTCAGCCCCAGCAGGACCCAACGGGCTGCAACTGGCATATATCAACCAGCACCCCTGGCGTGGGCAAGCCGTGCCCACCCAGTGGTCACAGCAAGTGCTTGTGCCCAGGTCCTGTGCCTCTGCTCAGCCACGGCACCTCCAGACCCTGTCCCATCCGAGGGGCAGTGCCTGCGCCCTGCATCTGCTGCTCCCCAGCAACCAGGAACTTGTGGCTTCAGGACTTGTTCCCTGTTCTGCCTGGTGCCTGGCAGAGCTCTGGAGTGATGAAGAGTCAGAACAGAACCAAAGTTAAACACAAGACAATGTGGAAAACTCAGAAAGTCCACGTCCTGCCCACCAGGAGCTCAAGAACTGCTGCGGTTGGATTTATTGTCAGGGTAATTATCAGATACAGGAAGATGTGAACTCCAAACTCCCTGGGGCACCTTGGAGTTGGATTTAATACCACGCAGAGATCAGCCAAAAGTGTTACAAGAGGAGAGGGGGGCAGCACAGTGGGATGAGGGCTGCTCTCACATTTCAGGAACTTCCTGCTCCAGTTTCAGGTCTTCCTTCCTTCCTCTTAGCTGTCCACCTCAAGTCGGTGGTTTTGGAGACCAAGGAATAACACGATTCCCTGCTGTCGCCCTCCAACAGACACAGCTCAGGGTTCCACGGCACCCAAGGGTCAGGGACAGGCGTGCCCAAGTGGGTGCCACATCCCTCGGCTCAGGGCACCTCTCTTGGCTCTGTCTGCACCCTGGGACAGTGCCAAGCATCCTCCTGCCCACCACGGCTGGGAGCAACCAAGCCAGGACCCGGCCCGCACCATCCCATGTGGCAGCAGGGGCAGCAGCAGGTGAGTTGCCATTCACAGAATCATAGAACCATTGGAGGATGACCTGGCACTTCTCCTGCTGGCACAGCCACCACGGCCTCATCATCGTGCCCACACCAGTAAGGTGCTACAGGTGTGGATTAGGTTCCCACAATGGAAAAACTCAACGGTATGTGGCATTAAATCCTTTTCTGCCACTGAGACGGCCCCTGAGCTGAAGTCTCTGCACCACAAACATGGGAGCCCTGAGTTGCCAGGCTCAGCCCCTCACTGAGCAGGGGATAGAGGTTGGGGGTAGGGGATAGAAACTCACAGAGCAGGAAATCTGTCACCAGGCAGCTGTCACCCCGCTGCCACCAACAGGGGCTGTAGGGACCAGCGGGGCCACACGCTGCACCCGCTGCCTCCTTCCCACACCCCATAGCTCTGCTATGGGGCTCCACCTTCAAGCAGATCCATCAAAGCTGAACCGAGGGCACTTTTGGAGATGCACGGCCCAGGGCTGAGCGCAGCAGCGTCACAGTGCCTCCTGTGCCAGACCCAGCTCCATGTGCCACCTGCAGCACGCAGCCCCGACGTGCCCAGGGCAGGATTCCCCCTTCCAGCAGCGCTCCAGCAGCACAGCCCAGGGTTTGCTTTGTGCTCTGCATAGACGGGAGAGTGCAGAGGAGAGATGAGAGGAGCGTCACGCCGTGCGATGGAAGAGGGTAACTCGAGCTGTGGTCTACCCTACATTCCTTGTGGCTCCAGCTCCCCAGCCAAAACAAAACCAACATTTTCCTTTTTTTTTTTCTTTCTTTTTTTTTTCCCCCTTTCCTTGAGGCCAAACAGGAGGAGGGGGCACCCCCGCAGCACTCAGCCCAAGTCCCGCTGGCTGAGACCCAGCTCAGCTCCGCCAGCTCCCACCACTGCTCCCAGCAGCACGCAGCCCAGACCCAGCGTCCCCCTGCAGTGACACCTCCACCCACCCACCACAGTCCTGAGGGTCCCCCCGCTCCCCTACCACCTCCTAACGTCTTTGGTGTGTTTATGGGAAGGCTCCTACTACCCACAGTGCCCACAGGGAGCCATGGGGCAGGGTGCCAGGAGGAGGGCACCGCGCCCCTGATGTTCCATCCTGCACCATCCCATCCCACCTGCCAGCAGGAGCTCGCTCTCCAAACTGCTGCCCACCCCATCCCCAAGCAGTGGATGCACTGGGTTGGCCTTGGCTTGGCCATACGGCAAGACTGGGTGCTAACATCCAGGTGTGAAGCACCAAGACGTCCCCATGTGCTTGTGTGCGTGCATTCAGCATCTGACCCCTCCAGGCTGCCCCACTGCACGGGCTTAGAGCTCACATTTGGGCACACGTTGCCATTCACCTCCCAGCCCCAGCCATGGACCAAGGGGCCCCGATGGGCTCACGGCAGCAAGCTGTAGACAGGGGAAAGAGTTAACGCTTCCCCCAGCTCAGCTCATACGCTGTTATTCAATACATTATTGACGTTGAAAAGTCGTCACGTTACAATCCAGCAGTCCACGAGTATTAAGAGGAAAACAGAGGCATGCAGAGCGAGACACACACCGCGAGCAGTGGGCCCCTCCGCGCTGCGGTTACGTTGCTGCACACAAACTCCTTTCCCAGACTTGGTTTCCTCCCCCACCTCTCCCATTTGGTGCAAAACCCACCCGCTCGCTTAATGCCGCTGTGAATCCCCAAATCCTGCTCACAGGGGGGATTACCCGGGGGGGGAACGGCGGCCGCGGGCTGTTCTCAGGCTCCAGTGGCTCTGATGCTCCGTGGCTGACATCGGTGCTCGGGGCCAAACCCTGCAGGGAGGGCTCCCCTGTGGGACCCCGTGGCCATGCCCGGGGGCTGCGATGGCAGCAGGGCAGGAGGGGAAGGCAGCACCTGCCCAATGTAAGGGCAGGGCCGGGCTGCCGGGGCCGCTGCTTGCCAGCCACCGCGCTCCCCGCGTGTGTTTTATTTCATCCCCTGATGGGTGAAATGTGTCCTTAATTTGTCCTGAAAGAAAAAGAGGGCGAGCTGCATTCTCACATCCAGAACGAAGACAACACGCAAAGCCCTTTAGAAGCCGGCGCCACACATACGACGCGCTCCTTTTTCTAATTAGCGACGCTTTTCCCAGCTAGCAGGGTGGGGGGGCTGCTCACCAGGCCCCACGCCGCTGCCCCTCGCGCCCCTCTGTGCCCAGCCGGGCCCTCCCCACCGATCTGTCCCCAGAGGGCACTTCTGGCTCCTCTCGCACAGCAGAAACAGGGGTTCATCTGGTTTCAATCCGGCCCCTCGCAGTAGCTGTCACCATGGGTTTGCTGGCAGGGTGAAGGATGCCTTTACGCAGCCCTTTGCCAAAGCGGCAACCATTCAAACCTGTGGCTGTGGCAGACTCCCAGTGCCCCGCCGGCACACCTTGGCCACGTGGGGCAGAGCACAGCGATGAGCAGACACCGAGCAATGCGCCACAGGCAGCGCCTGCCGGGCTCCAGCCAGCACCTGTGGCCGCAGCACGGCAGCGTGGGCTCCGCTGGTCCTCATCCCCTCCCCCAGAAAGCCCCAGGAACCGCAGGAACCACAGAAATGCATCCCCGTGCTGCAGAGCCTCCCTGCGAAGGGCACGCTGTGCTGCCGGGGAGCTCTGCCGCCCGCACCGCCTGGCCGCCCGCCAGCCTCTGACAGCAGCTGTCACATAAAAGCAAACACTTAAAACCATTACATTTACAGCAGTTTATCTTGAACGCCGCCTAAGGTTTTGACGTCGCTCCGCGATGACCGAGTTCAGTGGGTTCCCCCTGCAGCCCCCTCCTCCTCCCGGCTCGCTGTGACGCCACGATGCGGCGCTGAGGTCACAGCTCACCCCGTCCCACGCAGGGACCTTCCTGTGCTGCGTCACTCCATCCCTGGGCACAACACGGCCAGCATCCCCCTGCCAGCAAACAGCCGCTGTCCTGCACCAGGGGACACAACCCCTTCTGACGCAGCCCCCGATCCCGTTGGTTTCAGGGCTGTGAGGGCACACTGCTGGCTCGTGTCCCCCAGTCCTTCCCACAGGGCTGTGCTCCATCCTTACATCCCCCACCTTGGACTGAGAGCAGGGGTTGCCATCGCCCAGGTGCAGACCTTGCGCTTGGCTTTGGTGACCCTCACGCAGTTCCCCTGGGCGCACTGCTCAGCCTGTCCGGGTCTCTCTGGATGGCATCCCACCCCTCAGGTGTACCCACCGCCCCGCACAGCCCGCTGCCATCTGCAAACTGCTGAGGGTGCACTCAATCCCAGTGTCAGTGTCACTGGTGAGATGTTGAAGAGCACCAGTCCCAGCCCTGAACCCTGAGGGACACCACTCATCACTGATCCCCATCCTGACACTGAGCCATCGACCACCGCTCTCTGGGTGTGATCTCATAACCAGTTGCTCATCCATCAAACAGCCCACCCATCAAATCTTTCCGATTTGGTGGGAATGGTGTTATGGGGGACTGTCTCAAAGGCTGTACTGAAGTGCAGACAGATGACATCAGTGGCTGTTCCCCTCACTGACGCAGTTACACCATACAAAGGCACACGGCTGGTCAGGCAGGACCTGCCCTTGGTGCAGCCATGCTGCTTGTCCCGGCACCTCCCTCTCTCCTATGTACCTCAGCAGGAGGATCTGCTCCATGATCCTCCCTGGCGCAGAGGTGAGACTGACAGGTCGGCATTGCCCAGGGTCATCCTTTCTACCCTTCCAACTAATGGGTGTGACATGGCCTCTTATTCAGCCACCAGGGTCTGCAGCTGACCAAGCATCACCAAGAGTGCCTTGGCGACTACTTCAGCCAATTCCCTCAGGACGCTGGGATGCATCTGATGGGGACCCACAGACTCATGGATGTTCAGGTTCCCGTTGTTCAGATGCTGTTCCTGGTGTTCAGGTCCTGGGGCCGTGCATTCAGGTAAACACAAAGCACAGCATGGCGGGATGTTACCTGCTGACCCCCGAGCACTCCCCATGCAGTAATGCACTTCTGGGTGCCCCCAGGTGAGGAGCTGTGGAGCAGAGCCCCCAGCTCTTGTGGCAGGGTGAGGGAACAGAAATGCCAAAGTATTCCCCTTCTCTCCCATCGCATTCAGTGTATGTCTCACGCGGTGCACATCAGTCATGTGCAACTTCCCCAAAGAGCAACACAGCGCTGGTGCAGCCCTTACATCACTGCGTGTTTTCCCCACAGCTCCCACTGCGTTTCCTGCACTCCTCCTAATGACGTGACTTCTTTTTTGTATATACATATACATATTATTTTTAAGCCTATTTTCTAACCATTTTCCCAACAACCCAAAACACACTGCAAGAAGAGAGCAAGAGCCCCACAGCAGCTCCTGATGCTTCCAAACCAACCCATGGCACGTGGGGCTGGGAGGGAAGCAAGGTGCAGGCCCAGGGGTGGGACAGCCTCAGAACTGGGCTGTGTACCCCCGTCCTGCTCCTGGGCTCCCCTCCTGTGTCACTGCCATCACAAATGCCGTGCGCAGGGAGGTGATGTCCCTCTTAGGACAGGGCTTCGATTGGCGTCACCATCACGAGCAGCCTCTCATTCTCCTTCCTCCACGCACACGTATAGATGTGTATGTATACATATGAGAAATCTCACTGGCAAGGAAAAACAGCAGCAGGAAATTAAAAAGGTTCGTGTGACAGCATGAGCACGGCTGTGAGGCACACCGCCTGCTCCCCGCGCAGAGCACCCCGCTGTGCTCACACACCTCGGCTTTTCCCCGCGACATTTCTCTTCACCACTTCTGCTTCTGCTTCCATCGCTGCAGCTTTTGCTTCTTCAGGTGCAGGTGAAAGAACAAGAGCTTCACTCAGCCCCTGCACAGCAGCAAATACTGTCAATGCTCTACATGTCTCTTGCTAACATCCTACAAGTGACCCCGCTTAGCTTGCGAGGCTGGGGCCGTCGGAAACCCACTGGAGGCCAAATTACAGAGCAGTGGCACCGACCCCTCTCCATCCTGCTCCGCACAGGTCCCACAGCACAGCCCTAAGAGCGCTCCTCCGAGCATCACCACCCGGCAGCAGCCATCCTCGGGCCTCCGTTGGCATCACAGCGCACAGCCGGGAGGGAGGAAGGGAAACGGGACCCGCAACGGGCTCGGCTCCGTGGGAGAGAGGAGGAGGGGGCCGGGGAGGAGGGGTGAAGCAGGAGTTTGGGAAAGCGGGAGCCAGACAGCCAGGGGATTTCGCTCCGCTTCGCCATCGCCCTGAGTGCTCCATGGGGTTGGGAGCAGCGAAACCCGATCGGCCGTTAACCCTGGAATGCGTGGAAATGACAACTGCGCATAACTCCGGGGAATCTGCAACGGTGCCCCCGCGCCCGGAGCGGCAGCGCTGACCGCGCGCCTGCGGCATGAGCTCATCGCGGGGCTAATACCCTCCATGAGCCCAGCATGCAGGAATGCGCCGCGCTTGGGGCCGGGGGGACGCGGGGGGACACCCACCTGCCCCGTCCCCTTCCCTCCCTGCGCCACCCCCCGTTTCCCACAGGTCGCACGCAGCCTCGCCTTCCTCTCTCCTTATTTTCTGCCTTGCGGAAAGGGGTGGAAAGCCGCGGGGTGCTTCCCCCCAAGCCAGCCCGCTCTCTGACGCCGCCGCACCGTCCTCCCGTGCGGCGGTGATGCACAGAGCCGCCTGCAGCATTACTGCCCTATTCCGTTCCTCCTCCTCCTAACAAAAGCAGCCCGGACCCGCTGCCACAGGTGGTGAGAGCCCCGTGGAGCAGGAGCCACCGGGACCAGCCACACCTGTTGGGCGCCTCTCAAACGTCGGCGCGTCCCACTGATCGTGGCTCTTTTTGGGAGGGGAGAGAACAAAGCAGGAAAGTCAGCCCGGACCTGTCTGCCCCCTGCACGCCTCATGTGCCACCTCTGGCAGCAGCTGTCCCACATCTGCCTTCTGGCAAAGCCACCACAAGCAAAGGCAGGGTTTCACAGGGCCAAAATTTGGGCGGCGTGGGGCCGCGGGGGAAGAGAGGTGCAGGGGGCAATGGGGATGCGGGGGTTTGTAGGGTGTTTGTTGCCTGCAGGGTTTGGGGGAACCAAGAGGAAGAGCACTGGATTTGAGACAACGGGGGCAGCCCTGCCGGGATCTCCTCTGGGCATCATATGTCTGCAGACATGGCTGGGGGGGACCTCCCAGAGGGGCATATCTCAACTCACCTCCATGGCTCTCCTTCATCAGCCTGGGTGCTTCCCATGGAGTCCTGGAATGTGGGGCACATGTGGGAGAGGACCTGGCAAATGGGCTGTGGTGCTGGGCTGCTGCAAGCCAGGGAATGCCAATGGATGGGTCAGGGGTCAAGGAAGGGTTTTGGGACCAGGAAGTGTCAGGGGGATCAAAATCAGACCCAGCAGTGTCACACGGCCCCCCCGCCACTGGATGGGTCCTGGGGATGAGCTCTCTGCCAAGAGCTGAGCCCATGGAGAAGGGGACAGTGCATCCTTGCAGAGGGGCACAGCACTAATGACAGAGGTCAGTCAGGTAGCCAGGGTTTGGATGCAGCCCTGAGCTTCTTGAGCTGCCTCCAGAGCAGAGGCGCTCCTCACCTCCTGACTGCCTGATCCAATCTTTCAGTAAGAGCCCCGCAATCAAATCCCCCTTCAGTGTGGGAGGCTCAGCACTGAGCCTCCAATGTCCCCCACCCAGCAATGCCACAACAAAGCAAGTTCAGAAATAGCTGAGCCGGGACAAAGGTGCAGCCTGTGCCTGCAAGGCTGGGTCCCTAACACTGTGGCTGGGCAGGCCCAGGAGCAGGAGGGCAGCTGACACCTGAGGGGCTCAGTGCTCCTGTGGCTGCATGGGGAGGGTCGCATGGCCATGGCACAGCCCCTGCTGCCTGCAGGCACCAGCAGGGTGAGGCAGCAGCAAAGGCATGTAACCACTGTGGCTCACACCCAGGCTCAGAAGAGATTTAGGTGATGCTGGGCTTCAAATGCCTTCACTGCCTCACCTGCTGTCCCTGCTAGCAGTGCATTCAGGCAGGGGATGCTGCCACCAGCTCTGCACCAGCACAGAGCTGGGGTGTTTCGCAGCTCTGCCAGAGCATTGCAGCACCAGGATGAGATGGGTCATGGAGCACCCATCCCTGCCAGCACTCAGGCTGCCCGCAGGGTGCCAAGTTGAGCTCCTTGTGACACTGTGAGCCGCCCCAGCACTGCCAAGGTCTCCCCAGCACGTGCTGACACACAGGTGACAATGCAGATGACACACGAGCTGGGAGCCGCAGCAGGGCTTGCATTTTGTCCTGCACGAACCTGGGGGCTGCTGCCACATTCTCTTCTCGTGGCATCTGCTATAAAGAACCCGGCCTCACCGCAGTGGGAATGTGCAGGCTGTGTGCAGGGGAGCGGGATCACAGCGGGCAGTGGCACTGCAGCAGGAGCAGTTTGCTGCCCGCTCTCCTTGCTCAGGCCCTTTTCAGAGCCGCTTTATGCACTGCCCAGTGCTCGGTGGGAAAGTCCCACATGGAACCTCACAGCTATCCAAGTAATGGGCTGCTCAGCAAATTGCTTTGAAACCTACAGAGTTTATTCTCTCGAGGGTCTTTTCTGTGTTTCATCTACAGCAGCCTGGAATATCCTTTGGCAGGTGCAAATGTCTTTACTAAATTCCAAACAAAGATCTATTAGTTATACAGCTGGGATGGGGTTTTTTTTGAACCAAGTGGGAGAGGTTAGTGCATGGGAGCCTCAGCCCATGTAAACCCACGGGGAGTGTGGCACTGTGTGGGATGTTATTTCTATGAAATGCAATGGGACTTTGGGAGCAGCCATAGGCTCCGGGGTGCCTGGCAACTGCTGTGCATGAGGCAGCACTGCTCCTGCATGGCCACCTGGAAACCTTCCCGTGGGCAGAGCAGCACTACGTTCTGAGCAGGGGAAACCAAACCAAACCACACCAACAAAAAGGAAATGTTGCCATATTCCACCTTATCACCAGGAGGGGAGGAGCGGGCGCCGTGCCTGATCACAGCTCCACACCATGCCCAGTGCCCTGCGGCCGCCTTGGGTTACACAAGGGAAGCAGTGCAGCCCGGGCTCCCATTTCCAAACACCTCTCCTTCACATGCCAGGGTTGCATCAGCTCCTGTACCCGTATTTATAACTGGTCCTAAAACCTGATATTCCATTTCCAGTAGCTCATGGGGTGAGCTCAATGTCCGGGGCCCTGGCCAAGCAGCTGCTGCCAGCGTGATCCCTCTTCCTTTCACATCCTGCTCAGAAAAGCTTCCCACCGGCAGCCCAGTGCCTCAGCTTACTGCACGGGCTTCTTAATTAGCTGACCGAGGCATGAGGCAGTCTCATTAAAGAGATAGCTGACGAGGGCTTGGCTGAGCGTGGCCACGGCCAACACCGTGCGGCTCACTGAAGCTCTCCTGCTCTGCCTCGACTACAGCCAGCACAGCCCTCCTCTGGCGGGAGGGCCCCGAAAGCTGTTTTGGGGCTGACAGATGGGTGGGGAGGGCTTGGCCCGAGGGGGCCGGGCCAGGAGCACGGAGGGGCCCATCTCCATCACCGCACCGGTGCCTCCGGGAGGAGACCTGCAGCTGCTCCGGTTATAAATAAGAAATGATCCCATGAAAAGAACGAATCTTCCAGGCATCGGGATCAATCACACACCTATTAAATGCACAAAGCCCCCTCTCAGATTAACCACGATTTATAAACCTTGACACCGGGAGCAGACCTGGGCTTGGCTGGGACCCATCGTGCTGTGCCTCGACACAAAGCAACCATCAGAGCCCCTGCAACATCTCCATCTCCCAACGACTTCACGGCCGTCCACAGAGAGCCACACATGCAAATCCGGCAGAAACAGCAGCAAAAGAGCAGCTCGGAGCTGGGTCATGGAGCCCAGCAGGAAAGTGCCACAGCAAGCACAGGGCTGAGCACCGCTGCGGCCACAGCAGCCATCAGAGCATCCCCTGGCTCAGCCCAGGGCAATCCCAGCACTTCTGTAGGACAGGAAACAGGATCGTTTTCTCCTCTACAAACACATCTCTTTCCATTTCACAGTCCTCTTGAAGCAGAAATTCAGCTGGGATCTATACTTCAGAAACCAGAAGGTTTCCCAAGAACGCAGGGATGTGACATGGCAATGGGAACAAACTGCAGCTACCAGCAGGCAGGAGAGGTCCGATCCTGACAGCCCCAAAGGATCCCATCTTAGTAAGGAAACATTCAAAACCTCGCATTCCTTAAACCTAGAATCCAGAAGAGATCAAAATCTACATCTGAAGCATACAACACACACACAGCGCACACCACCAAGGGCAGCCCCTCACTGCACATCGGGGGGTTCAGCTGCTGCGTCAGAGGCAGAAATGCATTTATTTCCTCCCGGAGAGGCACAACTGCTGCTGCTGCTGCTTTCTTGCATTGGTGCCATGGGAAAGGTGCTGCAGACCCCCATGAGAGCTCTCCTCCCAGGGGAGCAGCATCCCCCCCCTCCTCACTGCCCCATTCGTACGAACGAGAGGGAAAAAAAGGCCCCTCTGCTAATTTTATAGGCACATCAGAAATAAATTCCTCTCCCAAGGAGAACATGGGAAGGGAACTCCCCAGGGGTTATTTTTACAGTGAGCCCAGATATCGGGCTGCCTCTGGGGCCGTGCGTGCAGCGTTGGCGCTTTCCATAAGCGCTGAGTGGGGAGGATGGAGCAGCTCCCTCAGCGCTGGGCTCAGCTGCCAGGAGGGGACCTGCATGCTCAGTGCTTCTTCTGCAGCGCAGCACACTGCACGGCTGATGTGGATTTGCATCCCAGTCCCTGCTGCAGGGCTCCGGCTCTGCCCAGCCAGAGATGCTGAGGTGCGAAGAGCCACTTGAGAGGAGCTTTGACTGACTGCAGGTGGTTGCACAGACCCCAGGGCACGGTGTGTTCCCAAAGCTGAACAGCTCTGCTGACGGCAGGCTATGAACTGCCCTGATCTGATGACACGTGATTGCAGATGCTTGGGATCGGCCCTGCAGCCATCGCAATGGGCACGGGCTTTATGCCACAGACCACTGGCAGCGTGAGGCCGGCAAGTTCAGGCTCAGGAGCAAAGAGATCGGCTTCACAGCACCAAGCAGCAATTACAGCTCTTATCCGAAATTCCCCGATGCCAAAAGAAATCTTTACGTTGGCTTCCAGCAGCTCTGCTCACCTCGGGGGCAGGGACACAGCCTGCAGGCGGCAGGGCAGCCCCGCTCTGCCGCTCCCCACTGCCCACAGGAGCGCATCCGCACCCGCACACCCACCGTGCGTGGGGCACAGCCTCCATGTGAACACACCCCAGCTCTGGCAGATGTGCTCACACACTCCTATTTACTCTGCAGCTGAAAGGTGGGTCCTGTGGCTGCCCGGACCCTTCTGGGTGGGCTGTGGGGTACTGCGGGGTGAGGGCACGGGGAGCTGCGTGCCCAGCCCAGTGCTGAGGGGTGAGCCCAGGGCTGCAGCCAGGGCCGGGGGGGCCGAGTCAACGCCTCGTCTTCTGGTGGCGGCTCGTGTACAGTAACATCTAAATATATACTTAATGGAAAGTGTGGAGGGATTTATTTTTGTTATTGTTGGTCTCAAATTATGCTGGCTGAAACGGCCCCGCTGAGTTTCATGGCCTGGCCGGGAGCGCACGAAACATTATCAAAGGTGTGTCATAAAGCAAACATCGCCGGGAGCCGCGGCAGGCGCTGCCAGCACGGCCACCCTGCAGCGGGACACAGCGCTGCGCCCCACGGTGCCACGGCCGGCATCCTGCAGCTCAAACGGGTGAGGGCCGTGCCGGGCTCTGGGACAGACCCTGCTTCTCCCTGCAGCCTCTGCAGGCAAGCTGTAGACCCCTGGAGATGCACCACGCGGGAGCCATAAAGCCTTTTGTCATTGAGCATGCAGATGGGTGGTAAAAACCCCAAAGCCCTTGGGGTGCTCCAGGCACCAGCCCACCCCAGCTCAGCAGAGCATCTCTCCACACCTCTTATTTGGAGGAGGACGGCACCCTGCATGTAGGGAACCTCCCTCCCCTCCTTTCCCATAAGGACATTCCTCACTGCTGCTGCTGTCACCATCCTCTGCTCCTCCCACCACCACCATGGAGTTGAGTTCCCCACGTGCCGGGGGCTGCATGGGCACTCAGCTCCCAGCACAGAGCCCTGCAGCACCTCTGCCAGCCAAGGCAGTGGCTTGGACAGGTACACTCCTTGATGAGTAAAGAACTGGCAGGGGGGGCCCAGAGAGTGGTGGTGAATGGAGTTACACCCAGCTGGCAACCGGTCATGAGTGGTGGTCCCCAGGGATGGGTGCTGGGTCCTGTCCTGTTTGATACCTTTATGAATGATCTGGATGGGGGCACTGAGTGCACCCTCAGTACGTTTGCAGATGACACCAAGCTGCGGGAAGTGCCGATCTGCCTGAGGGCAGGAAGGCCCTACTGCACGAATGGCCTCAAGTTGTGCCAGGGGAGATTCAGGTTGGACGTTAGGAAATACTTCTCCAAGAGAGTGGTCAGGTGCTGCAATGGGCTGCACGGTGGGGGAGTCACCGTCCCCGGAGGTGCTGAAGGAACGTTCAGATGTCGCTCTGAGGGATTTGGCTTAATGGGCAATATTGGTGGTAGGTGCAAATCAAGGGGGCAGGATCTCTCCCTGCAGATCATCTCTCGAGTTGTTGTTGTTGTTGTTTAAATCGTCCCTCTTTATTAATCCCAGACAGAAATCTGAAACCCCCCTTTAAAAAAAAAAAAAAAAAAGCACCAAAAAACCACCAAAGATATATAACGATTTTCAAAGCCATGTCACATAATTAATGTCACATTTATCTCTTCAGCTGTAGAGATAAAAAGAAACCATCTACCCATGTCCTCGTTATTCTTTATTCCTCTTCTAAAGCCTGGGTTTAAATCCTCGGGATGGGGGGGGAGGGAGGAGTGCTGGCTTTCCCTTTACCCCACACAATGATGCCAACAAGAAGGTTCCCCCTGCCCCATCCCACAGCTGTGGGTGGGTGGTTGGGGTCAGCCGCCCCCCGGACCCCCATCCTTTGCCCCCTGCACTGCCCACCAGCACCAGGCAACTGGAAATCATGCTGCTCCCACTCCCACAGCACTGCATGCTGCCTCGGATGGACCTCTGCCTTTAGGGACTATCAGCTCTCCGGGATCTGGAGGGTGGTGAGCTCAGCTTCTCTGCACTGCTGGCACCAGCAGCGAGCTCAGAAGTTGTTCCTCCCTGCCCCACATGGCACCGGTAGAAGAAAAAACCTCATATCCCCCCCCCACCACTGCTTGAAGAGCGTGCAGGCGTGCTCGGGGACACAAAGGAGCAGCCTGAGCTCCCCGTGTGCCCTCTTCTCCCTGCCCCAAACCCAAAGATGTTCAGCTGGGGAGGAGCACCTGACGGAGCCGCTCCGGCCCACAGAGCCACGGAGAGGTGGTGCTTACAGACTGATATTCCGGTTTGCCCACATGGCTGCTTCCAAAAGGGTGTGTGGATGCAGGAGGAAAGCTGTCCTTGATGTCACCCCACAGCGAGGTGACCCTACGAGGTCAGAACGCACTGGGGTGGGATGAGCGTGGCACAGCGCTGACTCTGAGCACCCGCAGCAAGATGTGAGTGCTGCCCCATGGACAGACAGACAGGCAGACAGACACGAGGCCAGACCAGGAGCTCTCAGCTCTCCTGGTTCAGAGCTGCCCCATACCGGTGCCCAGGCTCTGCTGCAGGCAGAGGTGAGGGCATCGCTTCCATTTTGCAGCAGCACGAGCACCAACACCGAATGGGTGGAGCAGCAGAACTGGCTCGGACATCTCCAGAAGAAGTGCCACCATTTTGCCCCTCTGAACCAACCCCATACTGCCGTTTCTCAGTGCAGAGATTTCCCTCCGTGTGCTCCGACCCACCAGCGACAGTGATGGGAACAGAGCACTGCACTCATGTCCCTTCATCCTCTGGACCACAAAGCAAACATGACATCCTTGCTGCTCCAGGACACGACTGCATTCAAGCCACGGCCCAGGCAGTCCAAATCCCTAAACCACAGCCGCCATTAAATCTCTGCAAACCGGGGTGGGGAAAACAGTGAGCCCAACAGAACAGCTCCTCGTGCACCAAAGCACGCCAGCAGATGTCCTTTCCCCTGCACGATGCTATCACCCACTGCTCCGCACTGCCTGAGCCCCGGTGCCAGCCCTGTCCCCAACACTGGGGACAAAGCCCCCCCCGCCCCCCCGGGGCACCGCACACACAGCCCAGACAGGCACTTCATTTGTTGAATGGGGGCATTTATACAAGAGGCTTTGCAGGCACACCGAGGGCTCATTCGCAGGGCCGCCCCGCAGCAGCGATCCCTTTATCTGTTTATTTATAGAGAGATATTTCTGTAGGATAACACACCCGGCCAGACGCAGCTTCCCTTGCTCAAACACCGCCTTGTAGCACAGGCAGCTATGTACAAACTTTCGGAGGGAGGATGATGAATTAAAACCAACACAGACTCGCACAGGGAGCTCCCCGCCGGCAGTGCAGACGGGTGACTCAAAGCCGGGCTCGCAGCACCTGGAGCCTCAGCGTCTGCCCGTGCTGTCCGTGTGGTCTGGGCAGGACACTGAGCTCACTTCCCCACAAGATGCCAACGCACACGGAGCCTCCAGGACCGCCTTTGCCATCAGTGCCCCTTGAAGAAATCCCTTTTCTATCCTGCCCCAGCTTTGCACCGCATTAGGGCATCTGCGTGCAGTGTATTCATGGGGGGAAACCCGAGGCAATGGGCCGGACCCCAGGCTGGCGTGGGATCTCTGCCTCTCCTTGCTGTGGTCGCACCCCTGTGTTCACTTTTCTGCCCAGAGCAAGGAGGGGCAGAGAGCAGGGGGTGCAGACGGGAAGCGAAAGCATTAAAACACAAGGAATGAGGGCATTTGGGAATCAGAGTCAGGGAGAGAGCGCTGAGACCCCACTGCATGCAGGCACGGACACCCTGATTCAGCCCACGGCCACTGCTGTGCTCTGATCCCACACCTTTGGGAAAGGTGAGCTCTGCGCTGCGGTGGCACTGCCCAGAACTGTGGGGATGCGGATAGGAGGAGCCAGACTACAAGCCCTGGTTTGCCATCAGTCCTGGCAATCTATGCTGGCATGCAGTGATCTGAACTCAGCAGTCCCATGGCTGTGTGGAAGAGCTGCGTTGTCCCCCAGTGAGATGGGCCGCAGAGGGGAGGGATGGGCTGGAGGAAGGGGAAAGTGGAAACAGGGAGGAGGAAGGATGCTTGTTGCATATCCCCCAGACTGGTTCAGTGGTTACATCTTCCCCTTTCCATGAGAGCATGCAGGAGTAGGGCCATGGAAAGGCTGCTGGGGATGCACCCACACTGCACAGGATGGTCCTGGCACGACAGCACAAGAAGTTGCAGGCACAGCATGTCCAGAGCCACAGCGAGCAGCAGCTGGGGCTGCCAGACCTCCCCAGCACAAGCCAGTGGGACCCTCACCAGACCCCACAAAACCATCTGCCCATTCTGCTGCCCTCAGTGCCCCATACCTCACTCTGCTGCCACCACCACATTTAGCTCCCAGCGCAATGGGCACCTCCGTCCTCCAGCTCTGCCCTCCACTGGAGCATTAATCTGGGAAAGTAACCCAGCCTTCCTCCTCCTCCTACTCCTATCCAACGCACTTTAGCATGACTGCCATACAGACAGCAGAAAAGTAACCAGAAACTGCTTTTGAGCACCGCTGCGCAGGAAACCTCCTTGCAAAAGCAAAAGCAAAAGCAAAAGCAAAAGCAAGAGCACAGCACCTCCTGCTGGCACTGCCAGGCTCACAGAGCAGGGCTGCACGGCACAACAGCGGGCACCGATGCGTGCAGGTGAGGTTGTCACAGAACTGGGAAATTTGGGGGTGTAAATACAGGCATACACTGAGATATACACACCTATATGTAATGAATCTGAAGGTAATTCACTTGCTAAGGAACTGCTAAGGAATGCAGATCGCCGCCTTATCACTTTCTGCAGGCGAGCACTGAGAAGTGCTGTGTCAGTTCTGCACCCTGCGTGACAAATGTGCAGTGTGACAATTGCTGGATTTGGGTCTGCTCGCTGCCTGCCACTGAGCAGTGGCGTTTGTGCTGATGCACAGGATTTGCAAATCCGTTTATATGTGGCCAGAAGTGACCCAGTTCTCAGTGACTTCAGCTAAAGGCCACCTGCAGCAGGTAACCAGCACAGAGAAGCCATGCGCCCGTTGCAAGCTTGAGCAAATGAAGCACATCTCACTCGTGGTCCAACAGCACCGATGTGTGCCCCACACGCAGCTGCTGGTGCGCAGTTTGCAGACCCGTGGGACCTCAGCTCCAGCACAGCCCAACGCATCCCTGCCCCACTGCCCCAGGATGGTGGGTCCCGCAGAAGGTGGAGCAGATGCCGAGGTGATGCTGTGCCCTGCCTGGAAGACAGCACCTTCTGGGAAGGCAGGGAAGCAGCACCACGTCCCCCAGTGCCCTTCAGCATGGGGACATCAGCGCAGAGAGAGGAGCGCACGCGGATGCAGGCTGGCACTGCCATCAGCAGTGGGCCTTCAGTGCAGTGACACAGGAAAGGACTGGGACAGGACCTCCATGTGCAGACACTTGCACTGGGGCTTTCCTTTACCTCTGC
Source organism: Gallus gallus (assembly GCF_016699485.2). Classification (NCBI taxonomy): domain Eukaryota; kingdom Metazoa; phylum Chordata; class Aves; order Galliformes; family Phasianidae; genus Gallus; species Gallus gallus. The sequence continues at coordinate 14,167,389 of NC_052545.1, forward strand.
CTTCCTGGCAGCACAGTAAGCTGCTCCCCTGCCTGCTCCCTGGTTTTCTTTTTCCCTATGACCAAACCCAACCACTGCCCCGGCATCCAGAACCAAAGCCTTTCTATTAAAAGAGAAAAAAAAAGGAAGACAACTCCTCACACACCTCTTTGCTGTGCAGCTCTTTGAAGCCCACAGAGATCAGCTCTGCACATCAAAGGCCAGCACAGGGCTTGGACTAGGCCGGCAAAACGCTGCCAGGCACCAGGAGATAGCATCAACACTGCTGGACGCCTCCAAAATCCCACTGGGAAAGGCGAGCGGTGCCGCTGCCAAGCCCACCAGGAAGGGATGGGGGAGCCCTGCTGTGTGCAACTCAGCGCCAGCAGAGTGTGAACGGAGCGCTGGCTGCCCTCAGTCCTCCTCTGGGACACGGCCACACGGAGGGGCTGACCCCGGAGCCGTACCCCACCACGTGGGGCACCACTGGGGACCGCGGGTGGCAAAGGGTCACCTCCAGCACAGCCCCACCACCGCTGCCCCTCTGCACCACTGAGTTCTGCCTCCTTCCAGGAGCCCTGCGCTGTGAGCCTTCCTCCTACTCCTCCTCCTCCTCTCCACAGGATCCAAGGGAGGAATGCTGTGCCTCCACTGCGCTGGGACCTTGGCTGGGTCTGGACCACACAGTGTGGCCATGCACAGCACCCACCCACCCCGGCGCTCGCATCCAAGCACAGAGCAGAGAGCAGCAGCACGCCAACTGACCCTTCCCTGGCGCCCGGGCTTCCCTCAGCTATGCACATCCCTACCCAGGAATCTGAGGCAGGAGGAATCCAGAGAGCAAGAGGAGGGCTGGCAAAAACCACTGTTCCCATTTTATCATGTACCAAAGCTTCGCTCAGGTCCGCTTCCCCTTGGCTCGCACACTCCACTGGGTCTACCAGCATACTTTGGGTAATGAAATGCACATTTGCTGGTCAGCTCTAATATATCCACAGGGACCGTTTTCCGCCTGTGTTTGTTTTAAACTCGAGGGTGTTGTGCAGTTGTTCCAATGGCGCAGAGACAGGAGATAAGACATGGCAGGCAGCGCCTGGCTGCGGGGTGCCTGCGGGATTAGCATTTATCCTGTAACTGAAGGGAGACGTGACAACATGAGAAAAGCAAACCACCACAATGTTGCCTTACAAGGCACGCGCCGAACCCTCGGCAGAGCCTACCAGACACTCAGCATCTCATACACTCGCTGCTTATTGCAAAGAGAAACATCCTCTTGTAGGCCACCGTTCCCCCTCTGCTCTGCCCTCGGGAGCCCCCACCTGCAGTGCTGCGTCCAGGCCTGGGGCCCAGCACAGGAAGGGTGGGAGCTGTTGGAGCGGGGCCAGGGGAGGCGATGAAGATGCTCAGAGGTTGGAGCACCTCTGCTATGGAGACAGGCTGAGGAGCCGGGGTGTGCAGCATGGAGAGGAGCAGGCTGCAGGGGGACCTCACTGCGGCCTTCCAGTACTTAAGGGGAGCTTATGAACGGGAGGGAGACCAACTTTTTACACAGTCTGATAGTGACAGCATGAGGGAGAATGGCTTTAAGCCACAAGAGGGGAAATTTAGGTTGGATGCACAGCTGGCAAACGAAAGGATCACACTGAAATACCTCAAACCAGCAGCAGAATGAATGCAACCGCTCCACCGCCACACGGGACTGGTCCGTGGCAGGCAATATCCGTGTCCAATAAACCTTTTAAAGGTTCACTGATCACAGCTAGATGTGTCATAAATCTCCCTGAACAGTTTATTATGCCCATAAATCTCTGTAAAAACGACTTTATCTCATCTGGATCGGCAATTAAGCCGATTCCGCTCTGCCTGCAGCTCCTGTGCGCAATCCTCACCAAGCAAAGCGGGCGCAGAGCCCCCAACCCCACAGCACTGCGCTGTGGGGCACGCTGTGATCCCACGCAGAGATGCACTGCATCCCACACCTCTTCCCTCCGGAAGCAGACCTGCTAGCACTATCGCCTCTTCCACTTTATCTTCTAAATGTGCTACTTAAGGAGGGGGAGAAAAAATTAGCTTAGAGGATTACTCAGCACGCCTTTGCCAAAATGCATGCCCTGCTTCTAATTCAAGGGATGTTTTTGCTGCTGAGGGCTTAGCGGATGCTTTGTCAACAGCTCTTATTGTGAAATGTTGACGTTTTATGGTCTCATGTAAATCAGGTGGATGAATGCACAGCCATCATCCGCTTGGCTTTCAACTGCAAGACCCAGTTGTGGGTTGCCCCGCCTCCCCTGTGACTCGTGTTCCCATCCAGTCGTTTGCTTTATCATCAGGCAAACAGATTGTTTCCCCCATGGGAACTGACACCGGAATCTTCAGAATCACGGCATCCCGAGTGGGAAGCCCAGCCCACGGCTCCACACAGCACCACCCGAAACCCAAAGCTGGGCTGCCGTCCCCATCACCGCCTCGGGGAGGGACCGGGAGCCGGCAAAGCACCCAGAGAGGTCCCGAGCATCCCTGGGGCTCTGCGGGGCACCTCTGTGTGGAACTCACACACAGCTGGAGTCACCTCAGGGGCTGCACGATGGGCTGTGGGATCGTTTGCAGAAATAACCCTACCGTAGGGACACAGAGCCCAGCCCGGGAACACAGACTGCACAGAGCCAGGCCGGGCTCCCAGCATGGCAGTGTGGATGCACACAGCACCCAAGCAGAGGACTGCGGTTTCCATGGCAACGCCCGGATGCCATCGCAGAGGATTAGATGCTGGCAGGACGAGAAGCAGGGCCAGGGAAGGAGGTGAAGCTGTGACAGGGACGCCGTGGATGGACGGAGGCCCTCGGCACCAATTTTCACGCCCATCTTCCCTTTTTCAACTCTTTTCCAGCATGAAAGTCCCAATTTAAATGGCAGGCTTTGACACCATCAGAAACTTTCAGAGCGTTTCACACACTGCCCCTTCCTCCCACGTCATCACAGCCGTGTCTGCCATGGAAATAAAGGGGTCTGCACGACCCAGCCCCAGTCTGCCCCACACTGAGACCCTTTGAAGGGGGATGAATGCGCAGTGCGGGGAAAATGATTTCTTTATTTATAGAGACCACATCTCTTCTCATTCTAATCCACTCCAAACCCTCCTGGCACTGCACAGCTGCAGGTTCAGTCATGAATACACAAACGGGCAACAAACAAACAAACAACAGCAAGTCCCCCCATGCAAGGTGGGCAGAGGGAGCACTCTGTTGGGCTGGCTGCTGCCAGCGTCTGGGCAGCCCCTTCATGCACAAACCCCATCCCTGCAGGGCTGTGCTGGCTGCTGCCAAGCGCCCCATCGCACACACCAGCTCTGCTCTCTGCTGCACGGTGAGGAGCTGGAATGCAGCAGGAATCAAGGCAGAGCAGTGCAAAGCGCTGCACGCTGCTCAGAGGGGCAACAGGACCTAGCAGAGCTTCCTAAGGGCTGTTCTGCAGAAGGGCTGATTTCACTTGTGCAATAAGAGCAGGAGCTGAGCTCACAGAGCAGCTCCTCACCTCCCAGCGCCACGTGATGAGACACGACAGGTTTGCCCACTGAGGGTCTGGGGCCCTGCGCCAGCAGCAGGGCACCGTGGGGCCATGGCAGCATGGAGGGCATATGACAAATTCAGTGTCAAAACAAACAGCTCCGAAGAGGCTCGGCCAGCTGAGCCCCTCGTGGTGCTCACACTCACGGCGTCCAACCCAAACACGGCGCTCACACTGCCGGTGGTCCGACACAGAGACGGGCAGGAGGGACACAGAGGGTGTGCCAATGGGAGGGGGTCAGCAGGACGGCTGTGGGGCACAGCGGGGCTCACCGTGATGGGGAACCACGTGGGATGCAGGGGCAGAAAAGCAGCGATCCCGGTGTCTGCGTGGGTCAGTGCAGTGCGATGCCCACCTCAGCACAGCACTGACAGCCCCGCTGCCTGCCCACCCCCACACTGCACGGCCCACAGGATGAGAAAGGCTCCCGTCTCCCCCCCAGCCCCTGAGATCGCCTCTCTTTAAAAAAGGGTCCCTGAAACAAATGGCAGCAAATCCTGGTGCAGAGTGCACAATGGACGCTTCAGTCCTGCCCAGGGGGAGGGGGCGAGGGGCTGTCAGTGCCCAAATAAATTCAATTTGCTCGTTAAGAGGCGAAGGGGACGGCGGGTATTCAGGGCCCCAATTAACATTCCAGAGGCACTGCTCTGCTTTCGAGGAACAATCACTTTTTTTGGGGGGGAGGGGGTGTGATGAGCATTGGATGCTCCCGAAGAAAGGAGCCACGTCCACATCCCGACAGCACCCGAGCTCATGTGTGATGGGAACCACCAAACAAAACCAGCAGTACACAAAGATGGAGCCTGCAGATAAAGCCTCTCGTGTCCGCAGTCCAACATCGTTTGCCTTTGCTGCTGATCTAAACATTCTCTGCACAGACTGTGGTAACAGAAGGAGGCAGCTTGCTGCCGGGCTGCTGACAGTGGTGCCCCATCGGGGTGATGAAAAACATTGCCATGAGCCTTAGCACAGCCCCACGCAGGGCCGGGTGCCTGGCAGCAGTGGGTTCTGCTTCCAGCAGGGCTGGCAGTGCAGGCAGAGCCTTCCAGGCAATATTTAAGGGTGTCCAGCAGCTCACTGTGCTGGAGGAAAAGTGCCAGGGGTGGCCCCCAGGGAGGTGGGAGGGCAGCAGGAAGGGCTATGTCTATCAGAGCATCCCAAGGCTCCACTCCGGTGCCAGGGAGCTGGGCTTTCTTACCCCACACAGAGGTCTGCGTGCAGAAGGAGCTCCCTCTCAGGCCAGCACTGAGCAGCAGGGCTCCATTTTCCCCTCTTTTTGGCAGCCACGCTCTGTGTCCGACCACCTGAGCAGCCTGCATGACCTGCCACTCTGCAGCTGATGCCACAGATGCTCACTGCAAGTACCTTCAGTGGCCACGAGGAACAGTAAATGATGCCGTGAACAAAAACCTGAATGAAAGAGCTGAGCTGTGGGCTGGAGCTGCTGTTGCCTTTCGAGCCTGAAAGCAGAATACAGCCATGAAACAGAGAGCCCAGCTCTCGAGAGGGAAAGGCCCCTACCAGAGGGGATGCAGCATGAACCAAGTCCAGGCTCAGTTGTGCTCTGCCCATTCCCACCCCACAGACCACACTTGTGCCTCCTCCTCTGGCAATGCCGTTGCTGCTGCAGTCGAATGCAGGATGAGCCAAACAAGGACCCAGCTCTAGCACAGCCCTACAGTGCCCTGTGCACATCTGCACACCGTGGCCCCTCCAGAACATTCCTCCCTCTCTCCAGGAGCCAATGGGGCTCCAACAGAAGCACCAGCACACGGAGGAACGGGGCACATGCAGGGTCGCTCTGGGACAGCAGCTTTCATATTGCCAGCTCTATGTGCCCGAAAGAGCTTGGAAAACCCTCACCATGTAGGATACACCCAGTGCCGACAAGTGTGAAGATCTACAAGCTCAACACTGTCGCCGTCTGCAGAAGCCTGAGCTATTTCTGCCTCTGCAAACATTCCCTTGTAGAAACAGGCTCTTCTTTCCGAAGCCTGCAGACTGGTCATTAAAAAAATAAAACGTGAGAGCAGAGAAGTGAGATGGCCGAAATGCTAATGGGAGCCCCGGGTCAAACCGCCCCCCCTGTCACCCAGCCCTCCTGGCCAGCACATTCCTGCCGCTAATGAGGCCCCTCCGCTTCCTCCTTCCTCCTCAAGTTGCTCCTGGTGATGCAAATCCACCGTCTTTGTTTCTATTCTTGGAGGAAAAACAGAACCAAAGTAAATAGCAAAACAGCTCTTAGGTTTCAGGATCCTTTCTTTTTCCACCCTTCCCGACAGGGCAGGGCTGCCGTTGCCGTCAGAGCGAGGTGACACCCGACCCCGGGCATCGTCCTGCGCCCACCGGAAACGCTCCGCTAATCTCCGGTCTCCGATGTGCCCTTGGAGAAACCTGCAGGACTCAATGACCACGCCGTGTCCCTTCCACTTTGGGATGCTCTATGACTCTCAGAACTCCGCTTCCCTGCGCGCCCAGGAAGCTCAGCACGGCACCAGCAGCCTCCCAGCAAGAGCAGGGTCTGCAGAGAGCACACCGTGCACCCCAGCGCAGGCAGAGCTGGCCCCTCCAGCAGGCCGGGGAGGTGTCCCCAACAGAACAGCTCTGCCTCTTCCTGAGGAGCTGACTCCAGCCCGGGCTGCACCCAGAGAGACTTTGCACTGCCCAGTGTGCCCACTGCCAGGGCACAGGTGCACAGTGCTGCACAGCAATGCGAATCAGAGCCGCCATCTCCCTGCAGGTGCCAGCAGAACAAGTGGCTGGTGCAGCAAGGTGATGGCTGTGCTGCCATCGTGCTGCAGGGCAGCCAAAAGGTGGGGCTGAAATCAGCTCTGCTGCTGCTCAACTCCCACAGAGGCTGCAAACAGAGATGGCACAGACAGGTAAGTTGGTGATTTTGCAATGAAACCCTCTGTTCAGATAGAGATTCTGTCTACAACATCCCCAAAACCACTTGCTGGGGTTCAGCGAAGCTCAGCATGCAGACAGCCCCAGGTCAGGCACAGAGCCCTGATCAGAGCTGGCCAAGGGCAGCAGCAGATGGACACTCCTGGAGGCACTGCTGCAGTCCCACCTCCACGGCTCTGCTGGAAGGCAGCAGTGGAGGGCAGAGCTCTGCTCCGGGCACAGCTGCAGGGAAGAGCAGACACAGCCCCACAGAGCCCAGCAGCTCTCATTAGTGCTGTTCAGACATGACCGCTGCCCTCCTAGCCTCCCTCCCTGCACTCGGACACAAGAACATGAGGGTGTGAAAGTGGGGAGAACTCAGATCAATCCAGCAAGGGAAGGGATGAGGAAAACAAACCTCCTCCCTTCCTCCAGGGCTGGGGAAGGAAGGGTCCGGGCAGTGCAAGAGCCGCTGATAGGCGTGTGGCAGCACCCTGAAGTGCAGTGCTGCAGAGACCTCTTGCAGCACAGCGCTGCTACTGCATGCCTGTCTGCAGCCCAGCATGGGAAAGCAGCACACTGCACACTGCTGCACACCCAGCTCATCCATGCAAAGTGCCACCCGTGGATGGACACTGCCCTGAGTGGCTGCTAGCTCTGCTGCCCATCCACCTGGCACGTCCTTGAGGCTTGATCCTTGAAACCACCGCGAGGTGCGAAAGGGTCTCAAGCGTCTGAGTGCAGGGAGCTGCTGACAGGGAAGGTGCTTTGCAGAGAGCTGCCCCATTTCATCAAGGATGCGGGGCACTGCTCAGAGCCCCACATCTGCAGACTGTAAGCTCTGAGCTGCATGAAGACAGTGCAGCAGCCAAGTGTGCTGTTCAGTGTCTGGGGGAGAAACTGCAAGAGAATTTGAAAGGAAGAATAAGGCAGCACGTGTACCAAGGTAAACACGAGGAAGTGCCACAGGAGGAACAAGAGGCCCTGTGACCGGCAGCAAATATGACCTACTACACCTGGCCTGAGCATTGAGCAGGCTGGGATGCAAGGATGTGCAATCACAGAGCCATTCTTGCTGCCAAACCAAGAAATGGGAAGGAATCAGGATGGCAAAAGATACCCAGCTGTGCCCTTTGGGACTGCCAGGAGCAGCCCTGGCTGCCAGGACACGGACACGAGAGGGACCCAGGTGGAAGGTGCATGGCCACCATCACACAGTCACAGGGAGGGGACAGGCAGTGGTGGCACACGAGGACCTCCTCACCATGATCAGATCCTGCCCCCGCTCCAGCCCTGCCAGTACAGGGCCAGGTGTCCTTGCTTCACCCCAGCACCCCACAGCCCCGCTGCTCCTGCACAGCACCAAGCCAGCAGAGGGAGCAAACTGTGGATTCACGGAAGATGCAGTGCTTTGTTCTTGGGGCTGGGACATTTGGGATCTAGAGGCCGTTTCCCAGCATTTTGCAAGTTAGGAGCAAATCCAACCCGCACTTGCCCTTGTAGGAGCCCTGAGCATTGATACAGGCTCCCACCAACGCCCCACCAGCAGGATGGCAGCCCCCAAACCAGAGTCTGTCTCTACAATAAATTCCTTCCCATTTCAAGCCCAGGGACCCACAGCTCTCCTGTTTATCCCACTTATTTCAGGCACTTCCATAGAGTGTATGCCCATACGCTGCACATCCAGGGCTCTCACATCCAACAGAAGAGCACAGGTAATGTGCAAAAGCCGTCTGTTCTGGTCCTGTACCAAGTGCTGTGTGAATATCACCAAGTGGGTTCCAGAGGCACTTCCCCTTTGGAATCCTGGGACACTTCCAACCCCCAAACCCACCCCTTCCTTCTGAAGGAGGGACACACTCAGGCTGTGACCAAAGGTCCCCAGGGTCAGAACACTGTGCTGCAAGGGGCATAGAAAGCAAAAGAAAAGTACAACTCTATAGATGTTACTGAAACCAAGCCCGACCTCGATGGAAGCAGCTGATGAGCAGAGTGTGAGGGATGGCACCACTGAGCAGAACTCCCCTTGCAAAGCTCTGAGCTGTGTTTGCGCACACAGACCAAAGCGCACAGCCTGCCTGTGCCACTGCTTAGTGCTCAGGAGAGGATGCATGCTTTGTGCTGCTCTGCTTCAGAGGTGGGTGCACAGCACACAGTGAGGCACCCCAGTGCTCCCATGCAAAGAGCAATGCAATGGAAGGTGTGGCCACATGCTGAGTTAGGCTGCATCTGCTCCCTGTCTGCAGTGTCATCCTCCTGGAGCACCGCAGGACCCTTGCTTGGATTTGGGAGACACTGCCCTCTGATTGGGACGAGAGAGCAGCCCAGCAGGTTGCATGCCCCTTCCCAGGGCTCCCCCACACCTCCTGCAGCACAGGGGCACCGCCAGCTGCTGCTGCAGTTCAGCCCGTGTCAGTCTGAGCAGGAAGCAGCTGTGCCCGGCCGGCCCCGCTCCTGTTTGCTGGCTGTGACACTGAACCTCAACACTGAGTGATCCACGCCCGGCCTCTCCCCCTCAGTGCCCACTCCCCGGGATTGTTCTCTGCCGGATGAGCTCTGAATGTGCTGCTACCCAGCACAAGCATTACATCATCATTGATTATGTCTGTAATTTTTATTGGAATACTCATCGATGAACAACAGTCAGCAGGCGAGCGGCGTGCCGAGGGCGGATGGGCACAATGGGATGATGCAGCGCGGCTCTCATCCACCTCCATGCGTGCCTCCTTGAGACACACACTGCCACTGAGCTCTGCAGAGCTGAGCACGTGCAGCGCCTTCTTCAGCCCTTTTGTGAATGGTGACCCGACTGCTGAATGGCTCCAACCCTTCTTTTTCCCTCTGTTCTTGAAGCGTGTGTTGCAAACAAGAAGCACAGAATGGTCGGGTTGGAAAGGACACCGAAGATCTCCCAGCCCCACCCCTGCCATGAGCTGTGCCCCCCCAGCTCAGGCTGCCCAGAGCCCATCCACAGCCACAGACACCTCCAGGGACGGAGCACCCACAGCCCTGGGCAGCAGATGGAATCAGGGCAGGGCTGACCGCGGGCATCCCACAGACCCAGCAGGTCCTTGCATGCTTCAGGACAAGATCCAGAGGTGGGGGTAACACGGGGATGGGGAAGGGACGGCTCTCACGACACAGAAACCACGACCCCACATTGTGCCCCACGCAGTGTGGGTCCCTGCACAGCCCCAGCCTGACACGTGCCCCATGCCAAGGGACACGTGCAGCTGTGACAGTGGCACAGCAGTGACCAAACGCTCCCAGCTCTCAAAGATGGGGACTGTGCCAACATCAGCAGCCTGAGAGCAGTGCAAGGGGAAGGCTCGTCAGAAAGAAAATTCATTCTGACAATCACAGAAATTGGAATTCATTTAAAATTCAAATTATGCAAATTCCAGTAATCCCTACATGCAGATCCATCACATGCCAGCAGTGGGACGGCAGACACGCCACTGGCTGCGGCTCTCAGAGATCCATCCATCACCAGCTCTGCAGACAGCACAGGGCCGCAGGCACCCAGGGGGTCCCCCAGCACTGGCACCGAAGGGAAAATCTCCCACAGCCCCACGGGCACAGGGTGCAGGCCCCAGGTGCTCCCATGCCAGCTGCAGGAAGTGCTCTCATGGAGAAGCATGGATGCGTGTTGCAAACATGACGCCTCCATTGGGCAGAACCCCACAAATGGGGGCCCTGCTCCACCTGCACCCGGCCACAGCATCAACACCTTGCAGCCACAGGGACACAGCAAGGAAATAAAAGTCATACACAAACCCTGCTGTGCTCCTATCAGCCCTGTGGGTGCACCAGGGAGAGCTGAAGGTCCCCAAACAGCAAAAACCGAACGAGCAAAAGCCCTCATGGAGTCAGAGGCCAAAAAGAACCACACACAGAGCACGAAGAGCTGGAAGAGAGCACAGTGCCCACTCCTTACCCCACAGCAGGACCGCTCCAGCTGTATCCTGCAGTCCCTCAGACACCGCATCCTGCTGCTGCTGCTGCTGCTGCTCATTGCCATTCCCAACACTGCCACTGCCCCAGCACAGGGCAGCAGCTCCAGGTCCCCTCTCACAGTGCTGGACCCCAACCAGCTCCTGCAAAATCCTTGCCATGGGCAGGATCAGCACCAGGGAGCACATGAGCCGCTACTTCCAGTGGTCCATGGGGTGCAAGGGGCTGGAACGGGCCCTGTGCAGCACCCCACACATCACGGGGAGCAGCTCCCAGACCCAGCCTGTGTCAGAGGGTGGATCAGCCCTGCCTTGGGGCTGGGAAGAAGCAAACAGACCCAGGAGCAGTGGGTTTACGGAGATATATTGCACCTGCCCATGCCCCACAGCAGGTGAGCCCCGCCAGCCTGCGCTGATCGCCTGACAGCACTTCGGGTTGCACGGGCACACAGCGCCTGCTCTGCTCCCATTGTAGCAAAGCCCTCATCCATTTCCAACCAACGCCGGGTGCCTTTCAGCGCAGGGACACCCGAGCCCTCATTACAACCCCAAGCCAGCAACAAGGCGGGAGGAAGGCCACACAGAGCCCTGTATCAGGTGTCTCTGGGAAAGGGAAGACGCAGAGCCCATTAAACATTGAGGGGAGCGCGCGGCACCTGCAGAGCAGCGGGAGGAGGGCTGCCCCGGGGCTGGGGGCTGCTCCCCGCACACCCTGCAGCCCCAAGCCCTTGGAAAGGCCCAAGTGCTGCGTGTCGAGGCAGAGCAGTGCCCACTCCTTTTTGCCTTGAGCCCCATTTTGTTCTGGTGCAGGGATACCCACACTGTGCACTGCCTGGTGAGCAGCAGCCACCCAACCCTATGGCAAGGCTGTGACCGGGAGCCACAGAGCCTGCCCAGCATAGCAGATGGGATCCTGGCGTGGTGTGGGCAATCTGAGCAGCATCAGGCCGGAGAGAGACGTGTCTTTTGTTTGTCATGCTGTACATACAGCCAAGCCTCTGCCATGCTGCTGCTCTGCAGAGCCACGCGGATGGGTCCCATCAGCCCAGGTACTCACAAACTGCCGCCGCAGTCGGGTCCGGACACGCTCAGCCTTCGTCTCGGCGGGGTGCACGGCGTAGCCCAGCGAGCCCAAGTGGTTGTCAACAGAGAGGCTCTTCCGCATGTAGAAGGAGCGCATGCGAAAGTGGCTGAACGGGGCGTCCTCCACCGCCGTGCGGAGCTGCGGCTGCAGCGGGGCATCCCCGGGGGGGTCCATGCCATCGTCCTCCAGCCGCCAGGCATCCCCTGGGGACAGAGGGACAGAGGGACGGCCGTCCCGTCAGAGCTGTGCTCACCCCCTGGCTGTGTGCCCCACAGAGGATGCAGGTGGAGATGACCACCCAGACCGCCTCCATCCGTCCCACCACAGGGCACGAGGGGCGGGTGCTGCCCCATGGGGGTTCATGTCCCTGCCACAAGCCCCATGTCTTCCCCCCTCATTCAGCAGCTCCCAGCTCATTAGGGCCCCATGAGGCAAACTTCTCCCAACTGTTGCCGCCCATCCGCTGCTCTTCAGGGGCACAGAAGCACAGAGCACTGTAGCACGCAGGGCTGGGAGGGACAGTGCCGAGCACCCCTCACTGCACCAAAAGGGAAAACGGGCAAAGCACACAGGTGACATCTCCATAGCATCACTACTTCCCAAGCGATCCTGGGTATGGATATCGCGTGCTTCTTGTTGCCTGGCAGACAGTGAGCTTTCCTCTTCCACCCCCCCCCCCCACAGCCCAAACTGCTTCTCAAAAGCAAGAACAAACGAACAAAGCAACCCCGTGCTCAACCCTGCAAAACCCGGGCCAGCTGCTGGTCCTGCAGCACAAAGGCAGTGGTGAGGGCTGGCGCTGCTGCCTGCTCCTGCGGCCGCACCGCTTTGTTGGCTTTCTGAGCAGCCTGGCACTGGGGGGCACAAAACCACAGCCAGGGCTGGGGAGCAAAGTCCTTCAGAGTTGAAAGCAGATAAAGGCCTTAAGGAGAAAAACAGCCAGAGTGAGGGCGAGTGAAGAAGAGAAAGGAAGAGGCTACAGCTGCCAACAAAGGCGACCCGGAGCAGTGCAATACCTAGGAGCTATTTTTATTATTTTTTTTAGCCCTGCTTTGAATTTAATCAGCTGCGCCGCTCCTCTCCAAATGTCAGCTCGTACAACACAGGAGCGGCTGTTTGAAAGCCGTGATGACTCCAGGCACAAACACGTCAATCGGCACCAGCCCCGGCTGCCGCCACACAGCAGCCCCACGCAGATCGGGCTGCAGGGCCAGAGCAGCCCCCAGTGTAAGGGCACCGTGCGTCCCACGGCCACATCCACCCCCCACCCCATGACATCCCGCAGTGGGACGGCTGGTAAGGCTACAGTGGGTGTAGGGAGGCAACAGGGAGGAGGTCGGGACCTTACCTTCTCCAAAACAAGGACAAGAAGGAATAACCTGAAGTCGCACCAGGGCAGGTTCAGGTTGGATATTAGGAAACATTTCTTCTCTGAAAGAGCCTTGATGCACTGGTATGGGCATGCCCGGGGAGTGCTGGGGGCTTTGCTCTCTACCGGGACTCAGATCTCCACTGTACATCCAGGTCTGTCCTTGCCCACCCTGCTCGGTGGCCCTGGAGCTCCTGAGGGAGCAGCCCTGACCCCACGCAGCCGCTGCCATCCCATCCCTCGTGTCCCCATGGGCACAACAACCATCCACAGCCCTCCATCCCACGCCCAGACCTGCTGCGTCAGAATTAGGAGCACCAGGAAACGAAGCACGGTCTGCAGAGCATTAAAATTAATCCAGGGCTCGGCCAGCTGCTGGGTAGCTTGCAGCAGTCTGACAGTGAGGGCGTTAGATTAAAAAACAATAATAATAAAAACCTAAAAAAAAGTCAGAAGGTGTTGGGCAGAGGCAGCTGCTTTGTAGGGGTTTTATTTTGCACTGGATTGCCAGCTCTGGCTCGCGGGCTTTATCTCTGTTTCAGTGCTAATCACCTTCCCCATCACTCCTATGGCCCCAGCGTGACTCTGCTGGCACCAGAAGCGTGGAACACTTTGCCCATCAGCGGTTTTGCCAATAAACTTGCTCAGAGCAGCTGGGCCAACCGTATTAGTATTTCATCAGGATCAGTGCAAGAGCAGAACACGATAAAAGCCTCGGTTGCCAAGAAGGCCAACCGCCAGCCCCCGGCTGGGGAGCATCCATCAGAGCGCATCCCCAGGGCAGGAGCACGGGAAGGCAGAACAGTGCCACTGTGCCCCCGCTCCCCGAGGGGCAGCCAGCTGTGCCCTGAAACCACCGCATGCCACAGCACAGAGGCACCTCGGCCCACTGCGGAGGTCAAAGGAATGTGGGGCAGCAGCTTGCTCGGCTGGAGCTGAGCACCATCTCCAAGCCAGGGTGCCCTCCTGAGCCCCTCTCAGCTTTGTCACCAACGTAACGAAAGATGGAAAAGTTTGAATGACGGCCTCAAGGAAAGGCTGAGAGATGGGCAGGCAAAAAAGCATCGAGAACAGCTGATCTGGAGGCAGGACGACCCCACAGGGGCCGGTGCTGGATTTGCCTGGTTGGCGGTGCCCCTGGAGACCCGGGCTGCATTCCACAAGGGTTTGCACACCCCGCACACTCACCGGCAGATGGAACCGTGCAGCCCTTCTGGCCATCAGGGGCTGAGTGCTTCTGGTAGGGCTTCTGCTCTGGCATCGCCTCCCGGAACGCTGCGGAGTCAAGGAGGGGAATCCTGCTCAGCACTGGGGACTGCGGGATGCTGGGCAGCGTCCGGGACTTCCCCAGGAGTGGCCTCTGCAACTTCCTGTCCAGGGACCTGCAGGGGAGAGAATGCAGGGCTCACTGCAGGCCCCGGGATGGCTGCTTTGAGCCGTGCCCTTCTCTGCAGGATGCTTTGCCACGTGCTGCCTCTGGACAGGCAGCACCCGGCTCTTCCCAACACCAAAGTGCAACCCCGGCTCACAAGGCTGCAGCTGTTTGGGCAAAGCCTTCTCCTTTTGCATTCCAATTGGGATTTGTGTCTTGAGCTGCAAGCCACAATCAGCACCAACAGCACATCAAGCACTCAGCACCTCCAAGCCAGCCCACCTCAAGATGCACGGATAATCAGAAATAAGCAAATAAACAAACCAGAGGCATCAGGACTGAAATGTGAACAAGAGAATGAAAGCTCTGCCCACCCTCCACTGCAGCTCCGTGCCTTGTCCCACTGCCACCATGCCACACCGTCAGACCTCAAACATTTCCTTCTTTCTTGCACGTAAATCTCAGTGCTCTTCCACATGTGCCTGCACACAGCTCTGTTTGCTGCAGAGCACCATCAGCATGTGGGACATAAACGCTGCTTTGTACCTACTGCACTGTTCTCATTGCCTGCACGAGGGTCTAAGGGGCGAACTCATGCTCCTGGAGGAGACCTTTGGAGCCGCAGATGATGATTTATATTTGAACCCCAAACCTGTTTCCATCTGGAATCTGACTTGAATCCCCAAGCAAAGCCAGTGCTGGGGATGCAGGGTGCAGTGTGCCACGGCCAGCAGCCAGCACTGCTGCTGGGACATCGTGCAGCACCGTGCGCGTCGTGAGCTGGTCCCAGCACTGTGCGTTACCAAGGATGCCACATGCCATTAGTAAAGAGCCTTGATGGGAGCGCACAGCTCAATTAGAAAAGCCATCATCAACACAGCTACAGCCCATAAACAGCAGCTGTTCAGTGCTTGGTGGAAAGGAGAGCACGTACTCAAGTCTTGCCGGCCCCGTCGCTGCCAGGTCCCTGCATCCAGCCCTGGGAACGCCGCAGGGTGCAGGCGGGTGGCACCAAGCTGGTGGCACAGCACAGACCGCTACTGCATCGCCCATCCTGCAGCACCCAGGGCACTGATGCTGCTTCCTCACGTGTTTATTGAAAGCAAACCACCCAACCAAAGCAGACACCATGGCAAGGAAGAGCTGGTGCCTGCCCCGCAGCCACGTCCTGGCTGGAGAGGTCCGTACCACGCAGCTTCAGTGCCGTAGGGAAGGAGGGGAAGGGCTGAGCAGAGAGAAGAGGGAGGGAGGCAGAGGGAAGGCCAATGCCAGTCAGACAGGGAAAGCCAGCGCTCAAGCCACTGTCTTCACAAACCTCTCCCACCCTTTATTTCAGTGTGGGAGAAGCCACTCTCCAGAAGGCCCTTCACAGCACAGCCCAGGCTGGTTTGTCCTTGTTCTGAGAGGGAGCACAGAGCCTCTGCCTCCCCCAGGGCATGGATGGAAGGGCCCCAGGCTACATAACCCTCCTAAGGGACAGCCCAGGGCTCACGGCTGCCCTTCCCCCTCTGTCCGTCAGCCATCGCGCCCTTAATCCATCCACCCCCTAAATCTGCCATGAACCAGGAGCTCCCAAATCTGGGTGACCCACACAGTACCCAGGCAGCCCCCCCAGTGAAGCGGGGATAGCTCAGCCCCTGTGGGGTGTGGGGATGTTCTGAGATCACCGCAGCTCACTCTGAGCCCCACACCGCTGCCAGCAGAGCTGGGGCTGAGCCGCGGGCGCTGAGCATCCCTTCCCAGATCAAGCTGAGCATCCACCAAACAGCCTTTGTGCTGCTAGGTGCTACCAGGGGCTGAGGAGCGGAGGGTGAGAGCTGAAAGCACAGCAGCCTTGAGCTGGCTGCGAAACGGATTCAAAGCAAAACAAAACACAGAAAACAAAACATCATTCGGCTCACAAGTTCAGGGGGAAAAAAAAAAACAAAACAGCCAACAAATAAAACCACAACCAACATGTGAAGCTATAAAAATACCTCCCTCAAAGCTCAGCTGTGAGCTGGTAAATATCATGATTTCCACCAGCTGGTTTGCAGAGCTCCTCTCCTGCCATCGCTCCGGGCTGATGAGCATCACACAGCGGGGGCCATTGCCCGGCAATGACGGGAGGCAGCCAAGGCCATCCCCAGCAAACCACGGTGGGACACAGAGCTGCTTCCCCCCCCGGTGCCCATGCAGCACTGAGGATGCTGAAGGCAGCTGGGATGCTCGGCAGGGGAACGGGAAAGCCTCACGGGGGGAGCAAACCAGAAAATGGCACGCAGTTCTTTGTTTTAAGCCATGAACCTCTCAGTCAGACACATAACAGCTTATGCTGAGAGGCGGGGAGAGCTGAGATGAGACCCCATGAGCTGCCAAAACCTGCGGCAGGGCACGTTGGCCCCCACACACACACACAGGGCAGACCCCCACGGCCACCAGCCTGGCACCTGGTGGTCTCATCCCCAGCCGTGGCCATGAAGCTATGGGGCAGGGCCAGAGCGGGGCTGTGCTTTGCTCTCAGCAAAGGAGGCAAATGGAGCTGAGCTCACCTCATACAGGACATTGCAGGCATGGGTGAGATGCACCAGGCATGAACTCTGAACGCTCCGGTGCAGAAAGCTTGGTTTGCTTTAAATCCCATCATTTCTGCAGCATGAGCAAGCGTTCCACCCCTTGAGGTCAGCATTGGCAAGGCTGCCCTAAGTCTGCTAAGCTCCGGCAAAAAGTCATCATTCCATATTTTGGCCAAAAAAATATCCCTAAGCACAGTTTTGGACAACGTGCTGTTGTTTCAAACCCTCCTCCCCTCCTGAGCTGGGATGGGTTTCGCTCTGAAGCACCAGAACCACAGAGCACCAGTAGCACCAGTAGGGTTCCCACTGCGGCCAGGTGGACACAAGCCCGGCCAATGGCATGGATTCATGCTCCCGACACGCTGCAGTAACAGCCCTAAGAAGTGCTCTGTAATGAAGGAGGGGTGGATGCAGGGTGAGGGCAGGGCTCCCCGGATGGCACTCCCCCCATCCCGTAGGGCCGGCAGCGTTGGGCTGCGAGGCTCCCACCAAACAGATGCAAAGAAAGCATGAGGAGCGTGCAGAGCAACGGGACAGGAAACCCACTGAGACTGTGTTGCCTTTTCTCCCCCGTGCGCCCATTTGCACCCAATCACAGAGCGTGCCACAAAGGGTCAGCAGCACCTCGAGCAAAGCGGCGCGCTGGGGTCCTGTCTGTGCTCCTTCCCACTGGGAAGTGAGAGATGCAGATATCTGTGCCACCACCAGCAGCTCCCCGTGGGCCGCCGGACCCCACCGCACAGCTCCCACTGCCCCTCCTCGAAGGAAAAGGGGGAGGAAATGGAACGGAAAAGGGCTCCGGGTTAAGATAAGGACAGGGAGATCACTCTCCAATTACCGACACGGGCAGAGCAGACTCAGCAGAGGGAGATTAAAGTAATTTATCACCTACTGCTGATGGACGGGAGCGGTGAGAACTAAAAGCGAAGTGAACAAACGCCGAGCCCCCCCGCCCCCTGCTGCAGAGCCCAGCCACGTGAGCACAGCCGGGGGTGAGCCGGGGACAGCCCAGCACCCTGCTCCATTCACAAACCTCCCCCTCAACGACCGCCGCTTTAATTAGAAGCTGTTGGCATTCACATCCGCCTCACCGAGCCGCTTCCCCCGGTGTGTGCGGCCGGGGCCTCTGTTTCCTACCTGCCCACCCACCCAGCTGTGACTCAGTGCCAACACAGTGGGTGAATGAGGCACCAAGCAGTCTTTCTAGCAAGCGTGACTCACAGGCCGGGGCTCACAGCCGGAGAAGTTTGCTGCAGTCATGCTACATATGTAATTCTCCTTAACGCCAGCGTAACTTCCCCTTCCTGCTAGCCCATCCAGCTGTCACGCCAAACGAAAGGATGACTATTGGGTTTTTGCCTAATCCGAGTAAAGATGAGCTTCAGCTTGCGCAGCACGCAGCCAGCTCCCAGCCCATCCCCACCCTAACAATTAGCTCCAAGAGGAGCTCAGGAGTCGGGCAGAGGGGAAGAAAGCCAGCGCACGCCCCATCACCACTTAGGTTTAGACGTAACACTCCCCCAGAGCCTAAAGGATGATGCTAAGAGCAGCTGGGTGCTTCTCCAGCCCTTCTGAAGCAGCAAGCCTTCCAGCAACCCGGGGACACAGACACAGTGCCTGCAGACAGGAGGGGGCAGAGAACCATAGAGCACCACCCCCGCAGCCATACAGCACAGCGCTGCTCTGCTCACCCACGGCCGGGTGGGAAAGGCACCGAACGGCCACAGAGCGCAGCCCCACAGCACCCACACCATACACAGGCGTGAGGGAGAGTGGCCGAGTCCTACAGACACCAATGTCTGCTGCAGGGAACTTCAGCAGGATTAACTTCTGCCCGGCGGGCTGCGGCTGAGTCACTGACACGGGATTTGGGGCTATTTCCAGCTTGGCTTGCTTCAGCATCAGCACGGAGCGCTTCCACGCATCAGCAGTGGACACGTCCATCACTGCTTGTGTTACTGTTTATTTCTCACATAGGTGTCACCGATGGGTCATGGCAGTAATGCAGGTGCACACACCCACACGCTGTCCTGCTGGCTGCTCAGCGAGGCGGCTGTCGGAGCTGGGGAGCAACCGCATCTCACATACAGCTGCCACAAACACTTCTGAGCAGCGTGAGGTGGAAACTTCTCACTCAGACTCGAGCACCTCCCAGTGCCTCGCTTACGTTCTCCTTTCAAATCCAGCTCCACCAGCCAGCACTTACTGAAGGGCACGGGACTGGGACTTGGCAGGACTCGGTCATGATGTCCCTGGGCAGCCATGGGGACTCTCAGGGCCGTAAACCAGAGATGAGAGACCCGCTTCCATTTTTACCCAGCTGCTGACATCGCCTGCTGCTCACACAGGGTTTGTGCCCCCGCTGCAGTTCTCCAGCCCCAAAACGTGCCAGTTCCTCCTCTTCCCCATCAGGACCGCGTGCCTGAGCACAGCCACGCTGCCAGAGCTGGAGAGAGATTTTTACACACCCCAAAGCAACCGAGCACAATCCTGCCAGGAGAGCACTGTCTCCTGCCCATCCTGCCCGGCAGCCCTGCTCTCAGGTCCAGACCAACCTCGGCAGTCGCTGAGAAACCATCCCAAACCCATTATCTCCATGAAATGCTGCTGGATCCGCTCCCTCTCAGGAGGGCCAGAAGCACCCGGGACCTACAGCCAGGAACCTGCAGCCAGGAACCTGCCTGGGCTGAGAGCCTGGGAGGCACCTCCACCACACACAGAGCGAGTCCCAGCTGTGGCTGCGCCTTCCTCCTTCCTGATCCACTTTTGGAGGCAGCACGAACTTGGCAGGGGCTGCCCGGTCCTTTCAGTTTAAAAATAACAAAATGAAAGTTAGCTCTTCGGTGCTGCGCGTGTCTTTTCCTTTCATTGCTCCTCCACGCCAGGCATGCAGAACACCAGGTGTGAGCACACCGATGCTGGCACCAGGAGACAAAGCAGAGAATACAGCCCTGCATGGCAGCACGCAGCCCCTGCTGCATCCCTGCCCAGGCTCACGGACCTTTTGGCCAGCACTGCAGCCTCCACAAATGCACCTCTGTGACGATGCAGACTCTCACACTGCAGAAACCAGCACAGCTCCACAGCCGCTCAGCTCAGGCATTCAGCTCTGCCATAAAACTCCAGAAAACAAGGCTGCAAAACGTCACTGAGAATCAATCGCCTGTTTAAGAGTATTGGCTCTGGCTGACTTTTGCAGTCCATCACAAGCACCGGGAGGTGCTGCCTGCGAGGTGCACCAGCCCCCGGCCCAGAGACCTGCCAGCACATTCAGCTTAATGAAGTGGGCACCTGTGCCACAGCGGAGCATCTCTCAAGGTAGAGGAGCACCTGCTGAAATAACACAGGAGATGTGAACCACGGCACGGCTCTGCACTGCAGCTCACAGCAAAGCAATAGTGCACGGGCACCAGGAGGCTGAGCAACAACTGCAAGCACTGGGTTTGGCCAACAGCACGGAGCAAGAAGGTGCTATTGCTGTGTTAGCTGTCCTTGCTCAAGTTGAAGCCCTGCTGGCTCACAGCACGAATTCTCAGACCCAGCAGACTTACTCAACCCGCCTCGTACTCGCTGCTTTTTCTGTGGGTGTCATTTAAAAATGCAGGCATATTACTTAATACCACAACTACACACTGCTAATATCTTTTAGGTCCTCTGAGAATGAGTGGGATCACTATATTTAGAATTCAATAACTCCAGCAGCACACCCTGTGTGCCGGTGCTGCTCGCTGAGTCCCAGCAGCACCCGGAGCCGACCGCCCTGAGCCACACCAGCCCTGGGCAGAGCTATGGGGGATCCGGCCGTCCTGGTGTGGCACTGCCCGGGGTGCAGGAGCACCACGTTCCATTCATCCACGCTGGCTTGTAGGAGTGAAGAAGGAGCCCTGGTGAACAGAGACACTGATTTAAGAGCATCCCATGGTTCGATCGACGCTTATTTTGACATCAGCAGCCACATGTCATCAGGGCACAGACGCAGCACCAGCAGGAGCAGCCCTTGCTTGGAGCCAGCCCTGGGGCTGCTGGGCTGCGTGGGGAAGCTTCTGCTCCCAGGAACCGTGGGGCAGAGCTCCATCAGGAAGCCCCACACTCATGTGCTGGGGAAGTGTTAGCGCATCTGTGCCCAGCAACACCCCAGGAAGTTTGGTACGAGTCACACACCAGCCGTGCTGCTTTATGGTTAGTGCTCCAGAGAGAGCAATGTACCACAGGATCTCCCTTCACATTAACCAGGCCTGGGAACGCAGCACCCTGCGCATGGGCGGTGGCACGGTGCAGGGTCCCAGGAGCATCACCTTGCTGCCCTCTTGCTGGCACAGGCAGCTATATGGCACATGCTTGCTGTCCACAAAGTGCTCAGCTACATGCCAGCAAACCCTGGGGATGCGTGTGCTCAGCAGTGCCCGCACCATCCCCACATACAGTCTGCCCAGACACAGTCAAACCCCGGGTTCACGGCTCCCATGTCTGTCACTGCACTGCCTCGAAGAGCAGAACAAAGCTCTCAGCTCAGCTGTGAGCACCTCCAGGCTTCTGGAGAGAACATGCCATGCTGAGTGAGCACGGAAGAGGCAATGTCTGTGGAATTGTGGAGTGAAGAAGGGAGCAGCACTAGCACCGTGTGTCTTGCCAGCTTGGTGTGATGTGGAGAGCAGCAGGAGGACCCCACGCAGCACACCACCAACTCCTTAATCCCATTAGCAGAGCCCAAGATGCTCAGACACCAGGGAAGAAGGTGAGTGGATATCTCAGTGCTGTTTTTCCATGTCAGCCCCACCTGGCACAGGCTCAGCTCTGCCTGGGCTGACACACAGGGACAGCAGGGTCAGCGGCTGTGTGCCAGCCCAAGCAATAGCCCTTCCCCACAAACAACCACAACAATGGCGAGGTGTTCCCATGCACCATGGGGTGTGAGCCCCCAGCATCGCACCCCACCCTGCACAAGGCAGGGGCTTAGGCAGGGCACGCAGCACACAGGCTTCCGTCTCCACCCATGGAGCACAACCTGTTGCTGGCTCTGTAGCTGCGGGTTTTGTATGCAACAGGGTGAGGGGCGGACGGAGGGAAGGACAACTGAGGTGCATAGCCCTGCCACTGTAACAAGGGACTGGGTGAGGAGGCACAGCACAAAGCAGGAGACAGAAGCAGGCAGATATACGTGCAGGCAGTCACATGGCAGACACCCGAGATGCACCGCCGACACCTCGGACGTGCCCTGGGCAGAGACACAGGACACCAGACATCCCGAGGCTCTGGCACTCCAGGCAGCACCGAGACGCTGCTTGCAAAGCTCCTGGCTCATCCCCAGCCCCTGATGACAGGAGAGGGCACGGGGAAGCAGCACGCCAAGGACCACAAGTCCCACCCTGCAGCCGCACCGGGACGGAGGGGCTGCCACCCCATACCTGCACTCGGTGACACTACAGCAGCAGCTCCCACTGCGCCGGCCCCGCCGCTCGGAGCGCAGCTCCGTCCTCGACTTCCTCAGGCTGAAGTACTCCGTCAGCTTCCCGAATGAAGCCATGGCCCCCGCCAGCTCCCAGCACACGCCCGCCTGCAGCCGTGGGCACCGCTCCCGCCACGCTCCCGCATGCTATGTCCCAACTCACGGCCCTGCACGCTCCATCAGGTGCGTGGGAGCAGGAAAGGAGCGCTGCAGGTCCAAAGGTGAGCTCGAGGCAGGAGTCACGGTGAGCCCCGGAGCTGGAAGGTGAGGTCACTCTGCCCGCCTGCACGGCGGCAGCTCGGGGCTGCGTGCTTCTCTATCGTAACGTGGCAGCTGCTGCAGAGCTGAGTTAAGAAGGAGGGGAAAAGATAATAATGCCCCCTGGAAAGGATCCCTCGGTACAGGTGGCACAAGCCTGCATGCTCCCGTGGCAAGCGGATACTCAGCGCGCATCCAAGATGAGGGAGCCGGTCCTCAGCCAGGTGAGGGGATGGATGCTGGCCAGGTCAGCAGCAGCAATGTGAATACCTGGGACATCAGCTGGGCAGATGGATTTCCAGAGGGTCTGTTCTTGTGGCACAGAGATCAGCACAGGAGGTGGAGAGCATCCCCGCTCGCTCTTCTTGTGGCTGTTCAGAGTTTTCCAGTTCTCCTCCCTCCCTGCTTTCCAATGCAGAAGCCAACCCTTTGCCTCCAGCAGCACCTACCCAACACGATTTTCCAGCTCGTCACCGAACACCTGAGCACGAGGAGAGGCACAGACATTTAAAACGAGCGGCTCTGATCCATCTAGAGGTCACCTCTGGGCTCTGCTCCCCGAGCTCCAGCACGAAGCACCTCTCCCGCTGGCAGCAGGCAGAGGGATGCTGAGGACTTGGAGGGAAATCCTGCTCCCAAGGCTCCCCCGTTGGGAGCTCTGCATCCTCAGTGCCTGGCGCCGCCTGGGCAGAGGGTAAGGAAAAAAAGGCTTCAAAACGCCACTCCAGCCCTGCAGAGCAAAACCAGGTCGAGTCAGCGAGGTGCATCCAGGGGTGGCTGACGGAAACCCCCAGCCGTGCCGGCGCAGACCCTCGGGGAAGCAGCCAAGACGAGCGGCACTAACCGAGGCGGCAGATCCGCGAGCTGCCTTCGCATCCTCCCGATCCCCGCGCCGTGGATGCCATGTTAAAATAAATAAATAAATAAACAACGCAAATCATTCCTTGCTTTCTCCCCGCTCGGAGCCATCCGCTGCCGGCAGCCCGCTTCCCCGCCCCGCCGCCTTCCTCCCTGCTTCTCCTCCTCTCCCTCGGCTCCCAGCTCTGAGCCCGAAGCCTCCAGCAGCAGCGGGGTACGCCCCGCCGGGGTTGGGGGGGGGGGGGGGAACCTCCTGCCCGCCCCCCCCCCCCGCGCCGCCCACCTCCCCGCCCCGAGGGGCTCCAGCGCTGCCGGGGGCTCCCCAAAATCAGCGCGTCTGCGGAGAGAGGGGCGAAGGCACAGTGCGGGCTGGCCGTGCCGCCGTGCGGTCCCCGGCTCCTATCGGCTCCCCATTACTATTCGAGGCGAGAGGCGAGACGCCGAAGGAGGGCAGCGGGGGGGGGCAGCGGGGAGCGGTGCGGGACGGACCGGGCAGAGCGCGCTCCGAGCGAACCGAACGCCCGACGCCGGTGTCGGGGCGGCCGGGGGAGCGGTCAGCCGGGGCTGCAGAGGAGAGCGGGGGGAGCAAAAATGCGGAGCGAAGTCCGGCGCGATGCCGTCCCTCCCCTCCGAACGGAGCGATGCCGCCGCGGAGCCTCTCCTCCAGCCGCTGTGCTCAGCGTTGCTTTGCAAATGGCATCGCGTTTGCTTTGCGAAGGCCAAAAGCAGCGTCGTTCTGAGGTGGACAACAGGGCAACGTGGAGGAATGCGAAGAGAGCAGAAGGATGTGTGCACCAGACCCACACTCCCAGGAGCGAGGCGGTCAGCCACAGCGCCCCACGGCCCAGCAGCGGCAAGGGGCTGATGTTGGAAAGTTCAGAGCAGGACAGCTCTATAAACCTCTCCGGGTGTGGTGGACAACCGATACCAGAGGGGATTGCTACTCTGCAGCCCCCACTGCCACATCCCACTGCCCTGCCCAGGTGGGACCAGCTGCAGCCCCATCTCTCCTCCACCTTTCAATTCCCCCCATCCCGGTGCCCTTAGGCCAAAGGAAGGCCGTTCCCTTCCTCTCGAGGCAGTGGAGCACCCCCAGGCCCTGAGGTCAGCCCTTGGGGAGAGGGCTGTCACAGCCACCGGCTCCCAGACGAGCGCTGCTCCTTTCATTAAGCAGAGACAATCTGCTGAGATGCTGCTGGAATCTCTCTCATTTCACATTAGCAATCTGCTGTGCTGGGGTGCAGCCATGTGCTCAGTGATGCGAAAGGCAGCTTCCCACTGCCATTTAACAGCAGAATGAGAAACTTTAAATGAAATCACAGTTAAGTTTGTACGTCGTTTTGTTTTCGTTCTGTTCTGTGACTCTTTTTAAGGAAGAGCTGCAGAAATGATGCAGGTAAAGCAGAAATGAGGATGCATAGGGGATGGGACTTTGTGCAGCCACACACACACCCCAACGCCTGCCAGAACACTGCACAAGCACCTCACACCTGTGTCTGGAGGGGAAAAACAGCCATGAGCATTTCATGGTGTCTGGGCCCATCACATTCCTGCGCGTGTGCCCACCAGGGCAACAGATCAGCACTTCCCATTTCAAAGCCCACGCTTCCAACAAGGCGAAGGCAGCGCAGACTTGGGAAGCGATACGAGTCCCAGCTCGCAACCAACAACAGCCCATTTTCCAGGCAGAAGTGCCACCAGCTCCCTCCCAGCAGCCTGAAACAGCCCCACGCTGGGTGCCCGGATGCAGGGCTTGGAAACCATCCCTGCTGATGGAGATAGCTCTGGCCCCAACCCCAGGGGTCTCCTCCCAGCCCCATCGCCGTGCTGCTGAGCAACTCGCAGCTGAATGCTCTGTTGTTTCCCTGGGCAACTTTTATTCCGACAGCTCTCCTCCACAGCAGTGACGGAAGGAGGGAAAGGGCATTGCTCAGATGGAGCTGACAGCTTCATCTGCTCCTGTGATGCCGGAGGACGCCAACACCATTCCTGGAGGGCTTTGCTTTCGGATCCCTATGCCAAGAACTGAGCTACGCACACCCCAGACTCTTCAGGAGCCACAGCCCCCAGAGCCCAATGACAGCTGATGGATTTGATGGGTGGGCTGTTTGACGGATGAGCAACTGGTTATGAGATCACACCCAGAGAGCGGTGGTCGATGGCTCAGTGTCAGGATGGGGATCAGTGATGAGTGGTGTCCCTCAGGGGTCAGGGCTGGGACCGGTGCTCTTCAACATCTCACCAGTGACACTGACACTGGGATTGAGAGCACCCTCAGCAGTTTGCAGATGGCAGCGGGCTGTGCGGGGCGGTGGGTACACCTGAGGGGTGGGATGCCATCCAGAGAGACCCGGACAGGCTGAGCAGTGCGCCCAGGGGAACTGCGTGAGGGTCACCAAAGCCAAGCGCGAGGTCTGCACCTGGGCGATGACAACCCCTGCTCTCAGTCCAAGGTGGGGGATGTAAGGATGGAGCACAGCCCTGTGGGAAGGACTGGGGGACACGAGCCAGCAGTGTGCCCTCACAGCCCTGAAACCAATGGGATTAGGGGCTGCATCCAAAGCAGCGTGGCCAGCAGGGCGAGGGAAGGGCCAGACTCTTTAGCAGGGTTTGTCATGACAGGACAAGGGGAAATGGTTGAAATCAACTGAAGGAGGGGGGACTTAAATGGGATGTAAAGAAGTTTGTTACAATAAGGGTAGTGAGGCAGCAACGCAGGTTGGCCAGAGAGGCGATGGTGCTGTGACCCTGCAGACCCCCAAGGTCAGGACAGGTGGGCTCTGAGCACTGATGGAGCTGTGGGTGCCCATGTTCATTGCAGGGGAATTGGACCAGATGGCCCTTAAAGGTCCCTTCCAAATGAAACGATTCTATGAAACCTCACAGGAACAAGGTAAGCTGATAGTGAAGAATTTTGATAAGCATTGATAAGAATTTTGATAATTTTTTTTGTTTTCCACTCTGCATTTAATGATGCTCAGTGATGGGGCCACCACTTCCCACACCCCATCAGCCCCGTGTGCCAAAGCACCATCAGACGCTGCAGAATGGTCAGAGAAAGGGGCAGAACACGAACCCACAGCATGAACAAAACCAAGCAGCACAAGTGCACAGGAAGCACAAGTATGAAGGTTGCTCCTGAGGTTGCTAAGGAGTGCACGGGAGACTTCTGGCAACTACTAAATGTCTGAGTCCTGAACGTACACGCACACTCGTATCCCTGTTAAAACATCATATCGCAAAGTCATCCACTAGCTCCAAGGTCCCAGAGTCATTTAGGTCTTTAGGGAGGGGTCAAAATAACTCTGTGAGCATCCTACTTGCAGCTGGACCAGCAGCATCAGCACACCACAGTGCATCATACAGACAACACACAATGAAGACACAGCCCTGAGAGGAACCTCCATTCCGAGGGGCCAAGCAGTGGCCCAGGAGCCCCCAGCACCCCGCTGTGCCAGGCACTGCCCCCCATTAGGGATGTGTGCAGCAGGACTGGGATGTGACACAGGGACAGCTGCTCCCAGCCAAGTGCCATAGCATACAGCACACATAAGGC
Organism: Gallus gallus; assembly: GCF_016699485.2. Classification (NCBI taxonomy): domain Eukaryota; kingdom Metazoa; phylum Chordata; class Aves; order Galliformes; family Phasianidae; genus Gallus; species Gallus gallus. Next base: position 14,194,269 of record NC_052545.1, read on the forward strand.
ACAGCTACAGCCCTATGGCAGTGCTGCATTTTAATACAGTCATAATAAAAAGCAGAGTACAGGAAGCAGTATAATTTCAGACTAACTAGGCACTCTGCTTTGATTGTCACTTCCGTGGCACTGTGCACAAAGCTCAGCGCTGATACCTGGCATCAACCACCGCGCCAGGTTGAGTCTGCCTGGCGCACGGCCGCATCAGAACTCATCCAGCACCAGTCCTCCAGCTCCAGCAGCAAACCCAGATGTGCTGCACAACACATCCTCCTTCCTCCGAACAGCACCAAATCACTTGGAGACGGGCTTCAAAGACACACCTTTCCTTGTAATTTGGCCCACTTTCCTGCGCACGAAGCACAGAAGAGGGGGTATTAGCAACATTAGGGAATCCAGATGCAATGCAGCATCCTGCAGCTGCCAGAGCCCTGCCCTGGTGCCTGCTCCTTGGAGAGGGCACAGACACCTTGCTGGAGCTTGTGAGGAGAGATAAGGGCAGGATGCAGCGGAAGGAGCAGCAGGGGTTTGCTAAAGAAAAAAGAAAATAGTCAGTCTTTCCCCAGCAAGATAGTTTGCTGAGTTCAAAAGGATGAGAAAGCATCAAACACAGGCAGTGATCATAGAATCACAGAATGGCTTGGGTGGGAATGGACCTCAAGGATCATCGAGCTCCAACCCCCCGCTGCAGGCAGGGCTGCCACCCTCCATATCTAACACTAGAGCAGGCTGCCCAGGGCCACATCCAACCTGGCCTCGAGTGATGCGATGGGAGGAAACTGCAAAAGGGAAAGCAGAGGCAGAACGACTGGAGGAGGCTGGAGCTGGCAGGGGCACACATGGGCACCACGGCTCTGCCCCATGCCTTCATGCAAACCCCCAGACCCTGCCCAACTGGTGACTATATCATCTCTGCATCCTCAGCCAGCTGGGAAACAGACAGCCCAGTGTGCCCCAAACCGTTACTCTTCCCCTCCCCCATCCCCCCCAAAAAAGACCTTAGCAAAAGCCTAAGCAAAAATCAGAAAACCTATTAGCACGATCAAAGATCTCAGCAAATGGAGACTATTTCTTGTAATTACCACCCAGCAAACACCAACTCTCTTTAGAATAACAATCTATATTGAGCGAGAAAGCTCTGGAGAGCAGCAGGGCTGCAATCCATGGGGCCAGCTGTGCCCAGGGACAGCCACTGTGAGGAGCAGCCCTCCACAGCCCATCCCCTCCCTGCCAGCATCTCTGGGCCACCCCTGGGCACTGCCAAGCACTGCCCGGATCAGGGCTGAAGCTGTGCTTTGAGCTGGGCAGCACCGGAGCACAGAGCCCAGCAGGGACTGCAGCTGCATCACTCTGAGCCCCGGGGTGCCTTCTCCCTTTCACCCAGTAATTGTTTCTGCGTCAGAACAGTGTGAAAACCTCAGCTCGTTTCCCAAAGGGTGGATGGACGCAGCCCTCTCACCACACGGATGAGGACTGCAAACTCTCAAGCCCAGAGTCAAATTTTAACCTCTCACGTGGGAACTCAGAACGGTGCAATCATGGCACGGGTGTTGGATTTACTCAGCATACGGCTGCTCGTTTAAATTAAGCTGGGAGATTTCCCCCCAGGTTCCAGCAATTTAATTAAAATAAAGTAAAAACAAGCAAACTTCCAAACGCTCGTCGTGCAATTAAAACCTCCAGGACTGCCAAACAGAGCACAGAACCTAAATACCATCCAAGGGAAAAGAAACACTCCGTCTCTTTCAGTACAAAGCCAGTCACACCGAACCCCCCCAGCACGAGGAAGAATTAAAGCCACCACCGGGATGCCTTGAGGGTGACCAGAGGATGCACAAAGGGCACCGAGATGCTGCATGACACAACGCTATGCCCTGAGGAGTGAGAAGCCAGCAGCCCAAAGAGCAGCTCAAAGAGCAGTGGTACCTGTGGGGCAGCAGCTCACCAACAGCATGGGCCGCAGCTGGCACGGCCGGAGGGTCCCCAAGCAGCAGCACGGCATCCCCAGCACCAACGGCTCCCATTCGCCGTGCCTGCCTTGCCCTGGGCAGGATGTGGGGATCCCTTGTCACCCGATGCTTGTGGAGGCAGAAAGTGGCAGTCATGGGGAGCACCATGGCCGGGAACAGCTGTAAGCACAGCTCCCTGCTGAGCTCTGTGCTTCCTGACCCCATACGGGGCAGAGCCTGAGCCCCAGGGGTGGCCACGGACGTCACAGCCGGGCAAGCAGAACTCAGCATGTGCTCGGTTATGCAATCTCCAACTTGGGGCTGGATACGCTACAGGTACTGCTCTCCAACCCAAGAGGGTCTCTGTGGATCCTTCCCTGCTGCGGGGCCGCCCCACGGCCCGATAATTACGGGGGCTGCCCCTGCTTTGGGGCCCACACAAGGCTCTGCAGCCACATCTCCATAAAGAAATACCAAAGACATTGACCAGCACAGGAGCAGTGCAGCCCTTCGCCACCGATCCTCTCACAGCTCCAGCTGCTGCGTATGGCAAAGCCTGCAAAACAGCACCAGGGCCGTGTATGAGATCAGCAGCAGCGCGGGGCGGCTCGGCGTGCTCCCCCAGCAGCTCGCTGGATTAAAGATTTAATGCAATGCGTCCCTCTGGAAGAAATTACATGGGCTATCAAGAAAGATGCGCCGCTCATCTGATGAAATCTCGCAATCATTGCGGCAATATGTGCAAACTAAATAGGCTCTGTAGAGCAAAGGGAAGGCTGCAGTTGCTCTCGTGAGCCCTTTCCAGGGAAAGGAACCAATGGGTAAAGCAGCAGCTCCATTAGCAGGAATGTGTATGTGCAGACACAGCCGTGTTTGCAGAGAGCAAGACGGCCCCGCTCCCACGGAAGGAGCAGAGCACCCAGGGGCCCTCCAGCCCCAACCTCCAACCTCCAACACCTCACGGGGTCCTGGCTGGCAGAAAAGAGCATGGAGGGGGAGGGGGTGCGAGTGCCTGGGGAGCTCGGGAAGCCAAACATGAGCTAGCACTTCTCCTGACAAGGAGTTAATCCCAGCACGCTCACCCAGGGCCAAAGGGACATCTCCTGTGCTCGAGCATCTCGTTACACGCTGCGGGTACCCCCCGTTTAATAGCCGCCTTCAGGGTGCCTCTTTCTGGCGAGCTCTGCGTAGCTCTGTGTACTGCAGCAGCACACTGCCTGCATTAAATCCTGCTCCGACATCCCCGGAGAGCATTCACTGCAGCTGAACCCAGTCTGTAAAACATCCAACTTGACCGAAGAGCTGGTGGTAAAGCTTATGTTTGCATCTGCAGAGCTCGTGGTGTAGCAAAACCATCCACGTGCGGCTCACCTGGAGCTATTTTCCCCAAAAACTCAAGCTGAGACCCCCACACCACTGCAGCCGTGGTGCTTGGCACCCTGGAAGAGTCTCAGCCCTGCTCCATTGGCACTCCTCTGACCTCCTGTAGCAAGAAAAGGTAGAAGGGTTGGAGACACCCAAAGGCACGCTGGGCTCTGTGAGAGGGACAGGGCAGCCCACGGGCAACAGTGAATCAGGACTTTGGGGTTGGGGGGACAGCAGCTGCTCACCTACACCTCAAGTCCCCCATGCTGGGAGCAGAGCCCTCCTCAGCACCACAGCCGGCTCTGCTGACCACAGCCAGCGCCAACAGCCACGCACTGCACTCTGCCCACGGCACCGAGAAGCTCAACACAGCAGCTCCAGCACCGGCACTTTGTTGGCAGCTCCCTTCTGTGCAGGAGCGAATGCACAGACAGATCCCACAGCTCAGCTGGTGAGCAGCTCTTTGCAGGTTATTAATGAAATCATTTACTGCTCATTGCTAGGATTCTGCCAAAACACAAGGAAAAAAAAAAAAACCAACAAAAAAGCACAACTCTTACTGCCAGCAAAACCCCTGTTACGCTGCAGGCCAGCTATTTGCAATGCCTTCTGAAAACACGGTGTGCAGTGACCCCGTGCACGGCCCGGGCTGCTCCCAGCACAGCAGTGACACGAGCATAGGGATGGCAGTGACCAACAGGCCTCTGTGCAGCGGAGCACGCAGCAGCAGAGCCGCCCTGCACGAGCACAGGGCTATGGGGCACACAGCCCCGAGCTCACAGCAAAACCCCACTGATGAATGGGGATGCAGCTCCAGCCCCAAAGCACGGAGTGCTCGGCCCTACACAGCACAGCTGCTGCTGACAGCGGCCCTTCCTCCCAGAATAGCCGAGGGAAGCAGAGCAGCGCAGAAAGGGATAACAGCCAACCTGCTAAATAGCAGATCTGATTTCAGCAGCACATCAAGGACCTGTGGAGATCAAGGAAATATATTCCTTTATACGCTCTCTGAGGGCACGCAGCTATTTGCAACCTGAAAAATAGCTGCTGTCGCTGTATATAGGAGGAATTTTCCTGAGCACAGCAGCACAGCTTTAAGGGAACAAACAAGGGCTCCAGGAGGGCACAATGCTCGCTACGTGCTCTGGCTGAGGCTGCAGGGGACGGCAGTGTCCCCACCTGGGGATGGCAGCAGGCAGTGTCCCTCCGGCCGGGCGCTCCCTGCCATGGGATCGGGAGCTCCGCGTGCACTCAGCGCAGCCATCGCCCCCCTCCCCACAGTCACGGAATAATTAATCCCCCAGAAACTCATCAGGCCCTCAGCTAAGCCAGCTCAGCAAACCCAGTGAGGAATTTCTAGGTCAGAACAACATGGAGGGGGGTGAGAACAAAAAACAAAAAAAATGAGACCATTCTACAGGGCCTTTTTTCCCCCCCCCCTGTCCTAAAGCCCAGGGATGGATCGTGCAGGAAAAGCCCCAGGACATCACAGTTGCATTTCCCAGCACCAGACAGCAGGACCACCGTGAGACCCATCACCTGCCCAGCACAGCACGGGGTGGGTGTGCAGGGAGCGCAGTGATGTGGGGCTCTGTATGACAGCTGGCCCCTTTGCAAAAAGGGCTGTCTTCCCAGAGGATTCTTGTACAAGCAACTGATTATTTGCTGGAGACAGCTCGTCCCTGAGACAGCTAGCTTGGCTTTGGGATACCCAAAGGACCTGGGGCTATGAAAGCTGCTGCTAGCAGGCAGCACACTGAACTGCAGCAGCGTGGCTGAGGGGCACACCGAGCAGAGCACAGCCAGCTGTGTGCGGCCCATACCACAGAGCCACACTGCCAGCTCATGCCCCTCACCCCGGTGGGTGTTCACCCCGCACTATGGAGACACGTGGGTGAGGCACACAGCTCCAGGGAGGTCTGAATGCCCAGCAGGAAACCTGACAGGGGACGGACTCCTGCCCAGAGCGTGGGAAGGAGGGACTCTGCAAAACCCCTTTCTCCCCTTGTTCACACAAGCTAAAACCACAGCCCTGATCCCCATCACTACAGCCTCTGGGCAAAGGTCCAACCTCGAGGAGCTGCCACAAGCAGATCCACAGATGAGAGGGTGGTAGGGACCAGGGGAGGAGAAGCAGCCCACGCTGCACCCACCTTCTCTCCCACTGCTCTGTGTGACCTGTTGGTGCACCAGGAGCACACCCTGTGCAGGCAGCCTTCAGGTGAGCTCTCTCCAGCACACCACCACCTTACTTCTTCCTCCACTCCAGCCTGCTATGCACCCCGTAAGTCCCTCCCTGCACAAGGAGTGCAGACTGTGCACACACGGTCATCGCGCTCACTGTCAGCTCCAGAACATCATCCCTCTGTTGCTGCTCACAGATCATCTTCCAACCTCATGTTGAGACAACCGTGGGCAATCAGCCCAGAGAAAGGCTTGGGGGGGGCAGGGGAAATGGCTAGGCAAGAGCAGAGCAAGGGTCAGTCCCCGCATTTCGCAGGCTGCATCCTACCCCCCATCACCACTGCAGGGCAGGAGCAGCACAGCTCAGCCACAGAGGGATGCTGGAACCCCTCACACCCACTCGCACTCTGCCCAGAGCCCCACCGAGGGCGGGGGTGGCTGCAAACAATCCCAGCATTGAGATCCCACCCGCCCCATCTGCAGCTCCACGGGCCAGCAGCACACAAAGCCAACATCGGCCCATGGCGAGCCTTGCCAAGGCAGGGACAGATCAGCCTTTGTGTGCGCCGAGGCAAAGTTAGCTTTGGGGGACAGGCTGGATCGCTCAGGCTCTGGAACCTGCGCTTGGGCTGCTTTCCACGTGGAGGGCAGCAGCTCACGTGCGGATGACAGCAGAAGTCACCAGCACTCTCCTTCTCACTGACCATGCGTGGGAAGAGCCAGGGGTCCCACCAGCTCTGGCACAGACACGGGGTCCTTCAGCACAGAGACACAGGGTTATGCACATCTCACCCTAAGCCATTCATCACCCACACTCTCCTTTCACCCCAAGCTGGGAGCAGCAGCTCTTTGGGGACAAGCCCAGCAGAGCCCCACACTCTGCTCTCAGACCCAACCCACCCCATCCCTTCCAGCACTTGGACTTCACATCCACTCCGGCAATGACTTCCAGATGCAAAACCACAACCCTCCCCCCGCCAAGGACAACGGACCTTCTCCCATTTCCCCTCTCCCTGCTGTTGCTGGAGCTGCACACAGGACAAGCACAGCCCACCTGTGTGCCCTCAGCCACGCGCTGCTCCCAGGGGATCCCAGCACTCAGCAGTGCCCACCAGGATCTCTGGACTGCCCAGCCCTGAGTGTGCCCCCCCCTTACAGGTAAACTGCAGTGAGGACACAACCTCCCCCTCCCCCCCAGCAAGCTGGGTGCCTCCGACATCCAGCTGAGGAACAACTGGTGCATGCTGCCCTCCTTCTGGGTGACCACCAGCCACTGGATTGATAACGGATTACATTCATTAATTGATTATATCAGTTCCTTATTTAACAAGAGAAGGACGCGTGAGCAACAGCTACGTGCTTGTACTTCCATACATCTTCCCTCCCTGGCACTCGCAGACAGATATATTAGGGCTTCCTGCTGACCTCAATAAATATGCATGGCTTGGCAAGAACACCCCACACGTTTACTTACTGCATGCTGACATTCATTTATTATTACAGGGACGTATTCTCATTAGCCTGAAACCCAGAACGGCGAGAGATGAGACGCCACACGCAGCAGGCAGGAGCAGCAGCCACCTACAGCAAAGCAAACAGGCAGGGCAGGGAAATGCACAACGACAGAGCAAGGGGAGCTCAGCATAAAGCCTTCCTCCATGACAGATCACAAAGGGAAAAAAAATCCCACTACAAATAGGCCTTTTTCGGGGCTTTTTCTGCATATCACAACGGCACTCTACCTGCGTGTCTTTCTGCTCAAAGCTCCTTTGCTTTCAGCCTCCAACCCTCAGTGTGTGTATCACTGAGCTGCCCGGCGTGGATTCACCCCACGACAGAGCCACACCTGCTGATAAGCCAGGGCTGCACCGCTGCATCTGTATGGATGCACACAACCAAAGGAACTGCTCTCCTTTGCTCCCACGTTGGCTGCGGTGCTGAAGGAGCAGAAAGCATCTGGCCAGAAATGGCCTTCCTCAAAGCCATGCAGAAAAATCCACGACTGTCAGGTGGAAGCCTTCCTGCTTGTGAATTGGAGACTGCAGCCAAGGAAGTGGTTAGTGCTAACCAGTGCGTCTGGCATGCAGGAAGGTGCCAGGGAAATGTTGTTTATGATGCAGCCAATGCCCTTAAGCACTGGGAAAGGCTTCCAGCTCATTACCCAACACAGGCATCCCTCGGACAAATTAGGGATTGGAAAGTCGTGTCTGCAGAGCAGCCCTTTCATTTACCTTAAAACGACCTACAAAAGGAAGACGACACCACGCACGCCCTTCCCGGCCATCCTCACCACAGCACTGCTATTAACAACCAGAATGGGACGGGGTTTGGGGACCTGATGACACAGCTGCTCCCTGCAGCCCAGGGAACGCTTTGATCGGAGCAGGTATACCAGCCCAGCAGCCAAAAGTGGAGTCAGGGGCAAGTCTGGTCCCACAGCCTCAAAGCTCTGCTTCCCAGGGGGGATCCGTCCCCCAGCCCAGGGCATTAGGACCAATGCACACCCACCCAGCAGCCCATGCAGGACCCCTATGGAAAGTCACGCTTGCCTTCTCCAGAGCTGGGCTCATACACCTTTGGGTCGTCCATCAGCTTGTTGCCTTTATGGCTCAATCTCGCGTGCCGCTCACAGCGAGGGGCGCTGATTTGTGCCTTGATGACTTCACTTCTTTCATATGGAGCGCTCACGGCCAACAGCGGTGCAGAAATGGACCACTTCGGGAGAAGAAAAGGAGGAAAATTCCCTTTTGCCACGAAGAAATACAGTCCTATTTGAGAACTCCTGGGGACTCGGGTCGTTTGTTCTTGCTTTTAATCCGCAGTCACTGAAAGAGGTTGGTGCCCATTGCTCACCAATCAAGCACCTTCGTTGGAAACGCACGCTCCCTGCTCCAGCACCAGCAATCAGAGCTGCTCTCATCCCTTCCAGCACGAGGCCTGGGGCTGCAGCAGAGCCCAGCAGCACACCACGGCCCCTGCGGCAGAGGAGCAATGGAAAAGCTGCCCCGCACTGCACCGTGACGAGGGCACATGGAGGAAGCACGGCAGCCCTACGCTCACCGGCACTCCATCGGCCACGGTCTCCTTCTGTGATCTGAGAGAGCCGCAGCTCAGAAGCCCTCCCCTCTCCAGGACAAAGGGCCGCCACCAAAGCAGCCCAGCACAGCTGTGCTCCCCCAGCAGTGTCAGCCACAACTCCTCCGCCCGCGGGCAGGGAAGCAACGAGCATCAAGAAGGGCTTTGTCTGAGAGCATCCCGGCCAGTGCACGTGCAGCGCGCGCTTCCTGAGGAGGGCTGGGGAGGGGGGGGGACCCTGAACTTGAGGCACCGTTTCCTCCCGCAGCTCCACTCGCTCTTTGGCTTCTAAAAATAAAAGCAAACACTGAAGAAGAGCCCTTTTGGTTTTCTATTTCTGCTGTGTCAGTTTGCTGGTAGGAAGGGCTCCTTGGAGCAGCTCTGCCCATACCCCGGGAGCACAGAGCAGCCCCAAAGCAGCAGCAGCTGTGGGGTGCTGCGATGGGGCCTGAGGTGTGGGTGAGGGGCTCCCATCTGCACCATGCTGACCTCCTCTCCTCACCCACAGTGTGGGAGAGCTCAGTCTGAGCCGCTCTGCTCCCCTCAGCAATGCCTGAGAGCATAAGGAAAGCCGGCAAAGTGGCTTTTCTTTCTTTCCCCTCTTCCCCACACGTATCACACAGCCCATGGCAGGCTGTGCTGGCTGACAGTGCCAGGCTGAGCCTGACAGCCCCACGCAGCCAACATCACTGCTGACCCACGAGCACAAACTTCCTCAGCAGGCAGCTGCTGTGATCGCAGCACCTCACTGCTCCACCGCTTGTTTGTTCAGGCTCTTCCTCCACCACTGAGCAGCCGTGCAGAACTGCAGGGCAACGAGACACAAACACAATTATTTCCTTTTTGTTGACCTGCATACGGAGCAAACCAGCATCAATTATAGCCCAGAGCTTCAGCTGTCCTCCCAGATTCCATGAAGTTGCTTGTCTAAGCAAAACCCCACAGCAGAGCCTGGCTCCCCACCGCAAAGCGCTTCCCCCACACCCTCATTAACGCTGCTTAAATCCACCAGTGCCAAGAACCAGCCCACCAGAACTAAAATACAGAGGAGATGAGTATTCTGCCCATCTCACTGCTCTGGCTGCTTGCACCATGGGACACGCCATTGGCCCGGGAAGGAAATCCCAGCCTTGGGAAGGACAGGTGTGAGGAGCAGTGGCCGGGAGCAGCCATCCTCCCAAAGGCAGCTTGCAGGGACAGCAGGGCACTGGTGTGGGACAGATGATGTGGTGGACCCCCAGCTCCCTCCTGGCAGCAGGCAACAAACCCTCACAGCAGCCTGCAAACACACAGAGCAAAACCCAACAAAAAAAATACATTAACTCCTAAATGGTCCCCTCCTAAGCGTGAGAAGCACACGTTTGTTCTGTATTTCCCCCCCCCAGGAGCAAGGATGGTGGCCCAGGAGTACTGGGCCCGGCTGGGGGCACCAAGGCAGCCCCACAGCTCACCCACAAGACACGATCAGAACAAAAATCCTGGAGCCTGAGATGCAATGCCAGGAGTGGAGTCCAGCAGCAGCCATGGTACAAGGTATGGACGTGGGGATGTGGCTGTGCCCACACTGCTGGGAGTGCTGCCAGGTGAGATGATGCCAGCTGCCTGGTTCCCCCAAGCAGCAACCCCAGCAGCAGCAACGTGGAAGAACAGCACCATCCGTACAGGAGGGCCCATTTATCATGGCTGTAAAATTTATGATGCCCTTACGTTCCAGTCCTACCGGGATAAGCTGCAATCTATTCTTAGGCTGTGCAGCTGCCATTTACAGGTGCATACCCACAGCACATCAGCTGCTCCTTGGCCCACCTCGCAGCCCAGAGCAGCCGAGGCAGAGGGACGCTTTACTCATTCTCCTCTCCGGGCAGAGCCATGGGGAAGCTTTGGCTTCTCTCCAATCTTCACCTTAATTTACACCAGTGCGCTTCCTAACACTGGCATCACATGCAAAACCAACAGCAGATGCTTGCCAAAGCCATTGGCACCGTGGCTCCAGGCAGAGATGGGCACACTGGGGCAGGTCGCACCCTGCAGCCTTCTCCCTGACAGGACCTGACCTCCAGGCTCCAAAATGCAAGCGTTGGAGCAGGACAGCATCCCAGCTGCACAGCCACCCCACACAGCCAGGCCACAACATGGGCAGCGAGCGCTGGGCAATGGGGAGGAGAGGGGGGCAAAAACAAGCCCCTATCTTTCCTGCTCACAGCCCCATATGTGCACATCACATTACATGCAGGTGCTGCGGTTGTACCCAGGAGGGGCAATTATTAGAATACCTGTCCCAGTTAATTATTGCCTGGCCAACTATTTATGTTTCTATGTGGGCACAGCCTCGTTTGGCTCCAGGGAAGGAGGCGTGAGAGGTGCACACACTGCCATACCAGCAGAGCCCACACATCCCCATGCACTGCTCACTTGCACTGAGGGCAGGGCCTTGCTGCAGAGACAGAGGGTGATGGGCCAACCCAGCCCAGCAGGGACATGCCACCCCCAGTGCCCCATAGGGCAAAGTCCAGCTCGGCCACACATGGCACAGAACGTGCCACACAGCTGAGGCTGCGGCAGGATTGTGCACCTACAGAGAGAGTACTTGGAAAGTCATCAGTCAGAAGGGGTGGAAATTATTTTATGCATCATTAAAAGGGAAGAAAAAAAAAACAACACCGAAAACAGAACATGAGAGAAAGCAGCCAAGATAAGATCAAGTGCACATCCTCAGAGCCTCAAGCCAGTCTCAAAATTAAGTCCCTAGGTAAGAATACCAAATGAACTGCTACCTTGCTGAAAAGCTTCCTCTACAAGAGCATTCATGTTCAGGACTCGCTGTGTCCAAGCTCTTTAAAGCAGTTAATGTGGCACCAAGCAGGAAAAATAAAGAAGTGAGCCCAGTGCAAACCTTTCCTGCGCAGCACTGCAGCTCTGCCAGGCTGCCCTCAGGCCAGGATGAGCTGTGCCTGTGAGACGGAGAGCCGCCAGTGCTCCGGAGTGCTGCAGTCCTTGCAGCGTGCCCACAGCCCTGCAGATCTCACAAGGAGAAGCCCCAGGTGGGCTGTGAGCATCACCCTTAGCGAGGAGGCTGCCGAGCACACCGCATGGCACAGCCCCAGCCCCTCTGCCATAGGGCACGTGGAGGATGGTGGTTGCCCTGAGTCGCTGCCCGCTGACTCACTGAGCCAGGCTGTAGGCAAGGAGATGCCATGGTGACACCGGCTGAGCGTGACTGCCCCAACAGGAGCCTCCAGCACAGCAGGGGCCGTTGGTCACAGCCATCACCCCCACTTTGCTGAGCCCTGCCCTGCTCCCAGCAGAACCAAGCAGAGCTGTGCCACCACCACCACCCAGCATGCTGAGGACCCAAATGGAGAGCAGCAGGAGGTGACGACACCACCAAAAAAGCAGCAAACCCAGAGCATGGGCAGCACCGGTGCCCCCAGCCACACACCGAGCCCATCTGCAGGGCACGTAGCTGTACCTGCACCAAGCTGCCCCTGGCACAAACCCAGCCCTCTGTGAGTGCTGCACATCCCAGGGAGAGAAGGGAGAGGTGTCCCCCTCCCCCAACCTCCCCCCCATCCCACCCACACACACCCCAGGCAAACAAAGAGCTCTGCACAGGAAGCGTGGAAGGAGCACAGGAGCACTTTGCTTTGGGAGCAACAGACAGAGGGTCACAGCTCTGCTATCAGAGCCAAGGAGATGACGGAGAAGCAGGGAAGGAGCCAGAGGGAAGCTGTATAAATAGCAGCATTGTCCTTGGTGTCACAGGACATCAGATGTCAGCTACGATCCCTCACTCCAGAGTGGAAGCCTCTAATTGATTCCCATCCGACAGTTTCTTACCCAGTAATTACCATCCGCCCAAACAAGCCAAGTAAATACGCTTTTTTCTGCTATTACAGCCAGCAACAAATCATTGACTTGCAATAGAAACAGCATAAACAGCAGCATTTCTCCAGGCCGGATCTCCTGCTGCTCCCTCACGGATGCTTGGCCAACCCCGTCCCCCAGCAGCCCCCGCCCAGCTCTCCTCAACCAGGGGGGGAGATGCTGCGTGTCCCACAGCACAGGGGCTCTGCAAGTGCCTCTGCTCACCTTGAGGGAAGCTGGGGCTGGACAGGCAGCTGCTGGGATCAGGGATGGATATGAGAAGAACGCTGCTTCCCCACGGGAAGGGGAAACACTTCTCCACGTGCACTGCCACAGTGCCCCTCTACTGCAGCCCACTCTGCTGCCTGCCCCACTGCCACAGAGAAGCAAACAGCGGGAACAAGCCCATGTCCTTGGATTTCTTCCCACTGCAAGAAACACGATCCGGTCACTCGAGCCTAGTGCTGCATTCCTTACTCTTCACACTGCTGTTTACAAACATACCGCCCTTCTGCACAACGCGGCACAAACAGCAACAAAACCTCAAGCCATGCAAAAGTGACAGGGACAACAGAGGGAACATCAACCCAGAGCGGGTGTTATCCCGGGGAGAAACCATCTAAAGGAGCAGAGATGACCTCTTTCTCACAGGCCGTTTCGCTTTCAGGTTGAAGGGAGCAAGAACGTCTGAGTGAGCTCCTCTGTGAGGCCACCCAATAGTGACACCAGCTCATTTGAGCAGCACACAGCACACCCCAGCCTCCCACTGAGGGCTCCTACAGGAGGCAAAACCCATTCTGAGTAGAGGAAGCTTGAACCCGAGTAGCAAAAGACCTCCGAGGATCAGAGCACAACCCCACACATGGTCAACCAAACCCAAACCCTATTCCTGGAACAAGTGTGTGAATTCCGGCTGCCTGGGTGCTGTGCCATCCGTCCCCATGGACTCACCCAGCACCAACACCACTGCATGGGTCCCCTCTGCTCTGACCAACAGCATGGCTTGAACTGCTGTCACCACCCCAACGTGCGACCGGTGCAGGAAAACCAACCACACTTCTGCCACGGGAGCACCGCGGTGGCAGCGCTGCACCAGAGAGCTTTGCTTAAACACTGTGATCCCAGTGTAAGCTACAGCTTTGCTTCCTGACATTTGCAAAAGCCCAAAGCACTCCGCTTGGAAGGAACCCAAAGCGAAAAAGAGGGAAGGAGATGCGTGTTCTTCAGAGATGATTGCTGAGAGCTCCCGAGACCTTGCACTTTTACAGAGGCCCTCCACATGAAGCACACAGTGCTTCTTAAGCATGCGGCAGAGACCGAGGTTAGATCTGAACTGCAGCCACGCACTGATAGCAGCCCCATGGTCAGCACCCACAGGGAGCCGCAGGCAGATCAACACCACAAGGACCAAAGGTCCGAGCCTACCATAGGCCTGTTGACAGACATTTGAAAAGCAGGGACCAGACAGGATGAGCAGACCCTGGGAGATGTGTGAAGCCAACCTGCTTCTTTCCCAAACCCACTCTGACATCGTTTCTCCCAAAGATCCTTTCTCCATTTGGATTACAAGACCTGTTAATGGGCAGAACACAGCCTAAAGGTTCACCACTGCTCCCTGCGTGTTTGGAAATGTGGCCATTGTTTCAAGAGAAACAGAAAACTCCCCAATAAGAGGGGGAACTTATGATCCCTTAAAGCTGTAATCTTCTCTGCACCATGTGTGAAAGACACACTTGTTGTGTTTGTGGTGCAGGCAGAGCTAAGATTTATGGTGTCCTTCAGCTGCACATTTCCTTGCTCCGAAGCATCCAGCAGGAGATGACCCCACCAAGCCCCGGCTGCACGCTTCAGCACAGCATGTGCACAGAGCACAAACAGCTCCCGGGCATCCCAACCCCATTAATGCACCACAGCCACCAAGCATCCTGCCAAGGGGTGCTGCTGGAGCATCAACATCCCTCCAACAGCTCCAAATGCACCTGGCCAGGCTGCTGGCGGCTTTATGATGCCCCTTGCATGGGGCTGTACCATCAGCACATGGGTGAGGGGCTCAGCACCCACCTGCATGGGACAGCAGTCACCGGGCTGTGCGCCGCAGGCAGTGGCAGAGCCCCATAGGGAATGGCTCAGCCCCTCTGCAGGGCGCTTCACTTCTGTACCTGAAAAGCAGAGCAAAAGAAAAAAAAAAAAAAAGGACCACGCGACACAGAAAGGGAAATCTCAAGTTTCTCAGCTCTCTTCTCTCTGAGAACTACAAATATTTGCAGTGTTTTATCCAATATTCCTCCGCATTTGCCCAAGGTCTAAAGACAGATGAAGGGGTCACATGCACCTCAGATATAAAGATTTCATGAGGTTTTCGCCTTTCCTCTGCACTGATGACCTCCATCCCCACAGCGCAGTGGCACAGCCCACGTTACGCCGGCACAGCAGCACAGCTGGGCTTTACCTGCAGGCAGGCAGGCAGGCAATCCATCAGCAACACCCAAAGCAGCCCTTCCCAACCACGCTCTCCCTGCTCCATTTCCTCAAGAAGCGCTCCCGACCGATGCCGGCAGTTGCACGGCCGGGCTCTGGCTCTCTTCCCACAGCCTGTTTTCAATCATGTGTTAAAAGGGCGAGCAGCACAGAAACAAATCCGTACTAAAGGTCGGGGAGCTTCCCCGCTCCACGCAGCGGAAGGAAGGCCCTGCTGGCTGCTGGGCAGAGCTCGGCATAGGGCGGCCATCCTGCACTCCGGGCTCCTTGCTGCGCCCACCCGGGGCTGCCACCTGCTTCCTGCAGCCAAAGAGTCAGCAGAGCATGGCTTGGATAGGAAAGGACCCCACAGCCCATCCAGTGCCATGCTGTGGGCTGGCCACCCCCCAGCTCGGGCTGCCCAGGGCCCATCCGTGGCCATGGACATCCCCCCCCCCCCAAAGCTCTGGGCAGCAGTGCCACGGCTTCACCTCCTCCTGCGCACAGGGCAGGCAGGGCCGGTGCCAGCTGGGAGCCACGTGCCATCCCCCACAGCACTGCCATACAGCCACACATGCCGCCTCCCACCTCCTACTGCTCCCTGCACAACAGAGCCCCCCAGACTGCCCAAAAGCATCACAGCCAGCCCCAGGGGACAACATTCCAACCCACCTCAGGTGCACCCCCACAGCAGCCCCTCCAGCACCTCCTCTCCTGCTGCACGATCTCCCCGTGCTCTCCTCACCACATGGGCAGCCCCAGCTCAGTAGCACCAACTAACCAAGCTTGCTGCAAGGAGCTGCCTCCGTCCCCGCCGCTTCCTCCACCAAATCCCACCTGAGAGAGCTACGAGCTCACCCTTTGTGCCTGGAATTAGTTCTTCCCACACTGTTCTGGGCAACCCATTTGAGAGAGAAGCACAGAAAAGACCCCAAGCCAAAGCAAACAGCCCCAGCAAACACAACAGCACAGGGCTCGTGTTCAGAGTCAGGAGCTGCAGAGCGCATCGGGACATGCTGGGCTGCAGCAGGAATGGTTTCCTGCCCACGTTGGAAATGCCACAGCATCCCCAGGAGCAGCAAACCCAAGAAGCAGGGCCCAGGCTGGGATGGGAAGAGCCTGAGCTGGCTCCATCAGCCAGGCCCCAGGCAGCTCCCACACTGCAGTAAGGAGCAGTGGGAGCAGCGTGGTGCAGCTCAGGCATGGGGTGCAGCAGCAGCAGAGACACCAGCACAGACCTGAGACTGCAGAGCAGAGGGGTGCCCAGCAGCGCACACCCACACCACAGACACAAGACAAGCTGCAGTGCAGGCAGCACTCGGTGTGCTCTCATCACATCGTGCACTTCTGCCCAACTCATTTTGTTACAAAGGGAGAAGAATCGGAAAGGTACGCTTCGAGCTGCAGAAAGAGGAGCTGCTGAGAAAGAATAGATCAAAGGTCTGTCATTTGAAATTAATTAACTCAAACCGAAACTGTTAACGTAAATTAAAAATTCAAGCCACATGTGCAGCTTCATTCACTTCCAAGTCATTTTCAAGAACCTGCAGTGCTGCAAGATAAGTTAATCACACATTCCATTAATTTGCGGCATGCACAAAGGTTAACCTCCACTTAATTAGAACTAATTTCGATTCTGCAGGAACGGGGCAGGCACACCTTGTAAGAAATCCCCTCCACATCACATTACAGCTCAGTGAGGGGAGCTGCTGCTCCCTGCTCCACCCCTGCTGCTCTCACCTGGCAAACCGGCCTCACCGGGACCCAGGACCCAAAGTGGCAGCCTGGGAAGGCTCCTGGCAGCTGTGCCTCAGGCCAGGCTGAGCACCCCCACCCCACCCCCCACCCCCTCCCACCCTCAGCTCTGCCCCCCCCAGCCTGGCTTCATGCACGCTTCTGTTTGAGCCATGCACAGAAACACACTGCGGGGGGAGGCCTCCAGCCTGATTAACCCAAATTGATGCAAAGCAGAATTCAAAGGGAATTAAAGACATCCACGTTGGAATCTTTTAAAAATATGCCTAACCCAGTTTAAAATCCCAAATCCCCAACTTGGCTGGAGTTCCCTGCAAGCAGAAGGCTTTGCTACAGCTTGGGGTGGGCTGCACACCCACTCCCACCCTCTGCAGCCGCTGGACCCCACAGCCAGGAACACATCAGTGGGGACACCCACTCCTGCCCCCCCCCCCCCCCCCCCCCCGGTGCCCAACAGCCAGCTCAGCCTGCATTGCAGGGCACAGTCAAGATGCTGCTCACAGACGGATGGGGATGGGGCTGTTCTTGGGGACAGAGAGAGCCCCCTGCAGTGACCACAGCACTGAGTACTGACCCCCCTGCATGCTGCCAGCCTGGGGACAGTGACAGCGACCTACGCACAAAGGACAGAACAGCACATTTACCTTCTCACCGCCTTCACTCTGACCCTCGAGCCCCATCCCGCCAGCACCAAGCCAAGCAAATCAGTGACTTCATCGCTGCTTCCTTCACCTAACTCGCCCTGGGAGACCCCACTGCTGCTTTCCAGCACTCAGCATCCTCCGCACACAGCTGCACAGCCCCCGCTTCCTTCCTCCCTGCAGGCCCAGAGCTCGCGCCCACCGCCGTTTGACCTCAGCCTCTCCTCCTCCTCCTCTTCCTCCCGCTGCCCCATGGCCGGGTTTGGGGATGGGCAAAGGCAGCAAGCGGCAGCTTGCACCCCCCGACCGGTAAGGCACGTGGGGATGGTGCAGTTTGGGAGGAAATACTGCTCTAGGAGATAAATAGCCGGCGTGCCAGGAGGAGCTGCTGACACAAGGCGATGTCACACACTGCCACCTTTTGCTTCGCTCCAACCTGAGCAGCAGGCGCCCACCAAAGAGCAGCAGCATCCTTCCAAACACGTTGGGATGAAATGCACGGCATCGTTTTGAAGTGACAGTAGCACAGAAGCAAGGTCGGCATTTCCTGAAATGAAAAAGCTTTCATTTTGTCCTGCCTCCATAAACACCTCCTTCCCCGGGCCCTGAGCAAAGCCGCACGCAGTGCCTGGCAGCACCGCACCTGGAGACGCTGCACCCCTCCCAGCACACACTGCCCGGAGCAGGAGCTGCCTTCCTGCTGCCTGCATACACCAACGGAGCAGCTCTGAAGGCTTAACCTGGAACCGGGAGCTCCAGGACAAGCAGTCCCATTGCCAACCCCACCAGCATTAAGACCCCATATGTGCACAGCCCGCTGCATCTGAGGACAGCCGGGCTCACGGCACAGCGCTCAGCAGGGCCGTGCACACACTTGTGCTGCTCTCAGGGCAGAAGGGAATTGTTTAAACCACGCAGCCCCACACATCGTGTTTGCTGCTCTTTTTTTTTTTTATTTTTCTTTTACCATTATTAAACTTGGAGGTTTTACGAGCTTTCACAGCTCCGTTTGCCTCCTTAATTGGCGCCACTGTTTTTAACCCTGCTGCCGGAGCTGCATTGCCATGGTTACCCACACAAGCCTCAGCGAGCAGGAGGTATTTTTAGAATTGCCAAAATGCACATCTCCAACAAGCGGGGCTGTGCCACACAGAGCTCTGCTCCTTCCACCACACCAGCATTAAAATGAGGGAAATTCAAAAGTCACTGCAGGAGGGGCCCCCAGCACAGCTCCCACACACCCACTGGGAGCACTGTGGGACAGCTCAGCCTGGGGACGTTGTGGCAGCCACCCACTGCAGACCTTCTGGTCAGGAAGGAGCAGATGAGACCTCCCAGCCCCCCAGAAACATCACCGTACTGTGTGAGCAAGAGCTGTCCGGCAGTCACGGGGCACCTCGCCAAGAATGCCCACACGTGGACTCAACACTGCTTAGGGTTCACATCATAGATTTAACATCCCCAGGGCCTGGATGGTGCAGCGATGCATTGGTTCCTGCACCAAGCCAAAGAGGTACCCATGAGCAATGGTTGCCCTGCTAGCTCCTGCTCAGCTTGCAACCGCCTCTCCACCATCACCCTCCATCTCTCACAGCAGCAATTGCAAGCTCTGCAACCAAGACCGGATACATCATCCCACCCCCCCCAAGGAAAAGGAAAATACACCTATGCTGGCAGCTGGCTCTGGGTGCACCACACACCTGGAAGGACACCCCCCGCAGTGCCGGAGCAGTCTGCCTGCAGCGACGCTCGCACTGCCCCAGCTCTTTCCTAAGGACACAAGTAATTACGGAGCACTCTAGCTACTAAACCTGATTAGAGCAAAACAAATTTGGTTGCAATGATCTGACCTTGTTAACGACGTGCGTAGCTCACTGACAACGTTTTGCTCTTACACGGTGATGTCCTTCTCTAGAGCCCAAGCTGCTTTATAAAGGAGCCCAGCACGTTCCCACAGCCCCATTTTGCTCAAGAGGGAACCCATGTGGGCACCCGCACAGCCACAGCGCTGCTCCCTGGGAATCAGAGCACAGCACAGAGCTGTAACCGTGGATGGGAAGCCCCTCCTGGCTCGACCAGAGCAGCAGCCGCAGCGCTGGCACTCAGAGCACCCAGACTGGTACTGCCCGTTTCCTCCTCCCTCTCCACAAATCCAAGCACCGCCTGTTCTTGAATGAAGAGAACAACTTTGGACATCCAGACTCGCAGTAAAACCCCACAGCAGTGATACAGACTTTGCCATTCAGCGCCCTGTGATGCTCCACAACACGGTTATAACCCCCAAAAACACCCATTGGAGCCGCCAACCCAGAGCTCTCGGACACCTCTCCTCTTCTCATGGCCATCAGTCCCAAAAGAAAACCACAGCTGTCCTGAGGTCAGTCCCTCCCACCCTGTCCCCACTGCTCACCAGCACTCACTGGTTGCTAATGACCAAGGTCTTACCACTGTGCTCCTGAATACAACGGTTTTCCCTACCTCATAGGCTCAGCTTATGACCCCAGAAAAGCACTTAAGGAAGATCTTGACCCAACTTCCCCCTCCATACTCAGCTGAAGGGATGTTTTTACAGCAAGAAATAGGAGAGAAGAGCATCCAAGGCAGCTAAGCACAGCCAGAGGACTTCCCATTTTCATGACACTCCGACACGTAGCAAAGGGAGCTCACAAGGGGAAGCAGCAGAACAAACATCTCAGGGATTCATGGACTCTGACCCACATTTGCACACTACAAGGAACGAGATGAGGACAGGGAGCTGCCCTACACTTACCTGCACACAGGAGGCTCTCTCAGCACAGGTACCGGGCAATGCTGCTGGCCCTGGGTGCACTCTGTAAATGAGAGAACAGAGTTTTACACCACCTACATCCATCACACACGTGCCCCAGAGTGGATCCCAGCACGGCAGCAATTTGCAGGTTCACAGGGTGTTAACCTGGGTGCACTGAAGCACGTTTAGCTGCAGGCGAAACAAGGCAGATTGCTGCCTTTCACTTGGGGAGAGGGCTTACAAAGACTGAGTGCCCAGAACAGGAACAGCACAGACACTGCAGTCCCAGGGAGCTAAAGGAAGAGATGACAGCTTGGCAGCAGCTCGAGCAATGCACACAGGGAAACACCGCGTCTGCCAGCACACTGCTCTGCACAGCAGGACCCAGCAGCAGGCAGGATGGTGCCAGAGGAGCCCAGCAGGGCCAGGGAAACATTTCAGGCTGTACCCAAGTTACCCAAGGTGAAACTTGGGTACAGCCTCAGTACCAAGCCCACCTCAGGACCAAGCAGTCCTCGGCCCTCTGCATTTCATCGGTCCCCTCAAGCTACTGCTTCTTCCACAGGGAAACCCTCCCCCACATCTGGAAGCGCCGATGCTTTGATAGTTCTCCACGAGCTCCCCGGCCCCCAAACCCACCCACAGGTGAGCAGAGTTCTCCCAGTTCCCCTTCTCAACTCTACAGCCACACACACAGATCCTCCGAAGTGGAGGAAGGCAGCCTGGGACCCAAACCTCACCTCACACCACATCAGTTCTGCCACACATCCAAAAGCAAAACTGCACCAATCTCTCTTCCCCAACCTCACTGCCCTCCTGCTTATCTCTGGGCATCCCCCAGAAAGCAGCACTCTGGTTCTCTGGAGAGCACTGCTGTGTCCATGCACTGGTGCAGCACCCCAAGCACTGAGTGCAGGTCTGGGTGCCATGGTGACAGGACATACAGCTCCCGGAGAGCATCCAGAGGAGGGCTGCAGAGGTGGGGAAGGGTCCGGGTTCCCCCATGCACTGCACAGAGTGCACTGCCAGCCCCAGCTCTACCAGCAGCCCCCATTGTGAGCACTGCTGCCAAGCAGAGGGCAGGAAACGAGAATTACAGCGGCTGAGCACTGTGTAAATGGCAACGGGTTGCCCTCTTAGAAAATTAAATCCTCCGAGCTAACGAGAAGAGTGTTTGCTCTCGAGCTGGAGGTAAAGGGCTGATAATTAAAAGACCCACTGGCATAACAGCTGCCACATTTTTCTGACTCTTAATTTAATTATCCCCATTTCATTATCCCGTAGGAACACACAAAGCGTTGCCCCACGAGTTCCGGACGCCAGAAGCACAACTCGCTCTCTGCTGACATCACAGCAAGTGAGAAGCACACAACCCCTCTGTGCTGTGCAATGCTCCCCCCACAGCCTCCCCAAAGAAGCCATGAGACAGCTCCAGGAGGCACGGATTGCAGCACTTTCCTCACTGAGTTCTGGCCTAAGATGGGCACAGCTCCAAGGTGCAAGCAGCAGACAACTGCAGGTGCCCTCACTCTGGGAAGCAACTGAATGGGTTCTGCTAGTAACAAAATACATCTGGATCATCACTTTGCAGAGGGGGAGGAGGGATATAAGCAAAGTTGTGCAACTATTAGGGGACAGATGCCGTCATAATTTTAAATGAGACATGCAACTTAAACTATATATAATATATACATACATACACAACACCAAAAGTAGTTTGGGTTGATGTGGAGCGAAAGCTGCAACAAAGGCTGCGTTAGGAAGCTCCCACCGCACAGCACTATCCCTGCAGGGCAGAAGGAAACTCCCCAGCAGCCCCAAAGCCTGCAGGGGCAGGAAGGCTTTGGGGCTGCATCACAGCTCCGGGTGCCACGGTGCGATTAACTCCGGGCATGCAGAGCAGAGCAAAGCAGCACACCCCAAACCCCAGCAGGAAAGGAGCAGAACCTCCATGGGGACGAGACAGAGCCAGGGCTCCCTCCCCACTCTGTCCCCAGACTTTGCATTTTCTACGGAAATCTGCTGAAAACCAAACCAGAAAGCCCTGGCAGTGGAATTAACCCGCCGGGCAAAGAGGCCCCCGAGCACAACCGAAACCACCGCAGGACCCGCTGAGCGCCCCGCTCAGAAGCGCAGATCCCCTCCGAAGCCGCACAGAGAACGAAACCTTTCTTGCAGGCTCGGAGCGGGCGGCGCACGGCTCAGCCCTTCCACGCGGGACGGCAGCGACGCCACATTGCAAGAGCATGAAGTAATGGTGCTCCTGCACTTACTGCTCTGCTATCCAATTAGCCGCTCCGAGTGTAGGACGGGGGGAAGAAAGAAAAGCCGGGGGGGGGGGGGGGGTGAGGAGGAGAGAGGAGGAAAGTGTGATAGAAAGCCAGGAGATGTTTTGCAACCGCGGTCTGCTGGAGCACAGCGCCTGAGCAGCCAAAGCCATGGGGGCGGGGAGGTGCAGCAGCAGCGGAGCCGGGGGCGGCAGGATGGCGTAAGGGAGCGGGGGAGCAGCAGAAGCGGTGGGGCAGCAACAGCCGGCCGGGAGCAGCAGGGCCCGCAGCGCCCACCCCGCTCACTGCGCTCCGCCGTCCCTCCGCCCTCCCGCGGCGCAGACGGCCCCGCACGCTGCGGCCGGAGCCCCGGTGGGCGCGGGGCAGGAAGCGGGGCGGGGGCGGCCCCGGAGCCACCCCATAGCCCCGCCCCGGGATGCTCGGCCGGAGGACGGCACGGGATGGTGCCGGAGCGGCCGCGCTTACCGTGCGTCGGGATCGCGCCGCTCCGCCGCCCCTCCTTTTCTCAGCTTCCCCCTCGGCTCGGCTTAACGAAGCCCGTTTGGAAGCGCTCCTTACATCCCAGCGCTGGAGGTGCCGGCGGACGAGCGGAGCGCGCAGCCCCGAGCGGCGCTCGCACTGCGGCAGCCGCCGCGCGAGCAGTGCCGGTGGCAGCGGACAGGTGCAGTCCCGGCTGCGGGCGCTCCGGGCCGCTCTGCGCGGTCACCCCGAAGGCCCCTGCGGTGAGGTGCCTGTAAAGAACGAAACGAAGTCCCCAGGCAGACGTTCCTTTTTAAGATTCGCAGAACCGCTGTGCTGATGGACGCCGCGGGCTCCGTGCAGGACACGCGGTTGTTTTACAAGTGCAAATGTGAGGTCTTGCATGCATCGCAGCAACGTGCCGGCCCCGTGAGATAGCAAAACTTGCCACCCTCGGAGAAGCCGCAGAGCAAACTCCTGGCTGAGGGCTGCTGCTCTTCCCCACGTCTCCCCCTCCCCAGCCCACACTGGCCGCTTCTCTCCCCTTGCCCTCCCTATCTGCTTCACTGCTGGTGCAGCTGCAGTTGATAGTGCATCCCAGCTGCCACCCCCTCCTGCAGCCTGCCCCCAACCCTTGGGTAGGGTTCCCAGCAGCCATCAAGGCACAAGGCCTTGCAAAGTGCTTTGGATACATTTTAATGGCTCCAAATTATTCTCCAAATGCATTTAAAAATGGAAGGGGTGATAGCTGCGGGAGGGGGTGTGCACCACACCTCTCTGCTCAGGGCAGTCCAGAATGTGCTGCATGCAGCAGTGTTACGTGCAGGCAGGGAATGGGGAGCGCCGTGGGGTCCTGCAGTTGGTTTCTGTGCACATCCACCTGCCACGCCACGCAGCTGCAGAACGCTTCCTCTGAGTTAAAGAATCCTGAGAGCCCACCAACAGTAAGGATTCCTGTGAGCAGCCTGTGCTGCCAGCCCTGCAGCTGCATTTCATCAGCCATGCCTCTGCCACAGGCTCTGCCTGGTGAGATGCAGGTTAAGACCTCTGTCATCTCCTGCCCAGAAGCAGGCAGAGGTGAGCACACTCGCGTGCAGCCCCAGGAGCTGTGTGAGCATTCACCTTAAGGCTGGAAAAGGTCCAGAACAGCATCACTCTCACACTTCACGTTTGGCAAAAGAGCAAACCGTGTCATTCAGCAAGGGAAAAAAACAAATACGTTCTAGGACTAAGGAGATTCAGCGCAGTGAAAACGTTTGCTGGGAAACACAAATAACATTTTTCTTGGTATGATTAAACAGTAAAAACTC
The DNA here is from genome assembly GCF_016699485.2 of Gallus gallus. Taxonomy (NCBI): domain Eukaryota; kingdom Metazoa; phylum Chordata; class Aves; order Galliformes; family Phasianidae; genus Gallus; species Gallus gallus. Next base: position 14,218,377 of record NC_052545.1, read on the forward strand.
CCGACAAGCCCACGTCTGGCAGAGGAGCTGTGGGACGAGCTGAGCTCCCAGGCCAAAACGCCTGAGGCACGCACTGAGCAAGGAAGGAAAGCATTTTCTACCCTTGACACAAAGCATCCAAGCCTGGGGGGAGGACTGAGCCTGCAAACACAGCACGGAGACCCCGCAGTGCCTGCAGAGCTACAGTCACAGTGTGCCAAGGGAGAGGGCTGGCACTGCACTGCCTGCAGCTCACAGGGCACCTGCTCCTCACACCGTGCTTCCCATGAGGGCAGCTGCACAGCAATGGGTCACTGCCTGTGCTTTTATCCACAGTTCAGCTCCGTACTGCTGGCAGAGCTGAGGAGGGGCAGTGCTTGGACCATCAGTCTGCCATTCCTGGCATCTGAGAACCCGCACACCCCATCCCACTCTTACTATTTTACATCACTTCTCCGCACAGCAGGGCAAAACGACTCGACCTCTGTTCGGGCAGCTCCAAATCAGCTGTGAAACAGTAGGCTGTAATTAATGATCTGTATTAATGCTCAAAGTCTCTCACTTTCCAGTCCTCATAAAGAGCAATTGCCCTGCAACAGAAGAGCAGCGTCACGGCCACCGGTCCTGCAGAGCACACTGCTTTCTCAGAGTCTCCACACTCTCTGTGCCATAAATCACTGCCTAATGTGGGAGCAAGGATAACAGTGCTGACATTCTGCACGTGAAGCCAAGCCCTGCCCTGGCTGTACAGCTGAGATGGGGATGGGGAGCAGCTCCCCTTGCATGGACGTGGGCTCTAAGGGGACATCACCTCCAGGGCAGACCATCCAGGGGGGGTCTTCACACACAGCTTAGCTTAGCATCAGTCCCCACTGGGGTCTGCAGATGAGATGCTGACAGAGACTCATTCCATTTGATGCACCCACTTCACTTCTGGGCTGTACCTTCATTACAAGGCATCCTTTGTACAAACTGGCAGCATAGGGCTTTACACCCAGCTACAAAACCCTTGTCTCACACCTCCTCTTGCTGCTGAGGCTCCAGCTCCAGGCCTTCAGGCACAGCTGACATGCATGGTCAGTAAGGAAGGCAGCTCCTAATGAGCAGACCTAAGATGCAGCGATGGATGGCACCTGCTTCGTGAAGAGCTGATCAAAGAGCTGTGCTTCTTGGTCAGGGACAGCAATTAACAGTAATTTCTAAAATAACCAGTTTCAGGTTTGATGAAAAAATGCCAGGTCTGACAGCTTATGAGTGTTAAGCTGTCTCAGGGTCTGCAGCACAAACACAGCTTAAACCCAACACAGAGCCCAACAGAAGTACCTCTGCCATCACTACAGCCCGGCCAAGTCTGGCACGTGGGCTCAGGGTGGTGGGGCCATCCCTATGCAGCTGCTCAGCTTCGGTCCTTGTCCCAGATGTAGAATACAGCTGTTTAACGCTACCCAGGGTCACAAACCTGGGAGAGCCTGGCACCAAAGGCCGAGCAAAGGGAACTCAGCACTGGCACCCCACCTGCTCGGCAGGCAGAAGGCCTTCAGCTGAGCCTTCTGCACATGGATGCAGGGCCACCTCTGCTCCAGGAGCCCCTGTTTGTGTGTTCTGAGCCAGGTGCCATGCAGAGCTGGTGGTGTCTGCTGGAGCGGTGCGTCTCATTTGATGTGATCAAAACTACAGGAGTTCAAAGTTGCTGTGGTCCTGCAGAGCGCTGCGCACAATCAGACTGCCTGAGGGAATCAGAAGGCTGCCCAAAAGGGTGGCTGTGGTTGGCCCATCTTTCAGTACTTACTGGGAAAAGCTATAGGCATTGATTGGGAGGCAGCACCCCTCACGGCTCTTAATCAGTGCTTGCTTCCAAGTACAAAGGGAAATGGAAGCAACTTCACCTGCAGTCTGATACGACCTCCCGTTAAGAACTAAGAACTGCATGCAGTGGTGATTGGAGTCTGTGTGCCTCAGGGCATGCGGGGATGTGAAAGGAGCTGACATCAGTCAGGAGGTGGAGAATGGCTGCTTCAGGAGGCCGGCATGAGGTGGAAGCATTGGCCCTTCCAGGACAACCTATGGCCCAACCAATGGTATTTTTTTCCAGAGATTCTTCAGAAAATACTGTACGTTCTTTTGCCATTCAGACAGAGCAGATGGAGCTTCTGAGGGTGAACGTGAGCTGTCTGATGACCCTGGCCTGGCCAACAAGGGCCAGGAGCTGTCAGTGAACGCAAGGATGCGCTCCGGCAGATGGAGTGAGAACCCGAGCGTGAGATAGGAGCAGAGATCTCTCCGAGGATGGCGTGCACGTGTCTGTGTGTCTGGAGCAGTGCAAAATCGACTGATGGGAAAGAGAGGCTCAGCCGAATGCACCGGGGATGAAACACAGGCAGTTGAACTCGGACATCTTCCCAGCTGAAACGTTCTGTGCTGTGTACTAAATCAAGTTCGGGAGTAATGAAGAGGAGGTTCCCAGTCTCCAGTGGTGGTAATTTCTGAATCCCAGATGAGGAAGATGAGACTGAATACAGCAAATCAATGAGCTCGGTTCTGAGCGTGATTGCTGCCCGCGGGGAGCAGGATGCAGCTCATCAGACACTCTCACCTATGCAGCGCATGGCGCGATGGCCTGCAGCTGAACGCTGCTGTCTGAGACCGGCTCCAAAGATGATGTTAATCTGATCTGATTAATCAGATCTCAATCTGACAGCAGTGTTTGGAGAAGCTGAAGATGCCTTCCCCCACCTGAGACTGCCGTTAGCTTTCACACGTAGCCTGTCTTCATCAGCTTTGCACAGAAGACTTTGTGAGACAGTGTCAAATGCCCCATTAAAACCCAAATATGTTACTGCAGCCCCTTCTAGTGTCAGTCAGTACGGTGCAGAAGAGACAGGGGCCGTGCTCAGAACCAGCACTTCCCTTCTCCTCTAACTCCAGATTAGCTAAAGAGGGAGAGCAGTAAAGGAGCAGTTAGGAAAAGCATTTTATAATGCCCTGGCTTCACTGTCTTGGGTTTGCTACTGGAACAGCACAAAGACTGACGGTGTGGCCTCTGTTAGTGCTGCTGTATGGGTGCCTGGAGGCTCTCCCTGCTCACTGTAGGGCAGTGGGGTACCCAGGCTGAGCCCAGATGCGTTCCCCCATCGCATTGCACAGCAGAACAGCACTCACATCCCAGCAGAAATACCTCTAAGTGTGAAAAGACGGACCTCACCAACGTGACAGGTTTGGTGTTCCTCTAACTGGAAGGAAGACATTTGGGAACGAATGTGTTTACCTCACAAACTTCACCCCCAGGGTGCATACGCCCATGTTTGAACTTCTCATAAGCAGAGAGCCAGCAAGGCCTTAGCCTTTACCCACCACTACTACAGCAGTAGATGAGAACATAAATTTGTTTTATGCTTTACCAGAGGGTCTGAGAGAAGCAAGAGGAGATTTCCCACGGCCCTTGCTGCCCTCCGTCCCCCACGGGGCTCAGACCCACGCAGCTCATTACCATGTCAGTGTCAGGAGAAGCCTGCGCCCACAGGCTGGTGCTCCCTGCCCCACAGCAGCCCCATATCCCCCCATCCAGGAGGACCAGAAGGAAGCAGCCCTCCGGTTTCTATTTAGCTGCACTTTCCCAGCCTGTAAATCAGCAAGCAAGAAGCCTCAAGGGTAAAACAGCCCCACAAACCCCTTAGTGGTGCAGATCCCTCTGTGCACAACGGGACCAGAGCCCTTTGCATTCCAACAGCTGCAGGGGATGCTGCGAATGCTCGGTGTGAGCCAAGAGCTCAGCTCAGCTTCAGGACTTTGAACACATGCTAATGTGATTGTCCTTACCACGTCTGCTCCCCAGGCAGGGGATCGATCCTCTGCTTCCCATAGGCACAGCTGTTGCTGCCTGGTGTGATGGGACTGCTAGCATTAAGCGTGCCTATCCACACAGAGGATGCTGTCAGCAGCACAACACAAGGCCGTGCCTCGCTTCCTCCCACCCACAGGGCCAAGCAGCTCTCCTGAGAGCCAGAGCTGATCTGCACAGGAATGCACAGCAGAGAGAGAGCTGCGAGCCCACTGCATGCAGCCGTCCTCCCCTTCCAGCTGCTCACTGTGCCCTCCCAGGACATTCTGCATCCCCTTCCCACCACGCCGTGCTGACAGAAGGAGCTGCAGGGATTTTGGCTGCAGCAAAGTGCAGGATCTGGGAATCAATTTCCTGGAGTATTTGCTCCAAAGAGATGACAGGGGCTGAATAGGATCTCCGGATGGCTGTGCATTTCTGCAGCCACACAGCAACATCCACAGGCTTATGCTGGAATTGCTGCGAGGATTTCTCCTGCCTTGAGCAAACAAGAACGGTTTGGGACCCAGAGAAGAGTGCCTCTCAGTTACCTCAGTCCTTAAGGTATCTCCCCACAGGCCGATGGGTTTGTACAGGACACTGCCCTCCTACACACAGGGAGGATTTTCCTGCGTCAGCCCAACAGACAGCTGTGATCTCTATGGGCAGCACACAGGAGGAGCACCGCTGGTGTCACACAATAAAGACTGGGTAGGTTTAGTGTTGATGAATTGCACCATCATTCCGTCTATCAGGATTAAGGCTTTCCAGCACTGGGTGAAGAATCAGTTTGCTTTGAGGGAGTCTGCTCTGCTTCTGTCTCCTACTTTCCCTCCCCTCTGTTCATCCAAGCGTGACGCCTGCTTGAATTCTGCCCTACGGAGTCTGACCATGATGGGCTCTGGGTTGGGTTTTCAAAGAGCTTTAGGCACTCAGCAGGAGATCTGAGTCTCTGGACAGCTCTATTGATGAGCTGCCAGGTGTTTGACAGCCAGGCTGTCAGTAATGAGGGAAGGCAGATCACGGGTTATCACCAGGCACCTGTCAACCTAAGCAACGAATGCTGACACTGTACCTCTACATTTCACCTATGCAAAATACATCATCATTGCAGGTCCTGAAAATACATAGTTTGCTCCAAAAGTAACGCCTCCTGTTTATTTTCATGGAAACTACAGCTGATAAACAGAGCACAATGACACCATTTGACAGAGCCAATTCTCAGCTACCAAATACTATTTTTCAACATAGCCACAGCCATCAGCTGTGCATTTTCACCAGCTATAAACCAAGAATCTGCACGCTGCACTCGTACAGATCTGCATGGCCGTCTGTAACGTTGATGTCTTTCACATTTCTGTCACCATTGCTGAGATGCACCACCCACCACCTCGCTGTGCTGACAGCCACTGTTCGGCCTCCATCAGCATTCACAAGCACTGATGAACACCAATAGGTACCATGTTTTCTGCATGAAAGAATTCAATCCTACACCTTTGCTCCATGTCACACAGCTCTGTCAGAGTGTCCCATTGCTGCTGTCTGCCACACACCAACAAAATGTAACAGAATGTTGGTGGGAATGTTCAGCCTCTGCTGTCATCCCACCACCATCCGCCTCTGACACTGTGGGCCAATGTAACAAAATAGGAGGCATTACTTTCGGAGCAGCCTCCATGACGGCTGGCAGAGCAGTGCCTATGAGCAACTGCCATTTCTCCATTACACAGGTATTTTAACCCACTTGCCTGTTGTAAATAAATCTTTAAGTGGTACTTAGCATCAGTTTAAATGCCATTTAGCTTGTGTGCTATGTCACAGGGTCCGGTACTACCCCAGCAAGCAATAACATGAAGTAGAATGCCAGCTTATGCTCTGTTAGTTAAAAACACCATCGCTCAGACCAGGCATGAATGTGCTGTGTGCCTGCTGTGCCAGTAGGTCAGGTCAGCACCGGACCACGACACACTGCTGGATGAACAGAATGTCACCTGTTGCTCGTTACCCCTCCTATCAGGAACTGCTATCAGTGAAAAAATATCAGAGACAGATACCTTGGATTGTGTCAGATGAGCCACTGGAAAGGCAGCGCCCACTGGGGAAGGTCCATCTGTGTTTGTGCAGCAGCTGCCTGGCTGCAGGGCTCCGCAGAAGGCGCAGAGCAGCACAGGGGCACGCTCCGAGGGCAGCAGGGCTCTGCCATGGGCAGCTTTGGAGCTACAGGTACCAGCAGAGAGCTTTCATCTCTCAGAAAGCTCCTGCTCTCCACCTGCTAATTATCACCTCACCCAGCCCTTGCAGCACGGTGTGGCTCCACGGCTCACCCAGCATCACACTGCTGCCTTCCCACCTCCCACTGCTGTGGGGCTGCGGTGCCACCCAGCTCTGACCGACTCCGGGCAAGGGACGGCCCGTGGCACTGGTGACACACAAAGGGTCCCCAGTCCTTCTTCCCAGCAGGGTGCAGACCAACCTCGAGGGCTTCCTTGGCCGTGGGAGGCGCGCAGCATCCAGCTGTGTTGTGGGGCAGTTGTGCGCTGGGTTCATTTGGACCACTCTGGTGCCACGGGGGCCACCTGCTGCAGTGCTCCCAGACACGGAGATGCAATGCAGAAGCTGCTCAGATCAGATCAGGTCTCCCTACAGCACAGCAGTCTGATCCTCCTTATGGATGGTTGTAATTGCTTAAATGTCAACAGCCTGCAGGTGCCTAACAAGAGCTGGTTGTTCTCCCACAGCTTGCAGCACGGCGCTGTGCTGGAGGAGGAGGGCCCCTCAGTGGTGGTCCCACTCTGCCCCACAGCCAGGACTGGTGTCAAACCTCATCAGGAGAAAGGGCAGCCCATCTGGTGCAGTCTGTGGTGCATTTCAGCAGCGGTGAGGACAAGGCACGTTCCGGATGACCGTGCACAGCTGCCACAGCACGAAATGAGGAGTGCCTCATCTGCGAGAATGAGCGCATCGTGACCAGGACTGAGCAGAACACGCATCGGAAACGATGGTGGCAGTGCTGGAAGGTCACAAAGTCTGCGCCAGGTGGGTCCCACCAACGCTCCTACAGCAGCACAAAGAACACCGCGTGACGTCTGTCAGCGCCACTGGACTGATAAAGGCTGATGGTGACATGGATCGCATCGTTACCGGTGACAAGACACGGTGCCACCCCTACGAGCCAGCATCAGAGCGGCACTGCGTGGGGCAGCCACGTGTGAACTCCCCACTGAAGGCAAAGCTCCACATGCAGCCCTCTGCGGGTAAAGCGACGGGGAAGCGATGGGAAAACCAGACAATCCATCAGCTCCAACCACTGCACCACGCAGACAGAGCTGAAGGCTCAGCCCTCCAGAGCAGAAGCCGACGCAGTAACACCTGCATCTTGAATCGAAGAAATGGACGTGCAGAGACCTCACAGCAGAAGTGCTGTTACCACGTGGCAGGTATTCTGACCGGCAGTGCTGGGTTGCATGGGGTTAACCCTCCAAAAACTTTTCCCCACTTCACTGTTTGCGAACAGGTCACGTTTGCACATGTATTACATATCCATTGCACTCTCCAAATCGTTATCCTTTCCACTCCCAGGGACTGCCCGGCACATACAGCCTCGTTTAGCGGTCTTTGATGTCACCTGGCGTCCTTCTAGCGCAGTGTCGGTCCGCTGTCGGTGCTTTGGATGGGGGGGGGGGGGGGGTCTCTGACCTCCTCCAACAGCCTTTATCTTTTAAAATCACCCCTTTTGTCCCTAAGATCGCTGCAGAACGCGAGGACAGCCGGAGAGCTCTCAGCGCACACAGATACAGAACACGAAGCGGAATGCCCTGACGCCACTCTGTCGCAGTTTAGGCTAATTCTGCCCGGCGTGGCGGTGGTCCCGGCTCCTATCGGTAAGTCCAACGGCTGATAAGGGCTCGGCACAACACGGGCACAGTTTCCCCGTCCTTACTCGCGTTTCTTTCCCCTCCCGCCGCTGCTATCCCGGCGGGCAGCGCAGCGGGGCGGGCCGCAGTCGGTACCGCCCCCGGAGCCCCCAGTGGCCGCCGCCGTGCCGGGCAGTGCCGGAAGGAGCGCGGGTGGTCGGCGGGAGGCGGAATGCTGCCTGCGGGCTGCGGCGGGCGGTGAGCGGCCGGGGAGCGGAGCGGGGCGGGGAGGAGCGGAGCGGGGCGGGCTGGGCTGACGTTCCCGGCTCGGGCCCCGCAGGTTGGCGGCGGCGCTGCAGGCGGCACTGCGCGGCGGCGCGGAGCGGCGGAGGGAGTTGGAGCGGAGTGCGGAGCGCGGCCGGGATGTGCTGTGGGGGTGAGTGCGGGCACGGGGAGCGCCGCGGTGCCGGCCGGGGGGTGCGGTAACGCCGGGCCGCTCTGCGTGTGCCCCGCAGGGAGCGGCGCGGAGATGAGCGGCCGAAAGCGGAGGTGGGACCCGGCGGTGGACGCGGTGAGCGCTCCTGTCCCGAGCCGGCGTCGTACGGCCCGGCTGGGGGCTCCTGCCGGAACAGCGGGGGGAGCGAGTTGGCGTGCGGAGGAATAACGGGGGATCCGGGTTGGGGTCTGCTGGGCCGTCTTCTCCTCGCGCAGAGAGCACTCCTTCATCCCGGGAACTGGAGGAGCTGGAGCTGCTGAACGCCGCCCTGGAGAAAGCGCTGAGAGTCAGGGAAAGCGTCTCCGGAGCGCCCGCAGCGGCACGGGGAGCTCCGGGAGCAAAGCCTGCGGGCGGGGCGGCTGACGGCGGGGATACCGGGGAGCTGGAGCTGCCTGCGGCCACCAGAGACGGCCCTGCGGCTGCCTGCCCCACCTGCGAGGTGAGAGCTGGAAGCCGGCAGCCCACCGCTGCCAAGAAGCCTCCTCCGTACCGGCTGCGAGCCCCATACAGGACTGACCCAGATGTGAGAAGAACCCAAAGGAAAGCCCCGGCAGGACGTGTCAGCAGAGCTCCTGGGGCGGCCGGGAAGAGCTCTTCCAAAGCTGTGGCTCCCAAACAAGGAGGCAGGCGTGGGCCGGCGGTCCCTGCGGCAGCCAAACCCCAGAGGACAGCTGGCTTCCCCAGGTCTGCCCCCAGTGAGCAGCACGGCCTCCCTGCTGGGGATGGGAGCTCGGTGGCTGTGTGTGGGCAGCAGCTCAGTGCGGGGAAGAGGTGCTGTGCCCCCCTCAGACTGCCCGGTGGAGCAGAGGAGCACACTGCTGGTGCACGGAGCGCATCACCGCGGGCAGCCGCGCTGCAGGAGCAGGGGTGAGTGCTGGCTGTGCTCAGCATGGCCAAACAGCTGCAGCACTGCTCTATACAGCCTGATTTGGTTCTGCCAACCCTCACCTTCTTTGGAGGTGAGGGGCCTTTGGAGTCCAGAAGCCTTTGTGGCCGTTGAGTAAGCGTCTGCATGCTGAGAGCTGCTCTCACATGGCTGGGACTTCAGTCCTTTCATTATGACTTCTGCTACTTCTCAGCCCTGCTGTGACTGCTTTGGAAAGTTGTCTCTGTAGAGCTTCCCTCAGAGTCCACTTTCCGTAACAGCTTATTGATTTTTTTCATTTATTTAAATGGAGATAACGATAAATAATTCACAAATCATCGCTCCCTCCCTCAAAAGCCTTCACCCAGTGCTGTTTGGAGAGAGCCTATCTGGGTCTCATGCCCTTTAACCTCTAAGATGCTGCCTGCTTAACTGTAGAATCGGGATTAGCCTGAGTGTATGGTGTAGGAAGGCTTACAGGGTGGGTGTCAGTGCCACGTCCTGCAGAAAGGCAGGAAAACAATACTTAGAACTGTGGCAGACCAGTCCGTCTGTTCAAATAACTTATGTGCTCATTTCTGTGTGTTCTGTGCTGTAGAGAAATGCTGACGTTAAGATCTGGTCGTGCATTTGGGTAACACTGAGATGTTGCTCTCAGCAGCTGCAGCCCAACTCTCCTGTGTCTGTGCAGGGAGGGGATTGCAGTGCACGTGCTGGGGTGGGTGCAGGACGCAGAGTGACTGCTGGGGGAACAGGAATGTGGATTCGGACGTTTATTTCCTTTCACCCTGGCTGCAGCGCTGTCTGCAGTTTGCACAAGGCTCAGCTGTAACTGCCAGCTCAGTTGGCAGAGGGCTTTGCACACGAAGGAATGGGAAAGGAACTTTGCAATATATTCATCTCGCCCCCACAGCTGATCAAAGCCTGACTCGTTACTGTCTGTGCAGTGGGAGCTGCAGTGTGCCTTTCCCAGCCTTGCTAGGTGAGGTGACCTGGTGGAGCTCAGGTGCAGCAGTGCAGTGTGAAGAAGGGCTGTGCACAGCTGAGCAGCAGTCAGCTCACATCAGAGCTGTGGCTTTCCCCCCTTGTGTTGGGGCTTTGGCCCCAGCCCTGGCAGCACGATGTCAGAGCTCCCCCAGCCCTGCTCAGTGCTGGGTGTACAGAGGAACACCCGACGCTCCCACGGGCTGATGGCAGCAATGGATTTAATTTCTGGAGCTTCTGATGTCTTCCGTTACAGCTAAACTAATTAAGACAAGAAGTAGATTACTCTATTGGAGGACAAGGCTCTGCCGACCTCCGCCAGCAGCATTGCTGAGCTCCTGTTTTGCAGATGCCAGCTGGAGCTGCCCCTTCCCTACAGGAAAGCCCACACCAGGAACTCCAGGTAAGCAGCGGGGCAGTGCAGGCACCCAACCTTGAGTACCCCATGCTATTAGTTTCCCAAGTTGTTGGTGTCCTGGAAGCACTGCTGCTGTGCTTGCATGAGGCCAGATCTGCTGATGAGCTGCCCTGAACAGAGCTGTTAACCACGGGGCAGCTGTGTTTTGGGTGAGCCCGGTGCTCTCGTCCACCCTGCAGTCATCCCCAGGGACATCTCTCACTGCCTCCTCTGGGGCTCCTGATGATGGGATTTGTCCAGTTCCTAAGCGTGAGCCATGAGTGCAGTGAGGGCTCCTTGTGTTAACCTCAGGAGTTGCTCCGTTTGTGGGAAGCAGACATTTATCAGGCAGCAATCTGCCAGCTGCCCTTCAGCAAGTTGGAAATAATCGGTTCCCTTAATTTTCCCTGCTAAATTGAGCCCTTCAGCATCCTGATAGCTCGGATGCAGCTTAACGCTCTTCGTTATTACTTCCCACTCGGTAACAAATTGAAACTAACCTTTGCTGGAGATCACTCAGGGAGAGAAATCACAGCAGTGAAAGCTGCAATGAGAGCCCGTCCTGTGTGCGTCCTGCCACGGTAACGTGGGTTTGCACTCATTTACTGGAGGAGCAAATGTACAGGGAAAGAGAAAGGCGAGGAGGTGCCTGTGTTGGAAACACTGATGTGTGCTATTGGTGTGAGCAGTGCAGCCCTCCTGAACCCCTCCTGACCCCCTGGACCTTTCAGGGCATGGGAGAAGTGCCGTCTCTGCCACACCAGTGCTGATGCAGCGGCTGCGAGGACGCGTTTCACAGAGAGGATCCAGAGCTCCGTATCCTTCCTCCGCTCACCCCTCCCAGCTCTGTCAGTCCATGGTGTGCTTCCATTGGCAGGAGGTCTGCCTCCCATAGCAGGAATTCAAGCCTGCGCTCTAGGAAGCGTTTTTTCTTCCTTGTAGCGCCGCTTCTGTGTCTTCGTGTAAGTTGTGATCTGTGCAAAGAAGGCTGGGAGGTAAACATCTGCACCGCCCCCACCTGCCTGCAGTGCTGGTTCATGGGCTGCTCACTCTGTGCTGCTGCCCGGGGTTCCGATTGCTCTGGGCTGAGATGCGTGCACTGGGCTGCTGCTGTGAAAGGTTCCTTAACTGCTTTTGTTTGAGTTTTGTTCACCAACGCCGACGCTCAGCCCTGCAGAGATAGAGAAGGAATTAAAAGCCCTCCAGGATGTCCCCTCCCGTCTGAGCCTGTATGTGGAAGCTGAGTCTGCAGGCAAGAAAGAAAAGAGTGGAGAGGAGGGCAGAGGGTGGAGTAGGGATGGTTTCAGTGGGTTCCAGTTCCACGTGTCTGGTGCTCTTGGCATGTGCCGGACAAGATGGACGGGAACCCTCTCTATCTCAATTGAAGTCTTGTTAACCTATGGCCCCTGCAGAAGCTGATGTCTCTGGTGGGTTTCAGCATGCTCATGCCTGCTGGTTTTCCTCTGCTTCTCTTCCAGACCATCCCACTCTTCAAAGAGAGTATGAAAGCCTTCTGACCTTGGAAGGTCTGCAAAGCACAGTCTCCCAGTGCTTGCATAAGCTGCAGCTCCTACGGGCAGGTGAGCCGGTGCTGGTGCTTGTTGTCAGGTGTGGACGTGGGCAGCTGTGCCTGAGCAGTAGTTTGCCCTGTGTGGGTAGAATGCTGCAATTCAGAGCTGGTGATGGAGCTGCTGAGAGAATGGGGAGGGGACACTGCGTGCAATAAGTCAACATGTCCCGATTGTGCCATGTGTGAGGAGTGTGCCCCAAATGGAATAACATCACTGTGTTCCTATAAATTAATGACTGAAGTAGCTCACAAGCTCTGTGAATACAGGTTAAACTTGTTTGCCAATTCTTTTCCCTGACAGCTGTGGAGTCCCAAAGGAAGCTGCACCCAGGCTGCACTGGGGACCAAAGAGACTGCTGTGCAGCCTGTGCTGCCGGGGCTTGGGTGTGTGGCAGTGCAGGCACGCTGGCTGTGCCTCTCCTGTGCTACTCCAGGCTCCAGGAGCTGAGGGATCTGTTTGCCTTGAAGCTGCAAGTGTCGATGCTGCACCAGCAGATTGCCTTACAAAAGGTGAGTCTTTAAGGGTTAGTGCTGCTGTGGTAGGGCAAGAAGAAAAAGGCAGCTGTGGAGCAGCAGGGAGCAGTGGCACAGCAAGCTTTCCCAGTGGTATTTCTTTATGCCTCATGTCCACGTCCCATCAGTGCCACAATGACTTTGTGGAAGAACAGACCACCCCTTTCAACAGCTTTAAGTGTCTGACACTCTTCTGATAGCACTTTCTCACCAATCTTCTGGAGCGTGGCAGTGCAGGCTGGTGTTGGTAGTGCTTGGAGATCAGCTTTGGCCACTCTTTACTGTCCCATCAGGGCCCCCACTTTGTCATCCTCTCGTGTGACCTCTTCAGCTCGCGAACTTCTGTGCTGCCTGCTGTTTTCCTCTTAGTGTCAACCCCCCGTGCAGCTAATCTTGGCTTCACCTTCCTTCCACGGCCTGTAAGAACATGAAGGGAAGTCAGGCTCTCCACCAGCCTGAGCACAGTGCTTGCTGCACGGGGACCGTTTGTTCTTCTCGACAGCAAAGGGCAGAGATCTGTGAAGCCATGCCTCCCTGTACCTCTGACCTACCCTTCAACCTACCTCAGTGACAGAGGCTCTGGAAATGCAATTGTTTATAACCCAGGGAAGTTATTTATAAGATGCCGTGCTTCTCTCCCTGTCTGAAGATGGACTGTTGCTTGTTTCCAAATGGGATTTTAGTGCTATATCCTTTGAATTATGGGTTGTGAGGTCTTTGCTTTTATCTGCCTGAAGCATTGCAGTGGCTGAAGCCCCTTGCTTCGCTGATGGGTCCCATTTCCTCTGCATTAGTATTTAAATAGGTGTTGTGTGCCAGCTGAGCTCTGAGTATCTGAAGCAGCTCTCTTCAGAGTATGCAAGGTGCGTGGAAGTCTTGGGACAGGTGAGGTGAATGGACTTGGTGCAGGATAAATAACCAGGGAAAGGATCTATTTGTCCCTGGGCCAAGCCCGTCCATTGCAGGTGGAGTAACAGCAGAAATCATAGCAAGTGCTGTTAACTCTTAGCTTGTCTTTGGTGAAGGTCTGTTTCCCTTTATTCTTCTGTATCAGGAACTGATGGGGAAGGAATAGAGGATGGGCTTTCTCTTCAGAGTGCTACTTGCCCCCACTTGTGCCAGTTTTCCCCTCAGGTGGCATTTTGTCTACGGGTCTTAACTCTTTTCAGTGATGAGCAACTGTGCTGTCCCTGTTTCCTGCAGAGATCTATAGAGAACTGTAGAGAAGACCCCTCTGCAGCTGCCCTGAACTCTGTCCTGTCTGAGTCCTCCTTTCTGTCCTCCGCTGGAACATGCTTGGAGGGATGTGATGGTCACATGGAGAACGGCTTTAACGATTGTTCATGAGGGTGGATAGTGATAAGACAAGGGGGAATGGTTTTATACTGAGACAGGGGAGGTTTAGGTTGGCTATTAGGAGAAAGTTTTTCCCCCAGAGGGTGGTGACGCACTGAACAGGTTGCCCAAGGAGGCTGTGGATGCCCCATCCCTGCAGGCATTCAAGGCCAGGCTGGATGTGGCTCTGGGCAGCCTGGTCTGCTGGTTGGCGACCCTGCACATAGCAGGGGGTTGGAACTGGATGAGCATTGTGGTCCTTTGCAACCCAGGCCATTCTATGACTCACCTTTGTGTGCCCTCAGCTTCTCACAGGGTGCAGCTCAGTGCAGCGCCAGCCCTTCCCTTCAGCACGGTGCAGCACAGGAGCACTGCCCATCATCTCACTGCTCAAAGCACTGCATGGCTGCTGGTGTGCTTCACAAGCCAGTAATGAGCAGCCCTGCCATCCTGAAAGCTGACAAAGGAAGGCTTTCACCTGTCAGTTAGCACATTATTACTCATAGCACTCTTGTTAGATCGCATTTGTTATGCAGCCACTTCAGTTCTAGGAATCCCAGAGGAGCACCCTGTCCTCACTCCAATGCTGTGTCTCCTTTGCTCCTGTGCAGCTCACGATGACAGAACTGCTGCCTGTCCTGGACTCCAGGCCCTGCCCAGGGACCTCTGTGGCTCAGCTCTACAGGGCGATGTACACACAGCTCTGCGAGGGAGGCGGGCGCTTCCCTGTGCTGGTGCGAGATGAGCTGGCAGACTGAGCTGGTGAGAGCCTCCCTATGGCCATTCACATAAACAGCCACGGTTTTAAGCAATAAATCCTTTCTGATAACTTTTAGTGCTTTGCCTGTTTGTCCATCTAAAGGAAACTGAATTTCTGGGCCTTGGCTTGTTCCTCGTTGGTCGCTTTTACAGCTTGCTGATCATGAAGGTCTGTGAAGCCTCTTCATGGACACTGGTGGTGGGTGTTCCTCCAAGGTCTGTCTGCTCTGGATTCTTGTCCACATCAGCCATGACATTGGCCTTGTATTCAGATAACACAGCTGTCCCTAACACTGCTTTACACTGCTCACAGTGTGTTGGGGCACAGCTTTCCAGGATAAGAAAATCCAGGGAAAATGAGCTGCTACTGCCATATAACTGTTCATAAGTTGGCATTACAGTATTACTGACTGGCAGCGTTTCTGATGTCTTCATCCACAGCTGCCCAGGCTGCATGCAGTAGTGCCTCTTTGGGGACCGCTCTGGTTGGCAGACATTGCTCTGAGTTTTGCTGCTGCCCGGACCACTGAAGCTGGAGCAGCCCCTTCAGCCCGTGGGTCACCTTGCTGCTCAGATCACGACTCCATCAGGCAGCTTTGTGACTTGCCACGCTCTTTTGCAATGACTTACACCTCTAGCCTACAGCTGACATACTTCTGCTGGATCATCTTATCAGGGGACAGTGCCTGAGCCAGAGAAGGGTGGGCTGTGTGTGCTCGGAGGGATGCAGCTGCAGCAGGAGGGAGTGAGGGAGCAGCCCGGTAGATGGCACTCAGCCCTTTGCATGGCTGCTGTAGAAGCAGTCTTCCAGAGTGACTAACACAGTGCCCTGCCCAGCTATGGAAAATACAAGTTCTGTAGCAATCCTGACCTTGCCACCACAGGAACTCCTGCTTTGGTTCTTCCTGTGCCTTCAGTCTTCACTTAAACCCCTAGCACTGCTGTGTGGCAATTGCTTCAGAGGCACGTGGCATACTTCTGGCTTGCAAGCATTTTGAAGTCCGTTTAGCAAAGGGCCACTAAATACTGATGCAGCATTTCTACTTCTTGCTACAGCTGGGCTTGCATCATACCTTGCAGCTAGACCAAAGTCCTGTTTGGAGGAGTTTAGCTCTGGGAGATGCTGACGTTGGTCATTATTATTTCCTTCTGTGTTGTTTTGTTTTTTTTTCAGGGCTGGAGTTAAGGTGGTCTGACATCCAAATGTTGGACCCTTTCTGACCCTCAGAATCAGCCCAAACCCATCCCAATGCTGGGTGAACATCAGTTTTTTACCCTCACTTTAATTTCTTCGTTGCACTGCATTTGGTTCTTTATGTTTTGGTTCATGTGGGGTGTTCAGCTGGGGCAGCTCTGCCATGCATAACGGCAGCCGCTCAGCAACATCAGTTCTTGGAGTCTGGATGTATTTTATCTACACGCCTGGCAGGTTTTATGCATACAGATGTCAGCCAGAGGCGGGGGGGAGGGGGAGGGGGACTGTTATGTTAGAAATGCACTGCTGTTACAGAAGGAAATGATGCCGGTGCTTCAGACTGAGGTGAGGAGACAAGAGATCGTATTTGTGATGCCAGAGGATGGTGTTAGAAAAGAGACAGGAAATACTCAGTGCCTCCTGAAGGTGATGGATGGCACCACCCTAACTGGCTGTTGGCTGCGAGTCAGTGCAGCCAGTGCTGTGTTTCACTGGGAACTTACCAGTCCTCCTGTGCCTCAGCGGAACCCCACAAAGCAGAACCCCTAAGCACGACTCCATCTGACTCCAAAGCAATCCACCCTGCAGGCATTGGAGTTTCTATTCTGCACCATGCCGATGACATTCTACTTCTGTGACATGAAAAGTGCCAGGGAAGATCTGACTTCTCGCTTTTCATTTGCTGAAGACTTTCTTTTTGCACACTGTAATTGAGAAAAATCGATTGCTGCTTAATTAAGCTGAGTCTGGTGGGTGTTGTGTCTATGCGAGGTGATGGGGATCTGCAGCTCTCAGTGCCTTCATGGGACGGGGAGCACCCGGAGCACCCAGCACAGGGACAGCACACACATTGAGGTCACATCCCATTGAGGGATGGTAACTGCGTGATCACAAACCTGAAGATACTTCTCAGGCTGCCCAAAGCTGTGCTGCGAACAGCCAGAGCTGTTTCCCACTCCGTACTGTGGTGCCTTCTGCCATCCCAAGGCACGTGCAGACAGCACAACTGCTGATGCTGCAGCTGTGATGGGGCCCTCTGTGGCAATGGGCATTGCATCAGACCTGCGCCCACCCGCACACTGTCACTGCAGCTGCTCGGTGCAGTTGTTTGTCACAGGGGATTCTTGTGCCCACAGGAGTTATTCACTCTTTCTTGCCATAGCCTTAAGTGATGCGTTGACCATTCCCTGGCAGCCAAATGCAATGCTGATTTCCTACAGGAAACCAAAACCTTGCAGGGATGCCGTGGTTCTCACACACTCCTGTGTTTGTGCAGCCCCCATGTGTGCTTTGCTGTGCTGTTGCATTACTTTGGTCCATCTCCGTGCCCCCGCTGTGGGGCTGTGGGCAGCACCATTCCTGCAAATCACACCCCAAGGCACTGCGCTGCACATCCCGAAAATGAGCTGTGGGTTGAGCACAGTGTAACAGGCTATCCGTGGTTATCTCTGCCCTAAGGTGGTGCTCTGTGCTTGCTTTCAGACCCACTGCCTTTCCGTTTGGGGAAAAATAAGGCATAATTCCTACACCTACAAACCCTTTCTTCTACATGGCTGTTTTAGCTCCCGGACGTAGGCGTTGGGGTCACCGCCAGTGTGTGCGAAGGCAGTGGGCTGTGCTGAGCGGAGCTGTGTGGGTGCCTGCATCCTGGCCCTGTGTTCTTTTGGTATTTCCTTGTGAACTCCAACTTATTTTGGCCCTCTGGGATCTGCTGTGAGAAGCAGAAGTTCATCTCCCCCATGTGCTGATCCAGTGTGGCTCAGCACTCCGCTTGGCTCCAGGCTTCCTTTAATGGGGCTCAGCACTCTCGCTTGGAGCCCGGGTTCCTCATCCCTTCCCTCTCCTTCTTCCATCCTAGGAATGGGCGCACGCCGGTCGCCTTCCATTGGGCTCCTGCAGCGTGAGTCACTGGTCCCAGCTGCGCTTTTCTCTCCTTCTGTAGGAAGCAGGAGGGGGCACGCACAAGTCTCTATTTCTGTAACAAAAATTACACCCTTAGTTCGTGGCAGAAGGAGCTGCTGATGCAAGCAGAGGAGCCCGTCCCCCCGTCCCCCCCCCCCACGAGGCAGCACCAGAACGGGATGCTGGGGGAGTTCATTGTGAACAAAAAGAGCCCATATCCAAACGTGGCTCACAGCACTCAGCAGGGAGGTGGCTGTGGCCCCACACTGCAGGGAGAGCAGAGCAGGCTGCCCCCAAACTGCTGCCCCAGTGCAACAGGGTGTCATGGGGTTTGGCACTGTGCAGGGACAGAGCCCCCGATGCACCTCCTGCCCTTCACCTCCCCACCCTGCTCAGGGTCACAGCACGGCAGGGATGGAAGGGACCTGATGGATCCCCTGGTTCCAGCCCCCATCACAGGGGTATCTGCACAGGGGTATCTGCACAGCTCTCTCTGTCCATTCCTGCTGCAGTATGGATTTTCTTGCTTTTGGCTTCCCCCTGGCCTCCTGCTGCCCAGTGCAGAGGCAGCTGGGCCCCACATGCTGGGGGAAGCTCTGACCTGGGAATGGCTCCAGGCCTCTTACATTTGCTGCAGCAGCTAATTCCTTCCCTTTCTCCTTCAGGAAAACCGATTAAAAAAAAAAATGTGCAAAAGAAATGAGAGGAGGTGGAACTGCTCCCTCCTCTTTAAAAGCCATTTGCCTTTGTTCAATTAATGGGTCCTACAGAGAGGAGCGGGATGCTGTAGTGGGGTGCCCCGAGGGCAGGAGCAGTGCTGGTCTCAAAGCCTCCACTGCGTGCTGGCCCCTCCCTATATGTTGTGTCCTCTGCAGCTCTGCCTGTGCCCTAATGCCCCCTACCCCACCCCAGTCTCCCCCCAAATCCTCCTATGGTTCCAGCCCCTTTGGTCACACCCCCCGGCCGGTCCCTACCCGGCTGTGTTGGGGTCCCATCTCCAGCTGTGCTGTGGTCCCACCATGCAGACGTGCTCGGTCTCATCACCAGGATGGATTGGGGTCCCACCAGTATGGTGTGTTGGGGTACCCCCGCCCTGCAGAGTCCCAGCCTCCAGCTTTCTCCCATCCCTCTGCATCCCCAGCCCCGTGCCAGGGGACACAGCTGGCAGAGGGAAAGCTGACGTGAGATAGGGCTGCTTGGAAAGGGATGACAGCAGCGCCCAGAGGCACGGGGTGCTCGGGGGCGGGCGAATCGCTGCGGGGAGCGGTGCT
Organism: Gallus gallus; assembly: GCF_016699485.2. Taxonomy (NCBI): domain Eukaryota; kingdom Metazoa; phylum Chordata; class Aves; order Galliformes; family Phasianidae; genus Gallus; species Gallus gallus. Next base: position 14,237,314 of record NC_052545.1, read on the forward strand.
CACGGGCCGGGCGTTGCAGGGCAGTGCCGGGGGGGAGCAGCGGAAGAGCGGGGCCGGGCTGCGGGCAGCCAACAGCGCCCGAAACGGTTAACAGCAGCGCCCGCGCGGTCCTCCCACCGCCGTGAGCTCAGCACCGCCGCCGCCAATCCCCGCTCCCTCCGGCAGCAAAAGAGCCGGGAGCCAAAGCCGGGAGCCACAGCGGCGGCCCCGAGCGCAGCCGGCTGCCATGTAGGGCCCGGCCTGCCGCGGGCACGGCGGCTCCGAGCGCCTTCCCACCGGCCGCTGTCGCCAACATGATGGGCTGCAAGTCCAACTCGCTCACCTGCCTGCAGGGAGGCAAAGCGGGGCTGCCGCTGGCCGCGGCCACCGACTCCACGGCCACGCTGAACAAGCTGGCGCTGGCCACGGGCGGGACGGAGAAGTCCTGGTACCGCTGCATCTTCCCCTTCGGCATCGTCTCGGTGGTCATCGGCGTGGCGGCGACGTGCATCACCTTCACCATCAACGGCCCGCAGATGGACATCGCCAAGGTGGTCTCGGTGGCCACCCTGATCTTCGGGGTGGGACTGCTGGTGGCCGCCTACGTGTGCTGGAGGGCCAAGCGGGAGCGGCAGCAGAGGAGGCAGCGCCAGGAGCCGGGCTCCGTGGAGCAGGGAGCTCAGTGACGGGCTGCAGGAGAGGAGAGGCTCCGCCTGGACACCCCGGGCAAGGACCACGCGCCCCACGGCATGGGGCTTGCAGCCCCGAGGAGGTCCACGCCGTGCCCGAGGTCAGCCTGCCGCCGTCCCACACGTGGCCATCCCCGTCCCACCACGGGCTGCGGGTGGCCCTCGCCGGGACCCTTCTTGCAGCCAACACCGAGGGACCCCCAGAGCGGCACAGGAGTGCTTTGCCCACGCACAGCTCTGCAGAACGCGGTGACGCAGCTCAGCAGGCTGCTCCAGGCCCGTGCCCCGCAGAGCTGCTCCGGGATGGGGATGGAGCAGCTTGCACCATCTGGAGACCTCTGCTGGGGGCACGGGCAGCCCTCTGTCCCTTTTGTGGCAGTGACATGCGAGGACCCTGGCGGCTCGGGACAAGTGGAGTTTTGGAGGAAGGCCGCAGGGCGTGGGAGCGCGTGGGGCGGTGCGGGGCAGTGGGAGAGGCCGGCAGCAGGCGGTGGTGCTGGAGCGTGAGCGCGGCTGATGGCAGAAGGGATCGTGACGATGGCTGCGGTGACAGCTGCGGTAACACGGGTCTGGGCTGAGGGCGGCGGCCAAGGCAGCAGGGGCTTCACTAAGATGGGGTGGAGGAGGATGGCACGGGGCTCTCACTGCCCACCCGGCAGCAGCGTGGGGGTTCCAGGTCCCTCTGAGGGTTCCGTGAGCTTGGGGTGCTCGGTGAGAGGGGATCGTACTGAGAACCCCTGCGGCAGCCCCTGACTTGGGGCACCTGGAAGTGGTTGTGACAGGACAGGGAGCTGCAGTGGCATTAAAGAGAAGAAAATTCATCTTTACTGGTTATTTGTAAGCTGTGAAACGAGGCTCCCGCTGCCATTCTTTGCATTCGGCTTTGAGCTCTTTCCTCTAAAAGTGAGTGTGAGGGAGAATCCCACTGCAGGACTCCCAGTGCTGCTGTACCCCCACCAGCCCTCTACCTTTGGTGCCCCCGGAGCAGCTCCACTCCTGCAGAACACACAGATGTGCCGGGAGCTGTGGGCAGCAGCCGGGGCTCTGCGTGTGCAGCAGAAGGGAGCAAGCATGGCCATAGCTGCGAGCAGGGCAAGCGGGGAGGAAGCGATGCTCAGAGCGCATGGGAAGCTGGGGGGCTGCGACCCTGCTGAGCTCTGGCTCTGCCTCAGAGCTAAACCTGGGGCAACCCAGCCGTGTCCTGCACCCCGCAGTGAGCACAGCCCCAGCCCTGTGGGCACTGGCATGGCTCTGTGGGGCTGGGCTGTCACACTCAGGGATGTTGGGTCCACTCTCAGCTGTAGCTCCTCCTCCACGAGCACTGTGGAGCCGGGGGCTGTCACAGGGGCCAGCACAGCTCTGCAGCGGGTAAGGAGTTCAGCAGGTGCCTCAGGCCAGCAGTCCTTTGCAGGTCTGTCTGCTGCCTTGGTGTCTGTGTATCCAAAGTCCGTGATTTCGGCACAGCTCAGGAGAAGCCAACTGGCCATTTCTCCCCACAGTATTTGCCCCGCGCCCCAGCCCTGCACCCCCAGCAGGAGCTGCATGATGCCACATGCAGGGAGTTATCACACCTTATTTCTCTCCTTATGCACCGGTGTGGGAGCCGGGGGCTGGTGGGCAGCAGTGCTGGCACAGGGACACAACAGACGGTGGTGGGAGGGGGGGCACAGCAGGCGTCCCCTGTGCACAGACGGACTCTGGCAGCATGGAGTCGTGGCCCTGCGCCCCATTACATCACCCCCACCTGGATCCCGTACACGGCTCCTGGTGTCCAGTTTCCTCTCTCTGCTCAGCAGGAGCACGTTGGGGCGGCACGAAGTGGGGCAGAGCGCACCGGGTATGGGGCAGTGGTTCTGGGAGCACAGAGCTGGGCCGGAAAGGGGAGTGCTGTGCAGGGCGGTGCTGCTCCCGCTGCTGTTAACTGCTTCAATGGGTGCGATATCTCTAGCAAGGAGCACACACAGAAATGCCTCCTACTGCCTTCAGTAGTTTTATTTACATGGACACACCCTGCCAAGTTCCCCCTGTGGGACGCTACTGCAGCACAATGGTTGGAGGGCGAAATGTAGAGAACATTTATCTCCTTAAGGAGCACAGAGTGATTTCTTTGGCTGCAGGAATACATGGCTGGGAAGGTTACACCCTGCTCAGCAAAGACCCCGGTCCCACACGGTTGGACCCCACGTGCCCGGCACCCCCTGCTCCCCACTGCCCTGTGCCCTGTGTATGGAATGGAGCCAGTGGCCGCCCCTTGGCCAAGGGGTGGTGGTGCCACAGCACCCCATCCTCAGCCCTGTGGGTGCCAAGCAGCATGCTGGCTGCAGCCATTCCCTTCCCAGTACAGGGCCACCTTGCTGTGCGTCCCACCCGAGCGTCCTGCTGCATATCCCGAGGCCATTTCACAGGGTGCCCTGACACACACCTCTGGCTGCTCGGAGCTGTGCCTCCCATCAGAGCGCTGTTCTGGGGAAGGTAGATCACACGGCAGCCCTGCCCCAGTGCAGCGGGCAGTGGGTTGTTTGGCGGCTGCAGGCAGGCAGCCCCGCAGCTCTCCTGTCACTGTCTGTGGTACAGGACACTGTTTACCTTTTCCAGGTCAAAAGAACCAAAAATGAATAAACCTGGAAAGCTGTAGCGCTGGTCTCTGTCTGCTTTGCTTCCCGCTCTTGCCAAGGCCCTGGCACTGCTTTGTGGTTTCCAATGCAACAGGAATATTTCCCTGTTCTGACACCAAAATCACGTTACAGCCTCCCCAGGGCTTTCTCCACGCCAGTTTCTCCACGTTGCAGTGCTCAGTTTTTGTGACAGAGATGTGCCCCATTTCTGCCAGCTTCAGCCAAACCCACGGTCATCACCACAGAGGCTTAAAAGCAAAAGAATCATTTTGTCATGCCCGAGTGAAGGGTTAAAGCCTTCGTTACCGGACTGGGAACAGCCACAAAGGGGATACACAAATGAAACCACGTGTGGGTCCGTCCTCCAGTGCAGCAGTGCCTGTGGGGCTGTGGCTGCTGAGCAAGCAGAGCTTCAGCCCCACCACCAGCAGTGACCCCCCCAGCATCGTGCGCCCAGGGATGGGTCCAAACCCAGTCCCAGCCTGCATCTCCAGCACACAGTGGGTCTGGAGCAGCCTGAAGCTGCTCAGCCCCGAGCCTGTTAACCCTATTAGTCACCATGGCACCAGAGCACATCATAAATGAGTACCTGATCTTGCAAAAATGTCATCACTACAGCATGAGGCATCTTCATTAGGGCGGTGAGGCGCTGGCACTGCTGCCCAGAGCTGTGGGTGCCCCATCCCTGGAGGTGCCAATGGCCACAGATGGGCCCTGGGCAGACTGAGCTGGGGGGCACAGCCCATGGCAGGGTGGGATTGGGGGCTGCAAGGTCCCTTCCCACCCAACCACACTGCGATTCTGGGATTCATGTCCTGCCATCTGCCAGGTGCAATCTGCCGGTGACACTGGATGTCAGCAACAGGTTCCCCCACAGTGCACAGACAAACTCCATTATAGGGGTGAGGGCTGCAGCCCGGTGGTGGGAGCAGTGCTGCTGCCCCTCCTCTCGCAGTGCGAGGCTGCTGCAGCTCGGGGGCTTCAGCCTCCCAGCCCTGTGTCCGTGCAGCCGGAGGCAAAAGAGTATTTTGAGCCTCGAAAGGGTTTTGTTCTCCCATTGATCTTGTGAAAGGCAGATGCAAAACAGCATTATGCCACGAAATGTATTAAAAAGGCTATAAATACCGTGACATTATCAGGGTGAAATGCCAGGGGCCGTTACATCACTGTGGCTTTCTGCCGGGTGCTTTCCATTCGGAGCAGGGGCAGCGCAGCCCTTTGCCGGCCCCACGCAGCACTTTGCACATTGTGGTGGCTGCTCCCATGCTCTGAGCTGCAGCCGTGGCCTAAAACTTTGCTGCTCTACCAAAGGAATGAGAACATTAGGTCAAAAATCTGACCTATCTGCACTAAGTCTTATTGCAGCACAAAGTCTGCCGTAAGTACATGAAAAATCCAACCAACCCACAGCTACTTCTTGAAAGCAGTGGTGCTGGGGGGACCCTCGGGCACCTGGCAGCTGTGTGAGGGTTCTCAGCGCCTGTCAGTGGGACGTGGGGCTCTCGGGGCTGAAGAATCATAGAATGGCCTGGGCTGAAAAGGACCACAGCGATCATCTGGTTTCAACCCCCTGCTATGTGCACGGTCACCAACCACCGGACCAGGCTGCCCAGAAGACAGCACCAGGCACGGAGCAGTGCGGTCCCACAGGATGGAGGCAGCTCGGGGTGATCACACGTCCTCTCTGTGTTACTGAGAGGAGAGGGGAAGTGGGACCCAGGGGAACAGGACATCTGGAAAGAGAAAGCCCAGAGGTTTTGTTTGAACTGAAGTGGCATTTGCTGACACTACCGGGGCTGTTGGGCTCAGCGTTTCTCGCGGAGCAAATTTACTTTCCGCTGAATGAGATCAAGGCAGTGGCACTTCTGCAAACGTCCGTCTCGGATTACACGTAACCTTTTTGTTAGTCCTTGGTGTGCACAGTTCCACTTAGAAACTCAAAAACAAAGCATGAGTGACCCTGTTCCCATGGCTCCATGTTTCCCACTGCCACAGGGCGCTGTGTCCCACAGCCCACTCCCAGCAGAGCCACACCATGCCAGCTCTGTGTGCTGGGTGATGATGGCACATCCACCACCGCTGTGCTCTGCTCCCAGCAAAGCACTGCTCCCATGGAGCCCTCTGCACGGAGCCCTCAGCAGCAGCTCCATGGTCAGGGCTCACTCAGGCACTGCTGGCTGAGCCCTTTGGTTCCTCACCACGCAGAGCTGTTTGGAGCTCTGCACAGCGCATCCCGAACCCTGACACTGAGATCTGCCGTTTGGGGGTGAAGTGGGCAAACAAACACATTTTGGAACATTTGGAACCTCTCGGGCACACCCCATCTGCAGCCCCTATGTCCTGGGAGCTGCCTGCCCTGCTCCCCATCGTGGCACGTGTGGTTGGAGCACTACGAGGAGCCACCCATGTTTCTGCACTGCCATTGCTGCATTTTGTTGTCTGCTGCTCATTGGGATTTGAAATCACTCAAAGAATCTGTAATAAGAATGGCAAAACAGTGCAAAGCAGCTTGACCCCGTGCCACACTGCCCTCACAAAATTCACCCTGGCTTTTCTGAACAGAGAATCATAGAATCATTACATTTTGAAAAGACCTCTAAGATCAGTACTGGTTTCTGGAGTTCGGAGCTCAGACCTCCCCGCGCTGTGGGAGCCTTTGCAGTCCCTCACGTGGGTGTGCAGCCCCATGCAATCCCAGCACAAACAGACCAGGAGACAGACGGCACATTTTAGGAAGAGTCTGAATCTCCTCAGGTTTGCCCTTCTTTGAGCTAAGATTTATTACAGCACTGAAATTACACATTCCTGTTTGGACCAGACCCTCTTCCTGGAGCTGAAGGGAGGCTGGAGCTCGCTGCCATGGGGCTGGTTTATCAGCTTTAGATTCAGTGCCCCCCAGCTCCACTGATCTCTCTGCTGCTCTGCACCGGAGAGCACAGCCATCTCTGTGCCATTACTGTCAACAGTGTTCTGTTGTTCCCCTTTCCATCCTGGAACCAGGAGCCTTCCGAGGCACAGCACCCAGCAGCTGGATGCCTTTTGCCAGGAGCTTCTTGGGACTGAGCAGTGAAAAGCTCTTAGTGCTGGCTCATTGCACAGAATTAAATCCAATCAATTTAGTCCACACATCACAGTGCCACCGGAGCCGAAGGGAAATTTCACATTTGCTGCAAGAAGCATAGGGGAAAACTTGCAATCTCATGCACTGGGAGAACAGAAAAGGGTTCCTACGTTGCACACTGAAGCCACGAGCAGTGGCCTGTGTGTGCCACCAGCAGCAAATCTGGAAAGGGAGAGACTGGCTGGGAGACAGAAGGCAAGAAAGCACCCAAACATGAAGTCCATATGCACTGGCCAAAGGAAACCCTCCGAGCTGAATGCCACTTTGGGTGATGGCTTTTCTTCCAAATGCAATGCAGAATAGCAACAGTGCCCTTTTCCCACAAGCCTGAAGCTACCACCGCTGAGAAGTCCATGCATGCCACGTGCGTCACTGCAGGCGGGGCTGCGGTGCTGCCAGTGCACAGCTTCGCCTCTTCTGTTCCTGCACGGCCACAGCATGCACTGTGCATTGAGCCTGGGGAACACGGCAGCAGCTCCCAGGCACCACACCAGCAGCAGTTGTTTTTTTTCAGTACAGTGCTCTGCCTCCTCGCAGGGTCGGTGTGGATGCCAGCAGGGAGGCTGTGCAGTGCAGAGATCCCATTCTCCCTCGCTGCTCCCTGTAGGGTTTTCCTGGTAGTGCTCAGCTGGGGCGGGGAATCTACGGGAGTTTCATTGGGATTTTAACGGGCCGCGTCCCCCACAACGACCGCTTTCGGATGAGGGCTGTAGAGGAGATGACGGGCAGAGGTGCTGCCCGGGAGGGATGGGGAGAAGCCCCGCAGTGCGGCGTTCCTGCGCACCAGCAGAGAGGTGCCGGGGGGGGTGGGAGGAGGCGGAGGGGACCGAAACCCAGGGCAGAAACCCCAAACTTTAGAGTCAGGAGCTGCCAGAGAAGAGCTCCGGGCTCCGTCCTGCCGCCCAGCCGGGCTCGGCGGGTCTGCGCTCCTCGTTTCACGGCCGTGCAGCCGCGGCTTGTGCTCGTCTCTGAACTTTTGGCCTCCAGGTCCTTGGCTAGCCGACAGGAAGCTCCCCGTCAGCTTTTAATTGGGGATGCGCTCCGGTTGTTGTGCCGGCCGTTGCCATAGTGGGCAGTGATGTCCTTCACCCTGCAGTGGGGGTGAGAAGCAGGGCGGAAAAAAAAAAGAAAAAAAAACCCTCTTGACAAACAAGCGGGGATTTTATTACAGCTCGTGTCACACCAGAGGAGTGAGCGCTGAGTCACTGCCAGGTACAGACAGTGACTGTGAGTCACCGCGGAGCGGCTCATCAATAACCCCGGGGCTCCGCGCTCCGTGCCCGGCCCGACGCGGCCCCACAGCTCCGGCGCTGCCCCGTTTGCCCGCTTTGCCCAGAGGACGCTGCGTGTAGCGCTCACCCTGCTGGAGATGGGAGCAGAAGGGCAGCAGACAGCTGGTCCGTCCGCGGCATGACGTGGGGGGAAATCTGCGGGAGGGAGCCGTGAGAGCGGCAGGGACACGAGCCTGAGCTAAATCCGTGCAGAAATGCCAGCTGGCGTCTGCTATTCTTTAAACCCAAAGGCCGGAGCTCTTGCTTACATGAGGAGCTGCTTTCTGCTGCTCTCCGTCACCCTGCTGCCGTTAGCAGCCCCACACTGGCTGACCCCAGCAGCTGGGGGTCCCGCAGCGCCGCATGCCAGCACACCCTGTGCCCGAGAAGCAAAGCAGACAGGAGCCCAAAAAGCAGCCCAGGAGAAAAGCACCTGCAGCACAGGCAGCACAGCCACGTGTCCTTTCCCCGGTCAACCTGGAACTGCAAGAACTCAAAATAAAACAGTGCTCATGGAGCAAAGCCGTGGCACCAACCATGCACCTGGGGGTCCAGCCGCCCCCAGAGCCCTGAGAGTGCCCCGCAGTGCTGCAGGGAATGCTCTCGGTGCACGAGCATAATTGTGCAGTGGGGGCACGAGCCCCATCCGAGGCTTTGGAGATGGGCAATGGGCAGTGTCAGTCACCAAAGGGGGGTGGCACATGGGCTGTGTCCTCGGCAGCCACCAGGCGCCTGGGCCGGCACTGAACGAGCATCTTTTGGAAAGCTTTGCCCTAGCAAAAGGCCCTTTTAATGGGAGAGCTGACAAAATGAAACAATCAACCTCCGGGAAAAAAATAAAAGGAAAGAAGGGTAATTTAGCACAGAGTTAATAAAGGCAATGAATAATCCACCCAAGCACCCAGGGGACAGATGTGGCATCACGCAAAAAGCACTGAGAGTCTTTGCACACTTTTTTCTTTCCTATCTCAGCAGCCGTTAGCATCAGGCCCCCATTTGCTGCCCTTGTTCTTCAGCATCTTTTGTATTAAAGGTTCCTGAGCACTTCCCATCCTATTATGTGCACAAATCACCTCGCTCAGCCACAAAATTCATCTGTTACTGTGGGAGGAGTATGGCAGCATGCAATAATTAATATTACACAACATCTTAGGACTAGAAACAAAGGATAAACTCTGTGCTGGACTGTAAATAAGAGGGGCTGTGTAGGACGAGCCAGCCAGGCTGGAGCCCAGCCATGAGCCCTGCGGGTGTGAGAGCTCTGGGGCTGCACTTTGCCTCCCGTCCCAGCAGCGGCACAGCACGACACACTCTGCCTTGCCTCAGCACCCCCCTAGAAGCCCCTTCTCAACATCCTCCTATTTCCAGGAAACCTTGGAAGGGGGCCCAGCCTGCCAGACGGCTTTTTAGAAATCAGAAAACCAATGATGTGTTAGGAAAATTGCATTAGTACCTCTGTGCAGCCCATGAGTCACTGCTGGCAGCCCTGCAGCCCCATTGCAGCAGTGCTGTGCTGCATTCTGCCTGCACCCAGCGATGCCTCCTCCAGTCCTGCCGCAGTGCCACGAAGTGGGACCAGCACACAGCATGGGGAAAGGGCTGGGGGTGTCAGCTCCTGAGTGCAATACTGCAGCAAAATCCCCCTTCCATCTGTGCCCAGCCTTGCTCCTGTGGGGTTTGGGGCACACGCTCTCTGCTCTGCAGTCCCAGCAGCACCTGGGCCGCTCTCCTGCTCCCCATTTCTCTTAGTGCTGTCCCAGCTCTCCAGCCAAGAGCATCCCAACTGGGGCTGCCTCTCCCACAGGGAGGGCCAGAGGCGTGGGCTGTGAAAGCTTTGAGCTCATTAGCTGCCACTGGAATGGGTAATTAGGATGATTTGTGGAGGAAGCTCAGTGGGAGCAGCCTTTCTTTAAGCAGCACTGACAGCAGAGGCAGGGCTCCCACCTGCCCCCCAGTCAGGATTTGGAGGCAAGGAGCCATCCAAGCAGTGCTTGGAGCTGTGAGGCTCCAGAGCCCTCTGCAATGGGATGGTCTCTGTGCCCATGCTGAGTGTGCAGGATGATCAGGCTGACCTTGCACTGCCTGTCCTGCCTGGTGATTTAAGCAGGTCTCTTTGTTGGCTGCTCCATCGGAACAGCAAAAGTGTGCTTGCAAGGATGGAAGCAGGGTGGGTGCACGGCTGCAGCATCACTGCCCAAGCAATTCCCTCCCTGCCCTGCCCAGCACCAGCTTTCCATAGGCCCTAAATATTCCCCAAACCTCCTGACATGGGACCGGATCCCAAAGCCCAACCCCCGCTTTCCCCACCCCTCCACATCCCGTTTTTCTCCCAGGGGAAGAATGCATCATCAGTTCAGTTAAACCTGATTATCACTGGTGAAAACAGAGCCTGCAAATCTGGCGCTGGTCCATGGCTTCCCTCCTAACCCTGACGTGTTTGTGTGGTGTCAGCAAGAAGAGGAGTGATCCCAGCCCACACCTCCAGCCAAGCTTCTCCTTGCCCATGCGAAAAGCTCCTTCCAAAAGGGTGACACTGCGCTGCAGGAGCCATCGTGTGAGAGCCACGTATCCCTCTGCTGTCAGCGTCCTCCTCACCCCCAGTGGTGCTGCTGGCACAGGCTGTGCCCTCCCTGTGCTCCTGGTGGCCCTGTGGGGCTCTTTCGGAAAGCTGTCAGCCAAAGGCTGCCGAGGGATACGGGGAGGTAATTGAGGAAGATGGGACTGATCTCTCTCTCTTTTTTTTTTTTTTTTTTTTTTTTCGGTTGTGAAAAAGGCGTGAAGAAGAGAAAAGGAGATGTGCTGGTAAATTACCATCAGGGCTGCTATAGTAACACGGCTTTAAAGACTGCTGAGCCGGCCTCCTTGGGGCTGTAGAAAGCCCTTCAGTTTGTTCGGTAGTTTTCCACTTTATCCTTACACAGACTGGCCAGGGCTGCCACCCCCCGTCCCCACGCCATGCCCCACAGCTCTGCCTGCACTCCGCGGCATCGCAGCCCCGCACCTCCAGGCTCTTTGCTGCTCCCAGGGAAATACCTTTCCTCCTCACCCGCTCACTCCTCGTTCACTGGGCAGCTCTTCCCTCTGCGCCGTGCCCAGCACTGGCACCAGGGGTGCTGTGTGGGATGCGCCGGGGCTGAGAGGTGAGATGAAAGCAGCGGCCGCTTCAGTGGGACGGCTCCTTCCGTCTCTCTAAAGGAAAGCCCCGAAGTTCAGAGCGGCAGCGGCAGAACGCCCCGGGGCAAAGCGCTATCAGTGCCTCCATCTGAGGAGAGCACAAAGAGAGCCGCTTCCCTCCCGGCCGCCATCAAACACTGATCCCCTGCAGAGTCCTGGAGAGCAAGTCCTGCTTTCAGCACAGGCGGGTTCAGGGTCACCACGCGCTGCTGAGGTGTGGTTGCTGGATAAATAGCACTTCACGCAGTGTCAGACTCACGTTCGACTCAGAAGGCCCTGATGGAGGGACGGCCCTCCCCTGCTCTCCTGTACCGCGGGGTTTCTCAACACGAGCCCATTGTGCACAGCGGCGTTGCTGTTTGATGGCTTTGTGCCTTTGAAATTCTCCGGGAGGGAGAAACGCAAACGTTTGATTTCTACAGGTGGGAGAAGGTGTTAAAAACCAAACCCCACAAAGGAAGGCAGGATAATCTAGGAAAAACAAAGGGCTGCTGTGAATTCTGCCGTGAACATTTGGAATAGGCAGGTGTGCTGGCCTGCAGCTTAAAGCACTTGAGAGATCTGAGTTACACACTGCAAATCCAGAGAAATAAGCACACTTACATTCCTGCCAGGCACAGCAAGAGCAAGGTGGGACGCATTTAGAAAGCATTTCTAAATGCAAGCGTTCCCCCCACTGCTGTCTTACCTCACTCGGCTCTCATAGTGCAACCCAATTCTTCTCCTTGCTAACATCTTGCATCTAAAATGTTGAGCTCTGTTCCTGCTTGCTCCACCTCTTTCACTTCCCCTTCCCCGAGCTGTGTGCCCGTCTCTAACACAACAGCCACCTGCTCGAGCACTCGGTCACTTCTTAGCTCCGCTGGGTTTCTTTGCAGGCTGCAGGGGATGGCTGCTGTGCTGCTCCTGCTGCGCCCTGCTCTCACCACGGGCATCCCCTGGGGGGTGAAACCACAGAGCCCACTGAAGAACCACGGATCCTCTCATCCCATCTGCTGGATACCTCCAAGGACACCACCAGCAAACTGCCAACAGCTTCCTCTGGCATGGGAACACAACCCCAGAGCCACCACTGTACTCCGTAATGCCTTGGCGGGGACCCTGAGCCCTTCCTGGCTGCCGGAGCCATGTCACAGCCAGGAGGCTCCCTGGCAGCTGCATGCCTTATGCATTTCAGATGCTGATGGAAGAACATCCCCTGGCTCCGTGGCCGAGCTGGTTTACCCCTCCTCCGGTTACAGGAGTCAGATGGAGCAATCCATCTTCAGCAGCAGGATCAGTGCCTGCAGAGCAAGAAAGCAGCAACCAGAAACTTCCCGACAGAGAAGGGGGCACTGCAGCCCCAGGCCAGCCCAGCCATGGTGCCCTCCTGGCTGCACAGCACCAGAGGAGCACGTTCCTAGGCCTAGGAAAAAGAAAAATAAAGCTGTTTTGCTCCTTTGTGTTGTCATATAAGTATGCAGTGCCCAGAAAGTTCCTTCATTTCTATTCTGAAATGCTTCAGTTTGCAGCCAATGTGGTTGCTATTCATCAGTCCACAGCCCTGTGATCTGCAGAGTAAATTATTGCTAACATCCCCTCAAATGAAAGGACTCAGCCTTGGGGTTTCATGTATATTTATACTAAATGCCAGGCTTGCAAGGACGCTGACATTTCACTTGGTTCCTCTCTGGGAACAGCGGTCTTTCTACCCTCTTGCCTAAGCATTGTACAACACTCAAGCAAAAGCCAGATGGAAAACAGCCCTTGGCTAAGAGGGAGAGGTCTGAGCTCTGACATGGAAGTAGTGCTCTCCCAGAAATGGGGCAGCCGTTCCATAGCAGCTCACAAACAGTACCATTTCCCCAGGAGCAGGAGGAAGGCAATGTCGGAAACTCTTCTGTTGGTGGCACGAAGATGACTTTCAGACAGATGCTTTGCCTTCAGGCCTGGGCATCTGGAAATGCTTCCTGGGTTTGTCTCGATCTCTTGCGTGATTCTGGGTACTGTGATGACTAAGTGGAGGCTGTCCCTGGATGCGCAGTGTCTGTGCAGCTGTGGAAATGCAAAATCCTTTGCCCTGCTGACCCGGCTCTGCGCCGAGAGGGGGTGACACGGAGCAAGCCTTTGTGGCACAGCCGCTGCCTGCAATCTGTGCAGCTTTTCAATTGCTTGGGAAAGGCTAAAATGAGCTCCCTAAAAGCTTTCCGCTGCTTCATCACTCCTCTATTCTCAGGAGGAACAGGAGGGCCAGGGCAGCAGCAAGGCAGCTCGTCTTGCTAGATGCTCCAGGCATTAATAGTTCTCCTCCAAGTCCCAGGGGCCTGCAGCAAACTCTTTAACCCTCACAGGCCATTCCAGAACCTTGGTACCAGGACAAGTGACTCTCCAGCTAAGCCTCTGCTGATGTGAGCTGTGAACTCCTCTGCACTACCTTCTGACATGGCTCTCAAACGTCTCTGAGGCAGAGCTCAAACCGCACCCACCACAGGAGCTGCACTGCTGCATTCACCTTCAGCATTACTGTTCTTATCCTGGCTTTTACCCTAGCTTGGGAAGAAGATGTTAAGTTTCCTACCAACGGAACTCCACCCGGAGGGCATCCCTTGGTGCATTCCCACCAGGAAGTTGTTAATCCCACTGTCCTGGCTCGGTTTCAATCAGTGTGGAAACCCTCTGCCTATGCAGGTTGCTCTGATGGTTTACTTGCCTGCAGCACAGCTTCCCATCCCCTTTTTCCATACTTTGTATGCATTTTGTAAACGTAGCATGTCACAAAGACCTTCTGCCCTGGCAGCCACTCACCCTCTGTCCCCACCTGTTTGCAGCGTGCATCCCTCATCAATGCTCCTCATTTGCCTTTACAATAGCACGATCTTTTGTCTTTCTGGAGCCTTTTTTCTTTCTTTTAGGACCCAGTTTCCCTCAGCCCTATGCTCCCTGCCCTGAACTGTGGTGAGACCAAATTCATGGATGGATCCATCTCTGACTGCCACGTTTGCCCTCCTGCTGCCTCACACCAGCCCTCTCCTTGGCCACACAGTGTGTTCCATGCCTGGGAGTGGTACAGCTTTCTTCACATCACACAGAACAAACCTGGTGAGCTGTGAACCCAACATAACTTTTATTGCAGGACCACTGACCATTTAGTCTTGTGCTGTGGCCCTGCCCCTACGACACATCTCTGGAGTTAAGAAGTATCTGAAATCTTGCCTCTATTTGACTGGGGATAGCATCTTTACAAAGTCCTGGGTTTTACTAGCCCTGTGATACAGCTGATGGATGTACAGGGAAGGCTTTGAGTTATTCCAAGTGTGCAAATGACAGGAACCCACCAGTGTCTGCACACAACCAGCCATGGCCCAGCATGGTACATGTCAGCCTGGCACGGAGCATGTCACAGGCTTTGGATACCGCCCTTTTTCTGTACCCTGAGAGCACTTGATTAAGACACAGTGGTTTCCATCTTTACATCAGCAAAGTGTTGCTGGGTAGCTTTTAATGAGTATGAATTGCCAATCATTTACCATGTTGTGGGTTGTGCAGTGGTGGTCACCCATAGGATGCTGGTAGCCCTGTGTCTCAGTTTGCCTTTTGCTGCGTGATCAAAGAACAGAGCTCATAGGATCACAGAATGGCTTCGTTTCAAGGGGACCTTAAAGATCACCCAGATCCAACTCCCCTGCCACGGGCTGGGTTGCCACTCCCCAGATCAGGCTCCCAGGACCCATCCCACCAGGACTTGAATGCCTCCTGGGATGGGGCACCCACAGCTCCGGGCTTTGTGTCCCTCAAGATGGCTCTTTCTGTGCATGCATGAGATGTATGTTTCTGACAGGGTATCCACTCCCATCAATACTAGGTAGCAAGCATGGGTCTCCCCAGCCCAGCCTCACTCTTCTTTCTGGTGTGACAATCCAGGAGGATTTGCCACTGCCCTTGTTGTGTCTGGTTCTGGTTCTGCTTGCACAAGGTGTGGTGTCCTGGGGAGCACCACCTACAAGGACTGGAGGTGAGGAGGCTGAAACAGAATTTTAGAAATTGAAGTTCTCTCTGCTTGAGTCATTTCTGGGATCCACATGTGGACTGCCAGGCTCCCCGCCTTCCATGTGCCACCCCATGTCTGGGGCTGCCAGCACTGCCTCTCCTCTCTGGGTGGCCTCTTGCCCTGCTGAAATTGCAAAACATCTTGAAGTAAAATTATTTGCCAATCATGGCAACAAACACAGGCAGGTAAATCTGTTCCCTTCACCCCGCTGGCATCCATGGCTTCACTGCTCTTCTTCCACACAAGTCCTGCACTCTTCCGAGACACCACATGGCACCGTGCCTGCCTCTGCCCCTGATCTGACAGCACCAAATGATCCTTCCTCTCAGAAGTGAGCTCTGGAAATATAATCGTTTGCTCCAGCAATTGAAACAGGTGTCCTCTGGGACTGCTACGGTTTGATTAAAAAAAGCAGTGAAGTGCAAGACAGCAGCAACACTAATGAGCTTGTTTGAGAACAGATGAGGCAGGAGAAAAAAGGTCTGCTTGCTGGCTTCCGAAAATTAAGCTGTGCTGTGGTTGTGAAGATGCGGAATATTATGGGGAGCAACAGGAAAGAGCAAAACATGACAGCTCTCATTGTGCAAACACACACACACACACACAGAGGCACCTTGTGCTCCTCTGCAGGGAAGTGAGGAGCCGCTGCTCACACAGAGTGTTCCTGGGAGCAGGGGAGGAAAGCTGGTCTCCACAAACCCAGGGGCAGGCAACATTCTTGACAGTGAATGAAAATTACCAATCAAAAGAATTGTAATTGAAGCAATTACCGTGTTCTCTGCAGATATACACACCGCATGTTTCATAAAGTCTAATAGAGTAGTGTTGGTCCATGATG
Organism: Gallus gallus; assembly: GCF_016699485.2. Classification (NCBI taxonomy): domain Eukaryota; kingdom Metazoa; phylum Chordata; class Aves; order Galliformes; family Phasianidae; genus Gallus; species Gallus gallus. The sequence goes on from NC_052545.1 coordinate 14,253,028, forward strand.
GATAGGAAATTGCTGGTTAATCACTAGGGAATGGATAACTTCCTCAGCCAATCTTCAGTTAATGCCTTTAACACGCTCTTTTGAACACAATTTGTACAAGCTGTGCTTATGGAGAGACTGTTCGGTGAAGTGAAGCTGGTTAACATAGTGACAGCCCCCCGTGTGGATCAGAGCAAGTCTTTGAAGCACTGCACGCAAGGTCCAGCTCCATCCAAGAGATCCTGCTCCAGTACTGTCACCTCCTTGGCAAGTCATGTTTGGTTTGCAGCTACAGCGTAGGAAGCATTGTGCCATAGCCGCCGAGAGGTCCTGTAGGAGAAGTGATAACTCTTGAGCATATGAAGCCTTTCTACCTTAACCTTAACTTATAATCCTTCTCTGGGTCTTTTGTTCCCACCTTTTTCCTTGTTGGGAATGGTTTGTTACTACCTTGAAACCTCAACGGGAAAGCTGAATCCCTTGGGGGCCTTTTGCACAACCCAAGAACCCCAACTGAAGGTGTCAGGCCAGCAGTCAACTCCTTGGCAGCAGCCAGGGAGCTGATTTCTATGCTCCCAGCAGTGAGATCACCTTGCTCATCTCATGGGCTTTGGGACTGCTTTGGGACTCCTTGCCAGCTGATGGCCAGGACAGCCCTCTGGACTCAAGCAGCATCCCAGAGGTACATCATCCCAAGTGACAGGAGGGAGGAGAGATCATTTGGACTTCTAGAACTTTGCTTGTATCTCAGGTTGAGAAATACAGGCCAAGTTAACCAACAGTCACCACAGACAATGGGCAGAAAATAGCTCTGTCAGCCACGAGGAGCACACAACATCATGAAAAAGCACCTCAGAGGTAAAGTGGACCTGTCAGAGATTTGGGGTTGAGTGCCTGTTTGGGAGGAGAAGCACCCATGCTTTAGTGTTGCCTCATTACAGGTAACCTGATGTCATTTTCTGTGGGTACCTCATAAAAAATATAATGTAAACATCAGCAGAGTACAGTTTTCTCTCCACGCTGGGAACATTTCCAGCTCATTGGGTTACAGCATTACCACAAAGAAAGCAAAATTTTAAGAGTATAATTGTTGAAGACAGCCATCAGAAGGGGGTAGCAGTGCTTAACCGTGGTGGTTCTGGGAACACTGGGGCAAAGGCAGGATCAGAGGCTTTCAGCCTGATGCTTCTCACTCTGGGTGCCACTGGGGTCCAGGTTCAGCCCCTAGGAGTGCTCAGTACTGCAGCAGGCACTGCTCTGCACTGGGAGCAATGCAGAGCTTGCTGCCCTGACCGACTTTTCCAGGCATGGGTCAGGGCCATGCAGGCTGCAGGCACAGAGCAGGGGGGATGAGGTGGTAGGACTCAGCACAGGAGTAGCAGGAAAAGAGGACTTTAACAGCAAGCACTTATTTAAACATATTTTTTGATCCACAGTGAGTAATATGAATGAGTTTGAACTCATTTTCTCTCTCCCTTCCCACCCACTATCTGTTCCGGTCTCCTGCTCCTTTTGCTGTGTTGGGCCACCCATTCTCCACCACGTCTCCTGCTGGCCAGTCACCAGCTGTCTTCAGAAATCTTCCATCAACCTTTTCACTCCCACAGCTGCGCTCATTGCTCTTCCCTTCCTTCCTGTTGCACACTCACTCCCCTTCCTCCCCCAGCAATGTCCTGCCTTCAAGTCTGCTGGTGTTAGGTTGTGGATCCCTTGGACGGGCCCTGGTCCTCGCGGTGTGCGTGGTGCATTCCTGGCCAGCTGTCAGCACCAGTATGTGGCTGAGCCCTTTGAGCACATTCCTGTGCCTGTCCCTTTGGCTCTGTGCTTGCCCGAGCTTCTTCTGTTATACCCCAGCCCACTTACAGAAATCACTTCTAATTTTGTAGTTCATAAAGCCAGAAACATAATTGCAACGGTATTGATGATTTCCTTTTCTCAAGCCAGAAATCCCTAGCAAATGTTTTATTTCAAGGAATGTTTAAAAAAAATTAAGAATCTTGACTTACAACAAAAGTTGAAAACTGCGGTCCCCAAAACTATTGCATCTGACTACCAGGTATGGGGCCACCATTACAAGAAAGACAGGGAGCTGTTGGAAAGGGTCCAGACGAGGGCCACTAAAATGATGAGAGGGCTGCAGCACCTCCCCTATGAAGACAGGCTGAGGGAGCTGGGCTTGTTCAGCCTGGAGAAGAGAAGGCTGTGGGGTGACCTCATTGCAGCCTTCCAGTACCTAAAGGGAGCCTACAAACAGGAGGGGAGGCAACTCTCTGAAAGTGTAGAAAATGGCAAGACAAGGGGAAATGGTTTTAACTTGAAGGAGGGAAGGTTTAGTTGGATGTCAGGGGGAAGTTCTTTACTATGAGAATGGTGAGGTGATGGAACAGCTGCCCAGAGAGGCTGTGGATGCCCCATCCATCCCTGGAGGTGTTCAAGGCCAGGCTGGACGGGGTCCTGGGCAGCCTGGGCTGGTATTAAATGTGGAGGTTGATGGTCCTGCCGGGGTCTGGAGGTTGGAGCTTCATGATCCTTGAGGTCCCTTCCAGCCTGGGCCATTCTGTGATTCTGTGATTTTCTGCATAGGATGCAATTTTTCTGACGTTGATCAGACTTCTATCACATTGCTGTGCTTGCCAGTGCAGTCACATGCAAGCACACACTTCAGGAAACAGTCTGCAGGGATTGTGCAGCACCAGAAACAGCAGGGTCCTCACCTGCAGCTAATACCATTTAGTGATATAGTAGTGCCAACCACAGTAATTAAACATAGGAGTAATTTAGCGCGAAGGCTCTTTTAATTTAACTTTGTCTAACAGCACAGCAAGAGGAGAGCTACTTCAGCAGCCGAGCTATCAGTCTGGGATGTGGGTTTCATCGCCAGCCTCAAGGATGTCACCCATGCCTGAGCTCAGCCCCCTCCAGGCACCCGGCACCCAAGGGCTGGGGTTCCCCCAGGGATAATCACTTATGTTTTGGACGTACCATGCAGGATGCCCCAGCAGAAGACTAAGGAATATTACTGAAGTAAGAACACCTTCCCCACACCCCCACCCCCCCAGTCAGATTTTAGGGATGCCTGCATCTATATCTGCGCCTGGCTGAGCCACGGCTGATGCCTCTCACCACGGGAGGCAGACGTTTTGCTCATACGTACTCAGACAGGCAATTTATGGGAAGCAGACTGAAACAAAGGCATCTGAGATTGCAGGGGAAGTGGAGCCACTTCTTATGTTGCAATTAGCTAATAGCAAAGAAGGCACCCATGTCCCACAGTGATATCTTCCTACCTCATGGACTCCAGAAGGAGCTCCAATTTCTCCACCTGTCCGAAGGTGTGTCTGAAAATCATGATTTATATATATATATATACATATGCCCCAAATTGAAAAATAGAAGCCAATTAGCAATCTAAAATAATTTTGTCACAAACTGACCGATTTGATTGTGCTCTGCAATACCAGACTTTCCAGTGCAAAGCAACTCATCTGGGAGATTTTTGCCAGCACAATTCTAACCCTCGCTCTTTCAATTAATAAGATGGTGGCCCTGCGGCTTGATTCTGTTTTTCTGCTCTAGTCAAACTGTTTAAAAATGTGCTAATGGTTCATTCTTCTTTCAATTAGGTGCAGCAGTCAGATTCTGCTACACTCCTGCAAAGTTTGCTGTGAAGGGGGGCAATGTGAGCAGAGTAACAAGTCGCAGATCCATACCGAAAATCAATGGCTGTTAGTTGGCAAAGTGCGTCTGGGGATCTGAACACGTATTTAATGCTTGTCATTATCTATTTTCAGGAGATAAAAGACACAAGGGAAAGCTCTTTCCTTCTTTCTGTTGAGATCTCGTAGGGTATGTCCAGGTGGAGGCTGGCCATGAGGGATGTCTCCCAGAGGTCCCTCTTGGGACCAGTGCTCTTCAGCTTCTTTATCAATGACACAGACAGTGGGATGGAGTACACCCTTAGCAGTTTGCTGATGGCACAACAGAAGGGAGGGACAGCATCTAAGGGGATCTGGACAGAACCTGCCATGGCAAGGGGGCTGGAACTGGATGATCGTTAAGGTCCCCTCAAACCTAAACCATTCTATGATATTATTATTCTTAAGCATTTGATTTTTGACTTGGTTTCTGTATCTAAAATCCAGGTCTCTAAGGATTTGCCTTGAAGTGTAATGGGAGGCACCATAAATTCCTGGCATCACAAGACTCAGAGAGATGAGTTTTCACTGCGGGTGTGCACAAATCAGTTCTTTGCTGAAGTGGAGTCTGAAAGGTAACCGATGTTGTAGGACTTGTGGGACAGGGCTAAGGCTGCCTGGGTGTGCTTAATTCCAATAGAGATGGGTTTGCTATAATAAGACAAATACAAATCCTGTTGACTAGGATGCAGAAAGGAATAGCAAATCCCCCCCTTTGGGGTTAGCATTGGCAAGTTTTTACAGCCAGGGCTTTGTTGCAGGAAGAAGGATTAATTCTGCTTACGGGGAGCAACCCGCAACTCCACACAGCTCTTCAGAGCCCTCATCTCAGGCTGACTGGAGGGAGGGATGCTCAGGTAGATGTCATGGCACTGAGTCACAGTGCAGAGGGTTTGCAGTTAGAATGGTGAAAGAGCTCGTTCCTTTCCTCTGCTCTGAAACAGCAGCTTTGTTTCTGTAGGAGGTCATGGATTACAAGAAAGGAAGCACTGACACAGAAGGCTGCCAAGTACTTGCGCTATCCTACAGCTTGTCTCCTTCACACTCTGCACGAGTGTTTCTCAAGTGCTTACTCCTCCATAACATGCCTTGCCTGTGCCAATGCTACCTCAATAACCATCCATTTGTCGCATCCAAACAGGGATGGCCCTGCCCAGCCATCAGCTGGCTCTGTCCTAGCCCTGCAGACTCTTGTGGTGCCCAGACCCATTCCTATATTCCAGTGCCATGTCCCCTTGAGGATGGGCACCCTGTACGCAGAGCTCTGGGCTGGCCCACCCGTGCATCCCCTCCTGCACCTCCTTTTGTTCCTCGAGCTCTTGTGTTGCCTCTGGCTTTGCGAAGTCTGGAAAATATCTGTTTTATGGCTTCCTTCTTTCCAGATCTCGCCCTCCAGAATCGCTGTCGTTTATCTCCCTGCATCATCAACTCCCCACCCATTTCAAATTCAATTGAAAGCACATTTTCTCTCTTGCCTGTGGTTCTTAAATTATATACTCAGCTCATTTCAAAATATCAATTCAGAAACTTGGCGAGGTGATTATTAATAACAGTTCTGTTCTCCTCCAGAGGAGAAATAACTAGAAATATGTGAAATGTGTACACAGTTGTCATTCTCACTCTCCTCTTTTGCCAAACACTACGTTCTTTACAGGAAATAAGAACAACCCTACACCCAGCATTAAGTGCCTGACCATGTAATCAGCGAGGCACCATGCAGAATGAGGGCTGTATTCTTTTACATGTCCTGAAACTCGGGGTGTTCACCACCCTCTGCCATGAATTAGAGCTTGGCAGTATGTAGCTATGCAGCGTGTATAGGGCTAGACATCGCATGCAGCAATCTGGAGCCCAGCTGGGCCTGGGTGGGCTCTTCATTCACTTGTGTACAGCAGCATACGATAGACATAAATACGCTTAATTAGTCACAGCAAATTGTGGTTCAGCTATAAGGCTTTTTCCCCAGGGTTCCCACGGAAGGTGGGCCAGGGCTCCACAGGGACCAGCACTGCTGGCAGCACAGAGCTGTGGTCTGGCTTGCAAGCTGGGCTGGAAACTGCTTAGGCAACTCTTTTATTTCCTTTCCTCTTTTTCTTTGTTTAACTGTGCTTATTAAACATGCAGCAGAGTACTAAAGACTGTCCCATGGCCCAAGAAGCCACAGCATGTGCAGGGAAGAAGCTATGGGATTTCTCTCAACATAAACTCATAGGTCTGTATAAAATAAGCCATGGGGTGTCCAGGTGCTTCCAGCTCCAGGTAGGCTGTGCCCTGGGAGAGGCTCACCTGGCCCTGGCCTTCCCACCAGTGTTTGGAGGCTCACAGGGTGATGTGCCAGCATAGAGCACAACCCCAGCACAGCACCTCAGCCCCCGGGCACTGCGTGCTGCCGAGCATCAACACCAAGCAACCTGAGACTGTTTAGTTTTGCTTTGTTTTGTTTTGTTTTTTAAATGCAAAAATATAAAATTGGATGTCATATTAGCAAGAGACTCCGGAGAAGAAAGGCTGGTCACAGCAAGAGCTTTGGGCTCTGAATTATTTATAATACACCTCCTTTGGCTTCCTAGAGTGTGTCAGGGCTGCACTGCCTGTCTGTTGTAGGCGGGTGGTGGAGGGACCAGCAGCCACACAGCATGGTCACCTGCTAACCAGCCATTGTTAAACCACAGCCCTCTGCTTTGGGAAAATTAAGCCCATCGCAGGCCTCTTTTGCCAGGTTATTTGCTGTTATAAGCTATGTTCACTCTGCCCCTCGACAGGCATGAATTTTGATTATTGCTGCATTAGCCTGCTTTGTGCCGCATTCTGCTCACTGATAACTACAGGGAAGGCAGTGAGACTGTGCACAACAGTACTGTAACATGAAGATCTTCTGCTCCTAAAATATGTATAGAATTATAGAACATCATGTTAGTGCTGTCCTTCTTGAGTTAGGACTTCTGTCCTCGGATTTGGAGAGAAAACTGAAAGCTGAAGGTCTGATGCACCATCATATGGATTTAATGCCACCTCGTGGTCGTTTTATCTCCAAATGCGAAAGAGGAGGTTTTGACTGGATGCTTCTGAGGAGTGCTGCTCATGAAAGATGAATACTGTTTGGAGAAAGGATGAGGATATTACAGACATCCTGCTCTGCCCTTGACCTTCACTGCAGAGTCATTGCACTGTGGCCTTGCTGAATTGCCAGCAGATATTAGTACAACCTAGAAACATTCTCTGAACTGGGATTGCAAATAATGCTCAATAACACAAGGCTGAAATAACAACAGTGGGCATTAGAGAATATGCTGGGATGCCCTACCTCCATTGGAGAGCAACTTTCATCTCCAGCCCAGCAGTAATATGGCATTACCAGTGCAATAAAGAACTGAGTTACATCACCATCCTAAACAGAGGACGAGAGAAATTACAAAGTCTGCTATCACTATTTCAACTCTTGGGCTCTTTCAAGAGAAAATTGGTTCTTGTATCCTCTCAATAATTTAGTCTACAGCAGAGAATGGTATTTACCAGAAAAAACTGCAGAGCATTTCATCCTCTCATCCAGCAAATGGCCTGTGTTTCTTTTGTTTGTCCCTAGAACTGTGGAAGTGCTACCACTTTACATTTGACTAAACGCATTCCTTAGGTATTATAATATAAAAGTACCGTGTTTACTGAGTGAGTGGTCAGGGACTATGTAAAAATTGTAGCCAAATGGCTCCCAGTTGTACACTTCTTTCGTATCCTCAGGCATCCTTTTACTGAAATGGCAGCACATCAACCACTGCAGAAAAGCTGAATCTTGAGGACAGCATAGCTGTGATGCTGCCATATCAGAGCTAATTACTCTTAGGTTTCCACTTGGCTAATTAGCTTCCACGTAACGCAACAGTATCACATTCATTTCATTTTTAGTTGCAGATCTATGTTGGACAGTGCTTGTCTCAGGGAAGGAACCTCTGCAAACTACAGAACTCTTCTGTGCAAGGTACGCATATGCTGGTTTAGTGTAAATCTAATTGAAAGTACTATTGCAATGGCATATAATGCAACCTTTAGTGCCCAATTGCTTGTCCACAACAAGTGGAACACATTCTGTATATCTACATTAAGAGGCTGGTTAATTTGTTTGTCACATGGGATGCTATGTTCAGATTTGTTGATACCACTTTCTGATAAGATCTATTCGACTGCAATTCTGTCTTTGCTCTTTCTTTAAAGTCTGCATATTGACTCTGAACATAATCCATGTACACGTTAAGCTAAAAGCCGTTTAACAAATGACCATCTGAGAGTCTCTTTCCCTCCAAGAAAGCTGTCCCCCAGCCTGACAGACCTTGCTCTGGAAATAAAGCTGTTTTGCCAGGAGAACGCAGCTGTTGACCAGCACACACTGTCCAGATGCTGAAGTCTCAGATCCTTGAACCCCTCCTCGTGAGAGGGGCCAACACCTCGACTGAAGCATGTGTTAGTGTGGCAGCAACTCTTTCCCCGGAAAGATTCACAAGTTTGATAGTGCAACGAGTAACCTTTGTTGAATTCTGCTTAATGAACAGCAATTGAGGCAAATAAAAGGCCTTCACTCTGTTTAGCTTCATTTTCACAGCCAACAGATGTGAATGGAGGAAAGAGGCATTCTGATTTTGGAGAAACACAGTCCTCTCTCTGGTGTTTAGTGGAGAAAGAGACATGACAAACAAGGGAAATTCAGCTCAGGCGCCAGTGATTAACACAGATGAATCAGCCTTCTTCCTTTCTGGGAAAGGAACTCGTGTCTGTCTCGTGCCTTTCCAAGGAGCACAGAAGTGTGAAACATTGCATATCCAACCTGGCCCTCTCCCATCCCAACCTGCCGGCTCTGAGTAGAGCTTGCTGACACCACAGGGTTTTGGAGCTCTTGCCAGATGGCCGTGTTTAAGCCACATGAATGCCTCCGCACACTGGTTTGCCTCTCATTTTCTCTATCAGGGATAAATCCATCTGGATGTTCTGCCACCAGACTCCAGAGAAGACAAACCAGGATGGATTTCATTTCCACTGAAAATCTTAACTATAAATACCACTGTCACAGAGAAGACAGAGTCTTACTTGGACTAATTTATCTTACTAGATGTCCTTCATCTTTCACAGATCTGCTATAAACCCTGCAGATGACATCTACAGATGTCATTAACTTCATTTCACCTTGAGCCAGGCCCATTCAAGGCAGGCATTGTTGTTCCAATAAATGAGCAATGCATTTTCAGTAACAAGCACTGGAAGAACAGTATCTTTGGGCTTTCGGCAAGCAGTCATCCCCTTAGCTGTAGCTTCTGTGGGGCTGATTCACTGGTTTGGATGTCAGCCATGCTCAGAACACCATTGCTGCTGCCCTGCCCCACACCTTTCTTACACCTACAGTCACGGTTTGCTGGTTCTTGATACTACACTGCACCTCCCACTTCTCTGTGCTCACCTGGGACCCTGATACACCCCATCACCTTCATGGTCTGCGTCCTCTGCTGGAAAGAAGGGGATCTATCTGGAGAACTCTGCGCACTGCAGATCACCTACAAATTAAGGAGCTTCTCCTGATGGTATTTTAGCTCTCCACGGGGAGCTGATTATTCACGTTTTGTTTGCTAGTTCAACTTATTTTTAGTTGACAGAAACAGCTGTGAGGGGGAGAATAAACAAGGAACAAAAGCTGACGGTGCGATTAACTCTTCAACTCAAAGCACTCCCCAGTTAAAGAAGCTCGATATTCCTACAGACCTCGATACCACTTTTCCATGTCAGCAGCTGCTGTGTGTGCCAGGAAGGTTAGGCAGCTTTGCAGGTGGGAATGGAGGTGGACCTGCCTGGGAGGGCACCTTCCCAGCAGCCCTGTGTGACCGCAGGGAGGCTCACACCACACAGCAGTCCGCTGTGCACCGCAGGCCAACACAAGGGGCCCCTGTCCCGTGTGGCGACCGGGTGTCCTACAAGATGAAAAACGCTGGTAAAATTAGTAAATAAAACTTAGGCACGCACTGCTATGAAGAAAGTCCAGCTGTGCTGGGATTGCTTATTGAAGGTAAGCAAATTGTGGCACACTCATTTCATGTCCCACAAAACCACTGCTCCTCCTCTTACCGCTGTTTTCCCAAAGCCTCACAAGGGCTGTGGGTCAGCTAAAGCACCGACTGATCTTTCCCTTGTTGCTTTGTTTGCCTGACGGCCATTTCAAGGCACCCTTCACCTCTCTGCCTCTTCTTCACACCTGGGTTTTACTCTGAGCCCTCGACCCAGGCTTGCACTTTGACTTCTGACTGCTCCCCATATCCACCCATCCCCAAACAAGGCCCAGGGCCAGGCAGCCCCGGCACAACCGCCCTGTCTCCCTGCTCTGCCGGGCATGCTCTCACTGCAGCAATGCAACACTTAGGCCCGGGATGCACAGGGGACCTAAATTAGGTGGAAAAACGAAATAAAATGTCAGCGCTTTGTGCGACGCAGCACGCTCAGCTGCCAGCGCTGCAGCTGCGGGCTCAAATAGAGAGAAACGGGCGCGCAAACGGCACCACTGGCACGGCAACAGCGCCCCTCTCGTCAGGGGGAAGCGGGAAGGCCTCTCGCTCCGCACGCATGCGCAGTAGCCGCCGCGCTCCTCAACCGCCAACCGCCCCAATTCGAATTCGCATCTTCGTCGTCCAATCGCGGCCCGCGGGGCGGGGACGGCCCCACCTCCCGTCATCCTCCCGGCCAATCACGCGGCCCGCTGTGTTTAAAAAGAATTGCGCGCGGCCGGTAGGCGTCGCTGAGAGGATCTGAGCTCGTGGCGGAGGGGCGGAGCTATGACCGCGCCGCTCCACCCCGCCCCGGTGCTGCCTGAGCCCGGCTGGGGCGGAGTCAGCTTCAGCCTCAGCCTCGCGCTCCTTCCTTGAGCCGCGCCGAGGGGGCGCGGCCTCGTGCGGTTCTCACCGCCCCTCGCGGAGCCGGTCCGGGTGCGGCGGTCGCTGCGTGCGCTCGGTCCGCGAGGAGCGCTGCAATGAAGGCGGGCGGTGAGTGCGGGCCGCGCGGCTCTCCCTCGTTCCCTCCTTCGGCTCCGCGCGGGTCCCTCTGAGAGGGCTCTGCGGGCGGCCCGGGACACACGGCGGGAGGCTGCGGGAGGCTGCGGAGCCGCGGCGGGGCGGGGGAGTCGGAGCGGCGCGGGGCGGCGGTTGGCCCCGAGTCGCGGCGGGCGGAGATGCGGCAGTGCCCGCTCCGTGCCGGCTGCCGCCGCTCCGTGCGGGGCCGTGAGCCTTCCCGGGCGTTGGGTGATCGGCGAGAGGCGTTACGCGCCTCCGCCGGAAGGCTGCCGTGAGGAAAAAACGCGACGGAGCGCTGTTGGCCGCCTGCGAACGGTGCGATCCCTCCCTGAGCGCTCCGCTTTCGCTGTGGGAGCGGCGGCTGAGCGCTGCGTCGCGGCCCGGCGCCTCTCGCCCTGCCGAGGCCGTGCGCTTCGTCCCTGCTTCCAGTCCTGGTTTGGATTCCTGCTGCTCGCTTGCCGACTTGCAGCGGGCTTTGGGGCTCCCGAGTGCAGGCAGAGCCCGGCTGCTCGCGGCAGCCGTCGCCCTGTGCCGTCCCAGCGGATGGACGGCCGGCCGGCCGGCGGGAGGGGCTTCGGGCCCCTTTTCTGTCTTCCGCCGGCGTGACTCGTGTGTTCTTCCTGGCTTCGCCTCACCTCCTCGGTCGTTTGCCTCTCTTGGCTGCCGTGCTGAGGGTAAGCTCTCCAGCAGGAAAGGAAGGCTGGTGCAGGCAGCGCCCCGGTCTGTGAGCGCGGCGAGGTGAGGAAGCTGGCTGTGAGGGGAGGGGTCTTCCAGGAGCACCTCCCGCGGAGAGGTGGGCTTTGGCCTCGGGTGGCTTCGTGGGCCTTAGCTTCCTCATCTCTCTGGTCGTTCGTATTTAGGGGCCTGTTACGGACGGATGAGGAGACATTGGAGCGTGGGGGAGGTACGTGAAGTTGCAGCAGGGACAGTTGAGCTAACCGCAGCCCAGTGCTGGGGTCGGGGCACAGATGTGCTCTGTGACGGGTGTGCGCCACCCCTTCTGGGCACCTTGCTTTAACTGGCTGAACGCAACGAGTTGCTTCTTCATGGTCTGGTCTTGCAGCGTTCTGTGCTGCGTGCTGAGTTGCTCTGGTTGATGCGCTTGAAAAAGCATTCTACTGAATTCAACGCACCCTCTAGGTGCTCATTTTTTCTCTTACTATTCTGTGACTAACCAAGGTGTTGTGTTTTTGTTTTCCAGTGGTTCACTGCCGCTGTTCCAGATGCTTCTGTTTCCCTTCCAAGCGAAGGCTAAGGAAACGGCCCCGCGTCCTGACGTTGCTAAGTCTGCCTGAGGATGTTCTGCTTCATGTTGTGAAAGGCCTTCCTGCTGAGGACCTCCTCTCACTCAGAGCGGTGAGTGCCGGCCCCTCCTGCAGTGCGCTGCCTTATTTCTGCCCCCGGGAGCCAGAACTGCAGGCGGGTACGCCTGGGTCTGTGGAGGCGTGAGGAGAGCCAAGAAAACCATGCAGTAGGTAGCTATTTGCTGGCCTAGCGGTCAGCTTGCTCACTACTGCAACCTCCAAGACTGGCAGCAGTATTTGTGTGTTTTGTGTCGAGTTTCTGTGGGGATGGTCCTTCCGGCTCCCCGTGACTGGCAAAGTGAATTTGGTTTGGCATCTCTTGCTGTAGTGATGGCTAGCCAGGGAAGGAGCTGTGATTAATTAGTTCCCTACCTAAAATTCAATGGTGTTGGTCCCATTATGTTAGTAATTATTACTTGATGCTCCCCTTCCTATCTTGCAGGTGCACTCCCATCTTAAATACCTCGTGGATGATCATGCTAGTGTTTGGGCATGTGCAAGTTTTGAAGACGTATGGCCTTCTGTGAAAACTCTGAAGGTGTTTGAAAGGTGAGTTTTAAGTATCAGCATTCCTTTGAAGTAGTACGTGTAGCATGAAATGCCCTCCTCTACAATTCCTCTGGGTCTTTGCTGTAAGTGGCACATCTGACTGTCCTTATTTGTGCAAGTCTTTGCGTGGAGTGGTGAGGGTAGCTGACTTTGTGTCTAAGCTGCATGTAATAACTGCTGTTTTGTTAATTGGAGCAGGGCCTATGGCATATATGCATGCTGTTTCTCTAAGGGCATTAGTGTTCCTTGTTTGAAGGTAACACATGAACTGACATCTGTTCCTGGTGCTTCCATATGAACCAGCAAGTGTGTTCAAAGACTACTGTTCCAAGTGTCAGTTCTTTTCTCAACCCAGTCTAGTGAAAAATGAGTGAACTTCAATATTAAAGCATGTACAAAAGGAAAGTGTCTCTCCATCTGTTTTGAAGGAGATGGCTTGACTTACCTGTCATGCTAATTGTTCTGCTTCTAACTGTGGTGCCTGCTCTGATATGCGTATTATCATCTTTCTGGAGAAAACTGTGATCTGAAAATAGATCTGTGAGGGAGGAGCAGAGGGGCTGCTTGACCCTGCGGGTGCAAGTACCTAAACCTGCTTTCTTGCGCTGGGGGTGTTGCATGAGACTGGGAAACAATTCCTGTGAGCTGTCAGTTTGTCCTGGGCACAGATGTATGGAAGTATTGCGGCAAGAAAAGCCCCATCATAACTCACTTTAACTTCTGTAGTGAAATCAAGTGTGCTTCTGGTTGGTGGACAACAAATTCACAGCCAAGTCTTCTCTGCAGTAACTTTTCTGATGTGGAGGCACCTATTGACTTCAACCTGAAGTATCTTCTCTGTTCCTATTCAGAGCTGCTGAAAGGGGCAACTTTGAAGCTGCTGTGAAGCTGGGAATAGCGTACCTGTACAATGAAGGCTGTAAGTGTGCAAGCTTTGCTTGGGTCTCGGGGAAAATGGCACAATTGGATGTTATATAGATAAGGTGTATTTATGAGGAAAGGTTGAGGGAGCTGGGCTTGTTTAGCTTGGCGAAGAGAAAGCTCTGGGGAGACTTCATTGTCCCTTCCAGTACTTGAAGGGAGCATATAAACAGGAGGGGGAACAGTTTTTTATGGGGGTGGATAGTGATAGGACAAGGGGGAATAGTTTTAAACTGAGACAGGGGAGGTTCAGGTGGATATTAGGTGGAAGTTTTTCACTCGGGGGTGGTGATACACTGGAACAGGTTGCCCAAGGAGGCTATGGATGCCTCATCCCTGGAGGCATTCAAGGCCAGGCTGGATATGGGTCTGGGCAGCCTGGTCTTGTGGTTGGTGACCCTGCACATAGCAGGGGGGTTGAAACTAGAAGATTGTTGTGGTCCTTTTCAACCCAGGCCATTCTATGATAGATGAGCTGATGGCTTAATTATAGATATGGGTCAGACTAATTGCCTCACTCTTTTTTTGTCTTGAATACTGATGGTTTTGTGCTCAGATTCTAGAGCAGCGATGTGCAGAAGTAGTCTGCTCTCCTCAGTGTGTGGTTAGGTTCCATTTGCTGTCATGCCTCTTCAGCTTTATCTTTCAGAGTAACTTAACTGGGCAGCAGGTTGCAGGTGTTCAGTGATAGTATGGCACACAGGGCTTCTTAAACTCCCTAGTGTGCCCATGTGTAGCTTTGGAATTTGCATTGAGAAGTTATCTTTTGTAAACTTCCAATTGAAGTCAGCTACCTCCCTAGTCTGTTGGATATATTAGAAGGTACTGATGGTTGACAAGAGGAGCCTCGTTGCTGAGGGTGACTTGCCTACCGCTTTGTGTAGTGCCAGGAGTTAGCAAATGAACACTGTTTTGAGCACTGGTATTTGCAGGACTTCTCCCAGGCTTAGGATCTTATGTCCCCACAGACTGATAGTAGTAAGGCTTTTTTTCTCCTTTTGCCAGCTCCATGATTTTTAAAGCTTTCCAGAGTTCTTCTCCTGGTGTTACACTATTTTCTCTCTTGGCCTGTCTGGCTGCCAAGACCTTGCTGTGGATAAACCTTAACCTATTTCTGACTTTTTTTTTGTGCAGTGTCCATCTCCGATGAGGGCCGTGCAGAAGTGAATGGATTAAAGGCATCTCATTTCTTCAGTCTTGCAGAGCGGCTGAATGTGTGTGCAGCCCCATTCATCTGGCTTTTTATTCGTCCTCCCTGGTCCTTGACTGGAAGCTGTTGTAAAGCTGTGGTCTATGAGAGTCTTAAAGCAGAGTGTCAGCTGGACAAAGTAAGATTGCTTTCTGCCTGTGACTTTAAGATAGGTTGGGAACTGCACCTAGCCCCTTTGGAGAATTGATTTTTGTCTCCCCAAGGAGCTCCTATTCTCCCACTGCTTAACTAACTGTGGATCAATCATTTTAATGAATTTGCTGCCAAACTACAGTGTGCCATGTTTGCCAGCGGCATGTGCTGTCTGTTCTGCAGCATTCAGCATTGTCTCAAAGATGACAAAGAAAAGCAGAGTGGGAGAATGGAAGGCCAACCAATTTTTAGTCTGGAATACCTAGCAAAAATTTCTGTTCTTTTTTTTTTTCATCAATACTTTGTCTTGATGCTTTTTTTCAGGCTCAGAAAGGATCTATTCTGTACTGCTTGGCTAAGGTCTTGAGTCTCTTTGAGGTGAGCAGTGTTCCTGATGTGTTTGTGGATTTTGAAAATGACTTCTTTGCTAATGTAGTTTATCTTGATTTTAAAATTATAATAATGATAATACAAATGTTTTTTTATTCCTCAAGTGGCCTAAGGGATTTCTGCTCTCATGCATTTAACTTACTGGTTGTTTGAATAAGTTGATCACATTCCTTTAGTTTTAGAAATGGTAAAACTAAGTTTGGCTTGATCATGGGTTTGCTGTGTGGTCAGGTCTTAAAGAAAGCCTTTCCTTTGTAATAAGTATTAAAAGCAACCAAATGCTAATGGCCTTCAGCAGCATGCAAATTTAGAAAGCTTTCTTGTAGCTCTGTCCTCAGCCAAAATCTTTAAATGGTGAGAGGGTGTTGGAGCAGCCCTTGCAGTCTGGGGGGGCTCACAGCTGGTTGGTTCTGCTCTTGCAGTTTTCAGTACAGAGTTGTTCTTAGTTTCTGAAGTATTAAGTTCTGGCTGGACAGCATTAATACCATCATGCCTTTTGTCCTTAGGATGAAGAAAAAAGAAAAGAGTCCCTTGAAATGTTTGAAGAGTCTTCAAAGCAGGGTTGTTTAAATAGTTCCTACCTCCTTTGGGAAAATAACAGAAAGGTTGCTGTAAGTAACTTTCCTTTTTTCTTCTCTCAAAGCACTTTCATTATGTCTGGACCTTTTGTCATACGCAAGGAACATACTTGATGCATTTTCCTCAGATCTTACCTTCCTCATAACCAAGAAGAGCACTAAAAACACTCAGGAATGAGCTCTTGGTGTTTAAAGCAAGCTACAAGCTATTGTAGCAGAGGTGTGTAAGTAGTTCTTTGATAGTGACTCTACTAAAGGCAGAGGCACTGCTAGTCAGGCTGCTCACTCGTGAGTGGAGAGACTGCCTGCCTTGTCACTAATAAGTCTGCAAAGCTCACATATTGGAATCCCAAGTGACCAGTCTCATTTCCTGTAAGATCTTGGGCAAGAACTGAAGAAAGTTTCTTAAAAACATTGTTGCTGTGATGAGAAACAGACTGGTTGCTGAAATAGATGTACCTACAGGCTGTGGTTTTTTCCTGTAGATGTTAGTACTACAATCCTGTTTCTTAAGCAAAGGTAATGGGATTTGAAATCTGTTTATATTCTTTTCTGTAGATGTTAGACCCTGGCAGATACCTCCAAAGTCTCAGGAAGCTACGGGACTATGCAGCAAAGGGATGCTGGGATGCACAGGTATGTTCTTCTGGTTGTGTTGCTTTTTTTTTTTTCTGGGGAAGTTATTTGCTTTCTTCTGTGCTCTCACTGTAGACTTAGGCTTCTCCTTTCAAAAACAGGGTCAAAATTGCAAGTAATATCTTTGTGTGCGTATCTATTCTCCACAAATCACTCTTTTGAAAAATGCTGTACTTGCTTGGTATGATCCAAGGATTGAACTAGTAACAGATATAAAAGCCTATCCCTGAATAACATGTGCAGTGTTTAGCATTGAAGCTAGACTAAGAACCAACCCTGCTAGTAGTTCTTTCAAGTATTTTTCTCTTGTTCACTGTTTTCACCAGAAAAGTTACAGGACCATTTTCTACTGCTTTAGTTTGCATTTGGTAAAAGTCCTTTTTTGTGCATGTGTTTTTCTCCACTACAGATAGCTTTAGCCAAAGCTTGTGGAAATGGAAACCAACTAGGATTAGAAGCAAAATCTTCCAGTGAAATGGTGGCTCAGATGTTTCAAGCCTCCCGTCCTATCAGCAAGCAAAATATCTTCACTGTGCAAAAGAAAATAAATGAAACAATGAGGTAAAAACTCAGATCCAGGAGGGAGGCCACACAGCAGAAACCACTGCTTGTTTCCCCCTTCACTGATGCAAAGGGAAATATGTCTAGAATGAGGCCTGCTGGAAGATAGAATCTTTAGCTTTACCCCTCTGCAGTGCATTATGTGCAATCAGAGAAAGGGATGACATTTTACAAAGGGTCAGAAACTTTATTTCATGCCCAAGTAAAGAAGTTGAACAGAGGGGTGCGAGGTTATGGGGTTTCTTTTCTGGACTGTAAATACTTTGCATTTGTCAAGACTGACAGCTTCTCACAGATCTGGAGGCACTGTTTGACTTCTTGGTGTTGTAATTGCTCTCCAGTTTTCTTAGGTGGCCTTTGCACTCCTAATTGATAGACCTTAGCCTGTTTCTTACATGAGTGCACATTATTTCTCTGTGAAATCAGAATCTAACTTAAAACTTGAGGTGACCACTGACCCTTCAGAGCATCACAGGCCTCTGGCTACAAATCCTTATCTTGGTGCCGTGTGTTTTGTTTTTCTTTTTCTGAAAACATCACCTCCTCCTTTTGTTGAATTTCCTAGTTTGGAACTTTTGAGTGGAGGAGTGATTCAGATGACCAGGCACAGGGAGGGTGGTCAGCACTAGTTTGGATGGCTCTTAACTGGGCAGGTTATGTTTCTCTTTGCCATCTAGGTACATCCTGGTTGACTGGCTGGTGGAAGTGGCTACCATGAAAGACTTTTCTTGCCTATGCCTTCACATGACAGTGGGGTGTGTGGACCGTTACTTGAAGCTGAGACCTGTACCCCGGTATCAACTCCAACTCCTGGGAATAGCCTGCATGGTCATTTGCACACGGTAAGGGTTCTGTCTGATGATGGGAGGTGGTTATTGGGATTGTTCAAACTCATTTGTGCAGCTCAAGCTTTTTTTTCCCCTTGTTAATAACAGTACTGGAAAGAACCTTTGGCTTCCCTCTACACTAACTGCTGCTTGAACTGTGTTCACACACAAACACTTTGACCTCAAACGTGTTTTCAATACAGAAGTAACTCCACAGTAGCAGATAAGTTTAAGCATTCCGCTGAGAACTGAAGTCTTTCATACTCATATTTTCATGAGTAACCCTTTATAATGAACAGCAGTATTGTTCCATGGTTTCATCTGTTAGGCTCAGATGAGCAGTGTGGTGTGTTGGAGAACTATTCTTCTCTATTAGTTACTTCAGTGTCTTGCATCTTAACTAGGAGAGTTTCCATAAATGGAGAAATAGGAATGTTTTAGTTGATGGTTCCAGCTTAAAGTAAACAAGGAGCTGCTATTCCTTCTTTCCTAGCTTGCATCTGACTTAAGTACCTTGCCAAGTTTAACCCCCTTGGTTATCTTGGATGCCTTCATTGGCTACGAAACTAGCATGTGGGTACACAAATTGACTTTCTTCTGGGGCTAACTGTTACTTTACACTTGGTATTGCAGTTTTATCAGCAAAGAAATCTTGACAATACGGGAGGCTGTATGGCTAACGGACAATACATACAAATATGAAGACCTGGTCAGAATGATGGGCGAGATCATCTCTGCCCTAGAGGGAAAGATAAGGGTAAGTTTGGAAAGTGGATAGACAATTTTATCACTGGGGCTGCTGTTGAAGTGGATCTCTTGTATAAGAACAACAAAGATGCATTATGTGTTCCCTGTGGAGACTGCACATTTAAGAGCATGCATATATCAAACCATCTGCCTTTCTGTAGAGATTAAAACTTGAGTTTCTTAAGGCACATTCAGAGATGGTTTCTGGTTTCACTGGGGAGTGTATCAGGGTTAGCAGAGAATGCCAAATAATACCTGGTAATGAGAGCAATGTCTTGTGGATACAACTGTGGTCTAAATACTCAGTGCTTGAGTTGTATGGCCAACCTCTGTTCTCCTTTGTGTATTAGATACCTACTGTTGTGGACTACAAAGAAGTACTGTCAAACATAGTCTCACTGGAGAGAAGAACTCTTCACCTTTACAGCTTCATTTGTGAGCTGTCGCTCTTAAACACAAGCCTTTTTGTGTACTCTCCAGCTCGGCTGGCTGCTGCAGCACTGCTGCTGGCTAAGATACTGCATGGCCACGGTAAGGAACAGCCCGTTCAGTGGAGCTGCAGCAAAGTACATCAGTCCGCCTTGTCCTTTCAGGGAGCCTCTGCGGGCAGGGTGAATCAATCGATTGCCCTCGGGAGTGTGGGAGAGGGGGACAGGTGTACCATGTGAGAATGAAGTGGAGTTGAGTTCAGTGTATAGCAGTGCAGTAATGTAAGCCCTGCATTGAAAGGAGACTGAAGGTTTCTGCCATTGTCTACACAGTAGAATTCTGTTTTGGTGTAGCTTCAGTTTCTCAAGTAAGCCTATCCTTGAAGCTAATTCTTAACTTCAACTGTGTACACGCAAAAGCTCTTAAAGATTATCATCATGTAAGCGTGATCTTACATACCCATTAAACATTGTTTGATCATAGAACTCGCAAGCTTTGTGAAATGGTAATACCTGCTCTCTTCTCCAGCACATCCCTGGACCAGCCAGCTGTCTGAGTGCACTGGGTTCTCTCTCGAAGACCTGTTGCCATGTGTGTTACACCTTCATCAAAAATGGTAAAACTTCGGGAACTCTTCTGGGTGTGTTTTTTGTATTCTGGCTCTTGCAGCCCTGCTGCACGTCCTTGCCAAGGGAGGAGGTGGCTTTGGCAAACTGCTTTACTCCTACTACAGGGCACTGAAATCTAGGGACTGGTTCAGTGATGGCTGTTCTGTTGGTCTTGACTGGCCCTGGGTTACAGAAGCCCTGGTGCCTCCCAAGGCTAGCGGGTTTCAGCTTGCCAACATCACTATTTTCAGGAGATTGTGACCAGCCTTTTCATGAGCTCCAGAAGGAGCTCAGTAGCGAAAGTAATTCATTTTTGAAAGGCTAGAAGTCAAATATCTCAGGAAACAGAAGAGGAATGAGATGCTTGCATGCTTAGCGACTCTGCTGAAATGCCAGGTTCCTCAGCACAGAGCTGAGGTGGACAGAGGGAAAGTACTTACATTGCCAGAATTTGCTAACAATGTTTTCTATAACCAACCCATTCTAAGATTAAAGCCCTGGTCTTTCTTTTCAGTTTCCATGATGAGGTCCCTAAGGATTATAGGCAGGTGTCTTTAACTGCAGTGAGACAAAGATTTGAAGATGAGCGTTACGATGAAGTAGGCAAAGAAAAGGTGAGTTTGCTCTCTTGTTTGATGAAATCTGACACCTAGAGCAAAAGCTACCATGTGGCAGAATGTACAAAACTTCCAGTAAGGGGAAGTGAGTTTTAACTACAGGTTTTGGAAGTAGAGAATAGTTAGTTAAGGTTGGGACTCTAAGTGCTGTCGTTGACCAGCAGTTCTAGGAAGGACTCGGCAGGATAGCTTTCTCCTTGGAAGAAATGAGGACAAATAAGGATGAAGTAGCTGCTTCCTGGCAGGGGGAATCACCCTGTGAAATTCTTACCGCTTCTTTGTCTTTCAGGTGATGAGCTACAGCCAGCTCTGTTCACTGCTGGGTGTGAAGCAGGAGGACCCAAAGCCCAGTCCCTTGCACACAAATGTCATAGAAATTAAAGCTTTCTTTAGCTCTCCCTCTGGAAAGAGATCTAAGAGGCGAGTATAACTGGTGGCTGGAAAGGTCTGTGAAGACTTGTACAAGCCTTTCCTCCTCTCTGGCACCCTGAGCTTCCATTCTGAACTAGAATTCTTTCTGTCGTTACCTTGGCTGACATCTCTATTAGAAGAGCTGGAGAAGCAGACTTGGCTTTTAATGTGTGGCTTCTGGATGTTCTTGCCTACAGGAGGAGGGAAGACAGCACTCAGGATGACAGGGGCAGCTTAGTGACTACACCTACAGCTGAGCTATCCACCCAGGAAGAAAGTCTTCTGGACAGCTTTCTGGACTGGAGTTTAGATTCCTGCTCTGGTTATGAAGGTGATCGGGAAAGTGAAGGCGAGAGGGATGGAGATGGTAAGGCTTATTTAAAAAAAAAAAGAGAACTCAATCTGCCTTTTTATCTTTGTGTAAGACTCCTTCTGAGATACCAGGAAGCCTGAACTTTCAGGAGAAGAGCAGGTGGGGAAACTCCTCCCCACAGTGATCATAATTGTTAAACTCTTTAAGGGGTCAGTGTTTCTTCTCTGTAGTGCTTCAGAACATAATGAAGGATTTTGTAGCCACTCAGAATCTCAACGACAGTGTTTTTGGATACTGCTACAGCAGTAGACCAAACTTGATGAATGGGATTGCATTGTAGTGCTGTTTGTATTACTGACATGCAGGCTCTGGTCTCTCATTTTCCAAGCAGCTGCTAGACAGTACCTATCCAAACAGGCTGAGAGGGATACTTTAACATTTTAATGAGGGTAAACTCTACCTCCCCTCAACAAGGTTTACACTTGCACTTTTTTTTTTTCCTCTGCTTGACTCTTAGCTTAGTGTTGCCCAAATTGTAACTGGCCTTTTCCTTTTCTCATCCCTCAGTCACAAGTCCCAGTGGAATCTTGGATGTGACTGTGGTTTACATGGATCCAGCAGAGCACTGCTGTCAGGACTCCAGTGATGAAGACAGCTTATCTGTAGAGTGGCCTGGGCACGCAGCACCACCGAGGAAGGCCAGGACACCAGATGAAACTTGCAGAGTTTCAGCCTGCACTGCCTCAAGAAATCCCAACTGGGAAGGGAGCTCGGGCTACTCCTCCATCAGTGGTGCAAGTCCTACATCTTCTGTGGAAGGCAGCTGTGGAGTACCTCTCAAACCTACCTCAGCACTGTCTTGTGGCAGTACCATGAACAAGGAGCAGTGCCTTCCTCACTACCTGGAATCATGTTTACAGTCGGTGCGGGCTAGAGCTAGTGATAGGAATTCCAACCGAAGGCAAGTCAAGCGCAAAAACTTAGCAGAACATAGTGAAGAAAGGGTGAACTTAGGCTTCTTAAGCCTCTGATTTCATGCTTCTCTAGGTTTCCTGGAAACAGTGTTTATGTCATAGTTGTACAGGAATGATAGTGAATAATTGTCAATACCTCCAAAAAGAGCCCTTTCCCTTAATGTTGCCTATTCCTGCCACATTCTCTAAGCCTGTCATTTAAGTCTGAATCTCACTTCTGGCCTGTTTCCATCCTTGATGACTGCTTTTTTTGAAGTGCTCCCTATTTTCTGGTTCTCTCCAAGTTTTGTACACTGAGAGGGACCTTAACTTCATAGCTTATGTCATCCCTCACCAATTATTCCTTGAACATCTCCCTTGATTCACTGTGAGGCCTGGCGCTATGAAAGAAAGGAATTTACTTTGGTCACCAAGTTACTGGATGTAACACTATGCTTGAATTTGACAGACTTTTTGCGGTTATACTGCATTTTAATTCTAGCCAGGTACTGTTGCAAGTCAGCTGGTGCTTCCCTCTTCTACATAGATATCTTTTGCTGCACTGATTTAAGTTTTTTTTATAGATACAGTCAAGAGGTAAATGAAGGCTCATTGCAGCTCTGAGCTTTTTTTTAACCTACCTCTCATGGTTTTAAAAACCCTCTTTGCCTCAGGCCTTAGTTGCAGTGTGTTCCTTTCCCTGAAACATCATCCTTCTGTGCCTTAATATAATGCCATCTGTGAACTGTTAGTCCATGCTGCATCAGTGTGGTTGCCTGTCTTCCTCACTATTTTCATGAACGTGGCCTTCAGTAAAG
This sequence comes from Gallus gallus, assembly GCF_016699485.2. Taxonomy (NCBI): domain Eukaryota; kingdom Metazoa; phylum Chordata; class Aves; order Galliformes; family Phasianidae; genus Gallus; species Gallus gallus. The sequence goes on from NC_052545.1 coordinate 14,275,740, forward strand.
CACACCTCACTTGAACACTAGAAGCAGGCAGCAATGCAGTAAGGGCAAACTGCCTTAAAGAAAGCCCTAACTTAAGCCTTGCTACTGCATCCTAGTCCACAAGGGTAGCATATGCTTTTCTTATCAAAATTGCAATCTTCTGTACTGTATCAGTAGGGCTTTGAAGGAACTTCCTACACTGACCTCAGCCTAGCCATCCTGGGTTAAAGCTCCTTCAGCCAGTCTACAGTGGAAAATAGCCTTCTTCTTATGTGTTGGTATTTTAATGTTCACTATCTGTTTTTAAGACTTCCATGAGTTGTCACTGAATTTAACACTGGAACTGGACTCCACAACTTTTCCTTTGTCTAGAAGTTACTGTGGCAGGTGGCAACAGTTCAGATAGGATGTAGTGACTTTTTTTTATATAAAATTTGTTTTTACATCTATAAATGCTTCCCGTATTGCTTTCACGGCTGCTGTTTGTTCACCTCTGCTGAACTGGGGCTTGAAGAACTGACAGTACTGGGGGATGAAAGGCTATTTACATCCATACCATGAGCAGCTGGGAGAGGACCCTGCACAGAACATAACATGAGCCTCAAATCACAAGTCTGTCAAAAGGAAAGAATGCCAAAGCACAGCCTTGAATATTTCCCCAGTAACCCCCTGCTGCAGGCTTTGGGTGCTTTCCAATAAGTTTATTATAAAACAGTAGGTAAAATGCTTCACATCTTTTGGAAAAGCCTCACAATGCAAAAAGCTCTGAACTGTGCTGTCCTGTGCAAGTTTTCTTGATCTAAAAGAAAAGGGGACAAAAGAGGAACATAAATCAGAGTTTGTACCATTCCCTCCCTGTAACTCAGTGGAAAGCTGTAACAAAGAAAGTATAATAAAATGGCAGGGTAGAAAGGTCTTAAGTTACAGCAAGTGAAGATCTGCATAGATTTAATAGCAACAGTGCTCCATTGCTCCTCAGAGTACAAGGCACTGGTGCTGTGTGCTGCAGCAATCTGAACTGTGGGCACTTACTTAGGGCACTATCATGATATCCACAGAGTCATAAGCTGAAGCTTTCAGCATCTGCAGTGGCTTTTTGAAGAGTTGCCGCAGGGCCTCATAGTTTGGCTTCTCCTCATATTCTAGTGCCATTACTTGCTGCAGGTAGCTCTGAAGGGCATCTGCAAAACACAGTGTCACCATACAGATCAACACAACCCATCATCTTCACAAAACTGCCAAGTAGCCTTTCCAGACCCCATTCCCTGCAGGGAGATCACTCCTCAGCCTTGGCCAGCAGCAGAGAAAGGAAAACAACCTGGACTACAGCAGAAGCGCAGCCAGCAGGTCAGGGAAGGGATTCTACCCCCTCTACAGCTACAGAAAGACTTCACTGCTGCCTTTCAGTGCCTGAAGGCAACTATGGGAAAGATGGGAAGGGAACTTTCTACAAAGGCATGAAGCAATGGCTTTACACTAAAAGAGAGATGGGCTTAAGATGTAAGGAAGCAATTTCCCACTGTGGAGGAGGCCCTGGCACTGCTGCCCAGAGTAGTTGTGGAGCATCCCAAGGGGTGCTCAAGGCCAGGCTGGATGGGGCCCCGAACAGCCTGAGCTAGTGGGAGGTGTCCCTGCCCATGGCATGTGGGACGGGAAGGGTGTCAAACTAGATGCTCTCTGAGGTCCCTCCCAGCCCAAACCATTCTATGGAAACAAAGAACTAATATAAAGTCTAAAGACAAGATGGAGAAATTACCTCAAGCCCCAGATCCTGCATTTTTAAAGCCACCAGAACACTTGCCTCTTCAGCAAGACTTATGAATATAGATGTAACAGGTAGCAGCCCTCTTGGGGCAAACCAGGGCTTCGTTCATAGGAGAAGCCTAGCAGCTGGTCTGTGCACTGCTTTGTCACCATCATTACCAAAAGCCATCCCAGATAGCACCCCAGCATGAGGAAGGTTCTGACTTCAGGTATGGTCAATCCCCCCTCCCTCCCCAAGAAGCCCATAGGAAAGCAAGCCTGCACCTGGAATTGACCTCTGCCTGCTGAAGCACTGCCGGAGAAGGCATGTCACATCATTTTTGTACCTGGAAGAACCAGTGCAGAGAGCTGTCAGAAGAAAAGCAATGGAGCAGGCACTGAACTGAAGCATCCTGTTTTAGACAACAAGAACAAAATACAAATAATACAAATACAAAATAGGCCAAATTCAGCTGGCCAGGTTCTAAATGCTGCTGAGATCTGGGTTCACCAATAACCCTTTCACAGGGGAGATAATTTTGGCCACCTGCTTCCAGTCTGGCTTTCCAATGGGATTTACCCACATCACAAAAAGAGAAATCACTTATCAGTCCTCTAGTCACAGAATCGCCCTCAGTGCTTCCTGCTGAGCATTTCCCAAAAGAGCAGATGAATACTCCTACATTTCTTTCTTTTCCATCACAGTTTCTACTTTGTCCAGCTCCTCAGACCAAGGCAAGAAGCCGCAGAGCCATTTCAGAAGACAGTAGCCCAGAGATTCCAAGTCACTCCGTCGAGATGGTGCTGAAAGAGAGAGTCACATGCAGAAAATGGACTGGGAGCCATCCCAGGGGAGGCCTCTCCAAAGGAGAGCAGGGACTTCAGCACTCATGGCACAACCTTGGAAGTGTCTATTTTTGAGACCCAACCAAGTGGCTAATTTGAACGTCCTTCCAGCTCTGCTTCAAGGTCAGAGCAGAGCCTGTTTCAAGTCTGTTTTGGGCAGGGATCCAGTCTAGCTTGAAACAGATCTCATCTAAGCCAGCATGAAGCAACCCAGTTTTCTATTCCTTGCACACTTGCAGGAGCCAAGACTCCAGATGGAGCAGGAACACCCCTGCATCTCTTGCTACAGTTGCTGAGTAACCTGGCAATTCCCAACACAGCAGCCTGGAAAGAGGCTAGAGGAAATGGGCTGAACAGAAAATGGGTTCCAGGTGCACATAAATGCCTGGAAAGCAGCAGTAACAAATGCAAGCAGGAAGCCCTAACTCCAGAGAGTCCTACTCCAGAAACAGCTCCAGCTGGGCTTGTGTCAGAAACAGACTCACCTGCTCCCTTGTGGCTGTCATGGCTGATAAACTCTACCGTGCCCTCATGAGGAGTCCTGCTGCCTTCACGCCTAGCCACATGCTTCCCTTCTGGGCAGTAACGGAAGGCGAAGTAGTAGCCTGCAAGGGTCACCTGAAAGAGCAGGAAACACACATCTGAGCATTACTGCTTGGGGCCAGGACCACAGGCTGTACATCTGCTCTGCTTGCTTCACAGAGGTCTCCACATCAAAGCCTGAATCTTCCCTCTGAGTAATCCCTTTATGGCACACTAGGCAGATTCTAAGGTTCCCCGCCTTCAGGTGTTAAATCTGTGCATCCCCCAATCCTGCACTGCTGCATCTGAGCACTGCTGCATCTGACTGAGCACTGCTCCCCTGCTCAAAAGCAGGAACCTGGGTGCTGCTCTGTCCCGCCTGTATGAGCCCACCACCACTGCCATTTCCTTGCAGCACTGCTCCCGCTCCATACCTGCGTGAGGTCTGCTGGGTTCACATAGATGTTGTCAGCTGTGATGTCCCCATGCACATACTCATTTTCCTGAAGGTACTCCAGGCAGTCCAGCTACAAGTAAACAGAAGAGCAGAGTGTATCAGACCCACACACTCCTCACTCAGCACCTGGCCTTTCACTGAGCTGGACCCTGCTCGCTCATTTCTTGCAGCTGTGTGGAGGATGTCCCACAGCCTCTACTTTCAAGTGGCAGGTTTCTTTCATTCTCCTTACCTCAGATTCCTTCTATTTTACACATTGCTCAAAAGATGCTATTCAAGTTTACAAGAGGCTCAAGAGATGCTACTTTAAAGCCCCAGCAAACCCCCTGGATTAGCTTTAAAGTACCTTTAAAAGATGAGGGAGGAAGTTATATGCCTTTCCTTAACAAGTCCTTTGGAAAGTGTTGGCTCTCTACGTACCAGCCGGACTGCAATCTGAAAAGCTGCCTTCTCACTCAGGTGCAAGTTGTCATTCAGTATGGACTGAAGAGATCGCCCTAAATCAGAGAACACCAAAAACCTACAAAAGACAAAGATGTAGCAGTGCCTGCCTGGTTCAGAAACCCTGCAACAGAAACTCAAGCAATCTACCTGGATTAGACACCCCCCACTGCTTCACGCTGACCTGGGCAAAGCTTTCCTCACTTAAATAACAAAAATGTCCTTGTGAAGGAGTTTGTTGCAGATACAAAGTCTCAGTCTCCTTTTTTTTTTTTTTTTTCCTTAAGTTAAAAAGGCAAGAATAAGGCATCCCTGGGTCAGAGGAGCAGAAGCTGCAAATGCAATGGCTACAGCAGCAACCCAGGGACTGAAGGAAACAGGATGATGAGAGGCAAAGCATTTGTTAATAAATTAGGAGCAGCACATTAAATTAGGAGCCCAGGGAACAGCAAGGAAAGAAGACAGCACACAGCAAGAAAGAAAGGAGGAAAGCCCAGGAAGATGGCAGGTGTGGACAGAAGAGCTCAGCTGTGCCCTTCACAGAGTCACCTCACCTGTATTTATCTGCATGCAGTCCAAAGCCAACACAGCTGGGGATTCCCAGCAGAGGCAAAGAGTGCAGCTTCATCCACTTCTCCACTAGAAGGGAAAAGAGTGTGGCAGATGCCAAGCTGTTTCCATACTGATCTGCCCCAGAAATGCCAGCCTAATGTGCCAGGGTGTTGGCATGACAATGCACATAGCACTGCAGAGCAAGAATAAGACAGCAAGGATGCTGGGAATACCAGAGCGGGCTAAGGCACGTGCTTGCTATGGGGCTACATAAAACAGGAAGGGGAGAAGAGAGAGTCAGGAACAGCCATGGAGAAGCAAATTCTACAAACAGGTCTGGGAAGGATTTGATTACAGCCCTCCCAGAAGCACCGGTTTGGCAGAAATTCCCCTATCATGTCTGGCTTTGACTTAAAAACCTGAACGTGGGCAAAGTAAATACTTGATGGCAGCTGACAGAAATGCCCACAGAGGGGACACAGAAGAGCCAGGGAACAGCAGCCAGTCAGGCTGCGTGACAAAACAGCTAAGCCTGAGTAGAACAGGAGCTGCAAAATGCCAGCGCTGAGGTGTCTTAAGGTACACTACTGGAGAGCAGGCTCAGGGCTGAATTGCTCAGCACTGGCACAGAGGAAGCAGCAAACTGGTTTATTCTAGTGCAGCCTTCTGAGAGACTCAGATAACAAAGGAGAGCGATGACAGTTTTCCTAACAAGCAGCCTGGTCTTCACCCTGCCAAAGAGCACCAACCTCTGTCTTTCTTTGCAGCTCGCTGGAAAAAGTTCTGTTCATTGTAGATCTTACTGTCTTTGACATCCTGAAAGAAACAGAAAGAAAATGCATTACTTCAGCTACACACTTCCTGCTAGAAAGGGAAGTTTCAACACGATTGCTACAAGACCTTTCAGATGCATAGTGAAGAAGTTCCCCTGTCCCACCCTCCTCAAAAGAGAAAAACAGGAAAAAAACAAAAGCAGGAGAACTGGGTTTGGGCCTTTTATCTCGCTATTTAGCACTGCACATCAACTCCAAGCATCAGCACAAAGTAAGGCAGCAGCTACCTCACATCTCAAGCACCACCACTAAGAAGCGACTTTGGGTTAACAGCGCCCAAACAATGCAAACCATCTGGCAGCCCAGAGTGAGCTCCACTCCTGAAGCTGTTATGTTAGGAGCCAGAGGCAACCTCCTTAGCCACAGCATGAGCGAGGTTATTTCTGCAAGCAGGTGAGTCCAAAAAGCAGCTGTTCTGTTTTATGCTGGCTGTCAGAAAACAAGACAAGCAAGAAAGTCTGTAGTCACCACATTTCCCAAGCGTCTGGGTGATGATCAATTCTTAAAACCCATCCTTTTTTATAGCAACCAGCATTCTTGCCCTTTTAGCTGCTGCCAGGAAGTGACCCCACAGCTCACAAACCAGTACACAAGTCTGAGTGCCCACACACATTAATGTATGTATACACGTGTACTCAGCACACCACAGACTAACATGGGAGGGATGCTGTGCAGGGAGGACGTGGGCGTTCCACACCCTGCTGTGTTTGATACCACAGGTCCCACCCATGAGGGGCTGTGCTTTTTGCAGGATCAGCAGTCTCCAGACAGCACAAATAACCACATCCCCAAAGATATTTTATCGTGCATCTTGCCTAGAAAGCCAATGTGAACTGTCAAACCCAGGAACTGAAACACCCTCTGCTGCAAAGCCAGGAGGTGCCAAAGTCACAAGTAACGGGAGCTGGGAGCGTTATGCTCACAAGCAGGCAGAGCTCCCCACCTGCTGGTCCTACTGCTGTAGCAGTTAGCTGTTTCTTCTCATTAATAACACTGCTTTCACTCTCTGACACGGCTCCTCTCTGACAGCAGAGCAAGTAATTTCACAAGGACATGTGAGTGGGCACCAGCAGGGCCCCCACCGAGCCATCATTCATCCACCAAACTGCAGCCACAGAGCAGCTATTACCGAAAACACCACATTTCTGGAGAAGCCGACCCACTGGCAAGTGCCCAGGGATGCAAAGATGTGCTCTGGCATCGAGTCTCTCAGTGCTGGTTCATGGCACTGCCTTGGCACCGTCACCCAATTCTGCTATCCCCAGCTGCTCCAGACTGCGGCAGCATTTGTGCACGTCAGACCAACACAGCACATCTGACACTAATGAAACGATAACTCCACCTCACACCACTGGATCCACTTCTACACATCACTGAGCCTGCTGGATGGAAGAGCAGCACCCTCCTGGGATGAAGGTTTTCTGTTGTCATTTTAAACTGAATCCTCCTACCTAATTGCCTTTGCACCATGAGGGGAAGAGCCAAGCAAGAAGCTCCTGAGGAGTTTTACCTGTCCCCTAAGCTGCCTCACTTCCCTAAGGGATACACCCGCAGCAATGAGGACAGCGAGCCAGTGCCCACTGCCCAGGACAGCACAGCTTTGGCCTCTCAGAGCACATTCTCTGCGTTCCTTGGACACTCTGGTGATACAGAGCAGACGGGTCAGGCCCAGGATGCAGCACTACACACTATTCCTTACCCAAGCATATCAAAACTCACAAGTTTGAGGGAGAATCTTTGCTTTTGAGGACAGGTTCCAGATGCTGACTGTGCTGTGGAAGGATGGAACAGATGTGGTTACAGAGCATGGAAAAGAGGTACCCGCAGTGTCAGCTGCATCGCTCAGCACTGCCTGCACAGCTGACTTCTACTGATCCTCTGCTTCCTTCTCTTAGCCTCTGCAAAAGCATCCTCTGTGACGGTGCTTTCCAGTGCTTCTACAAAACAACTCTTACCTTGCTCTGGGAGCACAGCACCCCGACATGGCTGCAGGTGCAGCTCTGCTCAATTCACACGAGCACCTGGAGCTACAGCAGTGGGGGCTTTGAGGGTGGTACATAAAGAACAAATTGTTAGCAGAACCTCCAAGGCACCCCCCGTTAACGTGGTGAGCACTCCCTCCAGCTCACTTCGCGGTTTATCAGAGCTGGATGAGATCAGAGCCCCTTCTCCCCCTTGGGGGTGTCAGTTACACGTGACAAAATTCCCCCAGCATTCTCACCCATTACCTCACCCTGGGGAAGCTTCTGCTGTTCTGCCCTCTGCCTGAGTGCTACACACAGCTGCTACCTGCAGTATCGATGACAGCACCCTCTGCTGCACAACACCCTTCCCTTCTTCTCACACCACACCTGCAGATGCACAGCCTGCGTTGTGCAGCAGTGAAAGTGAGCATAACGATGCTAAAGCCAAACATCGGGTAAAGCTTCGGAGGGGGAAAAACTCCTCCTGAGCAGCTCCCAGGATAAACAGCAGAGGATGTGACTGAAATGCCTCCCTCGGAAGCCTACGACCGCCCAAGGGAGCAGCCCAGCGCCCGACCGGGTTCCTGTCTGCCCGAGGCAGGCCGAGCCCCGAACTGACGCGTGGTCAGCGCCTACACTACAGCACCCGCGACACAGAGACGTGGGCCGGAAGGACGAGGGGCGGCAGCAGCGCAGCCACGGCCGCTTTCTGCCGACACGCACGGCAGCGTGAAGCGCTCAGTGCCGACGCCCGCCCTCACGGTCCGGAGGCCTCGGGGACGCGTGTCCCCCCCCCCCCCCCCCGGCTCGGGGCCCCGCCCGGTCCCGCACCTTCGTAGAGCAGCCCGCAGCCTCCCTGCTCCAGCAACCGCCGCAGCCTCCAGCGCCCGGCGCCGCGGTCCCTCAGCTCCTCGCCGTCCGGGAGCGGCTCCGCGGGGCCGGGCCGGGCCTTGCGGGGCGAGGAGGAACCGCGCCGCGCCGCGGCACACGGCGGGCGGGGCGGGGTGCGGGCGGCCGGCGAGGAAAGCCCGGGCCAGGGCTCGCTCCGCACACCCCCAGCGGCGGCCGCGGGGCTCGGGGCCTGCTGCAGCGGCGGGCCGGCCGCGTCCCTCGGTGGCGGCGGTGCCGGCAGTCTGTCGCCGCAGGCCGGGCAGAACCTGAAGGTGGGCTCCACGCCGCCCCCGCACTGCGGGCAGAACCGGGTCACCCTGCGGGCACAGCACACACGGTGTCACGGCCGGACCGGAGCGGCACGGCGCGGCCCGCTCGCTCCTCGCCACCACCTGTGGCAAACGCGGGGCGGCTCCTCCTCCTGCTGCTGCTGCTGCTCCTCCACCCGCCCCGCGCCGCCATCACGCGCGACCCCAACCGCCGCACGGCGCCGACCGCGGCCCCGCGTCGCCATCGCAGTGCCCGGCGGGAGCGCGCATGCGCACAGTGAGGGGGGTTCCGGCCCAAGGGGTGGGCGGGAAGGGGAAATTGAAAGGGAAGCGGAAGGGCAGAGAAAGGGAAGGGGAAGAGAATAAAAAGGAAGGAGAAGAGAAGAGCTGCGCTGTCACTGCTACCGCCACCTCAAGAGGCCTTCCCAGGCGCTGGCCCAAGGAGGTCCCACAAAAACCACGACGTCAGGAAGAGAATGCCTGGTAATCCAACACACAAAGTGCTTTACCAAGACAGAGCCCATAAGGCCGAGAGAAACTGTGAGGAACGTGGTGGGAAAAGGCGGGCAGGAAAGCACAAGAAGGGACCTCAAGGATCATGAAGCTCCAACCTCCAGACCCCGGCAGGGCCACCAACCTCCACATTTCATACCAGCCCAGGCTGCCCAGGGCCCCATCCAGCCTGGCCTTGAACACCTCCAGGGATGGACGGGGCATCCACAGCCTCTCTGGGCAGCTGTTCCAACACCTCACCATTCTCCTGGTAAAGAACTTCCCCCTGACATCCAACCTACATCTTCCCTCCTCTGACTAAAAACCATTTCCCCTTGCCCTGCCATTATCTACCAATGTGAAGAGTTGCCTTCCCTCCTGTTTGTAGGCTCCCTTTAGGCACTGGAAGGTTGCAGTGAGGTCACCTCACAGCCTTCTCTTCTCCAGGCTGAACAAGCCCAGCTCCCTCAGCTTATCTTCATGGTTTCTTAACTTGCCGAGGGCTTTGCATCTTGCTGCTTTCCCTCTTAGCAAAAGAAATTGAGGACCCTGCACAGAACATAACATGAGGCTCAAATAATAAGTCTACTGCATCTCCAGGAGAAAAGAAAGCTAAAGCAAGGCCTTGAATATTCCCCCAATAGCTAAATGCTGCAGGCTTTGGGTGCTTTCCAGTAAGCTTACTGTAAAACAATATAGTGCCCCTAGCGTTGTTAACTAAAAAGTGCCTGATTTAGTTCAGTGCCTGGCTTTGCCCTTCTCTGCATAGTCTTCAGCTGTTAACAGTGACCTTGACTAACACTGTAATGCGATGGCAAGCCCAGCAGTAACAGCAGAGTAGCAAGGTCCTGAGCTGCAGCAAGTGAGGGTTTGCTCAAATGCAACTGCTGAGAGCACAGAAACAAAGGAAAGAGTCTGCTTACCTTCAGAAGACCTCAGGTAGGCAGGAGTCTCCAACAACATACTCTCAACTCCACTGCCAACCCTTAAAGGAGGTCTGGGAAGGGGTAGATCCTGGCTCCACCCCTCCCAGTCACTCAGTACATTGCATGCACCTGAGCTCCCCTGGGTTGGCCTTGCCTTCCCACCAGGTGCTCCATCACTGCTTCAGACCATGACTTAGCACACTCCACCCCTCACAGTCTGAACCAATGATAGAGCAAGCTGAAGGTAAGCCCTTTCCATTATGTTGATCCAGTATACCGCAATGCTTTGTACAATTTGCCCATCACGGTGAAGATTGACAAAATATAAGACAACTGATAATTGCATCATAGTTGAAGTTCATGTTCCTTTGTGGGCCAGTACTCGATGGTTCTCCTGGAGGCACATAGTTGTTTGGACCAGGGAAGGTTTGGATCGCATTCCATCAGTCCCATATAGTCCACCACCAGGTGTCATGCTGAACTTACAGTGACACTGGAGCATCTTGATGTCATATTGCTCCTCCTGGTGATCCTGTGGACTCAAAGAGACTCACAGGGAGCAGTACAGATGTTTCAGAGGTAACAGAAGGGTCCATCCTCCACAGCAAGATAAAGGCCATGTTCCTGTCCTGGGTCAACACTTCGGCTTGCACTGGGGCATGTCCCAGCCATCTGTACCATAACCTTTGGCCCAATATCTGAGGCTGCATAACTATATCAGGTACCAAAGGGGCAGTCCTGATTTGCCACAGGGACATGATGAAGGTCCCCTTAGCAACGAAAACTGGAGTGTTGACCAAGATGTCTGCCATGTACCTATTACTGGGGAGACTATAGATCCTCCAACCTCCAATAATCTCCCCCAAAGTGCAAGTAGGCCACACCACTTTGGTCCTACTTGCACCTTCCGAGGCCATTCTGTTCTATGCGTAGCTGGTTCTAGGTTCTCAGGGGCAGGGAGCAGAAGATTATTTTCATTGCCAGTTTGGGGTCTCACCTGACTATTGGTGCGCATAATTCGGATACTAAGCAGGGAGGCCCATGTTGTCTGTAGCATCTTCAGGGCAATGAGTTTGTAGTCTCTAGGCCTTTTGTTCAGGTCCTAGAGGATTTCATAGTCTCTTTGTCTACTCCAGCAGGGACTGAGAGTCTGTCTTCAGGGCAGCCTTAAGCATTCAATAAGGCCTGCCGCTGTTGGATTATCTGGCAGGTGGAATTGCCACTCAATGTTGTTCTCTTCTGCCCAGCGTTGTACCATTGCACCAGTGAAATGAGTCCCTTGGTCACTCTTGATGACTTGAGGTGTCCCGTAGGCAGCCATCAACTTGGTGAGTGCACTGATGATATAAGCCCAGTTCACTGTTGGTACCGGATAGGCCTGCAGTAGCTCACTTGCTGTGCCAACACAGGTTGGGGCATATCTCAACACCTCAGACCAAGAGAGGGGCCCAGTGTAATCAACCTGCCATTGCTGGAGAGGGCTGTGTCCTTTAGCAAGATGGGCTGTTGTTTCAGGCAACAATCTCGGTCTCATCTTGGAGCATCACAGTCTCGGCATGCCTGGGCGATGTCAGATAGCTGTATGGGCAGCCCCCATGCTTTAGCAGCTGCCCACATTGTCTTTTGTCCAGCATGCTGCAGCTTCTGATGTAACCAGCAGGTGATGTTCTCAGATGGTGAATCCTCAATCCATCAAATGCAGGCCAGTGTGTCGGCTTCATCATTTCCCAGTGACTGTAGAGGTTGGCGGCCAGAAATGTGGTTGACATGTACGGTCCTGTGTGTAACCACATTCCATATGTCTAACCATATATCTCTGACCCAGATTGGTCAGGTGTGGATAGTCTATTCCTGTGTGACCCACTGTGCAGTCCAAAGAGTGAGTCCCCTGTACACACCCCAAATATCTGTGCAGATATTCAGTATATCATCACGGGGTTCCTTGGCTATAACCATCCACACAGCTCACAGTTCTGCCCATTGGCTACTCTGACCATCCCTCTCTTCAAACCAGATTGTTTCAGTGGAGGGATCATATGCCACTGCTCACCACTTGCTCAGGTTACCCTTGCTGGACCCATCTGTATACCAGGTATCTTCAGGAACAGGATATTTCCCTTCTTGCACAGGACTTCTCTCCAGTGGAGCGATCATTGTCTCTTCTGGCACGTAGCCATGATACATCACCAGGCCTAGGTGATGCTCTTCTTCCAATGGTGATGAAGACAGACTACTCCTCTGCCTGAGATAGGCAACCCATCGTGCCACCATTTGTGCTTGGGCCACCCATCTTAGGAAGGTGGTCAAATCTTTCACCTACCCCTGAATTGGCTAGGTGGTCTTAACTATGACTTCAGTTGTTTGGGTTATTGGCTCTACTGCCTGTAACGTGGAGTAGGCACCAATAACTGTTTTTCAATCCCAAACACATCCTGGGTTACATGGACATCTAGTTTGGCTGGAAGGATAGGACTGAGTATACCCAGTGCCTGGGCCTGTTCTGACAATAGATTGGTGAATGCACGTACCTTTGTGGCAGAACCTGGAAGGTCTGCTGCCTGCCTCCCCATGTAAATGCAAACTGACCTTGGGATTCTTCGTGGATGGGAATGCTGAAGGATGCATTTGCCAAGTCTAGGACACTATGGTAGGTTTTTATTTCCCTACTCAATGTGTCCATCAGGGAGGCAATATTGGGTACAGCTGCATGAATGGTGGTGTGACTTTATTTAATTCTTTGTAATCCACGGTCATCCTCCACATGCTCTCTGACTTCCCTACTGGGCATATGGGGAAATTATATGGGCTATGTGCAGGTATTATGATCCCAGCATTTTCTAGTTCCTGCACCATTCTAGAGATTTCCTCTTGCCCTCTCAGAGTCTACACTATTTAATATTAGTAATCAGGCACAGATTTGGCAAGCAAATAGGTTCATATTTTGCATGGCCTCTTTATATCACCTGCACCACCTGGATACTAATATGTCTTTCTCTCAGTATGAACTCTCCTACAGTCATCAGGAGAATCAGACCCCATCTATGCCCAAGTATGTACTCTGGGACTGGGGCAATAGACACCTTATATTCCCAGGGTGGGAGACACCCAACCCCCACCTTCAACCATGTCTGGGTTACAGGGATGGGTCTCTCCCACAAATGGACTAATCATCAACCCATTTCCGTGGAAGTTGGTTGGATCACCATAAGCAACTGATGTTTCTGAACCCAAAGTTTGGTTTTCCCCTCACCTGGCAGGAAGAGGCACTCAAAAATTTGCAGATTATACCTTTATCTTTCTGACCCTTAGTCCAACTTCCACCATCAATTCAGTGCTCTCCTACCTCTGCCCACTTACACCAGCAATCAAAAGCCAATCTGCCTCCTTGAGCGAAAGCTACCGTATGGCAGGGTGTTCCAAAGTTCCCATAACGGGAAGTGGGTTTTAACTGGAGGTTTTGGCAGTAGAGAATAGCTCGGTAAGGTTGGGGCTTCTCAACTTCATCTGCCGGGACTCTAAGTGCTGTGGTTGACCAGCAGTTCTAGGAAGGACTCGGCAGGATAGCTTTCTCCTTGGAAGAAATGAGGACAAATAAGGATGAAGTAGCTGCTTCCTGGCAGGGGGAATCACCCTGTGGAATTCTTACCGCTTCTTTGTCTTTCAGGTGATGAGCTACAGCCAGCTCTGTTGGCTGCTGGGTGTGAAGCGGGAGGACCCGAAGCCCGGTCCCTTGCACGCCGATGTCATAGGAACGAGAGCTTTCTTTCGGTCTTCCCTCTGGAAAGAGATCTAAGAGGCGAGTATAACTGGTGGCTGGAAAGGTCTGTGAAGGACCGTTGTGTTTGGGCGGTCCTTTGTGGAGCCGGGGATTGGACCTGATAATCCCTGTGGATATCCCTTCCAGCTCAGGATATTGCCTGATTCTACGATTGTTGTAGCTGTGTGGAGGAGTACATAAGCACTGTGTCCCACAGCCTCTGATTTTTTTTTATTGTGTCCCCAGGCCCTGCCCCCTCCTTGGGGTCCAGTGGGGGTGGCCCTGGGGGTACAAAACCCAAACCCCATTGGTGGGAGCCACTCCCTCGGCTGCTGCCGACCCTGGAACCTTTGGAGGAGGCTCAACCGGGGGCTGGGGCCTGGCCCTTAAACGGGCACCAGGACTCCAAGAGCGCCTGGCTCCATCCCCAGCAACGTTCAGTTTCCCCTGCTCAAAAGCGCTCCCCAGGGACAGTCCCTTTCAACTTCTCCAGGGCTGCAGCCGTAATAGTGGTGTAAATTGGCCACGGGGATGGCGTCCGATGGAGTTGGTTGTCAGTGCGATTCTGTGCGCCGCCCCAAGGCCCTGTGGCTTCAGCCATGGGTCGGACTGCGAGGCGGGGGGGAGGGACTCGTGCAGATGCAAATGGCTATGCTTGTCTGAGCAATAGTTGTCTGGATCACCCCAACTGTTACCAGCCCATTCTTCAGGAGAGACATTTTTCCAAGCTGAGCTATGTCAGGCAGAACTGGGAGATGGCCCTGGTGCCATTTCCATACGTGATCCCAGGTTGTGGTGTTTTCATTGAAACTCTTGAAGCTCGTTTAGCTGTTGCTCTGTTTCCGGTGATAACAACAGCTCAGTAGATTACATCCGCTGATCCCATCTTGTAACGCCTCTATTTTACGGTTGGGTTTTCCCCTCTCCTGGCAGGAAGATGCGCTCCAACCTCTTGCTGATTATACCGTGATCTTTCCCGCCCTCCAGCATCAGTTGAGTGCTCTCCTACCTCTGCCCACTTACACCAGCTATCATAAGCCAATTCCTCAGGGAACGGAGGCTTTGTTTGGATCTCACGTTTTGGTAGCTACTTGGTGACTGTGCTTGTCATGCTGCTGCCTCCACCAGTTTGGCATCGCAGGAGATGACAATTGCATTTCACTTGGTTCTCCTGAGTAGCCATGTCAGAGTTACTGATAACTGAACAAGAGCGGTAATTTTTAGCGCAAAGCCTAACATTCTAACAGCCCTTAGTCACGTAACGGTGAGGAGCTCAGTAACGCGATTTAATGAAATGGATGAGAATTAAACAGAGACCTGATTACAGATTCAGGGGTGACAAGATCCACGCTCAGTAACAGGGTACCTTAGAACAGATACAGACAGATTAACAGAAATATCAAGTGGAGTAACACAAACCCTTGTGTTACAAATGCGTCTAGTTAAAAGGCATAAATAAGTAGGGAGGTGGATGTCAGAATGAGCTGGCCTCTGCTTGAGCTTGGAGCAAATACTCCCAAGGCCCTGGCATTCCTCAGCGGGCGATAACTGAGGCTGACTCGAGTGGGAGGGCTTTGCCCCGGCTTCTGCTGAGCGACAGCCCCGAGAATTTGGTTGTCCCTGAGAGGTGCCTTGAGCCCGGTTTTGCCAGGTACTTGTACAGAGCAGCTCCCTTGGGATTGTTCTGGGGCAATGGGATGAGAAGCAGGAGTCAGATCCGAGAAGGGCTTGCCCTCGCGCCCCAAGCCACTGCCCCTTGCTACCCACGGCAAGCAGGGGCTGGGCAAGGGAAGGGGTGTACTGGCTGTACTGGGTCTCCACCTCGTGTTCAAGGAGAAGAATTGCACCGAGAGGCCTGAGAGAAGGGGGAGAAAGTGGGAGGGGCGGGGGGGGGGGCGGCACAGCACTGCGCCCCAGGTTGACGCAGGCGTTGTCCAAGGAATCAGAACAGCAGACCTTGCACGTGAGCCCAATGCAGAGTTTTGCCAAGGGGGGAGGCAGGAAGAAGTTTCAGTTTCAGCCTTGCGGGTGGGCGTCTTTCTGTACCCAAAGACGTGCTTTGTGCCCTCGATGCTGAGGGCAGCCACCCAGGGCTGGGGAACGAACGGCTGCACGGCCCCTGAACCCTGACCAGCAGGGAAACTGGGAGAACAGAATGCCGTCACTGCTGATCTGTACCAGTTTGACTCTGCTTTAAGACTCACTGCAAGCTTTCAGAATAAGGGTCCCCTCAGAAGAAGACAGACAAGGAGCAGGGTTGAAAAGGAACAGGGTTGGTTTTAATTGGTGGTTGTTGCTGTTGGTTGTAAAATAGACAATCAGTCTATGGTGTTACACTGTCAATGATGTCAGACAGTTCCAGAAGGAGCTCGTCCACATCCTTCTCAGCGTCCACCTCAATTTCTCCTTCCAGTTCTCCTGTGATCTCCATCACGAACTGCTCGAGATCGTCCTCTTCAGAGACGAGTGCTTCCCCCGCCTCTGCGCAGCTCAGCTGCTGTGTCTCAGCTGCGTCTTGTGAGGAATAGGATGGTGCACTTGAGACCTCCGACTGTGCCACGGAGTCCGCCTGGCTTCCTGGAAGCAGTTCCAGGCTTGGGAGGACAAGGAAGAGAACAATCGGTACGTGACATCTCTAACTGGAGAAGCGCTTTCAGCAAGAAGTCGTCCTCTGCGAAAACCTGTTTACTGACTGAGCTACTTTTCCCCACGACTTACTCAGCAGAGATTTTGAGTAAGCAATTGAAATCATTTCAGAGGACCTGTTCCTTTGTTGGATTATGCCACGACACATCTCAAACACCCCCTTCTCCCCCTGATGTGAAAGAACTTATGTCTAATGGAAAAAGGGCACTGATGATGAACGAGTTGTGGTCATCACCTGCTTGGAGGTGTTTCGACTGCAGGAATGGTCACCAGGCTGTCCCCGGGCAGGGCTGGAACGATGGCCTAGGAAGAAACAAGACATTGTGTATGAAGCACGGGACAAAGATTCCTAGGTAACTTCTTTTCCCAGAGAAGCTGCGGATGCCCCGTCCCTGGAGGCATCCAAGGCCAGGCTGGATGGGTTTCCCGGCACTTGGATCTCGTGGCTGGCAACCCTGCTCACAGCAGGACAGGTGGAACACGAGATGATCTCTGAGGACTCCTCCTCCCTTCCCTCAGCCTGAGCTGAGCCTGAACCCAAATACGGAACCACGCTGCTCCCGAAGGAAGCATTCTCTTGAAGGTTACAAGCGACCTTGGGTGTTTTTCACAGCGCAGCATCAATGGACAAAATCCTTCCCACCACAGAGCCATCTCCGAATCCTAGAATCGCAGACTATTACAGAGTCATCACTGCTCTACATCTGATCAAAACAGGAAGTTTGCACAAGTATCCTGTGAGACATCTGCTGCCTTCAAAGGAAACAGGAGACCTGCAGAACATGGGCCTCTCCATGTTTCTTACAGCCAGGTAAACAAAACTTCCACATCCGCTACTGCTTAGCCTCACCAGCGCTTTACAGGGGGTAATTACTTTGTAGCTGCTGGCAACATCTGTTCCTGATGCCACTGTCCCCAGGATGCCACTCTGCTTGGCCACCCGGGCACGCCGTTGGCTCACCTTGGGGCGAGCAAGGTGGTTTTCCAATCACAGTCTTCCAGCCACTCTGCCCCACCTAGCGTCGCCTGGAAGTGGAAAGCTGCAGAGACCTGGCTGTGCCTTGAGAACAGATCCACCTTCCACATCCCTCCCGTAACCCTTCCTCAAAGCAAATGGACACTTGACCAACTTGGAGTCACCTGCAAACTTGCTGGAGGCTCGCTCAATGCCCTCATCCAGGTCCTCTCAGATACTGAAGAGCAGTGCCCCAGACCCACCAAGAAACCCAATCGCTGGTGACCGCTCGCCAGCTGGAAAACTCCATTCAGACCACTCTCTGGGCCCGGCAGCGCCACTTCCTGCCAAGACGCCTGTCCAAGCCACGGGCTGCCAGCTTCTGCAGGAGAATACCGTGGGAGACAGCGTCAAAGGCTTTGCTGAAGTCTGGCTAGACCACAGCAACAGCCTTTCCCTCATCCACCAGGCGGGTCGCTAGATCATCGCAGGAGATCCGCTTGGTCGAGCAGGACCTGCCCTTCGTGAACCCACGCTGGCTAGGCCTGATCCCCGCTCGTCCCGCACGTGCCGCGTGGTCTCCCCCAAGACAGTCTGCTCCATCACCTTCCCTGGCACCGAGCTCAGGCTAACAGGCCTGCACTTCCCCGGATCCTCCTTACAGCCCTTCTTGGAGACGGAGACGGAGACGGAGACGGAGGTGGAGATGGGCTCCGCACGGTGATGGGTGGACAGCCGGACCGGATGAGCTTGGAGATCTTTGCCAACCTCGGAAGATTCCCGTTGCTTACTAGGCCACAGCGAGCCCCTTTGGAAAACGGCGTCTGCGGAACGCGAGGAAATGTCCTTGCCCGTTTGTTTCTTGAGGCCAAAGATAAAAGCATCCTCTGCTGAGCGCAAGACTTCTCGGGAGGCGAAATCACGGCCGCAGAAGAGGCCGGCACGGCAACACCGCCGCTCTCGTCGGGGGAAGCGGGAAGGCCTCTCGCTCCGCACGCATGCGCTGTAGCCGCCGCGCTCCTCAACCGCCAACCGCCCCAATCGGAATTGGCATCCTCGTCGCCCAATCGCGGCCCGCGGGGCGGGGACGGCCCCACCTCCCGTCATCCTCCCGGCCAATCACGCGGCCCGCTGTGTTTAAAAAGGAGTGCGCGCGGCCGGTAGGCGTCGCTGAGAGGATCTGAGCTCGTGGCGGAGGGGCGGAGCGAGCGGAGCGGAGTGAAGCAGAGCGGCGGAGCGGCGGCCGCCCCGGTGCTGCCTGAGCCCGGCTGGGGCGGAGTCAGCTTCAGCCTCAGCTTCAGCCTCAGCCTCGCGCTCCTTCCCTGAGCCGCGCCGAGGGGGTTCTCGCCGCCCCTCGCGGAGCCGGTCCGGGTGCGGCGGTCGCTGCGTGCGCTCGGTCCGCCCGGTCCGCCGCAATGAAGGCGGGCGGTGAGTGCGGGCCGCGCGGCTCTCCTTCGTTCCCGTCTTCGGCTCCGCGCGGGTCCCTCTGAGAGGCTCTGCGGGCGGCCCGGGACGCGCGGCGGGAGGCTGCGGGAGGCTGTGGGGCCGCGGGGCGGGGCGGGGCGGGGGCGGCGGTTGGCCCCGAGCCGCGGCGGGCGGAGATGCGGCAGTGCCCGCTCCGTGCCGGCTGCCGCCGCTCCCTGCGGGGCCGTGAGCCTTCCCGGGCGTTGGGTGATCGGCGAGAGGCGTTACGCGCCTCCGCCGGAAGGCTGCCGTGAGGAAAAACGCGACGGAGCGCTGTTGGCCGCCTGCGAACGGTGCGATCCCTCCCTGAGCGCTCCGCTTTCGCTGTGGGAGCGGCGGCTGAGCGCTGCGTCGCGGCCCGGCGCCTCTCGCCCTGCCGAGGCCGTGCGCTTCGTCCCTGCTTCCAGTCCTGGTTTGGATTCCTGCTGCTCGCTTGCCGACTTGCAGCGGGCTTTGGGGCTCCCGAGTGCAGGCAGAGCCCGGCTGCTCGCGGCAGCCGTCGCCCTGTGCCGTCCCAGCGGATGGACGGCCGGCCGGCCTGCCGGCGGGAGGGGCTTCGGGCCCCTTTTCTGTCTTCCGCCGGCGTGACTCGTGTGTTCTTCCTGGCTTCGCCTCACCTCCTCGGTCGTTTGCCTCTCTTGGCTGCCGTGCTGAGGGTAAGCTCTCCAGCAGGAAAGGAAGGCTGGTGCAGGCAGCGCCCCGGTCTGTGAGCGCGGCGAGGTGAGGAAGCTGGCTGTGAGGGGAGGGGTCTTCCAGGAGCACCTCCCGCGGAGAGGTGGGCTTTGGCCTCGGGTGGCTTCGTGGGCCTTAGCTTCCTCATCCCTCCTCATCTCTTGCTCTGGTTGATGCGCTTGAAGAAGCGTTCCACTGAATTCCACACGCACTCTAGGGGCACCTTTTTTCTCTTCCACCTTTTCTCTTCCTGTGGCTCAGCGAGGTGTTGTGTTTTTGTTTTCCAGCGGTTCGCTGCCGCTGTTCCAGATGCTTCTGTTTCCCTTCCAAGCGAAGGCTAAGGGAACGGCCCCGCGTCCTGCCGTTGCTAAGTGTGCCCGAGGATGCTGTGCTTCATGCTGTGCCTTCGCCTTCCTGCTGAGGAGCTCCTCTGGCTCGGAGCGGTGAGTGCCGGCCCCTCCTGCAGTGCGCTGCCTTATTTCTGCCCCCGGGAGCCAGAAGTGCAGGCGGGAACGCCTGCGTCCGCGGAGGCGTGAGGAGAGCCAAAAAAACCGTGCAGTAGGTAGCTATTTGCTGGCCTAGCGGTCAGCTTGCTCACTACTGCAACCTCCAAGACTGGCAGCAGTATTTGTGTGTTTTGTGTCGAGTTTCTGTGGGGATGGTCCTTCCGGCTCCCCGTGACTGGCAAAGTGAATTTGGTTTGGCATCTCTTGCTGTAGTGATGGCTAGCCAGGGAAGGAGCTGTGATTAATGAGCTCCCTACCTAAAATTCAATGGTGTTGGTCCCGTTCTGTTAGTAATGCTCCCCCTCCTACCTTGCAGGTGCGCTCCCCTCTTAAATACCTCGTGGATGATCTCGCTGGTGTTTGGGCGTGGGCACTAGTGTTCCTTGTTTGAAGGTAACACGTGACCTGAAATCTGTCCCTGGTGCTTCCATGTGAACCAGCAAGTGTGATGGAAGAGCACAGCTCTCAGGGTCGGTTGTTTTGCCCAACCCCGTGTGGTGAAGGATGAGTAGACTTGGCTATTGAAGCAGGTGCAATTTGAATGGGTTGTTAGTAATCTGCCTAGAAAGGAAGGAGAACGTCTCTTTACCCATCCGATTGGAAGGAGATGGCTTGACTTGCATGTCACGCTAATTGTTCTGCTTCTAACTGCGGTGCCCGCTCTGATGTGCGTACTGTGTGTGTCTCCCTGTGGAGAGTGTACGTTTAAGAGCGTGCAGATAGCAAGGCATCTGCTTTTTTGTTGAGATGAAAACTTGGGTTTCTTAAGGAAGGCACCTTCAGAGATGGTTTCTGGTTTCACTGGGGAGTATTTCAGGGTTAGCAGAGAATGCCAAATAATACCTGGTAATGAGAGGTAATGTCTTGTGGATGCAGCTGTGGTCTAAATAGTCGGTGCTTGAGTTGTATGGCCAACCTCTGTTCTCCTTTGGGTATTAGATACCTACGGTTGTGGACTACAGAGAAGTACAATGTTGTCTATAAGCCATGCTAAGACTAAAGCGCTGGTCTTTCTTTTCAGCGTCCGTGGAATCGCTCAGGTTGGAAAAGACCTGAAGGATGACAGGCAGGTGTTGTCTCACTGCAGTTCAAGACAATTTGAAGGTGAGCGTTATGACGAGATAGGCCAAGAAAAGGTGGGTTTGCTGTTCTAATTTGTTTGCTAAAATCTGCCTCCTTGAGCGAAAGCTACCGTATGGCAGGCTGTTCCAAAGTTCCCATAACGGGAAGTGGGTTTTAACTGGAGGTTTTGGCAGTAGAGAATAGCTCGGTAAGGTTGGGGCTTCTCAACTTCATCTGCCGGGACTCTAAGTGCTGTGGTTGACCAGCAGTTCTAGGAAGGACTCGGCAGGATAGCTTTCTCCTTGGAAGAAATGAGGACAAATAAGGATGAAGTAGCTGCTTCCTGGCAGGGGGAATCACCCTGTGGAATTCTTACCGCTTCTTTGTCTTTCAGGTGATGAGCTACAGCCAGCTCTGTTGGCTGCTGGGTGTGAAGCGGGAGGACCCGAAGCCCGGTCCCTTGCACGCCGATGTCATAGGAACGAGAGCTTTCTTTCGGTCTTCCCTCTGGAAAGAGATCTAAGAGGCGAGTATAACTGGTGGCTGGAAAGGTCTGTGAAGGACCGTTGTGTTTGGGCGGTCCTTTGTGGAGCCGGGGATTGGACCTGATAATCCCTGTGGATATCCCTTCCAGCTCAGGATATTGCCTGATTCTACGATTGTTGTAGCTGTGTGGAGGAGTACATAAGCACTGTGTCCCACAGCCTCTGATTTTTTTTATTGTGTCCCCAGGCCCTGCCCCCTCCTTGGGGTCCAGTGGGGGTGGCCCTGGGGGTACAAAACCCACACCCCATTGGTGGGAGCCACTCCCTCGGCTGCTGCCGACCCTGGAACCTTTGGAGGAGGCTCAACCGGGGGCTGGGGCCTGGCCCTTAAACGGGCACCAGGACTCCAAGAGCGCCTGGCTCCATCCCCAGCAACGTTCTGTTTCCCCTGCTCAAAAGCGCTCCCCAGGGACAGTCCCTTTCAACTTCTCCAGGGCCGCAGCCGTAATAGTGGTGTAAATTGGCCACGGGGATGGCGTCCGATGGAGTTGGTTGTCAGTGCGATTCTGTGCGCCGCCCCAAGGCCCTGTGGCTTCAGCCATGGGTCGGACTGCGAGGCGGGGGGGAGGGACTCGTGCAGATGCAAATGGCTATGCTTGTCTGAGCAATAGTTGTCTGGATCACCCCAACTGTTACCAGCCCATTCTTCAGGAGAGACATTTTTCCAAGCTGAGCTATGTCAGGCAGAACTGGGAGATGGCCCTGGTGCCATTTCCATACGTGATCCCAGGTTGTGGTGTTTTCATTGAAACTCTTGAAGCTCGTTTAGCTGTTGCTCTGTTTCCGGTGATAACAACAGCTCAGTAGATTACATCCGCTGATCCCATCTTGTAACGCCTCTATTTTACGGTTGGGTTTTCCCCTCTCCTGGCAGGAAGATGCGCTCCAACCTCTTGCTGATTATACCGTGATCTTTCCCGCCCTCCAGCATCAGTTGAGTGCTCTCCTACCTCTGCCCACTTACACCAGCTATCATAAGCCAATTCCTCAGGGAACGGAGGCTTTGTTTGGATCTCACGTTTTGGTAGCTACTTGGTGACTGTGCTTGTCATGCTGCTGCCTCCACCAGTTTGGCATCGCAGGAGATGACAATTGCATTTCACTTGGTTCTCCTGAGTAGCCATGTCAGAGTTACTGATAACTGAACAAGAGCGGTAATTTTTAGCGCAAAGCCTAACATTCTAACAGCCCTTAGTCACGTAACGGTGAGGAGCTCAGTAACGCGATTTAATGAAATGGATGAGAATTAAACAGAGACCTGATTACAGATTCAGGGGTGACAAGATCCACGCTCAGTAACAGGGTACCTTAGAACAGATACAGATACAGACAGATTAACAGAAATATCAAGTGGAGTAACACAAACCCTTGTGTTACAAATGCGTCTAGTTAAAAGGCATAAATAAGTAGGGAGGTGGATGTCAGAATGAGCTGGCCTCTGCTTGAGCTTGGAGCAAATACTCCCAAGGCCCTGGCATTCCTCAGCGGGCGATAACTGAGGCTGACTCGAGTGGGAGGGCTTTGCCCCGGCTTCTGCTGAGCGACAGCCCCGAGAATTTGGTTGTCCCTGAGAGGTGCCTTGAGCCCGGTTTTGCCAGGTACTTGTACAGAGCAGCTCCCTTGGGATTGTTCTGGGGCAATGGGATGAGAAGCAGGAGTCAGATCCGAGAAGGGCTTGCCCTCGCGCCCCAAGCCACTGCCCCTTGCTACCCACGGCAAGCAGGGGCTGGGCAAGGGAAGGGGTGTACTGGCTGTACTGGGTCTCCACCTCGTGTTCAAGGAGAAGAATTGCACCGAGAGGCCTGAGAGAAGGGGGAGAAAGTGGGAGGGGGGGGGGGGGGGTGGGGGGGGGCGCGGCGCAGCACTGCGCCCCAGGTTGACGCAGGCGTTGTCCAAGGAATCAGAACAGCAGACCTTGCACGTGAGCCCAATGCAGAGTTTTGCCAAGGGGGGAGGCAGGAAGAAGTTTCAGTTTCAGCCTTGCGGGTGGGCGTCTTTCTGTACCCAAAGACGTGCTTTGTGCCCTCGATGCTGAGGGCAGCCACCCAGGGCTGGGGAACGAACGGCTGCACGGCCCCTGAACCCTGACCAGCAGGGAAACTGGGAGAACAGAATGCCGTCACTGCTGATCTGTACCCGTTTGACTCTGCTTTAAGACTCACTGCAAGCTTTCAGAATAAGGGTCCCCTCAGAAGAAGACAGACAAGGAGCAGGGTTGAAAAGGAACAGGGTTGGTTTTAATTGGTGGTTGTTGCTGTTGGTTGTAAAATAGACAATCAGTCTATGGTGTTACACTGTCAATGATGTCAGACAGTTCCAGAAGGAGCTCGTCCACATCCTTCTCAGCGTCCACCTCAATTTCTCCTTCCAGTTCTCCTGTGATCTCCATCACGAACTGCTCGAGATCGTCCTCTTCAGAGACGAGTGCTTCCCCCGCCTCTGCGCAGCTCAGCTGCTGTGTCTCAGCTGCGTCTTGTGAGGAATAGGATGGTGCACTTGAGACCTCCGACTGTGCCACGGAGTCCGCCTGGCTTCCTGGAAGCAGTTCCAGGCTTGGGAGGACAAGGAAGAGAACAATCAGTACGTGACATCTCTAACTGGAGAAGCGCTTTCAGCAAGAAGTCGTCCTCTGCGAAAACCTGTTTACTGACTGAGCTACTTTTCCCCACGACTTACTCAGCAGAGATTTTGAGTAAGCAATTGAAATCATTTCAGAGGACCTGTTCCTTTGTTGGATTATGCCACGACACATCTCAAACACCCCCTTCTCCCCCTGATGTGAAAGAACTTATGTCTAATGGAAAAAGGGCACTGATGATGAACGAGTTGTGGTCATCACCTGCTTGGAGGTGTTTCGACTGCAGGAATGGTCACCAGGCTGTCCCCGGGCAGGGCTGGAACGATGGCCTAGGAAGAAACAAGACATTGTGTATGAAGCACGGGACAAAGATTCCTAGGTAACTTCTTTTCCCAGAGAAGCTGCGGATGCCCCGTCCCTGGAGGCATCCAAGGCCAGGCTGGATGGGTTTCCAGGCACTTGGATCTCGTGGCTGGCAACCCTGCTCACAGCAGGACAGGTGGAACACGAGATGATCTCTGAGGACTCCTCCTCCCTTCCCTCAGCCTGAGCTGAGCCTGAACCCAAATACGGAACCACGCTGCTCCCGAAGGAAGCATTCTCTTGAAGGTTACAAGCGACCTTGGGTGTTTTTCACAGCGCAGCATCAATGGACAAAATCCTTCCCACCACAGAGCCATCTCCGAATCCTAGAATCGCAGACTATTACAGAGTCATCACTGCTCTACATCTGATCAAAACAGGAAGTTTGCACAAGTATCCTGTGAGACATCTGCTGCCTTCAAAGGAAACAGGAGACCTGCAGAACATTTGACACTCCTACGTTTCTTCAAGAGCAATGTAAACAAACCTTCCGTATCCGCTACTGCTTAGAACCCCCTGTTCTTACCGTAGGTAGTTTTTTAGCTGGGGGCTCATCTGTGTCCTCAGCAGCAGATGGATGCATCTCTGCTGCTTTTCGTTTCCGTTTCTGCTTGGGGGGGAAGGTGGTTTTCCAATCAATAGGCTTCACGGCCTCCTTGCGTCCACCTAGAGTCAAAGGAAGGGAGAGCTGGTAGAGTCCTGCTGTGCCTCGAGAGAGATCCACGTTCTCTTATCGTTCCCGCAACCCTTCCTCAAAGTTAAATCCACTTGACCAGTGGAGTTACACTGCCACGTGCTGGATTCTCAGCAATGTCTTCCACACAGTCATCTCTGTCTGCCAGCAGTGCATACAGAGGAACCAAGAAACCCAATGGCTGCGCCCAGGAATACCCCAGGGCAAGGAAAACTCTGACACAGAGCAATCCTAGGTGGCAGCGTTACTTTTCTGAGACGCCGTCACGAGCTCCCTGTGCTCACCCTTGACTCGTTTCTTGCAGGGCAATTCTTTTACTTTTCCCTCCTCCTCCTCAGATCGCTTGCGTTTTTTTTCCAGCCGGGCCATGGGAGGAAGTTGGGATGTCAACTGCAGGGAACAGTCCCAGGAAAGAACAATCAGAACAGCTAAGCAGAAAGACAGTGCATCAAGCCCAGATGCCTGTTGAGTATCTGTACCTCTCTTTGGTGCCTTCCCAGGCTTCTTGCCCAGACTTCCTGCAAGGCCGCTCTTCGGAGGAAGGCCACTGGCGTCAGCTTCTGGCAGAGAGAAAACAAGAAGTAAGTGAAGAGCATCTCTTTGGAGGAAGGTTTCAACACAGTCAGCCACAAGCTTTAAGTTTTGGAAGTCTGTCCCTCAAGCAGCTCCCATTCACCATCAACTGCCATTCTGAACCCACCTGCACAAAGTTAATTTCATTTCCGCTGCAAATTGCTGCAGTCACCAAGGCACAGCCAGCTATCCAGCTAGTGCCTTGGTAGCCTTGTTCCTCTGGTTTTCCATCTTAGCCCGTATCTCCCCCCGCCCCCTCCCACCCCCCCCCCCCCCCCCCAAAAAAAAAAACAACCACCATTCAGACGGCCAAAACACAAACTAATATTTCTCTTAGCGTGGCTCTTCCCTGCACTCCCCACCAGTGAATGGTTACTTGACATCCCGCACCCGCTCAGAAGTAATATTCCAGATTAAATCTTTCACGCTTCGTGCCATCAGAAACTCACTTTGGCTTGGTGGTACGGCCAGTCCGTTCCCACCGCGTTCCTTCAAGTGGAGAAAGGCGCAGTGGGCTTTCTGACAGCCTCCTGGTTGATCCTCCCAATAGCACGGAATCTCACTGCGCTTCTTCTGAAGAGAGAAAGAAAGGAAGGGTCACGGAAACAGGCGCACGAGGTTTGCAAAGAGACGCAGCGTTCCGGGTCGTGCCAGAGATGGGACCGTCACAGTGCTGAAACATCACCTATCACTAAAGGAAACACCTGGGAGCGCATTCACAACACCTGCGTGAGCTGTAACCGCTCGGCATATTTCGCTTTCTCATCCTTCAGGTAGAGGAGACAGGCGCTCTCAGTTCAGGGGGTTAAACCAATACACCTGCTGCAAAATGCTCCCGTTATTCGGGAGAAACGGTGCCTTCAGGTGCCGTGGCGAAGTCCACCAGAAATGATCGGGCAGAGCCTTAGCTCTTGACCATCATCTCTCGCCCCACCCTTTGCTACTCCAAGCAGCCAGAGCACAGTTGTCTGAAGAAATCCAGGGCAGACAAGGCCTGGTAGACCGCAAGCAAGCCCCGCTGGCAGGAGGGCAGTGCCCGCTCTTTCCTCCCACCCTGCTCCAGCAGGTGTAGGAGTCTGAGCAATGCGGTCTTTTTGCACCTGGGGAAAAAATGCCTTTGGCACCTAGCGCAAACAGCTCTCGCTAACATAGAGCTGAGGCATGGAGTTCTCTTCCCCCTGCCTCCTCCCGGTCCCCTCTAGAAACAGAAACCCCTAAGATTTTCACAGCAAACGTATCTAGCCTGCACAAGTGCATTCCGCCCACCTACAGCAATGAAAAGCGGTTTTGTGGCTAAGTTGGAGAGCACGTCTTTAGGCAAACACTCACATCAATTCTCATGTGCCTGAACTTGCAGTTGCCACTGGAACAGCGACCCTCCACCCACAGCCGGCACACTTGTTCGCTCCCCAGAGCCGCTTCACAGTGGCGGAAGGGACAGCTGTCTCCCTGCACGCAAAAGGAAACCACACGGGAAAATAAGAGTACGGCCTGAAACGTGCCCATGCTATCAGCCCAGCTTGTTAGCAGCGAGCGCAGAATCCCACCGGTTGTGAAGGTAACGCATCAGTGGTAGGTCTCCCCCTGCTCCACCCCTTTCTCTTACGAATGAGGACAAGGAAGAAAATGCAGGCAAAGGAAACCCAACCATACCTTCGTGCAGGTGGAGTAGAAATAGAAGTAGCAGTCGACTCCTCGCTGAGACATGATGAAATTCTCAGAGCAAGCTCGGCTTCAGAGGAGTTCCCTGCTCTTGGAAAGAGCCGGACGCCCTCCTTCTTGGACTGCTTGGATCCGCAAAATCGCCTTTCCGACCGGGACCCTGAGGAAAGGGTCAAGAACCGGAAAAGAATGAGGAATAAGCATTTCCCCAGCTTTCCTTTTATGCAATTTAGACTCTCGAGGAGGGCAGCGTCTCGGAAGCAGCTGGTTGAAGAACTGTGCCAACTCTAGATCCAACTTGCGTCTAACTGCCACGACCTCTCCCAGCAAGTACTGTCCTCCATCTCACCTACAGTTACATAACTTGCAGCACACATTTTGCGTTCCTGTCATGAGAATGAATCCATCTTCTCCCCTTGCTGCAGCTGCAAGGGATGCACTGGTACGACTCACGTGTTTGACGAACCTACGGTTGTGGCTTACCCAGGCACAGCTGCAGGCCTTCTCCCTTCCAGCTAACACACCAGCCCGATGGCTGAGCAACACCGTCAGCGAGAGCGGGCAGCACCCGTCAGCCACCACCACTCTCACTGCCAGCCGGGACGAGGGCTGACGCAGCGTGTCCGCACTCCTGCGCAGCGCTCACGGCTGTGGCACTCACTGGTGGCAGCCACGGCCCGAAAGACAGTGCTTGTGAGGTCACTGTGCTTGTGATGTCACCGGACAGTCCGTGCCCCAGCTGAGCACTTGGCTCTCCACCGTGACTCGAGTGGGGTTTTGTTAAAAATATGCTGGATACGGCACAGCCAGCCATCGGTGGGTCAATAAAGCACAAGTTGCACTCTGTGAAGTCTGTGCTCTTCTTCCTTTGGAATGTCTGAAATGAAGGCTGGGGCCCAGCAGCAATTTTGCAGGGGTGCGGTGGCAATGCTCAGTCACAGCTTGAAGCAGTGATTGAGCACCTGGTGGGAAGGCAGGGCCAACCCAGGGGAGCTCAGGTGCATGCAGACCCTTCCCAGACCTCACTGAAGGGTTGGCAGTGGAGGCAAGGGTGTCTGACTGGAGATCCCTGCCTGCCCGAGGCCTTCCAAGGGTCAGCAGCTTTTTTCCTTCCTTTCTGCGTTATTTCTCAGCTGCGGCACTTGGGCTTATCCTCACGTGCTGCAGCCTAGGACTTTGCCACCCCACTCTTATCCCTGTGCTTTCCGTTGCACTGTAGCATCACACAGGGGAGTAACGCCAGTTCCTCATCCTCACCGAAACGTGTGACAGAATCTCACACAGAATCAATTTCCCCTGGAAACGGCCATCTGGAAGGGCCTCGTCTGAGCGGGGAACTCCTCCCCAGCCTAGCTTTCCTGCTGAGACTCCTTCCAGCAACCACCCGCCACCAAGCCCAGCTCACCTCTTTGGCCCGCTCACTCCAGGCTGTGCCCAGGTCACACACGCCACAGCGGTGCTTCTGACGGGCTCTCAAAGGATGATCCCTTGCAAGGAACGCTCAGAGCTCAGTCTCTGCGTGCAGCACGCTCACCAGAGCACCAGCTCTGCTCCCCAGCTGAGCGCCAAACCCTCCCACCCAAGAACGATTGTGACCTCAGCACGGATCCGCAGCACTTCTGCGCTTTCATCATAAACCAAGGAAGCAGACGCCTCCCAGATCCCAATTCTAAGAGACCATTTCTCTCTGGTAAGAGAGGTCAGAGACACGATCAGATTTTTGAGTTGAAGATCTGGTGGCAAGCCCATGCAACCCACGTGAAACCCTGCGGGTAACGGAGCTGCAAACGTGACATGAAAAAGGAGCCATAAATAGACCAAAATTGATGATTTTGTTTTGAGTCTTCAAACCTATGCTCAAATTCCTTCATGCCACTTAGAAAAGCGGGAGGGAATCGGGCAGGAACACGTGCATCTGAGCCCTCTGGCTGCAGGAGCAGTGAGACAGACTTTGTCTAGATGTTGTGCTAAGGGACACGGTTGGTTTGGTGGGGAAATGATAGAATCATAGAATCACCAAGGTTGGAAAAGACCCACAGGATCACCCAGCCCAACCATCCACCCACCACCAGTAGTTCCCATTAAACCATTCCAGTGCCTGACCACCCTTGCGGAGAAGTAGCATTTCCTAAGGTCCAGCCCGAACCGAACCTTCCCTGGCGCAGCTTGAAGCCGTTCCCTCTAGTCCCATCACTGTGACACGAGAGAAGAGGCCGACCCCCCCCACCCCCCGCCTCACTACAACCTCCCTTCAGGTAGCTATAGAGAGCAATAAGGTCTCCCCTGAGCCTCCTCTTCTCCAGGCTGAACAATCCCAGCTCCTTCAGCCGCTCCTCGTAACGCCTGTGCTCCAGACCCCTCACCAGCTTTGTTGCCCTTCTCTGAGCACGCTCCAGTCCAGGGCCTCTCCATGTCTTTCTTACAGCCAGGGGCCCAAAACTGGACACAGTCCTCGAGGTGAGCCTCACCAGCGCTGATTACAGGGGGACAATTACTTCCCTGTTCCTGCTGGCAACACTGTTCCTGATGCCACTGTCCCCAGGATGCCACTGGCCTTCTTGGCCACCCGGGCACGCCGCTGGCTCACCTTCAGGCGAGCATCAGTCAATACCCCCACGTCCATTTCCTCTACACAGTCTTCCAGCCACTCTGCCCCAGGCCTGTAGCGTCGCCTGGGCTTCTTGTGGCCAAAGTGCAGGACCCGGCGTTTGGTCTTGCTGAACAGCTATCCAGCCTGTCCACATCCCTCCGTAGGGCCTCGCTACCCTCAGGCACATGGACACTTCCAGCCAACTTGGTGTCACCTGCAAACTTCCTGAGGCTGCGCTCAATGCCCTCATCCAGGTCCTCGGTACAGATACTGAAGAGGACAGGCCCCAGCACCCACCCCTGGGAAACACCACTCGCTGGTGACCGCTCGCCAGCTGGATTTAACTCCATTCACCACCACTCTCTGGGCCCGGCCCTCCAGCCACTTCCTCCCCCAGCCAAGAGCGTACCTGTCCAAGCCACGGGCTGCCAGCTTCTGCAGGAGAATACCGTGGGAGACAGCGTCAAAGGCTTTGCTGAAGTCTGGCTAGACCACAGCAACAGCCTTTCCCTCATCCACCAGGCGGGTCGCTAGATCATCGCAGGAGATCCGCTTGGTCGAGCAGGACCTGCCCTTCGTGAACCCACGCTGGCTAGGCCTGATCCCCGCTCGTCCCGCACGTGCCGCGTGGTCTCCCCCAAGACAGTCTGCTCCATCACCTTCCCTGGCACCGAGCTCAGGCTAACAGGCCTGCACTTCCCCGGATCCTCCTTACAGCCCTTCTTGGAGACGGAGACGGAGACGGAGACGGAGGTGGAGATGGGCTCCGCACGGTGATGGGTGGACAGCCGGACCGGATGAGCTTGGAGATCTTTGCCAACCTCGGAAGATTCCCGTTGCTTACTAGGCCACAGCGAGCCCCTTTGGAAAACGGCGTCTGCGGAACGCGAGGAAAATGTCCTTGCCCGTTTGTTTCTTGAGGCCAAAGATAAAAGCATCCTCTGCTGAGCGCAAGACTTCTCGGGAGGCGAAATCACGGCCGCAGAAGAGGCCGGCACGGCAACACCGCCGCTCTCGTCGGGGGGAAGCGGGAAGGCCTCTCGCTCCGCACGCATGCGCTGTAGCCGCCGCGCTCCTCAACCGCCAACCGCCCCAATCGGAATTGGCATCCTCGTCGCCCAATCGCGGCCCGCGGGGCGGGGACGGCCCCACCTCCCGTCATCCTCCCGGCCAATCACGCGGCCCGCTGTGTTTAAAAAGGAGTGCGCGCGGCCGGTAGGCGTCGCTGAGAGGATCTGAGCTCGTGGCGGAGGGGCGGAGCGGAGCGAAGCGAGCGAAGCAGAGCGGCGGAGCGGCGGCCGCCCCGGTGCTGCCTGAGCCCGGCTGGGGCGGAGTCAGCTTCAGCCTCAGCTTCAGCCTCAGCCTCGCGCTCCTTCCCTGAGCCGCGCCGAGGGGGTTCTCGCCGCCCCTCGCGGAGCCGGTCCGGGTGCGGCGGTCGCTGCGTGCGCTCGGTCCGCCGCAATGAAGGCGGGCGGTGAGTGCGGGCCGCGCGGCTCTCCTTCGTTCCCGTCTTCGGCTCCGCGCGGGTCCCTCTGAGAGGGCTCTGCGGGCGGCCCGGGACGCGCGGCGGGAGGCTGCGGGAGGCTGTGGGGCCGCGGCGGGGCGGGGCGGGGCGGGGGGTCGGAGCGGCGCGGGGCGGCGGTTGGCCCCGAGCCGCGGCGGGCGGAGATGCGGCAGTGCCCGCTCCGTGCCGGCTGCCGCCGCTCCCTGCGGGGCCGTGAGCCTTCCCGGGCGTTGGGTGATCGGCGAGAGGCGTTACGCGCCTCCGCCGGAAGGCTGCCGTGAGGAAAAACGCGACGGAGCGCTGTTGGCCGCCTGCGAACGGTGCGATCCCTCCCTGAGCGCTCCGCTTTCGCTGTGGGAGCGGCGGCTGAGCGCTGCGTCGCGGCCCGGCGCCTCTCGCCCTGCCGAGGCCGTGCGCTTCGTCCCTGCTTCCAGTCCTGGTTTGGATTCCTGCTGCTCGCTTGCCGACTTGCAGCGGGCTTTGGGGCTCCCGAGTGCAGGCAGAGCCCGGCTGCTCGCGGCAGCCGTCGCCCTGTGCCGTCCCAGCGGATGGACGGCCGGCCGGCCGGCCGGCGGGAGGGGCTTCGGGCCCCTTTTCTGTCTTCCGCCGGCGTGACTCGTGTGTTCTTCCTGGCTTCGCCTCACCTCCTCGGTCGTTTGCCTCTCTTGGCTGCCGTGCTGAGGGTAAGCTCTCCAGCAGGAAAGGAAGGCTGGTGCAGGCAGCGCCCCGGTCTGTGAGCGCGGCGAGGTGAGGAAGCTGGCTGTGAGGGGAGGGGTCTTCCAGGAGCACCTCCCGCGGAGAGGTGGGCTTTGGCCTCGGGTGGCTTCGTGGGCCTTAGCTTCCTCATCCCTCCTCATCTCTTGCTCTGGTTGATGCGCTTGAAGAAGCGTTCCACTGAATTCCACACGCACTCCTAGGGGCACCTTTTTTCTCTTCCACCTTTTCTCTTCCTGCTGGCTCAGCGAGGTGTTGTGTTTTTGTTTTCCAGCGGTTCGCTGCCGCTGTTCCAGATGCTTCTGTTTCCCTTCCAAGCGAAGGCTAAGGGAACGGCCCCGCGTCCTGCCGTTGCTAAGTGTGCCCGAGGATGCTGTGCTTCATGCTGTGCCTTCGCCTTCCTGCTGAGGAGCTCCTCTGGCTCGGAGCGGTGAGTGCCGGCCCCTCCTGCAGTGCGCTGCCTTATTTCTGCCCCCGGGAGCCAGAAGTGCAGGCGGGAACGCCTGCGTCCGCGGAGGCGTGAGGAGAGCCAAAAAAACCATGCAGTAGGTAGCTATTTGCTGGCCTAGCGGTCAGCTTGCTCACTACTGCAACCTCCAAGACTGGCAGCAGTATTTGTGTGTTTTGTGTCGAGTTTCTGTGGGGATGGTCCTTCCGGCTCCCCGTGACTGGCAAAGTGAATTTGGTTTGGCATCTCTTGCTGTAGTGATGGCTAGCCAGGGAAGGAGCTGTGATTAATGAGCTCCCTACCTAAAATTCAATGGTGTTGGTCCCGTTCTGTTAGTAATGCTCCCCCTCCTACCTTGCAGGTGCGCTCCCCTCTTAAATACCTCGTGGATGATCTCGCTGGTGTTTGGGCGTGGGCACTAGTGTTCCTTGTTTGAAGGTAACACGTGACCTGAAATCTGTCCCTGGTGCTTCCATGTGAACCAGCAAGTGTGATGGAAGAGCACAGCTCTCAGGGTCGGTTGTTTTGCCCAACCCCGTGTGGTGAAGGATGAGTAGACTTGGCTATTGAAGCAGGTGCAATTTGAATGGGTTGTTAGTAATCTGCCTAGAAAGGAAGGAGAACGTCTCTTTACCCATCCGATTGGAAGGAGATGGCTTGACTTGCATGTCACGCTAATTGTTCTGCTTCTAACTGCGGTGCCCGCTCTGATGTGCGTACTGTGTGTGTCTCCCTGTGGAGAGTGTACGTTTAAGAGCGTGCAGATAGCAAGGCATCTGCTTTTTTGTTGAGATGAAAACTTGGGTTTCTTAAGGAAGGCACCTTCAGAGATGGTTTCTGGTTTCACTGGGGAGTATTTCAGGGTTAGCAGAGAATGCCAAATAATACCTGGTAATGAGAGGTAATGTCTTGTGGATGCAGCTGTGGTCTAAATAGTCGGTGCTTGAGTTGTATGGCCAACCTCTGTTCTCCTTTGGGTATTAGATACCTACGGTTGTGGACTACAGAGAAGTACAATGTTGTCTATAAGCCATGCTAAGACTAAAGCGCTGGTCTTTCTTTTCAGCGTCCGTGGAATCGCTCAGGTTGGAAAAGACCTGAAGGATGACAGGCAGGTGTTGTCTCACTGCAGTTCAAGACAATTTGAAGGTGAGCGTTATGACGAGATAGGCCAAGAAAAGGTGGGTTTGCTGTTCTAATTTGTTTGCTAAAATCTGCCTCCTTGAGCGAAAGCTACCGTATGGCAGGCTGTTCCAAAGTTCCCATAACGGGAAGTGGGTTTTAACTGGAGGTTTTGGCAGTAGAGAATAGCTCGGTAAGGTTGGGGCTTCTCAACTTCATCTGCCGGGACTCTAAGTGCTGTGGTTGACCAGCAGTTCTAGGAAGGACTCGGCAGGATAGCTTTCTCCTTGGAAGAAATGAGGACAAATAAGGATGAAGTAGCTGCTTCCTGGCAGGGGGAATCACCCTGTGGAATTCTTACCGCTTCTTTGTCTTTCAGGTGATGAGCTACAGCCAGCTCTGTTGGCTGCTGGGTGTGAAGCGGGAGGACCCGAAGCCCGGTCCCTTGCACGCCGATGTCATAGGAACGAGAGCTTTCTTTCGGTCTTCCCTCTGGAAAGAGATCTAAGAGGCGAGTATAACTGGTGGCTGGAAAGGTCTGTGAAGGACCGTTGTGTTTGGGCGGTCCTTTGTGGAGCCGGGGATTGGACCTGATAATCCCTGTGGATATCCCTTCCAGCTCAGGATATTGCCTGATTCTACGATTGTTGTAGCTGTGTGGAGGAGTACATAAGCACTGTGTCCCACAGCCTCTGATTTTTTTTTTATTGTGTCCCCAGGCCCTGCCCCCTCCTTGGGGTCCAGTGGGGGTGGCCCTGGGGGTACAAAACCCACACCCCATTGGT
This sequence comes from Gallus gallus, assembly GCF_016699485.2. Lineage (NCBI taxonomy): Eukaryota > Metazoa > Chordata > Aves > Galliformes > Phasianidae > Gallus > Gallus gallus. Next base: position 14,310,295 of record NC_052545.1, read on the forward strand.
GGGAGCCACTCCCTCGGCTGCTGCCGACCCTGGAACCTTTGGAGGAGGCTCAACCGGGGGCTGGGGCCTGGCCCTTAAACGGGCACCAGGACTCCAAGAGCGCCTGGCTCCATCCCCAGCAACGTTCTGTTTCCCCTGCTCAAAAGCGCTCCCCAGGGACAGTCCCTTTCAACTTCTCCAGGGCTGCAGCCGTAATAGTGGTGTAAATTGGCCACGGGGATGGCGTCCGATGGAGTTGGTTGTCAGTGCGATTCTGTGCGCCGCCCCAAGGCCCTGTGGCTTCAGCCATGGGTCGGACTGCGAGGCGGGGGGGAGGGACTCGTGCAGATGCAAATGGCTATGCTTGTCTGAGCAATAGTTGTCTGGATCACCCCAACTGTTACCAGCCCATTCTTCAGGAGAGACATTTTTCCAAGCTGAGCTATGTCAGGCAGAACTGGGAGATGGCCCTGGTGCCATTTCCATACGTGATCCCAGGTTGTGGTGTTTTCATTGAAACTCTTGAAGCTCGTTTAGCTGTTGCTCTGTTTCCGGTGATAACAACAGCTCAGTAGATTACATCCGCTGATCCCATCTTGTAACGCCTCTATTTTACGGTTGGGTTTTCCCCTCTCCTGGCAGGAAGATGCGCTCCAACCTCTTGCTGATTATACCGTGATCTTTCCCGCCCTCCAGCATCAGTTGAGTGCTCTCCTACCTCTGCCCACTTACACCAGCTATCATAAGCCAATTCCTCAGGGAACGGAGGCTTTGTTTGGATCTCACGTTTTGGTAGCTACTTGGTGACTGTGCTTGTCATGCTGCTGCCTCCACCAGTTTGGCATCGCAGGAGATGACAATTGCATTTCACTTGGTTCTCCTGAGTAGCCATGTCAGAGTTACTGATAACTGAACAAGAGCGGTAATTTTTAGCGCAAAGCCTAACATTCTAACAGCCCTTAGTCACGTAACGGTGAGGAGCTCAGTAACGCGATTTAATGAAATGGATGAGAATTAAACAGAGACCTGATTACAGATTCAGGGGTGACAAGATCCACGCTCAGTAACAGGGTACCTTAGAACAGATACAGATACAGACAGATTAACAGAAATATCAAGTGGAGTAACACAAACCCTTGTGTTACAAATGCGTCTAGTTAAAAGGCATAAATAAGTAGGGAGGTGGATGTCAGAATGAGCTGGCCTCTGCTTGAGCTTGGAGCAAATACTCCCAAGGCCCTGGCATTCCTCAGCGGGCGATAACTGAGGCTGACTCGAGTGGGAGGGCTTTGCCCCGGCTTCTGCTGAGCGACAGCCCCGAGAATTTGGTTGTCCCTGAGAGGTGCCTTGAGCCCGGTTTTGCCAGGTACTTGTACAGAGCAGCTCCCTTGGGATTGTTCTGGGGCAATGGGATGAGAAGCAGGAGTCAGATCCGAGAAGGGCTTGCCCTCGCGCCCCAAGCCACTGCCCCTTGCTACCCACGGCAAGCAGGGGCTGGGCAAGGGAAGGGGTGTACTGGCTGTACTGGGTCTCCACCTCGTGTTCAAGGAGAAGAATTGCACCGAGAGGCCTGAGAGAAGGGGGAGAAAGTGGGAGGGGCGGGGGGGGGGGGGGGGGCGCGGCGCAGCACTGCGCCCCAGGTTGACGCAGGCGTTGTCCAAGGAATCAGAACAGCAGACCTTGCACGTGAGCCCAATGCAGAGTTTTGCCAAGGGGGGAGGCAGGAAGAAGTTTCAGTTTCAGCCTTGCGGGTGGGCGTCTTTCTGTACCCAAAGACGTGCTTTGTGCCCTCGATGCTGAGGGCAGCCACCCAGGGCTGGGGAACGAACGGCTGCACGGCCCCTGAACCCTGACCAGCAGGGAAACTGGGAGAACAGAATGCCGTCACTGCTGATCTGTACCAGTTTGACTCTGCTTTAAGACTCACTGCAAGCTTTCAGAATAAGGGTCCCCTCAGAAGAAGACAGACAAGGAGCAGGGTTGAAAAGGAACAGGGTTGGTTTTAATTGGTGGTTGTTGCTGTTGGTTGTAAAATAGACAATCAGTCTATGGTGTTACACTGTCAATGATGTCAGACAGTTCCAGAAGGAGCTCGTCCACATCCTTCTCAGCGTCCACCTCAATTTCTCCTTCCAGTTCTCCTGTGATCTCCATCATGAACTGCTCGAGATCGTCCTCTTCAGAGACGAGTGCTTCCCCCGCCTCTGCGCAGCTCAGCTGCTGTGTCTCAGCTGCGTCTTGTGAGGAATAGGATGGTGCACTTGAGACCTCCGACTGTGCCACGGAGTCCGCCTGGCTTCCTGGAAGCAGTTCCAGGCTTGGGAGGACAAGGAAGAGAACAATCAGTACGTGACATCTCTAACTGGAGAAGCGCTTTCAGCAAGAAGTCGTCCTCTGCGAAAACCTGTTTACTGACTGAGCTACTTTTCCCCACGACTTACTCAGCAGAGATTTTGAGTAAGCAATTGAAATCATTTCAGAGGACCTGTTCCTTTGTTGGATTATGCCACGACACATCTCAAACACCCCCTTCTCCCCCTGATGTGAAAGAACTTATGTCTAATGGAAAAAGGGCACTGATGATGAACGAGTTGTGGTCATCACCTGCTTGGAGGTGTTTCGACTGCAGGAATGGTCACCAGGCTGTCCCCGGGCAGGGCTGGAACGATGGCCTAGGAAGAAACAAGACATTGTGTATGAAGCACGGGACAAAGATTCCTAGGTAACTTCTTTTCCCAGAGAAGCTGCGGATGCCCCGTCCCTGGAGGCATCCAAGGCCAGGCTGGATGGGTTTCCAGGCACTTGGATCTCGTGGCTGGCAACCCTGCTCACAGCAGGACAGGTGGAACACGAGATGATCTCTGAGGACTCCTCCTCCCTTCCCTCAGCCTGAGCTGAGCCTGAACCCAAATACGGAACCACGCTGCTCCCGAAGGAAGCATTCTCTTGAAGGTTACAAGCGACCTTGGGTGTTTTTCACAGCGCAGCATCAATGGACAAAATCCTTCCCACCACAGAGCCATCTCCGAATCCTAGAATCGCAGACTATTACAGAGTCATCACTGCTCTACATCTGATCAAAACAGGAAGTTTGCACAAGTATCCTGTGAGACATCTGCTGCCTTCAAAGGAAACAGGAGACCTGCAGAACATTTGACACTCCTACGTTTCTTCAAGAGCAATGTAAACAAACCTTCCGTATCCGCTACTGCTTAGAACCCCCTGTTCTTACCGTAGGTAGTTTTTTAGCTGGGGGCTCATCTGTGTCCTCAGCAGCAGATGGATGCATCTCTGCTGCTTTTCGTTTCCGTTTCTGCTTGGGGGGGAAGGTGGTTTTCCAATCAATAGGCTTCACGGCCTCCTTGCGTCCACCTAGAGTCAAAGGAAGGGAGAGCTGGTAGAGTCCTGCTGTGCCTCGAGAGAGATCCACGTTCTCTTATCGTTCCCGCAACCCTTCCTCAAAGTTAAATACACTTGACCAGTGGAGTTACACTGCCACGTGCTGGATTCTCAGCAATGTCTTCCACACAGTCATCTCTGTCTGCCAGCAGTGCATACAGAGGAACCAAGAAACCCAATGGCTGCGCCCAGGAATACCCCAGGGCAAGGAAAACTCTGACACAGAGCAATCCTAGGTGGCAGCGTTACTTTTCTGAGACGCCGTCACGAGCTCCCTGTGCTCACCCTTGACTCGTTTCTTGCAGGGCAATTCTTTTACTTTTCCCTCCTCCTCCTCAGATCGCTTGCGTTTTTTTCCAGCCGGGCCATGGGAGGAAGTTGGGATGTCAACTGCAGGGAACAGTCCCAGGAAAGAACAATCAGAACAGCTAAGCAGAAAGACAGTGCATCAAGCCCAGATGCCTGTTGAGTATCTGTACCTCTCTTTGGTGCCTTCCCAGGCTTCTTGCCCAGACTTCCTGCAAGGCCGCTCTTCGGAGGAAGGCCACTGGCGTCAGCTTCTGGCAGAGAGAAAACAAGAAGTAAGTGAAGAGCATCTCTTTGGAGGAAGGTTTCAACACAGTCAGCCACAAGCTTTAAGTTTTGGAAGTCTGTCCCTCAAGCAGCTCCCATTCACCATCAACTGCCATTCTGAACCCACCTGCACACAGTTAATTTCATTTCCGCTGCAAATTGCTGCAGTCACCAAGGCACAGCCAGCTATCCAGCTAGTGCCTTGGTAGCCTTGTTCCTCTGGTTTTCCATCTTAGCCCGTATCTCCCCCCGCCCCCCTCCCCCACCCCTCCCCCCCCCCCCCAAAAAAAAACAACCACCATTCAGACGGCCAAAACACAAACTAATATTTCTCTTAGCGTGGCTCTTCCCTGCACTCCCCACCAGTGAATGGTTACTTGACATCCCGCACCCGCTCAGAAGTAATATTCCAGATTAAATCTTTCACGCTTCGTGCCATCAGAAACTCACTTTGGCTTGGTGGTACGGCCAGTCCGTTCCCACCGCGTTCCTTCAAGTGGAGAAAGGCGCAGTGGGCTTTCTGACAGCCTCCTGGTTGATCCTCCCAATAGCACGGAATCTCACTGCGCTTCTTCTGAAGAGAGAAAGAAAGGAAGGGTCACGGAAACAGGCGCACGAGGTTTGCAAAGAGACGCAGCGTTCCGGGTCGTGCCAGAGATGGGACCGTCACAGTGCTGAAACATCACCTATCACTAAAGGAAACACCTGGGAGCGCATTCACAACACCTGCGTGAGCTGTAACCGCTCGGCATATTTCGCTTTCTCATCCTTCAGGTAGAGGAGACAGGCGCTCTCAGTTCAGGGGGTTAAACCAATACACCTGCTGCAAAATGCTCCCGTTATTCGGGAGAAACGGTGCCTTCAGGTGCCGTGGCGAAGTCCACCAGAAATGATCGGGCAGAGCCTTAGCTCTTGACCATCATCTCTCGCCCCACCCTTTGCTACTCCAAGCAGCCAGAGCACAGTTGTCTGAAGAAATCCAGGGCAGACAAGGCCTGGTAGACCGCAAGCAAGCCCCGCTGGCAGGAGGGCAGTGCCCGCTCTTTCCTCCCACCCTGCTCCAGCAGGTGTAGGAGTCTGAGCAATGCGGTCTTTTTGCACCTGGGGAAAAAATGCCTTTGGCACCTAGCGCAAACAGCTCTCGCTAACATAGAGCTGAGGCATGGAGTTCTCTTCCCCCTGCCTCCTCCCGGTCCCCTCTAGAAACAGAAACCCCTAAGATTTTCACAGCAAACGTATCTAGCCTGCACAAGTGCATTCCGCCCACCTACAGCAATGAAAAGCGGTTTTGTGGCTAAGTTGGAGAGCACGTCTTTAGGCAAACACTCACATCAATTCTCATGTGCCTGAACTTGCAGTTGCCACTGGAACAGCGACCCTCCACCCACAGCCGGCACACTTGTTCGCTCCCCAGAGCCGCTTCACAGTGGCGGAAGGGACAGCTGTCTCCCTGCACGCAAAAGGAAACCACACGGGAAAATAAGAGTACGGCCTGAAACGTGCCCATGCTATCAGCCCAGCTTGTTAGCAGCGAGCGCAGAATCCCACCGGTTGTGAAGGTAACGCATCAGTGGTAGGTCTCCCCCTGCTCCACCCCTTTCTCTTACGAATGAGGACAAGGAAGAAAATGCAGGCAAAGGAAACCCAACCATACCTTCGTGCAGGTGGAGTAGAAATAGAAGTAGCAGTCGACTCCTCGCTGAGACATGATGAAATTCTCAGAGCAAGCTCGGCTTCAGAGGAGTTCCCTGCTCTTGGAAAGAGCCGGACGCCCTCCTTCTTGGACTGCTTGGATCCGCAAAATCGCCTTTCCGACCGGGACCCTGAGGAAAGGGTCAAGAACCGGAAAAGAATGAGGAATAAGCATTTCCCCAGCTTTCCTTTTATGCAATTTAGACTCTCGAGGAGGGCAGCGTCTCGGAAGCAGCTGGTTGAAGAACTGTGCCAACTCTAGATCCAACTTGCGTCTAACTGCCACGACCTCTCCCAGCAAGTACTGTCCTCCATCTCACCTACAGTTACATAACTTGCAGCACACATTTTGCGTTCCTGTCATGAGAATGAATCCATCTTCTCCCCTTGCTGCAGCTGCAAGGGATGCACTGGTACGACTCACGTGTTTGACGAACCTACGGTTGTGGCTTACCCAGGCACAGCTGCAGGCCTTCTCCCTTCCAGCTAACACACCAGCCCGATGGCTGAGCAACACCGTCAGCGAGAGCGGGCAGCACCCGTCAGCCACCACCACTCTCACTGCCAGCCGGGACGAGGGCTGACGCAGCGTGTCCGCACTCCTGCGCAGCGCTCACGGCTGTGGCACTCACTGGTGGCAGCCACGGCCCGAAAGACAGTGCTTGTGAGGTCACTGTGCTTGTGATGTCACCGGACAGTCCGTGCCCCAGCTGAGCACTTGGCTCTCCACCGTGACTCGAGTGGGGTTTTGTTAAAAATATGCTGGATACGGCACAGCCAGCCATCGGTGGGTCAATAAAGCACAAGTTGCACTCTGTGAAGTCTGTGCTCTTCTTCCTTTGGAATGTCTGAAATGAAGGCTGGGGCCCAGCAGCAATTTTGCAGGGGTGCGGTGGCAATGCTCAGTCACAGCTTGAAGCAGTGATTGAGCACCTGGTGGGAAGGCAGGGCCAACCCAGGGGAGCTCAGGTGCATGCAGACCCTTCCCAGACCTCACTGAAGGGTTGGCAGTGGAGGCAAGGGTGTCTGACTGGAGATCCCTGCCTGCCCGAGGCCTTCCAAGGGTCAGCAGCTTTTTTCCTTCCTTTCTGCGTTATTTCTCAGCTGCGGCACTTGGGCTTATCCTCACGTGCTGCAGCCTAGGACTTTGCCACCCCACTCTTATCCCTGTGCTTTCCGTTGCACTGTAGCATCACACAGGGGAGTAACGCCAGTTCCTCATCCTCACCGAAACGTGTGACAGAATCTCACACAGAATCAATTTCCCCTGGAAACGGCCATCTGGAAGGGCCTCGTCTGAGCGGGGAACTCCTCCCCAGCCTAGCTTTCCTGCTGAGACTCCTTCCAGCAACCACCCGCCACCAAGCCCAGCTCACCTCTTTGGCCCGCTCACTCCAGGCTGTGCCCAGGTCACACACGCCACAGCGGTGCTTCTGACGGGCTCTCAAAGGATGATCCCTTGCAAGGAACGCTCAGAGCTCAGTCTCTGCGTGCAGCACGCTCACCAGAGCACCAGCTCTGCTCCCCAGCTGAGCGCCAAACCCTCCCACCCAAGAACGATTGTGACCTCAGCACGGATCCGCAGCACTTCTGCGCTTTCATCATAAACCAAGGAAGCAGACGCCTCCCAGATCCCAATTCTAAGAGACCATTTCTCTCTGGTAAGAGAGGTCAGAGACACGATCAGATTTTTGAGTTGAAGATCTGGTGGCAAGCCCATGCAATCCACGTGAAACCCTGCGGGTAACGGAGCTGCAAACGTGACATGAAAAAGGAGCCATAAATAGACCAAAATTGATGATTTTGTTTTGAGTCTTCAAACCTATGCTCAAATTCCTTCATGCCACTTAGAAAAGCGGGAGGGAATCGGGCAGGAACACGTGCATCTGAGCCCTCTGGCTGCAGGAGCAGTGAGACAGACTTTGTCTAGATGTTGTGCTAAGGGACACGGTTGGTTTGGTGGGGAAATGATAGAATCATAGAATCACCAAGGTTGGAAAAGACCCACAGGATCACCCAGCCCAACCATCCACCCACCACCAGTAGTTCCCATTAAACCATTCCAGTGCCTGACCACCCTTGCGGAGAAGTAGCATTTCCTAAGGTCCAGCCCGAACCGAACCTTCCCTGGCGCAGCTTGAAGCCGTTCCCTCTAGTCCCATCACTGTGACACGAGAGAAGAGGCCGACCCCCCCCACCCCCCGCCTCACTACAACCTCCCTTCAGGTAGCTATAGAGAGCAATAAGGTCTCCCCTGAGCCTCCTCTTCTCCAGGCTGAACAATCCCAGCTCCTTCAGCCGCTCCTCGTAACGCCTGTGCTCCAGACCCCTCACCAGCTTTGTTGCCCTTCTCTGAGCACGCTCCAGTCCAGGGCCTCTCCATGTCTTTCTTACAGCCAGGGGCCCAAAACTGGACACAGTCCTCGAGGTGAGCCTCACCAGCGCTGATTACAGGGGGACAATTACTTCCCTGTTCCTGCTGGCAACACTGTTCCTGATGCCACTGTCCCCAGGATGCCACTGGCCTTCTTGGCCACCCGGGCACGCCGCTGGCTCACCTTCAGGCGAGCATCAGTCAATACCCCCACGTCCATTTCCTCTACACAGTCTTCCAGCCACTCTGCCCCAGGCCTGTAGCGTCGCCTGGGCTTCTTGTGGCCAAAGTGCAGGACCCGGCGTTTGGTCTTGCTGAACAGCTATCCAGCCTGTCCACATCCCTCCGTAGGGCCTCGCTACCCTCAGGCACATGGACACTTCCAGCCAACTTGGTGTCACCTGCAAACTTCCTGAGGCTGCGCTCAATGCCCTCATCCAGGTCCTCGGTACAGATACTGAAGAGGACAGGCCCCAGCACCCACCCCTGGGAAACACCACTCGCTGGTGACCGCTCGCCAGCTGGATTTAACTCCATTCACCACCACTCTCTGGGCCCGGCCCTCCAGCCACTTCCTCCCCCAGCCAAGAGCGTACCTGTCCAAGCCACGGGCTGCCAGCTTCTGCAGGAGAATACCGTGGGAGACAGCGTCAAAGGCTTTGCTGAAGTCTGGCTAGACCACAGCAACAGCCTTTCCCTCATCCACCAGGCGGGTCGCTAGATCATCGCAGGAGATCCGCTTGGTCGAGCAGGACCTGCCCTTCGTGAACCCACGCTGGCTAGGCCTGATCCCCGCTCGTCCCGCACGTGCCGCGTGGTCTCCCCCAAGACAGTCTGCTCCATCACCTTCCCTGGCACCGAGCTCAGGCTAACAGGCCTGCACTTCCCCGGATCCTCCTTACAGCCCTTCTTGGAGACGGAGACGGAGACGGAGACGGAGGTGGAGATGGGCTCCGCACGGTGATGGGTGGACAGCCGGACCGGATGAGCTTGGAGATCTTTGCCAACCTCGGAAGATTCCCGTTGCTTACTAGGCCACAGCGAGCCCCTTTGGAAAACGGCGTCTGCGGAACGCGAGGAAAATGTCCTTGCCCGTTTGTTTCTTGAGGCCAAAGATAAAAGCATCCTCTGCTGAGCGCAAGACTTCTCGGGAGGCGAAATCACGGCCGCAGAAGAGGCCGGCACGGCAACACCGCCGCTCTCGTCGGGGGGAAGCGGGAAGGCCTCTCGCTCCGCACGCATGCGCTGTAGCCGCCGCGCTCCTCAACCGCCAACCGCCCCAATCGGAATTGGCATCCTCGTCGCCCAATCGCGGCCCGCGGGGCGGGGACGGCCCCACCTCCCGTCATCCTCCCGGCCAATCACGCGGCCCGCTGTGTTTAAAAAGGAGTGCGCGCGGCCGGTAGGCGTCGCTGAGAGGATCTGAGCTCGTGGCGGAGGGGCGGAGCGGAGCGAGGAAGCGAAGCAGAGCGGCGGAGCGGCGGCCGCCCCGGTGCTGCCTGAGCCCGGCTGGGGCGGAGTCAGCTTCAGCCCTTCAGCCTCAGCCTCGCGCTCCTTCCCTGAGCCGCGCCGAGGGGGTTCTCGCCGCCCCTCGCGGAGCCGGTCCGGGTGCGGCGGTCGCTGCGTGCGCTCGGTCCGCCGCAATGAAGGCGGGCGGTGAGTGCGGGCCGCGCGGCTCTCCTTCGTTCCCGTCTTCGGCTCCGCGCGGGTCCCTCTGAGAGGGCTCTGCGGGCGGCCCGGGACGCGCGGCGGGAGGCTGCGGGAGGCTGTGGGGCCGCGGCGGGGCGGGGCGGGGGGTCGGAGCGGCGCGGGGCGGCGGTTGGCCCCGAGCCGCGGCGGGCGGAGATGCGGCAGTGCCCGCTCCGTGCCGGCTGCCGCCGCTCCCTGCGGGGCCGTGAGCCTTCCCGGGCGTTGGGTGATCGGCGAGAGGCGTTACGCGCCTCCGCCGGAAGGCTGCCGTGAGGAAAAACGCGACGGAGCGCTGTTGGCCGCCTGCGAACGGTGCGATCCCTCCCTGAGCGCTCCGCTTTCGCTGTGGGAGCGGCGGCTGAGCGCTGCGTCGCGGCCCGGCGCCTCTCGCCCTGCCGAGGCCGTGCGCTTCGTCCCTGCTTCCAGTCCTGGTTTGGATTCCTGCTGCTCGCTTGCCGACTTGCAGCGGGCTTTGGGGCTCCCGAGTGCAGGCAGAGCCCGGCTGCTCGCGGCAGCCGTCGCCCTGTGCCGTCCCAGCGGATGGACGGCCGGCCGGCCGGCCGGCGGGAGGGGCTTCGGGCCCCTTTTCTGTCTTCCGCCGGCGTGACTCGTGTGTTCTTCCTGGCTTCGCCTCACCTCCTCGGTCGTTTGCCTCTCTTGGCTGCCGTGCTGAGGGTAAGCTCTCCAGCAGGAAAGGAAGGCTGGTGCAGGCAGCGCCCCGGTCTGTGAGCGCGGCGAGGTGAGGAAGCTGGCTGTGAGGGGAGGGGTCTTCCAGGAGCACCTCCCGCGGAGAGGTGGGCTTTGGCCTCGGGTGGCTTCGTGGGCCTTAGCTTCCTCATCCCTCCTCATCTCTTGCTCTGGTTGATGCGCTTGAAGAAGCGTTCCACTGAATTCCACACGCACTCTAGGGGCACCTTTTTTCTCTTCCACCTTTTCTCTTCCTGTGGCTCAGCGAGGTGTTGTGTTTTTGTTTTCCAGCGGTTCGCTGCCGCTGTTCCAGATGCTTCTGTTTCCCTTCCAAGCGAAGGCTAAGGGAACGGCCCCGCGTCCTGCCGTTGCTAAGTGTGCCCGAGGATGCTGTGCTTCATGCTGTGCCTTCGCCTTCCTGCTGAGGAGCTCCTCTGGCTCGGAGCGGTGAGTGCCGGCCCCTCCTGCAGTGCGCTGCCTTATTTCTGCCCCCGGGAGCCAGAAGTGCAGGCGGGAACGCCTGCGTCCGCGGAGGCGTGAGGAGAGCCAAAAAAACCATGCAGTAGGTAGCTATTTGCTGGCCTAGCGGTCAGCTTGCTCACTACTGCAACCTCCAAGACTGGCAGCAGTATTTGTGTGTTTTGTGTCGAGTTTCTGTGGGGATGGTCCTTCCGGCTCCCCGTGACTGGCAAAGTGAATTTGGTTTGGCATCTCTTGCTGTAGTGATGGCTAGCCAGGGAAGGAGCTGTGATTAATGAGCTCCCTACCTAAAATTCAATGGTGTTGGTCCCGTTCTGTTAGTAATGCTCCCCCTCCTACCTTGCAGGTGCGCTCCCCTCTTAAATACCTCGTGGATGATCTCGCTGGTGTTTGGGCGTGGGCACTAGTGTTCCTTGTTTGAAGGTAACACGTGACCTGAAATCTGTCCCTGGTGCTTCCATGTGAACCAGCAAGTGTGATGGAAGAGCACAGCTCTCAGGGTCGGTTGTTTTGCCCAACCCCGTGTGGTGAAGGATGAGTAGACTTGGCTATTGAAGCAGGTGCAATTTGAATGGGTTGTTAGTAATCTGCCTAGAAAGGAAGGAGAACGTCTCTTTACCCATCCGATTGGAAGGAGATGGCTTGACTTGCATGTCACGCTAATTGTTCTGCTTCTAACTGCGGTGCCCGCTCTGATGTGCGTACTGTGTGTGTCTCCCTGTGGAGAGTGTACGTTTAAGAGCGTGCAGATAGCAAGGCATCTGCTTTTTTGTTGAGATGAAAACTTGGGTTTCTTAAGGAAGGCACCTTCAGAGATGGTTTCTGGTTTCACTGGGGAGTATTTCAGGGTTAGCAGAGAATGCCAAATAATACCTGGTAATGAGAGGTAATGTCTTGTGGATGCAGCTGTGGTCTAAATAGTCGGTGCTTGAGTTGTATGGCCAACCTCTGTTCTCCTTTGGGTATTAGATACCTACGGTTGTGGACTACAGAGAAGTACAATGTTGTCTATAAGCCATGCTAAGACTAAAGCGCTGGTCTTTCTTTTCAGCGTCCGTGGAATCGCTCAGGTTGGAAAAGACCTGAAGGATGACAGGCAGGTGTTGTCTCACTGCAGTTCAAGACAATTTGAAGGTGAGCGTTATGACGAGATAGGCCAAGAAAAGGTGGGTTTGCTGTTCTAATTTGTTTGCTAAAATCTGCCTCCTTGAGCGAAAGCTACCGTATGGCAGGCTGTTCCAAAGTTCCCATAACGGGAAGTGGGTTTTAACTGGAGGTTTTGGCAGTAGAGAATAGCTCGGTAAGGTTGGGGCTTCTCAACTTCATCTGCCGGGACTCTAAGTGCTGTGGTTGACCAGCAGTTCTAGGAAGGACTCGGCAGGATAGCTTTCTCCTTGGAAGAAATGAGGACAAATAAGGATGAAGTAGCTGCTTCCTGGCAGGGGGAATCACCCTGTGGAATTCTTACCGCTTCTTTGTCTTTCAGGTGATGAGCTACAGCCAGCTCTGTTGGCTGCTGGGTGTGAAGCGGGAGGACCCGAAGCCCGGTCCCTTGCACGCCGATGTCATAGGAACGAGAGCTTTCTTTCGGTCTTCCCTCTGGAAAGAGATCTAAGAGGCGAGTATAACTGGTGGCTGGAAAGGTCTGTGAAGGACCGTTGTGTTTGGGCGGTCCTTTGTGGAGCCGGGGATTGGACCTGATAATCCCTGTGGATATCCCTTCCAGCTCAGGATATTGCCTGATTCTACGATTGTTGTAGCTGTGTGGAGGAGTACATAAGCACTGTGTCCCACAGCCTCTGATTTTTTTTTTATTGTGTCCCCAGGCCCTGCCCCCTCCTTGGGGTCCAGTGGGGGTGGCCCTGGGGGTACAAAACCCACACCCCATTGGTGGGAGCCACTCCCTCGGCTGCTGCCGACCCTGGAACCTTTGGAGGAGGCTCAACCGGGGGCTGGGGCCTGGCCCTTAAACGGGCACCAGGACTCCAAGAGCGCCTGGCTCCATCCCCAGCAACGTTCTGTTTCCCCTGCTCAAAAGCGCTCCCCAGGGACAGTCCCTTTCAACTTCTCCAGGGCTGCAGCCGTAATAGTGGTGTAAATTGGCCACGGGGATGGCGTCCGATGGAGTTGGTTGTCAGTGCGATTCTGTGCGCCGCCCCAAGGCCCTGTGGCTTCAGCCATGGGTCGGACTGCGAGGCGGGGGGGAGGGACTCGTGCAGATGCAAATGGCTATGCTTGTCTGAGCAATAGTTGTCTGGATCACCCCAACTGTTACCAGCCCATTCTTCAGGAGAGACATTTTTCCAAGCTGAGCTATGTCAGGCAGAACTGGGAGATGGCCCTGGTGCCATTTCCATACGTGATCCCAGGTTGTGGTGTTTTCATTGAAACTCTTGAAGCTCGTTTAGCTGTTGCTCTGTTTCCGGTGATAACAACAGCTCAGTAGATTACATCCGCTGATCCCATCTTGTAACGCCTCTATTTTACGGTTGGGTTTTCCCCTCTCCTGGCAGGAAGATGCGCTCCAACCTCTTGCTGATTATACCGTGATCTTTCCCGCCCTCCAGCATCAGTTGAGTGCTCTCCTACCTCTGCCCACTTACACCAGCTATCATAAGCCAATTCCTCAGGGAACGGAGGCTTTGTTTGGATCTCACGTTTTGGTAGCTACTTGGTGACTGTGCTTGTCATGCTGCTGCCTCCACCAGTTTGGCATCGCAGGAGATGACAATTGCATTTCACTTGGTTCTCCTGAGTAGCCATGTCAGAGTTACTGATAACTGAACAAGAGCGGTAATTTTTAGCGCAAAGCCTAACATTCTAACAGCCCTTAGTCACGTAACGGTGAGGAGCTCAGTAACGCGATTTAATGAAATGGATGAGAATTAAACAGAGACCTGATTACAGATTCAGGGGTGACAAGATCCACGCTCAGTAACAGGGTACCTTAGAACAGATACAGATACAGACAGATTAACAGAAATATCAAGTGGAGTAACACAAACCCTTGTGTTACAAATGCGTCTAGTTAAAAGGCATAAATAAGTAGGGAGGTGGATGTCAGAATGAGCTGGCCTCTGCTTGAGCTTGGAGCAAATACTCCCAAGGCCCTGGCATTCCTCAGCGGGCGATAACTGAGGCTGACTCGAGTGGGAGGGCTTTGCCCCGGCTTCTGCTGAGCGACAGCCCCGAGAATTTGGTTGTCCCTGAGAGGTGCCTTGAGCCCGGTTTTGCCAGGTACTTGTACAGAGCAGCTCCCTTGGGATTGTTCTGGGGCAATGGGATGAGAAGCAGGAGTCAGATCCGAGAAGGGCTTGCCCTCGCGCCCCAAGCCACTGCCCCTTGCTACCCACGGCAAGCAGGGGCTGGGCAAGGGAAGGGGTGTACTGGCTGTACTGGGTCTCCACCTCGTGTTCAAGGAGAAGAATTGCACCGAGAGGCCTGAGAGAAGGGGGAGAAAGTGGGAGGGGGGGGGGGGGGGGGGGGGCGCGGCGCAGCACTGCGCCCCAGGTTGACGCAGGCGTTGTCCAAGGAATCAGAACAGCAGACCTTGCACGTGAGCCCAATGCAGAGTTTTGCCAAGGGGGGAGGCAGGAAGAAGTTTCAGTTTCAGCCTTGCGGGTGGGCGTCTTTCTGTACCCAAAGACGTGCTTTGTGCCCTCGATGCTGAGGGCAGCCACCCAGGGCTGGGGAACGAACGGCTGCACGGCCCCTGAACCCTGACCAGCAGGGAAACTGGGAGAACAGAATGCCGTCACTGCTGATCTGTACCAGTTTGACTCTGCTTTAAGACTCACTGCAAGCTTTCAGAATAAGGGTCCCCTCAGAAGAAGACAGACAAGGAGCAGGGTTGAAAAGGAACAGGGTTGGTTTTAATTGGTGGTTGTTGCTGTTGGTTGTAAAATAGACAATCAGTCTATGGTGTTACACTGTCAATGATGTCAGACAGTTCCAGAAGGAGCTCGTCCACATCCTTCTCAGCGTCCACCTCAATTTCTCCTTCCAGTTCTCCTGTGATCTCCATCATGAACTGCTCGAGATCGTCCTCTTCAGAGACGAGTGCTTCCCCCGCCTCTGCGCAGCTCAGCTGCTGTGTCTCAGCTGCGTCTTGTGAGGAATAGGATGGTGCACTTGAGACCTCCGACTGTGCCACGGAGTCCGCCTGGCTTCCTGGAAGCAGTTCCAGGCTTGGGAGGACAAGGAAGAGAACAATCAGTACGTGACATCTCTAACTGGAGAAGCGCTTTCAGCAAGAAGTCGTCCTCTGCGAAAACCTGTTTACTGACTGAGCTACTTTTCCCCACGACTTACTCAGCAGAGATTTTGAGTAAGCAATTGAAATCATTTCAGAGGACCTGTTCCTTTGTTGGATTATGCCACGACACATCTCAAACACCCCCTTCTCCCCCTGATGTGAAAGAACTTATGTCTAATGGAAAAAGGGCACTGATGATGAACGAGTTGTGGTCATCACCTGCTTGGAGGTGTTTCGACTGCAGGAATGGTCACCAGGCTGTCCCCGGGCAGGGCTGGAACGATGGCCTAGGAAGAAACAAGACATTGTGTATGAAGCACGGGACAAAGATTCCTAGGTAACTTCTTTTCCCAGAGAAGCTGCGGATGCCCCGTCCCTGGAGGCATCCAAGGCCAGGCTGGATGGGTTTCCAGGCACTTGGATCTCGTGGCTGGCAACCCTGCTCACAGCAGGACAGGTGGAACACGAGATGATCTCTGAGGACTCCTCCTCCCTTCCCTCAGCCTGAGCTGAGCCTGAACCCAAATACGGAACCACGCTGCTCCCGAAGGAAGCATTCTCTTGAAGGTTACAAGCGACCTTGGGTGTTTTTCACAGCGCAGCATCAATGGACAAAATCCTTCCCACCACAGAGCCATCTCCGAATCCTAGAATCGCAGACTATTACAGAGTCATCACTGCTCTACATCTGATCAAAACAGGAAGTTTGCACAAGTATCCTGTGAGACATCTGCTGCCTTCAAAGGAAACAGGAGACCTGCAGAACATTTGACACTCCTACGTTTCTTCAAGAGCAATGTAAACAAACCTTCCGTATCCGCTACTGCTTAGAACCCCCTGTTCTTACCGTAGGTAGTTTTTTAGCTGGGGGCTCATCTGTGTCCTCAGCAGCAGATGGATGCATCTCTGCTGCTTTTCGTTTCCGTTTCTGCTTGGGGGGGAAGGTGGTTTTCCAATCAATAGGCTTCACGGCCTCCTTGCGTCCACCTAGAGTCAAAGGAAGGGAGAGCTGGTAGAGTCCTGCTGTGCCTCGAGAGAGATCCACGTTCTCTTATCGTTCCCGCAACCCTTCCTCAAAGTTAAATACACTTGACCAGTGGAGTTACACTGCCACGTGCTGGATTCTCAGCAATGTCTTCCACACAGTCATCTCTGTCTGCCAGCAGTGCATACAGAGGAACCAAGAAACCCAATGGCTGCGCCCAGGAATACCCCAGGGCAAGGAAAACTCTGACACAGAGCAATCCTAGGTGGCAGCGTTACTTTTCTGAGACGCCGTCACGAGCTCCCTGTGCTCACCCTTGACTCGTTTCTTGCAGGGCAATTCTTTTACTTTTCCCTCCTCCTCCTCAGATCGCTTGCGTTTTTTTCCAGCCGGGCCATGGGAGGAAGTTGGGATGTCAACTGCAGGGAACAGTCCCAGGAAAGAACAATCAGAACAGCTAAGCAGAAAGACAGTGCATCAAGCCCAGATGCCTGTTGAGTATCTGTACCTCTCTTTGGTGCCTTCCCAGGCTTCTTGCCCAGACTTCCTGCAAGGCCGCTCTTCGGAGGAAGGCCACTGGCGTCAGCTTCTGGCAGAGAGAAAACAAGAAGTAAGTGAAGAGCATCTCTTTGGAGGAAGGTTTCAACACAGTCAGCCACAAGCTTTAAGTTTTGGAAGTCTGTCCCTCAAGCAGCTCCCATTCACCATCAACTGCCATTCTGAACCCACCTGCACACAGTTAATTTCATTTCCGCTGCAAATTGCTGCAGTCACCAAGGCACAGCCAGCTATCCAGCTAGTGCCTTGGTAGCCTTGTTCCTCTGGTTTTCCATCTTAGCCCGTATCTCCCCCCGCCCCCCTCCCCCACCCCTCCCCCCCCCCCCCCCCAAAAAAAACAACCACCATTCAGACGGCCAAAACACAAACTAATATTTCTCTTAGCGTGGCTCTTCCCTGCACTCCCCACCAGTGAATGGTTACTTGACATCCCGCACCCGCTCAGAAGTAATATTCCAGATTAAATCTTTCACGCTTCGTGCCATCAGAAACTCACTTTGGCTTGGTGGTACGGCCAGTCCGTTCCCACCGCGTTCCTTCAAGTGGAGAAAGGCGCAGTGGGCTTTCTGACAGCCTCCTGGTTGATCCTCCCAATAGCACGGAATCTCACTGCGCTTCTTCTGAAGAGAGAAAGAAAGGAAGGGTCACGGAAACAGGCGCACGAGGTTTGCAAAGAGACGCAGCGTTCCGGGTCGTGCCAGAGATGGGACCGTCACAGTGCTGAAACATCACCTATCACTAAAGGAAACACCTGGGAGCGCATTCACAACACCTGCGTGAGCTGTAACCGCTCGGCATATTTCGCTTTCTCATCCTTCAGGTAGAGGAGACAGGCGCTCTCAGTTCAGGGGGTTAAACCAATACACCTGCTGCAAAATGCTCCCGTTATTCGGGAGAAACGGTGCCTTCAGGTGCCGTGGCGAAGTCCACCAGAAATGATCGGGCAGAGCCTTAGCTCTTGACCATCATCTCTCGCCCCACCCTTTGCTACTCCAAGCAGCCAGAGCACAGTTGTCTGAAGAAATCCAGGGCAGACAAGGCCTGGTAGACCGCAAGCAAGCCCCGCTGGCAGGAGGGCAGTGCCCGCTCTTTCCTCCCACCCTGCTCCAGCAGGTGTAGGAGTCTGAGCAATGCGGTCTTTTTGCACCTGGGGAAAAAATGCCTTTGGCACCTAGCGCAAACAGCTCTCGCTAACATAGAGCTGAGGCATGGAGTTCTCTTCCCCCTGCCTCCTCCCGGTCCCCTCTAGAAACAGAAACCCCTAAGATTTTCACAGCAAACGTATCTAGCCTGCACAAGTGCATTCCGCCCACCTACAGCAATGAAAAGCGGTTTTGTGGCTAAGTTGGAGAGCACGTCTTTAGGCAAACACTCACATCAATTCTCATGTGCCTGAACTTGCAGTTGCCACTGGAACAGCGACCCTCCACCCACAGCCGGCACACTTGTTCGCTCCCCAGAGCCGCTTCACAGTGGCGGAAGGGACAGCTGTCTCCCTGCACGCAAAAGGAAACCACACGGGAAAATAAGAGTACGGCCTGAAACGTGCCCATGCTATCAGCCCAGCTTGTTAGCAGCGAGCGCAGAATCCCACCGGTTGTGAAGGTAACGCATCAGTGGTAGGTCTCCCCCTGCTCCACCCCTTTCTCTTACGAATGAGGACAAGGAAGAAAATGCAGGCAAAGGAAACCCAACCATACCTTCGTGCAGGTGGAGTAGAAATAGAAGTAGCAGTCGACTCCTCGCTGAGACATGATGAAATTCTCAGAGCAAGCTCGGCTTCAGAGGAGTTCCCTGCTCTTGGAAAGAGCCGGACGCCCTCCTTCTTGGACTGCTTGGATCCGCAAAATCGCCTTTCCGACCGGGACCCTGAGGAAAGGGTCAAGAACCGGAAAAGAATGAGGAATAAGCATTTCCCCAGCTTTCCTTTTATGCAATTTAGACTCTCGAGGAGGGCAGCGTCTCGGAAGCAGCTGGTTGAAGAACTGTGCCAACTCTAGATCCAACTTGCGTCTAACTGCCACGACCTCTCCCAGCAAGTACTGTCCTCCATCTCACCTACAGTTACATAACTTGCAGCACACATTTTGCGTTCCTGTCATGAGAATGAATCCATCTTCTCCCCTTGCTGCAGCTGCAAGGGATGCACTGGTACGACTCACGTGTTTGACGAACCTACGGTTGTGGCTTACCCAGGCACAGCTGCAGGCCTTCTCCCTTCCAGCTAACACACCAGCCCGATGGCTGAGCAACACCGTCAGCGAGAGCGGGCAGCACCCGTCAGCCACCACCACTCTCACTGCCAGCCGGGACGAGGGCTGACGCAGCGTGTCCGCACTCCTGCGCAGCGCTCACGGCTGTGGCACTCACTGGTGGCAGCCACGGCCCGAAAGACAGTGCTTGTGAGGTCACTGTGCTTGTGATGTCACCGGACAGTCCGTGCCCCAGCTGAGCACTTGGCTCTCCACCGTGACTCGAGTGGGGTTTTGTTAAAAATATGCTGGATACGGCACAGCCAGCCATCGGTGGGTCAATAAAGCACAAGTTGCACTCTGTGAAGTCTGTGCTCTTCTTCCTTTGGAATGTCTGAAATGAAGGCTGGGGCCCAGCAGCAATTTTGCAGGGGTGCGGTGGCAATGCTCAGTCACAGCTTGAAGCAGTGATTGAGCACCTGGTGGGAAGGCAGGGCCAACCCAGGGGAGCTCAGGTGCATGCAAACCCTTCCCAGACCTCACTGAAGGGTTGGCAGTGGAGGCAAGGGTGTCTGACTGGAGATCCCTGCCTGCCCGAGGCCTTCCAAGGGTCAGCAGCTTTTTTCCTTCCTTTCTGCGTTATTTCTCAGCTGCGGCACTTGGGCTTATCCTCACGTGCTGCAGCCTAGGACTTTGCCACCCCACTCTTATCCCTGTGCTTTCCGTTGCACTGTAGCATCACACAGGGGAGTAACGCCAGTTCCTCATCCTCACCGAAACGTGTGACAGAATCTCACACAGAATCAATTTCCCCTGGAAACGGCCATCTGGAAGGGCCTCGTCTGAGCGGGGAACTCCTCCCCAGCCTAGCTTTCCTGCTGAGACTCCTTCCAGCAACCACCCGCCACCAAGCCCAGCTCACCTCTTTGGCCCGCTCACTCCAGGCTGTGCCCAGGTCACACACGCCACAGCGGTGCTTCTGACGGGCTCTCAAAGGATGATCCCTTGCAAGGAACGCTCAGAGCTCAGTCTCTGCGTGCAGCACGCTCACCAGAGCACCAGCTCTGCTCCCCAGCTGAGCGCCAAACCCTCCCACCCAAGAACGATTGTGACCTCAGCACGGATCCGCAGCACTTCTGCGCTTTCATCATAAACCAAGGAAGCAGACGCCTCCCAGATCCCAATTCTAAGAGACCATTTCTCTCTGGTAAGAGAGGTCAGAGACACGATCAGATTTTTGAGTTGAAGATCTGGTGGCAAGCCCATGCAACCCACGTGAAACCCTGCGGGTAACGGAGCTGCAAACGTGACATGAAAAAGGAGCCATAAATAGACCAAAATTGATGATTTTGTTTTGAGTCTTCAAACCTATGCTCAAATTCCTTCATGCCACTTAGAAAAGCGGGAGGGAATCGGGCAGGAACACGTGCATCTGAGCCCTCTGGCTGCAGGAGCAGTGAGACAGACTTTGTCTAGATGTTGTGCTAAGGGACACGGTTGGTTTGGTGGGGAAATGATAGAATCATAGAATCACCAAGGTTGGAAAAGACCCACAGGATCACCCAGCCCAACCATCCACCCACCACCAGTAGTTCCCATTAAACCATTCCAGTGCCTGACCACCCTTGCGGAGAAGTAGCATTTCCTAAGGTCCAGCCCGAACCGAACCTTCCCTGGCGCAGCTTGAAGCCGTTCCCTCTAGTCCCATCACTGTGACACGAGAGAAGAGGCCGACCCCCCCCACCCCCCGCCTCACTACAACCTCCCTTCAGGTAGCTATAGAGAGCAATAAGGTCTCCCCTGAGCCTCCTCTTCTCCAGGCTGAACAATCCCAGCTCCTTCAGCCGCTCCTCGTAACGCCTGTGCTCCAGACCCCTCACCAGCTTTGTTGCCCTTCTCTGAGCACGCTCCAGTCCAGGGCCTCTCCATGTCTTTCTTACAGCCAGGGGCCCAAAACTGGACACAGTCCTCGAGGTGAGCCTCACCAGCGCTGATTACAGGGGGACAATTACTTCCCTGTTCCTGCTGGCAACACTGTTCCTGATGCCACTGTCCCCAGGATGCCACTGGCCTTCTTGGCCACCCGGGCACGCCGCTGGCTCACCTTCAGGCGAGCATCAGTCAATACCCCCACGTCCATTTCCTCTACACAGTCTTCCAGCCACTCTGCCCCAGGCCTGTAGCGTCGCCTGGGCTTCTTGTGGCCAAAGTGCAGGACCCGGCGTTTGGTCTTGCTGAACAGCTATCCAGCCTGTCCACATCCCTCCGTAGGGCCTCGCTACCCTCAGGCAGCATGGACACTTCCAGCCAACTTGGTGTCACCTGCAAACTTCCTGAGGCTGCGCTCAATGCCCTCATCCAGGTCCTCGGTACAGATACTGAAGAGGACAGGCCCCAGCACCCACCCCTGGGAAACACCACTCGCTGGTGACCGCTCGCCAGCTGGATTTAACTCCATTCACCACCACTCTCTGGGCCCGGCCCTCCAGCCACTTCCTCCCCCAGCCAAGAGCGTACCTGTCCAAGCCACGGGCTGCCAGCTTCTGCAGGAGAATACCGTGGGAGACAGCGTCAAAGGCTTTGCTGAAGTCTGGCTAGACCACAGCAACAGCCTTTCCCTCATCCACCAGGCGGGTCGCTAGATCATCGCAGGAGATCCGCTTGGTCGAGCAGGACCTGCCCTTCGTGAACCCACGCTGGCTAGGCCTGATCCCCGCTCGTCCCGCACGTGCCGCGTGGTCTCCCCCAAGACAGTCTGCTCCATCACCTTCCCTGGCACCGAGCTCAGGCTAACAGGCCTGCACTTCCCCGGATCCTCCTTACAGCCCTTCTTGGAGACGGAGACGGAGACGGAGACGGAGGTGGAGATGGGCTCCGCACGGTGATGGGTGGACAGCCGGACCGGATGAGCTTGGAGATCTTTGCCAACCTCGGAAGATTCCCGTTGCTTACTAGGCCACAGCGAGCCCCTTTGGAAAACGGCGTCTGCGGAACGCGAGGAAAATGTCCTTGCCCGTTTGTTTCTTGAGGCCAAAGATAAAAGCATCCTCTGCTGAGCGCAAGACTTCTCGGGAGGCGAAATCACGGCCGCAGAAGAGGCCGGCACGGCAACACCGCCGCTCTCGTCGGGGGGAAGCGGGAAGGCCTCTCGCTCCGCACGCATGCGCTGTAGCCGCCGCGCTCCTCAACCGCCAACCGCCCCAATCGGAATTGGCATCCTCGTCGCCCAATCGCGGCCCGCGGGGCGGGGACGGCCCCACCTCCCGTCATCCTCCCGGCCAATCACGCGGCCCGCTGTGTTTAAAAAGGAGTGCGCGCGGCCGGTAGGCGTCGCTGAGAGGATCTGAGCTCGTGGCGGAGGGGCGGAGCGGAGCGAAGTGAAGCGAAGCAGAGCGGCGGAGCGGCGGCCGCCCCGGTGCTGCCTGAGCCCGGCTGGGGCGGAGTCAGCTTCAGCCTCAGCCTCGCGCTCCTTCCCTGAGCCGCGCCGAGGGGGTTCTCGCCGCCCCTCGCGGAGCCGGTCCGGGTGCGGCGGTCGCTGCGTGCGCTCGGTCCGCCGCAATGAAGGCGGGCGGTGAGTGCGGGCCGCGCGGCTCTCCTTCGTTCCCGTCTTCGGCTCCGCGCGGGTCCCTCTGAGAGGGCTCTGCGGGCGGCCCGGGACGCGCGGCGGGAGGCTGCGGGAGGCTGTGGGGCCGCGGCGGGGCGGGGCGGGGGGGTCGGAGCGGCGCGGGGCGGCGGTTGGCCCCGAGCCGCGGCGGGCGGAGATGCGGCAGTGCCCGCTCCGTGCCGGCTGCCGCCGCTCCCTGCGGGGCCGTGAGCCTTCCCGGGCGTTGGGTGATCGGCGAGAGGCGTTACGCGCCTCCGCCGGAAGGCTGCCGTGAGGAAAAACGCGACGGAGCGCTGTTGGCCGCCTGCGAACGGTGCGATCCCTCCCTGAGCGCTCCGCTTTCGCTGTGGGAGCGGCGGCTGAGCGCTGCGTCGCGGCCCGGCGCCTCTCGCCCTGCCGAGGCCGTGCGCTTCGTCCCTGCTTCCAGTCCTGGTTTGGATTCCTGCTGCTCGCTTGCCGACTTGCAGCGGGCTTTGGGGCTCCCGAGTGCAGGCAGAGCCCGGCTGCTCGCGGCAGCCGTCGCCCTGTGCCGTCCCAGCGGATGGACGGCCGGCCGGCCGGCCGGCGGGAGGGGCTTCGGGCCCCTTTTCTGTCTTCCGCCGGCGTGACTCGTGTGTTCTTCCTGGCTTCGCCTCACCTCCTCGGTCGTTTGCCTCTCTTGGCTGCCGTGCTGAGGGTAAGCTCTCCAGCAGGAAAGGAAGGCTGGTGCAGGCAGCGCCCCGGTCTGTGAGCGCGGCGAGGTGAGGAAGCTGGCTGTGAGGGGAGGGGTCTTCCAGGAGCACCTCCCGCGGAGAGGTGGGCTTTGGCCTCGGGTGGCTTCGTGGGCCTTAGCTTCCTCATCCCTCCTCATCTCTTGCTCTGGTTGATGCGCTTGAAGAAGCGTTCCACTGAATTCCACACGCACTCTAGGGGCACCTTTTTTCTCTTCCACCTTTTCTCTTCCTGTGGCTCAGCGAGGTGTTGTGTTTTTGTTTTCCAGCGGTTCGCTGCCGCTGTTCCAGATGCTTCTGTTTCCCTTCCAAGCGAAGGCTAAGGGAACGGCCCCGCGTCCTGCCGTTGCTAAGTGTGCCCGAGGATGCTGTGCTTCATGCTGTGCCTTCGCCTTCCTGCTGAGGAGCTCCTCTGGCTCGGAGCGGTGAGTGCCGGCCCCTCCTGCAGTGCGCTGCCTTATTTCTGCCCCCGGGAGCCAGAAGTGCAGGCGGGAACGCCTGCGTCCGCGGAGGCGTGAGGAGAGCCAAAAAAACCATGCAGTAGGTAGCTATTTGCTGGCCTAGCGGTCAGCTTGCTCACTACTGCAACCTCCAAGACTGGCAGCAGTATTTGTGTGTTTTGTGTCGAGTTTCTGTGGGGATGGTCCTTCCGGCTCCCCGTGACTGGCAAAGTGAATTTGGTTTGGCATCTCTTGCTGTAGTGATGGCTAGCCAGGGAAGGAGCTGTGATTAATGAGCTCCCTACCTAAAATTCAATGGTGTTGGTCCCGTTCTGTTAGTAATGCTCCCCCTCCTACCTTGCAGGTGCGCTCCCCTCTTAAATACCTCGTGGATGATCTCGCTGGTGTTTGGGCGTGGGCACTAGTGTTCCTTGTTTGAAGGTAACACGTGACCTGAAATCTGTCCCTGGTGCTTCCATGTGAACCAGCAAGTGTGATGGAAGAGCACAGCTCTCAGGGTCGGTTGTTTTGCCCAACCCCGTGTGGTGAAGGATGAGTAGACTTGGCTATTGAAGCAGGTGCAATTTGAATGGGTTGTTAGTAATCTGCCTAGAAAGGAAGGAGAACGTCTCTTTACCCATCCGATTGGAAGGAGATGGCTTGACTTGCATGTCACGCTAATTGTTCTGCTTCTAACTGCGGTGCCCGCTCTGATGTGCGTACTGTGTGTGTCTCCCTGTGGAGAGTGTACGTTTAAGAGCGTGCAGATAGCAAGGCATCTGCTTTTTTGTTGAGATGAAAACTTGGGTTTCTTAAGGAAGGCACCTTCAGAGATGGTTTCTGGTTTCACTGGGGAGTATTTCAGGGTTAGCAGAGAATGCCAAATAATACCTGGTAATGAGAGGTAATGTCTTGTGGATGCAGCTGTGGTCTAAATAGTCGGTGCTTGAGTTGTATGGCCAACCTCTGTTCTCCTTTGGGTATTAGATACCTACGGTTGTGGACTACAGAGAAGTACAATGTTGTCTATAAGCCATGCTAAGACTAAAGCGCTGGTCTTTCTTTTCAGCGTCCGTGGAATCGCTCAGGTTGGAAAAGACCTGAAGGATGACAGGCAGGTGTTGTCTCACTGCAGTTCAAGACAATTTGAAGGTGAGCGTTATGACGAGATAGGCCAAGAAAAGGTGGGTTTGCTGTTCTAATTTGTTTGCTAAAATCTGCCTCCTTGAGCGAAAGCTACCGTATGGCAGGCTGTTCCAAAGTTCCCATAACGGGAAGTGGGTTTTAACTGGAGGTTTTGGCAGTAGAGAATAGCTCGGTAAGGTTGGGGCTTCTCAACTTCATCTGCCGGGACTCTAAGTGCTGTGGTTGACCAGCAGTTCTAGGAAGGACTCGGCAGGATAGCTTTCTCCTTGGAAGAAATGAGGACAAATAAGGATGAAGTAGCTGCTTCCTGGCAGGGGGAATCACCCTGTGGAATTCTTACCGCTTCTTTGTCTTTCAGGTGATGAGCTACAGCCAGCTCTGTTGGCTGCTGGGTGTGAAGCGGGAGGACCCGAAGCCCGGTCCCTTGCACGCCGATGTCATAGGAACGAGAGCTTTCTTTCGGTCTTCCCTCTGGAAAGAGATCTAAGAGGCGAGTATAACTGGTGGCTGGAAAGGTCTGTGAAGGACCGTTGTGTTTGGGCGGTCCTTTGTGGAGCCGGGGATTGGACCTGATAATCCCTGTGGATATCCCTT
This sequence comes from Gallus gallus, assembly GCF_016699485.2. Classification (NCBI taxonomy): domain Eukaryota; kingdom Metazoa; phylum Chordata; class Aves; order Galliformes; family Phasianidae; genus Gallus; species Gallus gallus. Next base: position 14,335,652 of record NC_052545.1, read on the forward strand.
CCAGCTCAGGATATTGCCTGATTCTACGATTGTTGTAGCTGTGTGGAGGAGTACATAAGCACTGTGTCCCACAGCCTCTGATTTTTTTTTTATTGTGTCCCCAGGCCCTGCCCCCTCCTTGGGGTCCAGTGGGGGTGGCCCTGGGGGTACAAAACCCACACCCCATTGGTGGGAGCCACTCCCTCGGCTGCTGCCGACCCTGGAACCTTTGGAGGAGGCTCAACCGGGGGCTGGGGCCTGGCCCTTAAACGGGCACCAGGACTCCAAGAGCGCCTGGCTCCATCCCCAGCAACGTTCTGTTTCCCCTGCTCAAAAGCGCTCCCCAGGGACAGTCCCTTTCAACTTCTCCAGGGCTGCAGCCGTAATAGTGGTGTAAATTGGCCACGGGGATGGCGTCCGATGGAGTTGGTTGTCAGTGCGATTCTGTGCGCCGCCCCAAGGCCCTGTGGCTTCAGCCATGGGTCGGACTGCGAGGCGGGGGGGAGGGACTCGTGCAGATGCAAATGGCTATGCTTGTCTGAGCAATAGTTGTCTGGATCACCCCAACTGTTACCAGCCCATTCTTCAGGAGAGACATTTTTCCAAGCTGAGCTATGTCAGGCAGAACTGGGAGATGGCCCTGGTGCCATTTCCATACGTGATCCCAGGTTGTGGTGTTTTCATTGAAACTCTTGAAGCTCGTTTAGCTGTTGCTCTGTTTCCGGTGATAACAACAGCTCAGTAGATTACATCCGCTGATCCCATCTTGTAACGCCTCTATTTTACGGTTGGGTTTTCCCCTCTCCTGGCAGGAAGATGCGCTCCAACCTCTTGCTGATTATACCGTGATCTTTCCCGCCCTCCAGCATCAGTTGAGTGCTCTCCTACCTCTGCCCACTTACACCAGCTATCATAAGCCAATTCCTCAGGGAACGGAGGCTTTGTTTGGATCTCACGTTTTGGTAGCTACTTGGTGACTGTGCTTGTCATGCTGCTGCCTCCACCAGTTTGGCATCGCAGGAGATGACAATTGCATTTCACTTGGTTCTCCTGAGTAGCCATGTCAGAGTTACTGATAACTGAACAAGAGCGGTAATTTTTAGCGCAAAGCCTAACATTCTAACAGCCCTTAGTCACGTAACGGTGAGGAGCTCAGTAACGCGATTTAATGAAATGGATGAGAATTAAACAGAGACCTGATTACAGATTCAGGGGTGACAAGATCCACGCTCAGTAACAGGGTACCTTAGAACAGATACAGATACAGACAGATTAACAGAAATATCAAGTGGAGTAACACAAACCCTTGTGTTACAAATGCGTCTAGTTAAAAGGCATAAATAAGTAGGGAGGTGGATGTCAGAATGAGCTGGCCTCTGCTTGAGCTTGGAGCAAATACTCCCAAGGCCCTGGCATTCCTCAGCGGGCGATAACTGAGGCTGACTCGAGTGGGAGGGCTTTGCCCCGGCTTCTGCTGAGCGACAGCCCCGAGAATTTGGTTGTCCCTGAGAGGTGCCTTGAGCCCGGTTTTGCCAGGTACTTGTACAGAGCAGCTCCCTTGGGATTGTTCTGGGGCAATGGGATGAGAAGCAGGAGTCAGATCCGAGAAGGGCTTGCCCTCGCGCCCCAAGCCACTGCCCCTTGCTACCCGCGGCAAGCAGGGGCTGGGCAAGGGAAGGGGTGTACTGGCTGTACTGGGTCTCCACCTCGTGTTCAAGGAGAAGAATTGCACCGAGAGGCCTGAGAGAAGGGGGAGAAAGTGGGAGGGGGCGGGGGGGTGGGGGGGGGGGCGCGGCGCAGCACTGCGCCCCAGGTTGACGCAGGCGTTGTCCAAGGAATCAGAACAGCAGACCTTGCACGTGAGCCCAATGCAGAGTTTTGCCAAGGGGGGAGGCAGGAAGAAGTTTCAGTTTCAGCCTTGCGGGTGGGCGTCTTTCTGTACCCAAAGACGTGCTTTGTGCCCTCGATGCTGAGGGCAGCCACCCAGGGCTGGGGAACGAACGGCTGCACGGCCCCTGAACCCTGACCAGCAGGGAAACTGGGAGAACAGAATGCCGTCACTGCTGATCTGTACCAGTTTGACTCTGCTTTAAGACTCACTGCAAGCTTTCAGAATAAGGGTCCCCTCAGAAGAAGACAGACAAGGAGCAGGGTTGAAAAGGAACAGGGTTGGTTTTAATTGGTGGTTGTTGCTGTTGGTTGTAAAATAGACAATCAGTCTATGGTGTTACACTGTCAATGATGTCAGACAGTTCCAGAAGGAGCTCGTCCACATCCTTCTCAGCGTCCACCTCAATTTCTCCTTCCAGTTCTCCTGTGATCTCCATCATGAACTGCTCGAGATCGTCCTCTTCAGAGACGAGTGCTTCCCCCGCCTCTGCGCAGCTCAGCTGCTGTGTCTCAGCTGCGTCTTGTGAGGAATAGGATGGTGCACTTGAGACCTCCGACTGTGCCACGGAGTCCGCCTGGCTTCCTGGAAGCAGTTCCAGGCTTGGGAGGACAAGGAAGAGAACAATCAGTACGTGACATCTCTAACTGGAGAAGCGCTTTCAGCAAGAAGTCGTCCTCTGCGAAAACCTGTTTACTGACTGAGCTACTTTTCCCCACGACTTACTCAGCAGAGATTTTGAGTAAGCAATTGAAATCATTTCAGAGGACCTGTTCCTTTGTTGGATTATGCCACGACACATCTCAAACACCCCCTTCTCCCCCTGATGTGAAAGAACTTATGTCTAATGGAAAAAGGGCACTGATGATGAACGAGTTGTGGTCATCACCTGCTTGGAGGTGTTTCGACTGCAGGAATGGTCACCAGGCTGTCCCCGGGCAGGGCTGGAACGATGGCCTAGGAAGAAACAAGACATTGTGTATGAAGCACGGGACAAAGATTCCTAGGTAACTTCTTTTCCCAGAGAAGCTGCGGATGCCCCGTCCCTGGAGGCATCCAAGGCCAGGCTGGATGGGTTTCCAGGCACTTGGATCTCGTGGCTGGCAACCCTGCTCACAGCAGGACAGGTGGAACACGAGATGATCTCTGAGGACTCCTCCTCCCTTCCCTCAGCCTGAGCTGAGCCTGAACCCAAATACGGAACCACGCTGCTCCCGAAGGAAGCATTCTCTTGAAGGTTACAAGCGACCTTGGGTGTTTTTCACAGCGCAGCATCAATGGACAAAATCCTTCCCACCACAGAGCCATCTCCGAATCCTAGAATCGCAGACTATTACAGAGTCATCACTGCTCTACATCTGATCAAAACAGGAAGTTTGCACAAGTATCCTGTGAGACATCTGCTGCCTTCAAAGGAAACAGGAGACCTGCAGAACATTTGACACTCCTACGTTTCTTCAAGAGCAATGTAAACAAACCTTCCGTATCCGCTACTGCTTAGAACCCCCTGTTCTTACCGTAGGTAGTTTTTTAGCTGGGGGCTCATCTGTGTCCTCAGCAGCAGATGGATGCATCTCTGCTGCTTTTCGTTTCCGTTTCTGCTTGGGGGGGAAGGTGGTTTTCCAATCAATAGGCTTCACGGCCTCCTTGCGTCCACCTAGAGTCAAAGGAAGGGAGAGCTGGTAGAGTCCTGCTGTGCCTCGAGAGAGATCCACGTTCTCTTATCGTTCCCGCAACCCTTCCTCAAAGTTAAATACACTTGACCAGTGGAGTTACACTGCCACGTGCTGGATTCTCAGCAATGTCTTCCACACAGTCATCTCTGTCTGCCAGCAGTGCATACAGAGGAACCAAGAAACCCAATGGCTGCGCCCAGGAATACCCCAGGGCAAGGAAAACTCTGACACAGAGCAATCCTAGGTGGCAGCGTTACTTTTCTGAGACGCCGTCACGAGCTCCCTGTGCTCACCCTTGACTCGTTTCTTGCAGGGCAATTCTTTTACTTTTCCCTCCTCCTCCTCAGATCGCTTGCGTTTTTTTCCAGCCGGGCCATGGGAGGAAGTTGGGATGTCAACTGCAGGGAACAGTCCCAGGAAAGAACAATCAGAACAGCTAAGCAGAAAGACAGTGCATCAAGCCCAGATGCCTGTTGAGTATCTGTACCTCTCTTTGGTGCCTTCCCAGGCTTCTTGCCCAGACTTCCTGCAAGGCCGCTCTTCGGAGGAAGGCCACTGGCGTCAGCTTCTGGCAGAGAGAAAACAAGAAGTAAGTGAAGAGCATCTCTTTGGAGGAAGGTTTCAACACAGTCAGCCACAAGCTTTAAGTTTTGGAAGTCTGTCCCTCAAGCAGCTCCCATTCACCATCAACTGCCATTCTGAACCCACCTGCACAAAGTTAATTTCATTTCCGCTGCAAATTGCTGCAGTCACCAAGGCACAGCCAGCTATCCAGCTAGTGCCTTGGTAGCCTTGTTCCTCTGGTTTTCCATCTTAGCCCGTATCTCCCCCCGCCCCCCTCCACCCCCCCCCCCCCCCCCCCCCAAAAAAAAAACAACCACCATTCAGACGGCCAAAACACAAACTAATATTTCTCTTAGCGTGGCTCTTCCCTGCACTCCCCACCAGTGAATGGTTACTTGACATCCCGCACCCGCTCAGAAGTAATATTCCAGATTAAATCTTTCACGCTTCGTGCCATCAGAAACTCACTTTGGCTTGGTGGTACGGCCAGTCCGTTCCCACCGCGTTCCTTCAAGTGGAGAAAGGCGCAGTGGGCTTTCTGACAGCCTCCTGGTTGATCCTCCCAATAGCACGGAATCTCACTGCGCTTCTTCTGAAGAGAGAAAGAAAGGAAGGGTCACGGAAACAGGCGCACGAGGTTTGCAAAGAGACGCAGCGTTCCGGGTCGTGCCAGAGATGGGACCGTCACAGTGCTGAAACATCACCTATCACTAAAGGAAACACCTGGGAGCGCATTCACAACACCTGCGTGAGCTGTAACCGCTCGGCATATTTCGCTTTCTCATCCTTCAGGTAGAGGAGACAGGCGCTCTCAGTTCAGGGGGTTAAACCAATACACCTGCTGCAAAATGCTCCCGTTATTCGGGAGAAACGGTGCCTTCAGGTGCCGTGGCGAAGTCCACCAGAAATGATCGGGCAGAGCCTTAGCTCTTGACCATCATCTCTCGCCCCACCCTTTGCTACTCCAAGCAGCCAGAGCACAGTTGTCTGAAGAAATCCAGGGCAGACAAGGCCTGGTAGACCGCAAGCAAGCCCCGCTGGCAGGAGGGCAGTGCCCGCTCTTTCCTCCCACCCTGCTCCAGCAGGTGTAGGAGTCTGAGCAATGCGGTCTTTTTGCACCTGGGGAAAAAATGCCTTTGGCACCTAGCGCAAACAGCTCTCGCTAACATAGAGCTGAGGCATGGAGTTCTCTTCCCCCTGCCTCCTCCCGGTCCCCTCTAGAAACAGAAACCCCTAAGATTTTCACAGCAAACGTATCTAGCCTGCACAAGTGCATTCCGCCCACCTACAGCAATGAAAAGCGGTTTTGTGGCTAAGTTGGAGAGCACGTCTTTAGGCAAACACTCACATCAATTCTCATGTGCCTGAACTTGCAGTTGCCACTGGAACAGCGACCCTCCACCCACAGCCGGCACACTTGTTCGCTCCCCAGAGCCGCTTCACAGTGGCGGAAGGGACAGCTGTCTCCCTGCACGCAAAAGGAAACCACACGGGAAAATAAGAGTACGGCCTGAAACGTGCCCATGCTATCAGCCCAGCTTGTTAGCAGCGAGCGCAGAATCCCACCGGTTGTGAAGGTAACGCATCAGTGGTAGGTCTCCCCCTGCTCCACCCCTTTCTCTTACGAATGAGGACAAGGAAGAAAATGCAGGCAAAGGAAACCCAACCATACCTTCGTGCAGGTGGAGTAGAAATAGAAGTAGCAGTCGACTCCTCGCTGAGACATGATGAAATTCTCAGAGCAAGCTCGGCTTCAGAGGAGTTCCCTGCTCTTGGAAAGAGCCGGACGCCCTCCTTCTTGGACTGCTTGGATCCGCAAAATCGCCTTTCCGACCGGGACCCTGAGGAAAGGGTCAAGAACCGGAAAAGAATGAGGAATAAGCATTTCCCCAGCTTTCCTTTTATGCAATTTAGACTCTCGAGGAGGGCAGCGTCTCGGAAGCAGCTGGTTGAAGAACTGTGCCAACTCTAGATCCAACTTGCGTCTAACTGCCACGACCTCTCCCAGCAAGTACTGTCCTCCATCTCACCTACAGTTACATAACTTGCAGCACACATTTTGCGTTCCTGTCATGAGAATGAATCCATCTTCTCCCCTTGCTGCAGCTGCAAGGGATGCACTGGTACGACTCACGTGTTTGACGAACCTACGGTTGTGGCTTACCCAGGCACAGCTGCAGGCCTTCTCCCTTCCAGCTAACACACCAGCCCGATGGCTGAGCAACACCGTCAGCGAGAGCGGGCAGCACCCGTCAGCCACCACCACTCTCACTGCCAGCCGGGACGAGGGCTGACGCAGCGTGTCCGCACTCCTGCGCAGCGCTCACGGCTGTGGCACTCACTGGTGGCAGCCACGGCCCGAAAGACAGTGCTTGTGAGGTCACTGTGCTTGTGATGTCACCGGACAGTCCGTGCCCCAGCTGAGCACTTGGCTCTCCACCGTGACTCGAGTGGGGTTTTGTTAAAAATATGCTGGATACGGCACAGCCAGCCATCGGTGGGTCAATAAAGCACAAGTTGCACTCTGTGAAGTCTGTGCTCTTCTTCCTTTGGAATGTCTGAAATGAAGGCTGGGGCCCAGCAGCAATTTTGCAGGGGTGCGGTGGCAATGCTCAGTCACAGCTTGAAGCAGTGATTGAGCACCTGGTGGGAAGGCAGGGCCAACCCAGGGGAGCTCAGGTGCATGCAGACCCTTCCCAGACCTCACTGAAGGGTTGGCAGTGGAGGCAAGGGTGTCTGACTGGAGATCCCTGCCTGCCCGAGGCCTTCCAAGGGTCAGCAGCTTTTTTCCTTCCTTTCTGCGTTATTTCTCAGCTGCGGCACTTGGGCTTATCCTCACGTGCTGCAGCCTAGGACTTTGCCACCCCACTCTTATCCCTGTGCTTTCCGTTGCACTGTAGCATCACACAGGGGAGTAACGCCAGTTCCTCATCCTCACCGAAACGTGTGACAGAATCTCACACAGAATCAATTTCCCCTGGAAACGGCCATCTGGAAGGGCCTCGTCTGAGCGGGGAACTCCTCCCCAGCCTAGCTTTCCTGCTGAGACTCCTTCCAGCAACCACCCGCCACCAAGCCCAGCTCACCTCTTTGGCCCGCTCACTCCAGGCTGTGCCCAGGTCACACACGCCACAGCGGTGCTTCTGACGGGCTCTCAAAGGATGATCCCTTGCAAGGAACGCTCAGAGCTCAGTCTCTGCGTGCAGCACGCTCACCAGAGCACCAGCTCTGCTCCCCAGCTGAGCGCCAAACCCTCCCACCCAAGAACGATTGTGACCTCAGCACGGATCCGCAGCACTTCTGCGCTTTCATCATAAACCAAGGAAGCAGACGCCTCCCAGATCCCAATTCTAAGAGACCATTTCTCTCTGGTAAGAGAGGTCAGAGACACGATCAGATTTTTGAGTTGAAGATCTGGTGGCAAGCCCATGCAACCCACGTGAAACCCTGCGGGTAACGGAGCTGCAAACGTGACATGAAAAAGGAGCCATAAATAGACCAAAATTGATGATTTTGTTTTGAGTCTTCAAACCTATGCTCAAATTCCTTCATGCCACTTAGAAAAGCGGGAGGGAATCGGGCAGGAACACGTGCATCTGAGCCCTCTGGCTGCAGGAGCAGTGAGACAGACTTTGTCTAGATGTTGTGCTAAGGGACACGGTTGGTTTGGTGGGGAAATGATAGAATCATAGAATCACCAAGGTTGGAAAAGACCCACAGGATCACCCAGCCCAACCATCCACCCACCACCAGTAGTTCCCATTAAACCATTCCAGTGCCTGACCACCCTTGCGGAGAAGTAGCATTTCCTAAGGTCCAGCCCGAACCGAACCTTCCCTGGCGCAGCTTGAAGCCGTTCCCTCTAGTCCCATCACTGTGACACGAGAGAAGAGGCCGACCCCCCCCACCCCCCGCCTCACTACAACCTCCCTTCAGGTAGCTATAGAGAGCAATAAGGTCTCCCCTGAGCCTCCTCTTCTCCAGGCTGAACAATCCCAGCTCCTTCAGCCGCTCCTCGTAACGCCTGTGCTCCAGACCCCTCACCAGCTTTGTTGCCCTTCTCTGAGCACGCTCCAGTCCAGGGCCTCTCCATGTCTTTCTTACAGCCAGGGGCCCAAAACTGGACACAGTCCTCGAGGTGAGCCTCACCAGCGCTGATTACAGGGGGACAATTACTTCCCTGTTCCTGCTGGCAACACTGTTCCTGATGCCACTGTCCCCAGGATGCCACTGGCCTTCTTGGCCACCCGGGCACGCCGCTGGCTCACCTTCAGGCGAGCATCAGTCAATACCCCCACGTCCATTTCCTCTACACAGTCTTCCAGCCACTCTGCCCCAGGCCTGTAGCGTCGCCTGGGCTTCTTGTGGCCAAAGTGCAGGACCCGGCGTTTGGTCTTGCTGAACAGCTATCCAGCCTGTCCACATCCCTCCGTAGGGCCTCGCTACCCTCAGGCACATGGACACTTCCAGCCAACTTGGTGTCACCTGCAAACTTCCTGAGGCTGCGCTCAATGCCCTCATCCAGGTCCTCGGTACAGATACTGAAGAGGACAGGCCCCAGCACCCACCCCTGGGAAACACCACTCGCTGGTGACCGCTCGCCAGCTGGATTTAACTCCATTCACCACCACTCTCTGGGCCCGGCCCTCCAGCCACTTCCTCCCCCAGCCAAGAGCGTACCTGTCCAAGCCACGGGCTGCCAGCTTCTGCAGGAGAATACCGTGGGAGACAGCGTCAAAGGCTTTGCTGAAGTCTGGCTAGACCACAGCAACAGCCTTTCCCTCATCCACCAGGCGGGTCGCTAGATCATCGCAGGAGATCCGCTTGGTCGAGCAGGACCTGCCCTTCGTGAACCCACGCTGGCTAGGCCTGATCCCCGCTCGTCCCGCACGTGCCGCGTGGTCTCCCCCAAGACAGTCTGCTCCATCACCTTCCCTGGCACCGAGCTCAGGCTAACAGGCCTGCACTTCCCCGGATCCTCCTTACAGCCCTTCTTGGAGACGGAGACGGAGACGGAGACGGAGGTGGAGATGGGCTCCGCACGGTGATGGGTGGACAGCCGGACCGGATGAGCTTGGAGATCTTTGCCAACCTCGGAAGATTCCCGTTGCTTACTAGGCCACAGCGAGCCCCTTTGGAAAACGGCGTCTGCGGAACGCGAGGAAAATGTCCTTGCCCGTTTGTTTCTTGAGGCCAAAGATAAAAGCATCCTCTGCTGAGCGCAAGACTTCTCGGGAGGCGAAATCACGGCCGCAGAAGAGGCCGGCACGGCAACACCGCCGCTCTCGTCGGGGGGAAGCGGGAAGGCCTCTCGCTCCGCACGCATGCGCTGTAGCCGCCGCGCTCCTCAACCGCCAACCGCCCCAATCGGAATTGGCATCCTCGTCGCCCAATCGCGGCCCGCGGGGCGGGGACGGCCCCACCTCCCGTCATCCTCCCGGCCAATCACGCGGCCCGCTGTGTTTAAAAAGGAGTGCGCGCGGCCGGTAGGCGTCGCTGAGAGGATCTGAGCTCGTGGCGGAGGGGCGGAGCGGAGCGAGTGAAGCGAAGCAGAGCGGCGGAGCGGCGGCCGCCCCGGTGCTGCCTGAGCCCGGCTGGGGCGGAGTCAGCTTCAGCCTCAGCCTCGCGCTCCTTCCCTGAGCCGCGCCGAGGGGGTTCTCGCCGCCCCTCGCGGAGCCGGTCCGGGTGCGGCGGTCGCTGCGTGCGCTCGGTCCGCCGCAATGAAGGCGGGCGGTGAGTGCGGGCCGCGCGGCTCTCCTTCGTTCCCGTCTTCGGCTCCGCGCGGGTCCCTCTGAGAGGGCTCTGCGGGCGGCCCGGGACGCGCGGCGGGAGGCTGCGGGAGGCTGTGGGGCCGCGGCGGGGGGGCGGGGGCGGAGCGGCGGGGCGGCGGTTGGCCCCGAGCCGCGGCGGGCGGAGATGCGGCAGTGCCCGCTCCGTGCCGGCTGCCGCCGCTCCCTGCGGGGCCGTGAGCCTTCCCGGGCGTTGGGTGATCGGCGAGAGGCGTTACGCGCCTCCGCCGGAAGGCTGCCGTGAGGAAAAACGCGACGGAGCGCTGTTGGCCGCCTGCGAACGGTGCGATCCCTCCCTGAGCGCTCCGCTTTCGCTGTGGGAGCGGCGGCTGAGCGCTGCGTCGCGGCCCGGCGCCTCTCGCCCTGCCGAGGCCGTGCGCTTCGTCCCTGCTTCCAGTCCTGGTTTGGATTCCTGCTGCTCGCTTGCCGACTTGCAGCGGGCTTTGGGGCTCCCGAGTGCAGGCAGAGCCCGGCTGCTCGCGGCAGCCGTCGCCCTGTGCCGTCCCAGCGGATGGACGGCCGGCCGGCCGGCCGGCGGGAGGGGCTTCGGGCCCCTTTTCTGTCTTCCGCCGGCGTGACTCGTGTGTTCTTCCTGGCTTCGCCTCACCTCCTCGGTCGTTTGCCTCTCTTGGCTGCCGTGCTGAGGGTAAGCTCTCCAGCAGGAAAGGAAGGCTGGTGCAGGCAGCGCCCCGGTCTGTGAGCGCGGCGAGGTGAGGAAGCTGGCTGTGAGGGGAGGGGTCTTCCAGGAGCACCTCCCGCGGAGAGGTGGGCTTTGGCCTCGGGTGGCTTCGTGGGCCTTAGCTTCCTCATCCCTCCTCATCTCTTGCTCTGGTTGATGCGCTTGAAGAAGCGTTCCACTGAATTCCACACGCACTCTAGGGGCACCTTTTTTCTCTTCCACCTTTTCTCTTCCTGTGGCTCAGCGAGGTGTTGTGTTTTTGTTTTCCAGCGGTTCGCTGCCGCTGTTCCAGATGCTTCTGTTTCCCTTCCAAGCGAAGGCTAAGGGAACGGCCCCGCGTCCTGCCGTTGCTAAGTGTGCCCGAGGATGCTGTGCTTCATGCTGTGCCTTCGCCTTCCTGCTGAGGAGCTCCTCTGGCTCGGAGCGGTGAGTGCCGGCCCCTCCTGCAGTGCGCTGCCTTATTTCTGCCCCCGGGAGCCAGAAGTGCAGGCGGGAACGCCTGCGTCCGCGGAGGCGTGAGGAGAGCCAAAAAAACCAGTGCAGTAGGTAGCTATTTGCTGGCCTAGCGGTCAGCTTGCTCACTACTGCAACCTCCAAGACTGGCAGCAGTATTTGTGTGTTTTGTGTCGAGTTTCTGTGGGGATGGTCCTTCCGGCTCCCCGTGACTGGCAAAGTGAATTTGGTTTGGCATCTCTTGCTGTAGTGATGGCTAGCCAGGGAAGGAGCTGTGATTAATGAGCTCCCTACCTAAAATTCAATGGTGTTGGTCCCGTTCTGTTAGTAATGCTCCCCCTCCTACCTTGCAGGTGCGCTCCCCTCTTAAATACCTCGTGGATGATCTCGCTGGTGTTTGGGCGTGGGCACTAGTGTTCCTTGTTTGAAGGTAACACGTGACCTGAAATCTGTCCCTGGTGCTTCCATGTGAACCAGCAAGTGTGATGGAAGAGCACAGCTCTCAGGGTCGGTTGTTTTGCCCAACCCCGTGTGGTGAAGGATGAGTAGACTTGGCTATTGAAGCAGGTGCAATTTGAATGGGTTGTTAGTAATCTGCCTAGAAAGGAAGGAGAACGTCTCTTTACCCATCCGATTGGAAGGAGATGGCTTGACTTGCATGTCACGCTAATTGTTCCTGCTTCTAACTGCGGTGCCCGCTCTGATGTGCGTACTGTGTGTGTCTCCCTGTGGAGAGTGTACGTTTAAGAGCGTGCAGATAGCAAGGCATCTGCTTTTTTGTTGAGATGAAAACTTGGGTTTCTTAAGGAAGGCACCTTCAGAGATGGTTTCTGGTTTCACTGGGGAGTATTTCAGGGTTAGCAGAGAATGCCAAATAATACCTGGTAATGAGAGGTAATGTCTTGTGGATGCAGCTGTGGTCTAAATAGTCGGTGCTTGAGTTGTATGGCCAACCTCTGTTCTCCTTTGGGTATTAGATACCTACGGTTGTGGACTACAGAGAAGTACAATGTTGTCTATAAGCCATGCTAAGACTAAAGCGCTGGTCTTTCTTTTCAGCGTCCGTGGAATCGCTCAGGTTGGAAAAGACCTGAAGGATGACAGGCAGGTGTTGTCTCACTGCAGTTCAAGACAATTTGAAGGTGAGCGTTATGACGAGATAGGCCAAGAAAAGGTGGGTTTGCTGTTCTAATTTGTTTGCTAAAATCTGCCTCCTTGAGCGAAAGCTACCGTATGGCAGGGTGTTCCAAAGTTCCCATAACGGGAAGTGGGTTTTAACTGGAGGTTTTGGCAGTAGAGAATAGCTCGGTAAGGTTGGGGCTTCTCAACTTCATCTGCCGGGACTCTAAGTGCTGTGGTTGACCAGCAGTTCTAGGAAGGACTCGGCAGGATAGCTTTCTCCTTGGAAGAAATGAGGACAAATAAGGATGAAGTAGCTGCTTCCTGGCAGGGGGAATCACCCTGTGGAATTCTTACCGCTTCTTTGTCTTTCAGGTGATGAGCTACAGCCAGCTCTGTTGGCTGCTGGGTGTGAAGCGGGAGGACCCGAAGCCCGGTCCCTTGCACGCCGATGTCATAGGAACGAGAGCTTTCTTTCGGTCTTCCCTCTGGAAAGAGATCTAAGAGGCGAGTATAACTGGTGGCTGGAAAGGTCTGTGAAGGACCGTTGTGTTTGGGCGGTCCTTTGTGGAGCCGGGGATTGGACCTGATAATCCCTGTGGATATCCCTTCCAGCTCAGGATATTGCCTGATTCTACGATTGTTGTAGCTGTGTGGAGGAGTACATAAGCACTGTGTCCCACAGCCTCTGATTTTTTTTTATTGTGTCCCCAGGCCCTGCCCCCTCCTTGGGGTCCAGTGGGGGTGGCCCTGGGGGTACAAAACCCACACCCCATTGGTGGGAGCCACTCCCTCGGCTGCTGCCGACCCTGGAACCTTTGGAGGAGGCTCAACCGGGGGCTGGGGCCTGGCCCTTAAACGGGCACCAGGACTCCAAGAGCGCCTGGCTCCATCCCCAGCAACGTTCTGTTTCCCCTGCTCAAAAGCGCTCCCCAGGGACAGTCCCTTTCAACTTCTCCAGGGCTGCAGCCGTAATAGTGGTGTAAATTGGCCACGGGGATGGCGTCCGATGGAGTTGGTTGTCAGTGCGATTCTGTGCGCCGCCCCAAGGCCCTGTGGCTTCAGCCATGGGTCGGACTGCGAGGCGGGGGGGAGGGACTCGTGCAGATGCAAATGGCTATGCTTGTCTGAGCAATAGTTGTCTGGATCACCCCAACTGTTACCAGCCCATTCTTCAGGAGAGACATTTTTCCAAGCTGAGCTATGTCAGGCAGAACTGGGAGATGGCCCTGGTGCCATTTCCATACGTGATCCCAGGTTGTGGTGTTTTCATTGAAACTCTTGAAGCTCGTTTAGCTGTTGCTCTGTTTCCGGTGATAACAACAGCTCAGTAGATTACATCCGCTGATCCCATCTTGTAACGCCTCTATTTTACGGTTGGGTTTTCCCCTCTCCTGGCAGGAAGATGCGCTCCAACCTCTTGCTGATTATACCGTGATCTTTCCCGCCCTCCAGCATCAGTTGAGTGCTCTCCTACCTCTGCCCACTTACACCAGCTATCATAAGCCAATTCCTCAGGGAACGGAGGCTTTGTTTGGATCTCACGTTTTGGTAGCTACTTGGTGACTGTGCTTGTCATGCTGCTGCCTCCACCAGTTTGGCATCGCAGGAGATGACAATTGCATTTCACTTGGTTCTCCTGAGTAGCCATGTCAGAGTTACTGATAACTGAACAAGAGCGGTAATTTTTAGCGCAAAGCCTAACATTCTAACAGCCCTTAGTCACGTAACGGTGAGGAGCTCAGTAACGCGATTTAATGAAATGGATGAGAATTAAACAGAGACCTGATTACAGATTCAGGGGTGACAAGATCCACGCTCAGTAACAGGGTACCTTAGAACAGATACAGATACAGACAGATTAACAGAAATATCAAGTGGAGTAACACAAACCCTTGTGTTACAAATGCGTCTAGTTAAAAGGCATAAATAAGTAGGGAGGTGGATGTCAGAATGAGCTGGCCTCTGCTTGAGCTTGGAGCAAATAGTCCCAAGGCCCTGGCATTCCTCAGCGGGCGATAACTGAGGCTGACTCGAGTGGGAGGGCTTTGCCCCGGCTTCTGCTGAGCGACAGCCCCGAGAATTTGGTTGTCCCTGAGAGGTGCCTTGAGCCCGGTTTTGCCAGGTACTTGTACAGAGCAGCTCCCTTGGGATTGTTCTGGGGCAATGGGATGAGAAGCAGGAGTCAGATCCGAGAAGGGCTTGCCCTCGCGCCCCAAGCCACTGCCCCTTGCTACCCACGGCAAGCAGGGGCTGGGCAAGGGAAGGGGTGTACTGGCTGTACTGGGTCTCCACCTCGTGTTCAAGGAGAAGAATTGCACCGAGAGGCCTGAGAGAAGGGGGAGAAAGTGGGAGGGGCGGGGGGGGGGGGGGGGCGCGGCGCAGCACTGCGCCCCAGGTTGACGCAGGCGTTGTCCAAGGAATCAGAACAGCAGACCTTGCACGTGAGCCCAATGCAGAGTTTTGCCAAGGGGGGAGGCAGGAAGAAGTTTCAGTTTCAGCCTTGCGGGTGGGCGTCTTTCTGTACCCAAAGACGTGCTTTGTGCCCTCGATGCTGAGGGCAGCCACCCAGGGCTGGGGAACGAACGGCTGCACGGCCCCTGAACCCTGACCAGCAGGGAAACTGGGAGAACAGAATGCCGTCACTGCTGATCTGTACCCGTTTGACTCTGCTTTAAGACTCACTGCAAGCTTTCAGAATAAGGGTCCCCTCAGAAGAAGACAGACAAGGAGCAGGGTTGAAAAGGAACAGGGTTGGTTTTAATTGGTGGTTGTTGCTGTTGGTTGTAAAATAGACAATCAGTCTATGGTGTTACACTGTCAATGATGTCAGACAGTTCCAGAAGGAGCTCGTCCACATCCTTCTCAGCGTCCACCTCAATTTCTCCTTCCAGTTCTCCTGTGATCTCCATCAGGAACTGCTCGAGATCGTCCTCTTCAGAGACGAGTGCTTCCCCCGCCTCTGCGCAGCTCAGCTGCTGTGTCTCAGCTGCGTCTTGTGAGGAATAGGATGGTGCACTTGAGACCTCCGACTGTGCCACGGAGTCCGCCTGGCTTCCTGGAAGCAGTTCCAGGCTTGGGAGGACAAGGAAGAGAACAATCAGTACGTGACATCTCTAACTGGAGAAGCGCTTTCAGCAAGAAGTCGTCCTCTGCGAAAACCTGTTTACTGACTGAGCTACTTTTCCCCACGACTTACTCAGCAGAGATTTTGAGTAAGCAATTGAAATCATTTCAGAGGACCTGTTCCTTTGTTGGATTATGCCACGACACATCTCAAACACCCCCTTCTCCCCCTGATGTGAAAGAACTTATGTCTAATGGAAAAAGGGCACTGATGATGAACGAGTTGTGGTCATCACCTGCTTGGAGGTGTTTCGACTGCAGGAATGGTCACCAGGCTGTCCCCGGGCAGGGCTGGAACGATGGCCTAGGAAGAAACAAGACATTGTGTATGAAGCACGGGACAAAGATTCCTAGGTAACTTCTTTTCCCAGAGAAGCTGCGGATGCCCCGTCCCTGGAGGCATCCAAGGCCAGGCTGGATGGGTTTCCAGGCACTTGGATCTCGTGGCTGGCAACCCTGCTCACAGCAGGACAGGTGGAACACGAGATGATCTCTGAGGACTCCTCCTCCCTTCCCTCAGCCTGAGCTGAGCCTGAACCCAAATACGGAACCACGCTGCTCCCGAAGGAAGCATTCTCTTGAAGGTTACAAGCGACCTTGGGTGTTTTTCACAGCGCAGCATCAATGGACAAAATCCTTCCCACCACAGAGCCATCTCCGAATCCTAGAATCGCAGACTATTACAGAGTCATCACTGCTCTACATCTGATCAAAACAGGAAGTTTGCACAAGTATCCTGTGAGACATCTGCTGCCTTCAAAGGAAACAGGAGACCTGCAGAACATTTGACACTCCTACGTTTCTTCAAGAGCAATGTAAACAAACCTTCCGTATCCGCTACTGCTTAGAACCCCCTGTTCTTACCGTAGGTAGTTTTTTAGCTGGGGGCTCATCTGTGTCCTCAGCAGCAGATGGATGCATCTCTGCTGCTTTTCGTTTCCGTTTCTGCTTGGGGGGGAAGGTGGTTTTCCAATCAATAGGCTTCACGGCCTCCTTGCGTCCACCTAGAGTCAAAGGAAGGGAGAGCTGGTAGAGTCCTGCTGTGCCTCGAGAGAGATCCACGTTCTCTTATCGTTCCCGCAACCCTTCCTCAAAGTTAAATACACTTGACCAGTGGAGTTACACTGCCACGTGCTGGATTCTCAGCAATGTCTTCCACACAGTCATCTCTGTCTGCCAGCAGTGCATACAGAGGAACCAAGAAACCCAATGGCTGCGCCCAGGAATACCCCAGGGCAAGGAAAACTCTGACACAGAGCAATCCTAGGTGGCAGCGTTACTTTTCTGAGACGCCGTCACGAGCTCCCTGTGCTCACCCTTGACTCGTTTCTTGCAGGGCAATTCTTTTACTTTTCCCTCCTCCTCCTCAGATCGCTTGCGTTTTTTTCCAGCCGGGCCATGGGAGGAAGTTGGGATGTCAACTGCAGGGAACAGTCCCAGGAAAGAACAATCAGAACAGCTAAGCAGAAAGACAGTGCATCAAGCCCAGATGCCTGTTGAGTATCTGTACCTCTCTTTGGTGCCTTCCCAGGCTTCTTGCCCAGACTTCCTGCAAGGCCGCTCTTCGGAGGAAGGCCACTGGCGTCAGCTTCTGGCAGAGAGAAAACAAGAAGTAAGTGAAGAGCATCTCTTTGGAGGAAGGTTTCAACACAGTCAGCCACAAGCTTTAAGTTTTGGAAGTCTGTCCCTCAAGCAGCTCCCATTCACCATCAACTGCCATTCTGAACCCACCTGCACAAAGTTAATTTCATTTCCGCTGCAAATTGCTGCAGTCACCAAGGCACAGCCAGCTATCCAGCTAGTGCCTTGGTAGCCTTGTTCCTCTGGTTTTCCATCTTAGCCCGTATCTCCCCCCCCCCTCCCCACCCCCCCCCCCCCCCCCAAAAAAAAAAACAACCACCATTCAGACGGCCAAAACACAAACTAATATTTCTCTTAGCGTGGCTCTTCCCTGCACTCCCCACCAGTGAATGGTTACTTGACATCCCGCACCCGCTCAGAAGTAATATTCCAGATTAAATCTTTCACGCTTCGTGCCATCAGAAACTCACTTTGGCTTGGTGGTACGGCCAGTCCGTTCCCACCGCGTTCCTTCAAGTGGAGAAAGGCGCAGTGGGCTTTCTGACAGCCTCCTGGTTGATCCTCCCAATAGCACGGAATCTCACTGCGCTTCTTCTGAAGAGAGAAAGAAAGGAAGGGTCACGGAAACAGGCGCACGAGGTTTGCAAAGAGACGCAGCGTTCCGGGTCGTGCCAGAGATGGGACCGTCACAGTGCTGAAACATCACCTATCACTAAAGGAAACACCTGGGAGCGCATTCACAACACCTGCGTGAGCTGTAACCGCTCGGCATATTTCGCTTTCTCATCCTTCAGGTAGAGGAGACAGGCGCTCTCAGTTCAGGGGGTTAAACCAATACACCTGCTGCAAAATGCTCCCGTTATTCGGGAGAAACGGTGCCTTCAGGTGCCGTGGCGAAGTCCACCAGAAATGATCGGGCAGAGCCTTAGCTCTTGACCATCATCTCTCGCCCCACCCTTTGCTACTCCAAGCAGCCAGAGCACAGTTGTCTGAAGAAATCCAGGGCAGACAAGGCCTGGTAGACCGCAAGCAAGCCCCGCTGGCAGGAGGGCAGTGCCCGCTCTTTCCTCCCACCCTGCTCCAGCAGGTGTAGGAGTCTGAGCAATGCGGTCTTTTTGCACCTGGGGAAAAAATGCCTTTGGCACCTAGCGCAAACAGCTCTCGCTAACATAGAGCTGAGGCATGGAGTTCTCTTCCCCCTGCCTCCTCCCGGTCCCCTCTAGAAACAGAAACCCCTAAGATTTTCACAGCAAACGTATCTAGCCTGCACAAGTGCATTCCGCCCACCTACAGCAATGAAAAGCGGTTTTGTGGCTAAGTTGGAGAGCACGTCTTTAGGCAAACACTCACATCAATTCTCATGTGCCTGAACTTGCAGTTGCCACTGGAACAGCGACCCTCCACCCACAGCCGGCACACTTGTTCGCTCCCCAGAGCC
The DNA here is from genome assembly GCF_016699485.2 of Gallus gallus. Lineage (NCBI taxonomy): Eukaryota > Metazoa > Chordata > Aves > Galliformes > Phasianidae > Gallus > Gallus gallus. The sequence goes on from NC_052545.1 coordinate 14,353,944, forward strand.
GCTTCACAGTGGCGGAAGGGACAGCTGTCTCCCTGCACGCAAAAGGAAACCACACGGGAAAATAAGAGTACGGCCTGAAACGTGCCCATGCTATCAGCCCAGCTTGTTAGCAGCGAGCGCAGAATCCCACCGGTTGTGAAGGTAACGCATCAGTGGTAGGTCTCCCCCTGCTCCACCCCTTTCTCTTACGAATGAGGACAAGGAAGAAAATGCAGGCAAAGGAAACCCAACCATACCTTCGTGCAGGTGGAGTAGAAATAGAAGTAGCAGTCGACTCCTCGCTGAGACATGATGAAATTCTCAGAGCAAGCTCGGCTTCAGAGGAGTTCCCTGCTCTTGGAAAGAGCCGGACGCCCTCCTTCTTGGACTGCTTGGATCCGCAAAATCGCCTTTCCGACCGGGACCCTGAGGAAAGGGTCAAGAACCGGAAAAGAATGAGGAATAAGCATTTCCCCAGCTTTCCTTTTATGCAATTTAGACTCTCGAGGAGGGCAGCGTCTCGGAAGCAGCTGGTTGAAGAACTGTGCCAACTCTAGATCCAACTTGCGTCTAACTGCCACGACCTCTCCCAGCAAGTACTGTCCTCCATCTCACCTACAGTTACGTAACTTGCAGCACACATTTTGCGTTCCTGTCATGAGAATGAATCCATCTTCTCCCCTTGCTGCAGCTGCAAGGGATGCACTGGTACGACTCACGTGTTTGACGAACCTACGGTTGTGGCTTACCCAGGCACAGCTGCAGGCCTTCTCCCTTCCAGCTAACACACCAGCCCGATGGCTGAGCAACACCGTCAGCGAGAGCGGGCAGCACCCGTCAGCCACCACCACTCTCACTGCCAGCCGGGACGAGGGCTGACGCAGCGTGTCCGCACTCCTGCGCAGCGCTCACGGCTGTGGCACTCACTGGTGGCAGCCACGGCCCGAAAGACAGTGCTTGTGAGGTCACTGTGCTTGTGATGTCACCGGACAGTCCAGTGCCCCAGCTGAGCACTTGGCTCTCCACCGTGACTCGAGTGGGGTTTTGTTAAAATATGCTGGATACGGCACAGCCAGCCATCGGTGGGTCAATAAAGCACAAGTTGCACTCTGTGAAGTCTGTGCTCTTCTTCCTTTGGAATGTCTGAAATGAAGGCTGGGGCCCAGCAGCAATTTTGCAGGGGTGCGGTGGCAATGCTCAGTCACAGCTTGAAGCAGTGATTGAGCACCTGGTGGGAAGGCAGGGCCAACCCAGGGGAGCTCAGGTGCATGCAAACCCTTCCCAGACCTCACTGAAGGGTTGGCAGTGGAGGCAAGGGTGTCTGACTGGAGATCCCTGCCTGCCCGAGGCCTTCCAAGGGTCAGCAGCTTTTTTCCTTCCTTTCTGCGTTATTTCTCAGCTGCGGCACTTGGGCTTATCCTCACGTGCTGCAGCCTAGGACTTTGCCACCCCACTCTTATCCCTGTGCTTTCCGTTGCACTGTAGCATCACACAGGGGAGTAACGCCAGTTCCTCATCCTCACCGAAACGTGTGACAGAATCTCACACAGAATCAATTTCCCCTGGAAACGGCCATCTGGAAGGGCCTCGTCTGAGCGGGGAACTCCTCCCCAGCCTAGCTTTCCTGCTGAGACTCCTTCCAGCAACCACCCGCCACCAAGCCCAGCTCACCTCTTTGGCCCGCTCACTCCAGGCTGTGCCCAGGTCACACACGCCACAGCGGTGCTTCTGACGGGCTCTCAAAGGATGATCCCTTGCCAAGGAACGCTCAGAGCTCAGTCTCTGCGTGCAGCACGCTCACCAGAGCACCAGCTCTGCTCCCCAGCTGAGCGCCAAACCCTCCCACCCAAGAACGATTGTGACCTCAGCACGGATCCGCAGCACTTCTGCGCTTTCATCATAAACCAAGGAAGCAGACGCCTCCCAGATCCCAATTCTAAGAGACCATTTCTCTCTGGTAAGAGAGGTCAGAGACACGATCAGATTTTTGAGTTGAAGATCTGGTGGCAAGCCCATGCAATCCACGTGAAACCCTGCGGGTAACGGAGCTGCAAACGTGACATGAAAAAGGAGCCATAAATAGACCAAAATTGATGATTTTGTTTTGAGTCTTCAAACCTATGCTCAAATTCCTTCATGCCACTTAGAAAAGCGGGAGGGAATCGGCAGGAACACGTGCATCTGAGCCCTCTGGCTGCAGGAGCAGTGAGACAGACTTTGTCTAGATGTTGTGCTAAGGGACACGGTTGGTTTGGTGGGGAAATGATAGAATCATAGAATCACCAAGGTTGGAAAAGACCCACAGGATCACCCAGCCCAACCATCCACCCACCACCAGTAGTTCCCATTAAACCATTCCAGTGCCTGACCACCCTTGCGGAGAAGTAGCATTTCCTAAGGTCCAGCCCGAACCGAACCTTCCCTGGCGCAGCTTGAAGCCGTTCCCTCTAGTCCCATCACTGTGACACGAGAGAAGAGGCCGACCCCCCCCACCCCCCGCCTCACTACAACCTCCCTTCAGGTAGCTATAGAGAGCAATAAGGTCTCCCCTGAGCCTCCTCTTCTCCAGGCTGAACAATCCCAGCTCCTTCAGCCGCTCCTCGTAACGCCTGTGCTCCAGACCCCTCACCAGCTTTGTTGCCCTTCTCTGAGCACGCTCCAGTCCAGGGCCTCTCCATGTCTTTCTTACAGCCAGGGGCCCAAAACTGGACACAGTCCTCGAGGTGAGCCTCACCAGCGCTGATTACAGGGGGACAATTACTTCCCTGTTCCTGCTGGCAACACTGTTCCTGATGCCACTGTCCCCAGGATGCCACTGGCCTTCTTGGCCACCCGGGCACGCCGCTGGCTCACCTTCAGGCGAGCATCAGTCAATACCCCCACGTCCATTTCCTCTACACAGTCTTCCAGCCACTCTGCCCCAGGCCTGTAGCGTCGCCTGGGCTTCTTGTGGCCAAAGTGCAGGACCCGGCGTTTGGTCTTGCTGAACAGCTATCCAGCCTGTCCACATCCCTCCGTAGGGCCTCGCTACCCTCAGGCACATGGACACTTCCAGCCAACTTGGTGTCACCTGCAAACTTCCTGAGGCTGCGCTCAATGCCCTCATCCAGGTCCTCGGTACAGATACTGAAGAGGACAGGCCCCAGCACCCACCCCTGGGAAACACCACTCGCTGGTGACCGCTCGCCAGCTGGATTTAACTCCATTCACCACCACTCTCTGGGCCCGGCCCTCCAGCCACTTCCTCCCCCAGCCAAGAGCGTACCTGTCCAAGCCACGGGCTGCCAGCTTCTGCAGGAGAATACCGTGGGAGACAGCGTCAAAGGCTTTGCTGAAGTCTGGCTAGACCACAGCAACAGCCTTTCCCTCATCCACCAGGCGGGTCGCTAGATCATCGCAGGAGATCCGCTTGGTCGAGCAGGACCTGCCCTTCGTGAACCCACGCTGGCTAGGCCTGATCCCCGCTCGTCCCGCACGTGCCGCGTGGTCTCCCCCAAGACAGTCTGCTCCATCACCTTCCCTGGCACCGAGCTCAGGCTAACAGGCCTGCACTTCCCCGGATCCTCCTTACAGCCCTTCTTGGAGACGGAGACGGAGACGGAGACGGAGGTGGAGATGGGCTCCGCACGGTGATGGGTGGACAGCCGGACCGGATGAGCTTGGAGATCTTTGCCAACCTCGGAAGATTCCCGTTGCTTACTAGGCCACAGCGAGCCCCTTTGGAAAACGGCGTCTGCGGAACGCGAGGAAAATGTCCTTGCCCGTTTGTTTCTTGAGGCCAAAGATAAAAGCATCCTCTGCTGAGCGCAAGACTTCTCGGGAGGCGAAATCACGGCCGCAGAAGAGGCCGGCACGGCAACACCGCCGCTCTCGTCGGGGGGAAGCGGGAAGGCCTCTCGCTCCGCACGCATGCGCTGTAGCCGCCGCGCTCCTCAACCGCCAACCGCCCCAATCGGAATTGGCATCCCTCGTCGCCCAATCGCGGCCCGCGGGGCGGGGACGGCCCCACCTCCCGTCATCCTCCCGGCAATCACGCGGCCCGCTGTGTTTAAAAAGGAGTGCGCGCGGCCGGTAGGCGTCGCTGAGAGGATCTGAGCTCGTGGCGGAGGGGCGGAGCGGAGCGGAGTCGGAGCGAAGCAGAGCGGCGGAGCGGCGGCCGCCCCGGTGCTGCCTGAGCCCGGCTGGGGCGGAGTCAGCTTCAGCCTCAGCTTCAGCCTCAGCCTCGCGCTCCTTCCCTGAGCCGCGCCGAGGGGGTTCTCGCCGCCCCTCGCGGAGCCGGTCCGGGTGCGGCGGTCGCTGCGGTGCGCTCGGTCCGCCCCGCAATGAAGGCGGGCGGTGAGTGCGGGCCGCGCGGCTCTCCTTCGTTCCCGTCTTCGGCTCCGCGCGGGTCCCTCTGAGAGGGCTCTGCGGGCGGCCCGGGACGCGCGGCGGGAGGCTGCGGGAGGCTGTGGGGCCGCGGCGGGGGGCGGGGCGGGGCGGCGGTTGGCCCCGAGCCGCGGCGGGCGGAGATGCGGCAGTGCCCGCTCCGTGCCGGCTGCCGCCGCTCCCTGCGGGGCCGTGAGCCTTCCCGGGCGTTGGGTGATCGGCGAGAGGCGTTACGCGCCTCCGCCGGAAGGCTGCCGTGAGGAAAAACGCGACGGAGCGCTGTTGGCCGCCTGCGAACGGTGCGATCCCTCCCTGAGCGCTCCGCTTTCGCTGTGGGAGCGGCGGCTGAGCGCTGCGTCGCGGCCCGGCGCCTCTCGCCCTGCCGAGGCCGTGCGCTTCGTCCCTGCTTCCAGTCCTGGTTTGGATTCCTGCTGCTCGCTTGCCGACTTGCAGCGGGCTTTGGGGCTCCCGAGTGCAGGCAGAGCCCGGCTGCTCGCGGCAGCCGTCGCCCTGTGCCGTCCCAGCGGATGGACGGCCGGCGGCCGGCCGGCGGGAGGGGCTTCGGGCCCCTTTTCTGTCTTCCGCCGGCGTGACTCGTGTGTTCTTCCTGGCTTCGCCTCACCTCCTCGGTCGTTTGCCTCTCTTGGCTGCCGTGCTGAGGGTAAGCTCTCCAGCAGGAAAGGAAGGCTGGTGCAGGCAGCGCCCCGGTCTGTGAGCGCGGCGAGGTGAGGAAGCTGGCTGTGAGGGGAGGGGTCTTCCAGGAGCACCTCCCGCGGAGAGGTGGGCTTTGGCCTCGGGTGGCTTCGTGGGCCTTAGCTTCCTCATCCCTCCTCATCTCTTGCTCTGGTTGATGCGCTTGAAAGAAGCGTTCCACTGAATTCCACACGCACTCCAGGGCCCGAGGATGCTGTGCTTCATGCTGTGCCTTCGCCTTCCTGCTGAGGAGCTCCTCTGGCTCGGAGCGGTGAGTGCCGGCCCCTCCTGCAGTGCGCTGCCTATTTCTGCCCCCGGGAGCCAGAAGTGCAGGC